>NC_057863.1:645768659-646368659 GCF_019393635.1 Dromiciops gliroides
TTTTTTACTTTCTTTCTTCTTCTTGGTTTTTGGTCCACATTTTCTTTCTTTTTTTTCAATTTTAATAGTATTTTATTTTTTCCAGTTACATGTAAAGATAGTTTTCAATATTTGTTTTTATAAGATTTTGAGTTCCAAATTTTTCTCTCTCCCTCCTCTCCCTCTCCCCTCCCCAAGACAGAAAGCAATCTGATATAGGTTAAATATGTACAATCATTAAACATTAAACATATTTCTACATCAGTCATGTTGTAAAAGAAGAATCGGAACAAAGGGAAAAACCTTAAAAAAGAAAAACAAAAAAACAAAAAAAGAGTAGAAATAGTATGGTTCAATCTGCATTCAGATTCCACAGTTCTTTTTTCTGGTTTTGGAGAATATTTTCCATCATGAGTCCTTTGAAATTGCCTTGGATCATTGTCTTGCCAAGAAGAGCTAAGTCTATCACAGTTGATCAACACACACACACACACACACACACACACACACGCACACACTGTTGCTGTTACTGTGTACAATGTCCTCCTGGTTCTGCTCACTTCACTCAGCATCAGTCTACTCAAGTCTTTCCAGGATTTTCTGAAATCTGCCTGCTCTTTGTTTCTTACAGCACAATAGTATTGCATTACATTCATATACCACAACTTGTTCAGCCATTTCCCCATTGATGGGCATTCCCTTGATTTCCAGTTCTTTGCCACCATAAAGAGAGCTGCTAGAAATATTTTTCTACATTTGAGTCCTTTTCCCTTTTTTATGATCTCTTTGAGATACAGCCCTAATATTGGTATTACTGGGTCAAAGGGTATGTACAGCCCCATAGTCCTTTGGGCATGGTTCTATGATCCAAATCTTCTTCTGCAACATGGCTATTATAGAAATATTTTGCATGACTGCACATGTGTAAATCTAGATCAAATTACTTGACTTCTCAAAAAGGGGGTAGGGGAGGGAGAGAATTTGGGACTCGATTTTTTTTAAATGTTAAAATTGTTTTTACATGTAATTGAGAAAAATAAAAATTAAATGTAAAAAAGAAAAGAAAAGAAAATGAAGTCCAGAGAGGTTTTCTTAAACAAGCACTTAAAAAAAAACCTATGTAGATGCAGCTAGGTGGCACAGTGGATAGAGCACCAGCCCTGGATTCAGGAGGACCTGAGTTCAAATCCAGCCTCAGACACTTGACACTTACTAGCTGTGTGACCCTGGGCAAGTCACTTAACCCCAATTGCCTCACCAAAAAGAAGAAAGAAAGAAAGAAAGAAAGAAAGAAAGAAAGAAAGAAAGAAAGAAAGAAAGAAAGAAAGAAAGAAAGAAAGAAAGAAAGAAAGAAAGAAAGAAAGAAAGAAAGAAAGAAGGAAAGAAAAAGAAGCTATGTGGCTATATGATTAATGCAGAAATATGTTTAATGAGATTGTACATATATAACTATATCAGATTGCTTTCTATCTTGGGGAGGGGGAAGGGAAGGAAAGGAGGGAGAAAAAAATTGGAATTCAAAAATCTTATAAAAACAAATGTTGAGGGGGCAGCTAGTTGGCGCAGTGGATAATGCACTGGCCCTGGATTCAGGAGGTCCTAAGTTCAAATCCGGCCTCAGACACTTGACACTTACTAGCTGTGTGACCCTGGGCAAGTCACTTAACCCTCATTGCCCTGCAAAAAAACAAACAAAAAATGTTGAAAACTTTACATGTAACTGGAAAATAAAAAATACTTTTATGATTTAAAAAATGGGGGGGGCAGCTAGGTGGCACAATGGGTAAAGCACCAGCCCTGGATTCAGGAGTACCTGAATTCAAATCCCGCCTCAGATACTTGACACTTACTAGCTGTGTGACTCTGGGAAAGTCACTTAACCCCCATATCCCTGCCCCCAAAAAAAGAAATGGGGAAAAAAGATAATGAAGTAGAATTAAATAATTAAATCAGTTTTTCTTTAATAAAAAAAATCTTAGGCAATAAAAAAAGAGACTATGTGTCTGGAACTGTGCTATACAATTTACAAATACTACCTCTTTTAAGCCACAAAACAACCCTAGGATGTAGGGGCTACTATTGCTCCATTTTACAGTTGAGGAAACTGAGGCAGCTAGCAGTCAAATGACTTGCCCATCAAGTGTCTCAGGCCAGGTTTGATCTCAGGTCTTCCTGACTCCAGGCCCAGCTCTCTAACCACTGTGCCATCTAGCTGCCCCTGTGTCACACCAGTAATATGACAGAGTTGGGATGTGAAGCCAAATTCTCAGTTTTCTATTCAGAAGTCCCAGACCAAACCCTGGGGTTCTAGGCTGTCCCTGCTGGGTGCCTAGATGCTCCTGGCTTTTGCCCCTCTCTGCATCCCCACCTCTGCACAGTGCCTGCTTCAGAGTGGGTACTTAATGAATGCTTGTTGACTGACTCACCTCCATACTCTCTTTGGGGGGTGGGGCGGTTATAGTCTCTTATGAGTCAGCGAGACAGGATCCAGCTGAGGGTGGGGGTTGGTGAGGAGGGGGCTGGTCCTGCTCCTTGAGAGCCTTTGGGGCCAGCGATGAAATTCAGCCCTGTTCCAGCACCTGGCTTGTTTACTTTCCTGTCCAAGAAGAGGGTAGGAATGCCCCCAGAGTTAGCTAAGCCAGGCCCTCCCCAGTGCTCTGGCCACACCTGGGGATCTGCCCAGGGACTTGACATGCCCTGCTTCCATTATTTATTTAAGAGCCGGTGTTATGTGGCAGTGAACTGCCTGGGCAGGGGCCTCCCCTGGGGGCCCAGACTAATCCCAAGGCCAGCTGTGTGCTAGCTGGCTCCTTACCCGGCCCAGCTCAGGTCCTCGGGCCCTGCGTCCTTCAGGCTGATAGTAGCAGCTGCCTCCACTCCCTGAGGGACCCCGCTGGTGTTCCCCTGCGTGGGGCGACCTACACCCTGGCTTTCTGCTCCTGCTCCCCTGCAGAGTTCACATCTCCTATCCTAGTTAACACGGAAAACTAGATATTTGATGCCTCTGAGAGGGGAGGAAGGCGAGGCATCCCAGCCCCAACCCTGAAGGGTACCAGAGCAGACTGACTCAGTGGGAATGTGAGTTCTGTGAAGGCAGGGCCTGTTTAACCACCACCCCCCTTTTTTTTTCTTTTTTGTCTCTATTCCCAGCAACTGGCAAACAGTAGTCACTTGATAAATGCCTGTGGGGGCAGCTAGGTGGTGCAGTGGATAGAGCACCGGCCCTGGAGTCAGGAGGACCTGAGTTCAAATCTGGCCTTAGACACTTGACACTTACTAGCTGTGTGACCCTGGGCAAGTCACTTAACCCCAACTGCCTCACCAATAAATAAATAAATAAATAGATAGATAGATGGGGGGCGGCTAGGTGGCACAGTGGATAAAGCACCGGCCCTGGATTCAGGAGTACCTGAGTTCAAATCCAGCCTCAGACACTTGATACTTACCAGCTGTGTGACCCTGGGCAAGTCACTTAACCCCCATTGCCTCGCAAAAAAAAAAAAATAGATAGATAGATAGATGAATGAATGAATGAATAAATAAATATGTAAACAAGTAAGTAAATGAATGAATGAATAGATAGATAGATAAATAAGTAAATAAATGAATGAATGGATGAATGAATGAATGCCTGTGGAATTGGGTTGGATAGAACCGCCACACTGATGCGGTGTATGTAGGGCTTTGGGTGGGGAGGGGCCTCGGAATGTAGCTGCCCTCATCCCTCATGCAAATGGGTCAGATGGGGAGCCAGAAGCCCGGAGAGGTGTCAGTCTGGAACCCGGTCTCTTCCTTTCCCGCCAGCCCCGCTCTCGCTCTCGCCTTTCCTTGGCATCCCTTTTGGGTTTGGGAAAGCCCGAAGCTGTTTCTCTTAGAGATTAAGTCTAGCTCAGGAATTCAAGCGGAGAGGTTGGTCTGAGCCCGAGGCAGTTGAATTGCAAGAACACAGGCAGCCAGCACTTCTGGAGGGGGAGAGTGGGGGAAAGGGGGAAGAGAGGGGGTGTGGCTGGCCCAGCCAATCCCAACCTGAGGACTCTTAACCCAACCTTCGCCGGCTTCCAGAGGGCCTCCCCTCCCGCTGCAGGACACGGACCCTTAGAACTGCAAGGGACCTCAGAGGCTTAGCAAGTTGGAATCACCCTCAGAGTGTGGGAGACTCAGATGGTCTTCAGCCCAACCTCTTTGCATTACACGGGTGGAGGGGAGAAACTAAGGCCCAAAGGGGAAGGATTTCCCCAAGGTCACACAGCAAGTCTGTGGGTCTAGAACCCAGTTCAGGACTCCCTTCCCCCCAGAGGACTGGGGGGAAGAGGAGCATGGGGAGAGCTCCCTGAAGTTCTGCAGGTGGGGGAACCTGCTGGGGCAGGAAAGGGGAGATGGAGTCCACGCCCTAGGCCTCAGGGAGGAAGGCTCTAGAATAGAGGGCCACACATGCGCGCAGCTCCCATCTCTCCCTTCAGACTCATACTCTTCCCTCACTTTCCCCTTCCTCAGACCACTGCCTCCCACTTGGCCTCCCTCGTCACACCTAGTTCCTTCTTTCGACCATCCTGTATCCTCTGTCTCCCAGCCTAAGCCACGGTCTCTTCCTCTGTTGGCCTCTGCTTGCTTCTCCTTCCCCCTCCTCCTCTTCCGTCTGGCATCCGGTTCTCTCCATGCCTGGGGCTCGCTTTTCAGAACTGAAGTTGGCTCGGTCCTCCCTTCTCTCCTTTCTGCCACAGTCTAACCTAGTGTGTCTCCAGGGAAGAAGCCATGTCCTGACCCTCCTCTTCAGAATATCAATCAGAGCTCCCAGCCATCATGTGGTCATCTCAGCCAGCTGGGACATTGGGGGTGCCTCTCTCCTCCTCAACACTCTCTTCTCTCTGGATTTTCAGGATGCCCCTCTCCCTTCTCTCTCTCTCTCCCCCTCCCTCTGTCTGTCTCTTTGTCTGTCTGTGTGTCTCTGTCTCTCTGTCTGTCTCTGTTTCTCTGTCTCTGTCTCTCCCTCTCTCTGTCTGTATCTGTCTCTGTGTCTTTGTCTCTCTCTCTCTCTCTCTCTCTCTCTCTCTCTCTCTCTCCCCCTCCCTCTGTCTGTCTCTTTGTCAGTCTGTCTCTGTGTGTGTCTGTCTCTCTGTTTCTCTCTCTGTCTGTCTCTGTCTCTCTCTTCTCTGTCTCTCTCTTTCTCTGTCTCTCCCTCTCTCTCTCTTTCTCTCTCTCTGTCTCTCTCTGTCTCTGTCTCTATCTGTCTGTCTGTCTCTCTCAGTTCTCCTCCTACCTCTCTGACAGATCCTCCTCTGTCTCTTTGCTGGATCCTCCTCCAGGTCATGCCCTCTGACTAGGCATCCCTCGGGGTTCTGTCCTGGGTCCTCTTCTCTTTTCTCTCCATGCTACTTAACTTGGTGAAGCTCCCATCGATTTAATTACCATCTCTATGCTGATGATTTTCAAATCTCTTTCCTAATCCAACCTTTCTGCTGACCTTCAATCTCATATTTCAAACTGGATGTCCAATGGACATCTAAAACTCATCATGTTCAAAATGGAACTCATCAGGGGCAGCTAGGTGGCGCAGTGGATAGAGCACCGGCCCTGGAGTCAGGAGGACCTGAGTTCAAATACGACCTCAGACACTTGACACTTACTAGCTGTGTGACCCTAGGCAAGTCACTTAACCCCAATTGCCTAAAAAAACAAAACAAAACAAAATGGAAATCATTATCTTTTCCCCTAAACCTTTCCCCCTCCCACCTTCCCTATTACTGGAGAGGGCAACGCCATCTTCCCAGTCCCTCTAGCTCACAACCAGGAGCTGTCCTGGACTTCTCACTATCTCTCACCCACCAATTCCAAGCTGTTGCCAAAGTCTGTCAATGTTACCTCTGCAGCATCTCCTTTCTTCTCTGACACTCCTCACACTACAGGGCCTTATCACCCCATGCCTTGGGGTGGAGGGTGAGGTGGGGGGGGTATCCACTTGCCTCAAGGCTCCCCACTCCAATCCATCCTCTATTCAGCCACCAAAGGGATTTTCCCAAAGAGCGGGTTTGATCACGTCACACATCCCTATTCAACAATCTCTATTGACTTGCTATAGTTTTTAGGAGCAAATACAAAATGCTCTATTTGGCATCAGAAGCCCATAGCCTAGCCCTTCCTATCCTTCTGCCTTACTCCTGGATATGTCCTCTTTGATCCAGTAACACTGGCCTCCTGGCTGTTTGGTGAACAAGACCCATCTCTTAGGCCAGATTTGAACTCAGGTCCTCCTGACTCCAGGGCCGGTGCTCTATCCACTGCACCACCTAGCTGCCCCCACAGGACATTTTCTCTGACTGGTCCCCAAACCAGGAATTCTCTTCCCTCCTCATCTCTGACTCTTGACCTCCCTGGATTCCTTTAAATCCCAGCTGAAATCCCATTTTCTAGAGGAAGTCCTCCCCATCCCCTCTTTTTTTTTCTTTTAGTGAGGCAACTGGGGGTTGTGACTTACCCAGGGTCACACAGCTAGTAAGTGTTAATTGTCTGAGGCCAGATTTGAACTCAGGTCCTCCTGACTCCAGGGCCGGTGCTCTATCCACTGCTCCACCTAGCTGCCCCCCCTTTTTTTTTCAAAGAATGTTTTTATTTTTACTCAATTATATATAATAATTTAAACATGCCTTCTTAAAATACTTTTTGAGTTCCGAATTCCCTCCTTCCCCTTTGCCCTCCTCGAGAAGACAAAGACTTTGCCATAGGTTATACATGTGCAGTCATGCAAAACATATTTCCATATTAGCAATATTGCAAAAGAAAACACAGACCAAAAAAAAGAAAGCCCCAAGAAAATTAAAGTTAAAGAAAGCATGCTTTGATCTGTATTCAGATTCAATCAGTTCTTTTTTTCTGGAGGAGGATAGCATTCCATCAGAATTATCTTGGATTATTGCATTCCTAAGAATAGTTAAGTCATTCACAGTTGATCCTCGTACATTATTGCTATTACTGTGTACAGTGTTCTCCTGGTTTTGCTCATTTCATTTTGCACCAGTTCATGTAAATCTTTTCATGTTTTTCTGCAATCATCTTGCTCATAATTTCTCATAGCACTATAGTATTCCATCATAATAATATACTACACGTTGTTCAGCCATTTCCCAATTAATGGGCATCCCCTCAATTTCCAATTCTTAGTCACGATAAAAAGAGCAGTTATAGGGGCAGCTAGGTGGCGCAGTGGATAGAGCACTGGCCCTGGATTCAGGAGGACCTGAGTTCAAATCCAGCCTCAAACACAACACGTACTAGCTGTGTGACCCTGGGCAAGTCACTTAACCCCAATTGCCTCACTGGGGAAAAAAAAAAGAGCAGCTATAAATATTTTTGTACATATAAGTTCTTTTCCTTTTTCTTTGATCTCTTTAGGGGTACAGACCTGGTTGTAGTATTGCTGGGTCAAAAAGTATGCACAGTTTTATAACCCTTTGGGCATAGTTCCAAACTACTCTCCTGAATGGTTGGATCAGTTAGTAGTAACTCCACCAACGGTACGTTAATGTCCCAATTTTCCCACATCCCCTCCAACATTTGTCATTTTCCTTTTCTGTCATATTAGTCAATATGATAGGTCTGAAGTGGTACCTCAGAGTTGTTTTAATTTATACTTCATCTAATCAATAGTGATTTAGAGCATTTTTTCATATGACTATAGACAACTAATTTATTCGTCTGAAAACTCACTCTTATATTCTTTTTTTTTTTTTTTTTTGGTGAGGCAATTGGGGTTAAGTGACTTGCCCAGGGTCACACAGCTAGTAAGTGTTAAGTGTCTGAGGTCAGATTTGAACTCAGGTCCTCCTGAATCCAGGGCCAATGCTTTATCCACTGCGACATCTAGCTGCCCCTCACTCTCATATTCTTATACATTTGACTCATTTCTCTATATATTTGAGAAATGAGAACTTTATCAGAGAAACTTGCTATAACCCTCCCCCCCCATTTTTTTGCTTCCCTTCTAATGCAACCAAGGTTGCATTGATGTAATCATTAATTTAATATAGCAAAATTATCTATTTTATATCATGCAATACTTTCTGTCATGTTCCGTCATAAATTCTTCCCATATCTGTAGATCTGATGGGCAAAATAGTCCATGCTTCCTTAATTTGTTTATGATATTACCCCTTATGTCTAAATAATGTGCTCATTTTGACCTTATCTCAGTATACAGTGTGAGATGTTGGTCTGTACCTAGTTTCTGCCAAACTGCTTTTCAGTTTTCCCAATGATTTTTGTCAAATAATGATTCCTTGTCCCAAAAGCTCAAGTCTTGGGTTCATCAAACTCTAGATTATTATGGTCATTTGCTACTGTGTATTGTCTACCTAATCCGTTCTGAGGATCCGCCAGTTTCTTAGCCAATACCATATTGGTTTTTTGTTGTTGTTGCTTTTGTTTTTTACCATATTGTTCTAAGCTTGGCATCGACTAGAGTAGGTTCAAATGCTGACTCTGGGCAAGTCAATTGTCTGTGCCTTATTTTCCTCACTTGAAGCTGCAAGGCATCCTGAGGGAGAGGCAGGAGGGTCAAACTACTGTCACTGCCTCGACCAGTACTTCTCCTTCTTTGGTAGACAGCCTAGGTCTCAGAATTTAAGAAGCCCTGGGGTGGGGGTGGGTTAGCTAGGTGGCTCAGTGGATAGAGCACTGGCCCTGGATTCAGGAGGATCTGAGTTCAAATCCGGCCTCAGACACTTGACACTTACTACCTGTGTGACCCTGGGAAAGTCACTTAACCCCCATTGCCCCCAAAAGAAAAAAAAAGCCCTGGGAATTTCAGGGTCTCAGGGAGCAACCCTTCTGTAGAAAGGGTCTTATCACTACCACCACCTGCCAACCAACTGCTACCTGTGGTCAAGTAAATCCTAGAGTCCCAGGAACAGCAGTGTCTTCCCAGACAACCAACCCTGCTACCAGCCAGCCTCCCCCCCCCAAAAAAAAATCCCATCATTCAGGAAAGCAAACTTTGTGGAGATCTGTCAAGTGCTCCTGCAGGGGCTCACGAAGCCCCCCAATCCCCAACTTCCCAAAGCAGCTGAAGCTACTGAAGACCCAGAAAAGAAAGTTCTTGACACCAAATGTGGTTTTATCCATAACATTCAAGAAGAGGCATTGTCATCATGGGACTTTCCATCTGCCTCCCTGCTGGACCCTCCTCTTTATGGAGGTCTTCTACTAGATGTGAGATACTTGAGAACCCCCGGTCATGGTGCTTTTCCATTTCTTGGTTGTTGGTTTTGTGTGTGTGTGAGGCAATTGGGCTTATGTGACTTGCCCAGGGTCACACAGCTAGTAAGTGCCAAGTGTGCAAGACCAGATTTGAACTCAGGTTCTCCTGAATCCAGGGCTGGTGCTTTATCCACTGTGCCACCTAGCTGCCCCTGCTTTTCCATTTCTATTTGTAGTACTCAGCACATAGAAGGCACTTAATAAATGCTTCTTCATTCCTTAATTGGGGGGTCAGATTTCACGGAATCTGAGGTCCCTTCCCCTCTAAATCCAGAATCTTTATTTTATAGACAAGGAAACAGGCTCTGAGATGTGTTGTGATTTGGCCAAGGTTACAACGGTAGTGAGCGGGAAAGGGATTTAAATACAGATTCTCTCGGTCCCAAATCCTATTCTCTTTCCACACCTTGATTTCCCAGTCAGAAGTGTGGGGGCTGGACATCCTGGTCTAACGTCCTTCTCTTCCTGCTTTTCTAAGGAGAGCATGCAGGGCTGGAGGGTGGGGCTGTCACTGAGAAGCTAGAAAACAAGCTTGTTGGAGCAGGGGAGCCTGGTGACCTCCCTAGAAGAGGAGCCCAGGGGGATGGCGAGATGCTGGAGGGGGCACAGAGGGAAGGCTACTAGGGCCGTGAAGCCTGGCTGGCGTAGAGTTATCCTAAGAATCTTGGCCCAATTTCAGTTGCTTACCGGTTAAGACCAGAGATTGTCGGGTGAACTGAGTCCAGGAGGATTTGCTCTTGGATTTCTTCCAGCCAGAGTCACTGGCCTCCACCACAGTTTAGGATTATGTAATTTCAAAGTTGCTCATCTGCTCCAATCCTCCCCCTTGGCTCCTCATCTCACGGAAGAGGAAACTAAGAGCCGGGAGGGAGAGACTCGCCCTTGTTCCATTGAGCTGTTAAACCGCTAAACGCTCAAGCAATCTAACCATCTGCCTTCCCCTGGTCAAGAATCCTCAGTGTCTCCCTTTTGCTTCTAGGATTAAGTATTTTCCTCTCTAGAATGCCCTCCTAAGTCCCAGACTCTAGGAGCCTCTTCCCCTTCAAAGCTTACATCATCACCCCCTGGACAGTCCCCACCCGCCCCACCCCTGTAGCTTCTTGCTCTGATTGGCTGGTTCCTGCCAGAGCCCCCGTTTTAGGGAGAACGTCCAGGTCTTCATTCCTCTCCGGGCTGCTCTCCAGACTCTCCTTACCCTGCCGCGAAGCTGGGTACCTTCATCTCTTCCCCTTCGCCCCCTTCCACTTTTTTCCTTTGGTGTGTTGTCTTTCCCCTTTGGAAAGTGAGCTCCTTCAGGGCAGGACTGTATTTCTTTCTTGTGCTTGGTATCTTAATTGGTACCTTAGCACACAGTAGGTGTTTAATCAATGCTTGTTGACTTGACTCAGTCTGGAATGTAAAACTCTTCACAATTTGACTCCCTCCCCTTCCTGCTGCACTATACTCTGACCTGCAGCCAAACTTTCCTGTTTATTGACCCATGATGCCCTCCTCCTCCTCCTCCTTCTTTTTGGTGAGGCAATTGGGGTTAAGTGACTTGCCCAGGGTCACACAGCTAGTAAGTGTCAAGTGCCTGAGGCCGGATTTGAACTCAGGTGCTCTTGAATCCAGGGCCGGTGCTTTATCCACTGCACCACTTAGCTGCACCCCCCTCCCATGATGTCCTTCTAATGCCTGCTTTGGCAAGGGCTGTTCCCCAAGCCTGGAATAGTCTCCCTCACCACCTCTACCTCTTAAGAGTCCTTTCTCTCCAAGAGTCAGCCCATGCACTGCCACTTCCTTCAAAAGGTCCAAGATTGAGACCAAGATTGGCTCATAGCTTTAGAACTGGAAGGAAGGGGCAGCTAGGTGGCGCAGTGGATAGAGCACCGGCCCTGGAGTCAGGAGTACCTCAGTTCAAATCCGGCCTCAGACACTTAACACTTACTAGCTGTGTGACCCTGGGCAAGTCACTTAACCCCAATTGCCTCACTAAAAAAAAAAAAAAAAAGGACTGGAAGGAAGCATACTCCACCTGATCCAACTTTCTCATTTTACAGATGAGGAAATCAAGGTCCAGGGAAATGACAGGTAAGATTTCAATGTTCTTTCCACTTTGCCTCCATCCTACTTTTGTCACAGCTGCAAGGGCCCTTGGGGACCCCATAGTTTTGACCTTGGGGAAACTGAGACCCAGTGAGGGTCAGGAATTTGGCTGAAGCCTGAAGGTCAGAAGACCTCATGCCTCTTCTTAAGTTTACTTCCTATCTGTGCAGTCTTCTGTGATTCGGTGACACAGGCCTCTCTGCTATTCCTCCATCGGGATACCCCATCTCCTGACTCCGAGTGTTTGCCCGGGCTGTTTCCCCTTGCCTAGAATGCTCTTCTTTCTCATCTTTGCCTTCTGCCTTCCCTTGGCTTCAAGTCTCAGCTAACATCCCACCTTCTACAAGAAGCCATCCAAAGTCCTCATTAATCTTAGTTCCTTTCCAATTTATCCTGCATCTATATCGTCTCTACAGTGGTTGGCATTCTGTGTCCCCCATTCACAGTGTGATTTTTTTAAACTTTCTTTCTATCTCCAGTGCTTAGCCCTTAATAAGTGCTGGTTGACAGACTGTGTGACTTTCCGGGGCTTCAGGTTCCTGATCTGTAAAAGGAGGCTGATAGATGGCATGGCCTCTCCGAGAGTTCCTGCCCTAAATCTGTCTTGTGACCAGAGTCCTATCATAATGTCCCCCAAAAGAGTTTTCATCTTCAGCTTGTGTCACATTTAGCCTCTAGGACAAAGCTCTGGTGGGGGGAAGGAGCTGTTTGCGGACTTCAAGAGAGCCTGCCTCCCCAGAGAGGAGGGAGTCTTTGAAGGTATTTGGTCTGCCCTTTCTCCCCTGGGCACCAGAGAGCTCTCCTCAGTTGCAGACGATGTGGATCAATCGCCTACTGTGCGCCAGAGGTTTCCCCATTACCCTTTATGAGCATGAAGACTCAGGCTTGACCTCAGGCAGCTTCTGATCCAAGGTCAGAGACCAGGGCTTGTGCTATAGGACCTTGTGCTATGCTTGGGTCTGGAGGGAACAAGTCTCAGTGCTCCAGTCAGTCAACAACCATTTCTCAGTCACCTACTATGTGCCAGGCACTGTCCTATGCACAAGGACAAACTTGAAACAGTCCCTCCCTTCCAGGTGCTTACAGTCTAAGGAAGGGATGACCTTACACAAAGAAGGAGGCCCAGAGTACAGAGGAAACGAATCCAGGAAATGTAGAAGGCAGTAGTTGAGTTGGGAGTCAAAGGTAATCATGGATTCCAGGAGATGGGAGTGAATTCCATGTATGGGTTGGGCAAAGGCTTGGAGATGGGAGATGGAGTCCAGTGTCTGCTCACTGGGCTTGAGAATTCTCATCCTGGTGTCTCTTAAGAGCTGGGGTGGCCCACAACATGACTAATATGGAAATATGTTTTTGCATGATCACACATGTATAAGCTATATCCAATTGCCTGCCGTCTGAGGAAGGGGGAAGGGAGGGAGAGGATTTTGAACTGAAAACTTTAAAAAACAAATGTTAAAAGGGTTTTTACGTGTAATTGGGGAAAATATTATTCAAATAATTTTTTTAAAAGAGTTGGGCTGACCAACCATTGGAAGCAGCTGATTTGAGTCCAAGGTCAGGGGAGAGAGGGAGGCAACAAGCACTGAATTATTAAGCTCTTAATATGTAGCTACAAGGGGCAGCTACGTGGCGCAGTGGATGAAGCACCGGTCCTGGATTCAGGAGTACCTGAGTTCAAATCTAGCCTCAGACACTTGACACTTACTAGCTGTGTGACCCTGGGCAAGTCACTTAACCCTCATTGCCCTTTGAAAGAAAGAAAGAAAGAAAGAAAGAAAGAAAGAAAGAAAGAAAGAAAGAAAGAAAGAAAGAAAGAAAGAAAGAAAAAAGAGAATATGTGGCTACAAATACAAGCAAAAAGAACGACAGTCTTGCCCTCAAGGAACTTCCATTGCACAAAGAATCTGGAAAGATGAGGGGTGTGATGGAGAGAGCCCCCCAGATCCAAGGCTGTACTGGTGTTTAACAACTCTCCCTCCAGGGGAAACAAGTACAACAAGCTTCTAAATTTAATCTGTTTTATTAACACTTTCTTAAGGCTAGAAATAAACCAAACAATCAATCGATCCCACTGAATATTTGACAGTTGGCTCTATCCAGTCTGAGCTGGCTCCAGAGAGAGCCAACTCCCCTTGCCCCCCATTCAATATGCTTTAGACTCACGTCCTCTAGACACATACAAAGTGTGTGACTTTAAGAAAGGAACAACCTGGGGCAGCTAGGTGGTGCAGTGGATAGAGCACTTGCCCTGGAGTCGGGAGGACCTGAGTTCAAATTCGGCCTCAGACACTTCACACTTACTAGCTGTGTGACCCTGGGCAAGTCACTTAGCCCCAATTGCCTCACCAAAAAAAAAAAAAAAAAAAAAAAGAAAGGAACAACCTCCCAGGTGCTCCAGGTACCTGTGGAAGTCTAGAAATGAAATCATAGTTCAGGGCCAAAAATATATACATTTTCAAATGAGCTAAGAGGTAGGAGAAGGAAATGGCAAACCACTCCAGTATCTCTGCCCCAAACGGGGTCACGAAGAGTCAGATTCAACTGAATGACAGACTTAACAACAACAACAAAGAGGCTGGAATAGAAATCAACCATTGCCCACTTATTAAGTGCCCACTGCCTGGCCATACAAACCCCAAAAATCCAAGTCCTTTCCCCTCCGAGGACTTAGATTCTACTGAGCTTGCTCTGGGAACCTGGAGGGGCTAAGAGTGAAAGAAGAGAGAACTTAGAGCTAGGGTGAAGCCAGAGAGTTTCCGGAGGAGGTTGGGGGAAACCTTAGCGGTGTGCTGAAGAGCAGAGACGGGAGTGGTGAGCAAACTAGGGGTAGTTACATCCTGTACATCTGCATGTGTATATCATCCCGGGGTACGGTGGGCCTGGGGGGTCATTCCTGCTCAGAACTTTTCTGAGGCGGCTCCCGGGAGGCTCCCAGGCTTCACCTAGAATGAGTATCTCTGGGGGCCTGAGGACTTTCTTTGCTTCCTTTGGCTGTTAGCAAACTCTTAGAAAGCATGGTCTCTATCTCGGTTATCTTCTCTCGCCTAGGAGACTCGAGGATTTAGAAAAACAAAGGGTAATCTAAACAGCTGTAAAAACTTCAAAGACCTTTTTACAAATTCTGATTGTTATCTCCGTTTTGAAGGCCAGGGAACTCTCCCCAGGAAACCTTTCCCGGTGCTCCCCAGCTGCTAATGCCTCCCCCTCTCCGATTGCCTTCCATTTTTTCGGTCTGTGTCGTTGATGAACCTAGTTATTTACAGGCTGATCCCCCCTTTAGAATGTGAGCACCTCAATATGATTATTAGGGGGCATTCCATAAAAAAAATTGTCAGAGAAGCAAGTCATATCACGTTCACAGTTACAGGTAGACATATTCTTTTTTTTTTTTCGGGACAATGAGGGTTAAGTGACTTGCCCAGGGTCACACAGCTAGTAAAGTGTCAAGTGTCTGAGACCAGCAGGGAGACATATTCTTAGTCAAACCAGCTATAGCGGTAATTACATGAGATAAAATATAGTTAATTTTGATGTGAAATTGAAAAGCATCCCCCGTGGCTCCCCAAGGTTCCCTCTCCCCAGTACCCCTCAAGGCTCTCCAATGTCCCTTTCCCTGGAGTCTCTCGTGGTTCCCCACGGCCCCTCCCCCATCTTTTTTGGTTCCACGTGTGCAGGTGAGTTGGATCCTTGACTTGGGGAGACGTTGGGGGCCGTTGTCCATCTGTTGGTGCTTCTGGCGGGAAAGCCTCCTGCTCCCGCCCCGCCACCTCCCCGGTCGAGCCCCCGGAGAAGCCCCGCCCCGCGCATTGTTTTCCTCTCCCTCCTCCCCCCGCCCCAGACCAGAAGTCTAGACTCGGCTCGGAGAGAGAGGTGGGAGGGCGCCGGGCGCTCCTTGGCCAATCATCGCCCCCGGGGCTCCGGACCCCGCCCCGCGCGAGGAGGGGCCGGCCGGATCGGGCCGGGTCGAGCAGGATGGGGGCGGTCTCTTATCCTGGCTTTAATCCCCCTAGCTTCCGCTGCCCAGACTCACTGGCATGCTGAGCGCCGGCTCCTGCGCTCCTGCCCGACGGTAGCTTTGCCACCGCCGCCGCCGCCGCCGCCGCGGGGCCCCCAGCAGGGCGCTCCCAGTTACCCAGGGGCCGGCCGTCCAGCAGCCGTCTCTTCCCGAGACGCGGGCGCCCACTGACCACAAGGCTCCGAGGGACCTCGCAAGAAAGGGGCAGAAGGAGCCGGCGTCTTGGCCTCGCTGCCCCTCCAGAGAAGGGAGGCGCAGACCCCGGGGAAGAAGCCCACGAACCCCGGCGTCGGGCTCGCCTCCCCCGAGGGGCCAGAGGGCCGAGCCGCCCTGCCTCTCTGACCTCCAAGGCGCCGAGGGAGCCCGAAGGTCCCCGCTCTCCGCACCTCGCGCACCCCTCTTCTGCGCCCGGTCCCCGGCCTCGAGAACCCCAAGGGGCAGAGATGGTGGCCGAGGCTGCCGTCGGCAGCCCCAAGCGGGGCACGGCCAACGGCGTGGCGGCGGGCCCGGTCCCCCCCGGCGGCGGCGGCAGGGGGCGGCGGGCGCGGCGGGTGCGCTCGTGCCTGCGCGCCAACCTGCTGGTGCTGCTGACCTTGGCCGGAGTGGCGGCGGGCGCGGCGGTGGGCCTGGCCATGGCGAACTGGGCACCGCGTCTGAGCCAGGAGCACCTGGTGGCCTTCTCCTTCCCCGGCGAGCTGCTGCTGCGCCTGCTGCGCCTGATCATCCTGCCACTCGTGGTGTGCAGCCTGGTGGGCGGCGCCGCCAGCCTGGACCCGGCCTCGCTCGGCCGCATGGGCGGCTGGGCGCTGCTCTTCTTCCTGCTCACCACGCTCCTGGCCTCGGCGCTGGGCGTCGGGCTCGCCTTCGTCCTGCGCCCCGGCGTGGGCACCCAGGCCCCAGGGGCGCAGGACGCGCAGCTGCCCCAGACCAAGTCGGTGCTCGACTCCTTCCTGGACCTCTTCAGGTATCCGACCCTCCGAGGGCTCCACGTGGTGCGGCCCGCTGCCACGTGGTGCCCGGATGTGGGGTCATTACCTCTCCCCTCCCCCTGCAAGAAATTGTCCACTGGGTGAGCTGGCCGCCTCCTCCCGGGCCCCACCAGCCGGGGGTCAGCCGGAGGCAGCGTCCTTAGTGCTGGGAGGTTGGCTGAGGGGGAGCGAGCAAAACTTAGCTATTTCCCGCCCTCCTCACGCCCCTTCCCAGCCTTTAGCGAAGGATGGATGGACAAGACCCCTCTCCCTTCTCCCTATCCCAGAAATCAGCCCGGGCCACTCTCCTGTTTCTCGTCCTAAGCTGGCCAATACTCTTTGCATTTTGCTCCTCTTTGGTGGGTGGGCTGAGTCTCCTTTGGGGCGGCAGGAGCTTTTTGTTCTAACCCACTTCAGTGGGAGTGAACTGCTGCCTAATTGCAGGGAAGACCTCCGGACTGACCCATCCCTCTAGGTTCCAGCCCATTCCCGGCTGAGGAGCTGGGATTTTGAGTGGACAGCTATGTCCAGATATGTTCCGCCACCGCCCCCGAGCTGATGATTCAGTATTTCTGTTTAGGGAAATGGAATGTTTGATTGGAACAATCTGAGATCATGAGCAATTCACTCAACCTCTGTATGCATCAGTTCTTCCGCTGTGAAGTGAAGAGCTCCATCCCCAGGAGGCCCCTTTCTGCCCTATAGCTTCAGCCCCGAGACAGGACAGAGAGGGAGACTGAGGCTCACTGGGTCGTAAGCCATTGGCTGAGCCGGAGCCAACCGGGGCTAGCGGCCCCAGGAGCTCTTTCTACTGCTGATCCCTAGCTGAGGGATATAACGGTCTGTTCTTGGAAGTAAGGATGCTCCTCAGCGACTGGAAGAGAAGGGTGAGGAGGGGAGAGGAGGGAAGAGTGGAAACACCTGTCCAACCCCGACATCCGAGAGATGAAGAAAGTCCCAGTGACTCGTCCACAGCTGTAGCTTGTAAACAGCTGGGCTGGAATTTTTGTTTCCCAAGTCCCTGGCGCTTTCTGCCTTAGTGGTTCTCTCTGATAGGTGGTGCAGCCCATAGACTGCTGGACCTGCCGTCAGGAAATCCAGCCCTCAGACACTTACTAGTTGCGTGGTCCTGGGCAAGTCACTTAACCTCTGTTTGCCCGGGTCTCCTTGGAATGAGAATAATAACAGCACCTACCTTACAGCATTTGTTCTGAGGATCAAATGAGATAATATTTGTAACGTACTTAGCAATATAAATGTTTATTCCCTTTCCCTTCTCTGCTGTTGAACTTTTGGGACTAGGGAGGGGCTCTGACTTCTCAGGGGTTCTAGGGCTGTGTTTACAGGGGTTGTGTTTACTTTCCACGGTCAGTGGCAGTGGGATGGGCTGGTTGGGGAGGTGGTTTCTTCCCCTACCCCCACCCCCTGAGGGCTGAAGAAGGAGATAACCCTTGAGATGGAAAGGGACCTCCTGCAATCCTCTGATAAGGCTTAAACCTGTCAAAGAAGGAAATGAATTCAGGTAGTGATGTGAGTTGACATACCTGCCTCTTGGGGCCCGAGTAATCCACACTGGCCACTGGCCAATGCCCTTTTTTATTCCATAATACACTCTATTAATACTCAGACACGTAGACACTTGAACCTGGTGTGTGTGTGTGTGTGGGGGGGTGAGCACCTTTATACACACACACACACACACACACACACACACACACACACACCCCTTTTCTCCAAACAGCTCTTACCCTGCCAGACACAATGGACCAGCCACCCCAGGAAGGAATTAAACTCCCCAGAGTGATTAACACTTAAGACCTCTGCAATGTCTGTCTGGGTGACCATCTGTCAGAGAGCAGGTGGGGGAGAGCGAGAGAGAGTGCGAGAGAGCGCGCACGAGAGAGAGAGAGAGAGAGAGAGAGAGAGAGAGAGAGAGAGAGAGAGAGAGAGAGAGAGAGATATGACATGACATGCAGGGTGAAAGGGTGCTTGGGGTTTTTTACCCCGACCTGTGTGTCTGGCTTAACCATCTGTCTGGGTGTGTCACAGAGAAGGGTTATTTTTTTCTCCTATGCGTAGCTGCTCAGTGATTGTTAAGTTATAGAAATACAAGTCTGCACAAAAGGTGTGTTTAGAATGTTTATATATATATATATATATGTATATACACACACACACATATATATATATATATGTCTACTGGGAAAAGGTGGTTTTCCTCAAATGGACTGGAGTGTAGGGTAGGATATTAACATGAACCATAAAAAATGGGTTTGCAGATGACACGCCCTCAAGTTCTCAGGGCGTGGCCTTGGCCCACAGTTGACTTGGGGGTTCTTTCCCTTTCCTGCCAGGTTCCAGCTAATCAGAAGTTTGCAGCAGGGCCCCTCTCCTCAGGAGGGGCTCCCCAAGGGGAGGGAGGTGGTAAAGGCACACAGGTTGACGCAGAAGCTGTTGTTTGAACTCGGGTCCCCCGTTTGAAATCCAGTGTGTGCTTCCCTCTGTCCAGGACTCCTGCTTGGGCCGTTATCACTCTCCCTCCTACTTCTCTACCAAAGACCCCAAGTTTCTTACTCAGTCACCACAGTCTCACCTGCTCCATCATGCAGGGGGTTCAGTTGGCCAGCTGGTGGAGAGGGCCCAGGGCTGGGGATCCAGGGAGGCCTCCCCCACCCTGTCTTGGACTGACACCTCTCTTGGGCTGAAAGGAATCTCCTGAGAACTGGACAGGTTTGGAGAAAGAGAGCCTGTGCAGCCACTGGTCCCAGATTGTCTCCTCTCTCCCACCTCCCCACCTTACTCCATTCCCCCTGGTCCTCTTCCCACGTGGAGATGGATGGCTTCTCTCTTTGTAAGTCCATGCAGAGCAGAATGCCTCTAACCCCACCCGCCCATCTTCCATCTTCCCGCTCCAAGGCCTGCCACTGGTGTGAAAGGTCCTGGGAGCGAGAAGGGAGGCCAGGCCCCCTGCCCCAGCCCACAGCTGGGTGATTGGGCAGAGACTTTGGGAGGGGGGACAGACATCAGGGACGCACCTTAGTCTTTTTGCTTCATCTAGTATGTAACTGTCTTGTGTTTTGATAGGAATATCTTTCCCGATAACTTGGTGGCTGCGGCCTTCCGCTCCGTAAGTGCTGTTTATGGGTTGAGGGAGTGGGGGTGTGGGGGAGGACCTGGAGGGGGCCTCAGAAAATAACCCTGCTTTTCTCCCCAATTCCTTTTACCTCAGTATTCCACCAAGTACCAGCAGAACGTGACCAATATCACCCTGACGGTAATTGGGGGAGGGTGGTGGTGGGAGAGGGGCAGGATCTCCTCTTTCTACTCCTGCCCTCTCCTTTCCTTCCCCTCCCCCCCCTCTCTCTCCTTTTCTCCTCCCTCCCTCTCTCTTTCCCCTCCCTCCTTCTCTCCTTCCTACCTTTTTTCTCTGCCCTACCCTTTGCCTGACTTCCCAGCTCTTTTTGGGGGGGGAGGGGGCGGGCGGAGCAATGAGGGTTAAGTGACTTGCCCAGGGTCACACAGCTAGTGTCAACTGTCTGAGGCTGGATTTGAACTCGGGTCCTCCTGAATCCAGGGTCAGTGCTCTATCCACTGTGCCACCTAGCTGCCCCCATTCCCAGCTCTTTTTACTTCTCATCCAATTGGCCCTGGACCAGACTTCCCAGTAATTGTGAGGAAGGCAGGGGCGAGGCGATTGAGAAAGGGGTCATTTGGAGGGGAGTACCTGGAAAAGAAGCCAAGCAGCTTCTTTTCTGACCCTTGGATTGGGATGGTGAGCAGTCACCGGGAGGGTGGAGCCCCCTGGGAAGCAGCAGGGACCTGGACCTGTGGGCACCTGCTGAGGTGTGACCAGCCAAGATCCAGCTTGTCACTTCCCGGAGCATTTGTGAAAACAGCTCTATCCCAACGTGGGGGGGTTCTGTCACTTGGCATTAGTCCTGGAGTCTAGCCTTGCCCAAAGATGACTTGTCCCATCCTGTCAGTGCCACCATGGGCAGGCCCTGTGTGGCCTCTTCTGTCTTAAACCCCTGCTCTGGCCTGAACTAGAATAATCTCCCTCGTGCAGGGCTCTGATCCAGTGGCTCTCTATTGCCAATTGAGGCAAGTTCAGCCCTCCCCCCCCCATGGCATTCAAGGCCCTCTGCAGTCTAGTATTACTTCACATTGCTCCTCTCTACCCAAACTGGACTGGTCTCTGCCCTCCTTGGGCTCCTTGCTTTGCCTGGACTTTTCCCTGAATGCATTTTCTGCTCCTGTAGCCTGGTCCCAAAGATGAGGGATATAGAGCTGCCCAGGGCAGGCGTCTAGCCCCAAAACTCATTTTGTGAATAAGGATAGTGGGACTCAAAGGTAAGTGACTCGCCTGAGGCCACATGGTCAGAGTCCAGAGTGGGATTTCAGCGTGTCTTCTGACTCCAGAGCTGCGGTTCCTTCCACTAAATCACAGTTAAAATTTCCATCATCCCACCTCCTCCAAGGAGGCTTCTTAGATTTCCCCTTGCCCGCCCCCTGTGGATCCTCCTGTAGGGCTTCATTTTCTCTCTCTCTCTCTCTAATTGGAGTGATCCTGTAGTGTGCACGAGAGTGTGGGTACTAGGAGGACAGGAACTGCGGTTGGACTGGGAGTGACAGACTTGGATTTGAATGCTGCCCTTGACACTTACTAGATTGGTGACCCTGGGGTCACGGTCACTAAATTTCCCTCAGACTCAGTTCTTTATCTGTCAAATGGGGATGATAATGGCATCTTCCTCAGAGAGTTGTTTTGGGGAGGCAGTGAAATCTGCATAAAGCAGTCTACAAATACAAGCTGCTATTTGAACTTTGGACCTCTCCCAACAGGAGAGGTACTTAACACAGACCTTTGCATGGTCCTGACTTTCCCTGACCAACGTCTTCTCCCGGTCCTAGGAGCCCTGTGAGAATGAAGAGATGAACATTCTGGGGCTGGTGATGTTCTCCATGGTGCTCGGGGTTACCCTCCGGAAGATGGGAGCAGAAGGGGAGCTGCTCATCCGCTTTTTCAACTCCTTCAACGAGGCCACGATGATAATGGTGTCCTGGATCATGTGGTAGGTGCCCAGGGCATGGGGCCTCCTGGAGACACCGACTCTCTCTTCTTGGATGCTGGCTCATGGGGTGGGGGTGGGGGTGAGTGGGAGACCCGGGTCACCACAGAAGAGAAGGGGCAGGGGGCAGCTAGATGGCACAGTGGTTAAAGCACTGGCCCTGGATTCAGGAGTACCTCAGTTCAAATCCAGCCTCAGACACCTAACACTTACTAGCTGTGTGACCCTGGGCAAGTCACTTAACCCCCATTGCCCCGCAAAAAAAAAAAAAAAAAGAAGAGAAGGGGCAGCCAGCTTGGATAATCCAGGTAAAGGCAGAAGCCTCTGCTCCCTCCCCATAGGTACGCTCCCGTGGGCATCATGTTCCTGATAGCCGGTAAGATTGTGGAAATGGAGAATGCGAGCCAGCTCTTTGCCAGCCTGGGCAAATATGTCTGCTGCTGTATCCTGGGACACATTCTCCATGGGCTGCTGGTCCTGCCCCTCATCTACTTCGTCATCACTCGCAAGAACCCTTACCGCTTCCTGTGGGGGATTGTGCCGGCCTTGGCCACTGCCTTTGGGACCTCCTCCAGGTACTGGGGAGGGGAGAGCCCAGTGCCCCGGGAACTGCCCTAGAGCAGAGCAGGAAGGGTTTCAGAGACTCTGGCCTAGTGTCCTGAGGTTGCCCCAAAGCTGGACGGAAGCCTGGCTCTGGCGCTCTGGTGCCCTGGGCCGCCTCCCTGGAGCCCGGATCTCAGCACTCACAGTCTGTCCCAGGGTGGGTGGGTCACATCTCCTTAGGCCTCAGTGACCCCCTTCCTGATATGAAGGCATTGGATCAGACCACTCCATGTCCTTCTCCAGTCCCTGGGTTGGGGGGGATTCCCTGGAGTAGAATCAGATCAGCTGGACTCACCCCCTCCCCTCTATTCTTCATTATCACCAGCTCTGCAACGCTCCCGCTGATGATGGAGTGCGTGGAGGAGAGAAACGGGGTGTCCAAACACGTCAGCCGCTTCATCCTTCCCATTGGAGCCACGGTCAACATGGACGGCGCTGCGCTCTTCCAGTGTGTGGCTGCTGTGTTCATCGCCCAGTTAAACAACGTGCCCCTTACCTTCGTGCAGGTCATCACCATCCTGTGAGCAGGGCGAGCAGGGGCTGGGCCCCTGGCAGGGGTCGGGGTGGGGTGCATAGGGTGGGGCAGACGGAGCTATGCTGGAAGGATCAGAATGGGGGCTCACAGAGGGCTGGGCTGGGGAAGGAGATCTGGGGCAAAGGCTTCCTCCTGACCTATGCCCTCCTATGCAGCATCACGGCCACAGCCTCGAGTGTGGGTGCTGCTGGCATCCCTGCAGGGGGGGTGCTGACCCTGGCCATCATCCTGGGGGCCATCAGCTTGCCCACTAAAGACATCTCCTTCATCCTGGCTGTGGATTGGCTGGTGTGAGTACTCTGGGCTTCCCCTTCCACCCCCAAGGCCTGAGGCTGGGTGGAGGGCAGGCAGGCCTTCCCGACTGGGTGGGAGCCAGGCCTCCCGCTGGCTCTCATCCCTCCTCCTCTTTCCTGCCCCCCCCCTCACCCCAGGGACCGCTTCTGCACCATCATCAATGTGGAAGGGGATGCTTTTGGAGCCGGCCTGCTTCAGTGCTACGTGGACCACAACGAGGTAGACCTGGGGAGTCTGGGGCCTGAGCTGGCAGAAGTCAAAGACGATGCCTCCGTGGTCCCCCTGTCCCCTGAAGCTGACCCCCTTATTCTCAAGATGGTCAAGTCTGGCAGCCCTTCTGGGGACACCAACACCTGTGAGAAGGAGTCGGTCATGTAGCGCTACCCCGAGAGGGGGCTCCAGGAAGGCAGACAGACTACTTTTTGGAAGGGGGCTCCTTTCCCACACTCCAGTGCCCTAGATGCATCAGGCCTACCTTTTCTGGGCCACATGAGCAGTTTGCTGTTGCTGGGGAGGTCAGCTCCAACCCCTGACCTCCTGGGGGTGGGGAATGTCCCCTTTGGGACCCTGGCTACTTGTTCTGGAAGTAACCGGTAGGGTCCAGAGAAAGGGCTGGACTGCCACGCCGGCACCTCTAGCTTCCTCTTTGCTGCCTGGGGACCCTGAGTTGGACAATTCAGCTCCCCCCAACCAAAGTTCTTGGTGTCTTCTCCCACCTACCTCCACACCCTTTCCAGGCTGAACGTGCATAGTTCTCTGTGCCCCATCCTGAGGACACCCTGTTCTCGGGCCGTCTGAGCCAGAGTGACAGCAGCATCTGAGCCCCGAGGACCATGGGAGTAGTCCTCCGGCACCAGCCTCCTCACTGGCGTTAGGCCCAGCCTGTTCCCTAGTTAGCTTGGGGAGGGGGGTGGTGTGCAGCAATAAATGTGTGTCTAACCATGCCCTGGCCTGTGTGCTATATTGGGGACACCCGTCACAGGACAGAGCCCTTTGGAGCCGGAGGGTAGAGAAGAGGGAGGGCCAAGGACTCTTGGCCCAGGGGTGCTGGAAGTAGGATTCTGAGGTCCCCACCTGCCCCGCTCCTTTCGCCCCAGGAGCAGGGGGAGAGTGCCCCCTAGTGGTCGATGGGATCTGTGAACCACACACCAGACAGTCTGGGCCAGCCCAGTAGTAGGGGGTCTTTTATTGCTCCCCTCCCCTGACCCCCAGCATTCCTGGACAGCCTCGATCCTCTCCATGCAGGCCTCGGAGCTGGTCTATGCTTCTCAAGCCTCCTGGCAGAGATGGTTCCTGGCACGGAGGATCATCCGCTGCCCGCCAGGCTCTTGAGGGCTGGATTGGGGTACTCGGGGTTCTCGATGGCCCCTGCCCCGAACTTGAGCTCCAAGAAACGGCGGTAGTTGTTGGGCGCCTGGGCCAGGAAGCCTGCAAACTGCAGGGGCACCAGGGGGTGGAGGAAGTGCTCGGGGAACTCCACGTCCTGACGGTGGTCCAGCCACGTGTCCTTGGTCATGACGCCGTTGCGGGGGTAGAAGGGCCACAGGTCGACGTGGAGGTGGTTGGTCTCACTGTACTGGACCCGGAAGAAGTCTCCCTCCACGGCCTTCTCCCACACGAAGCCCCGTTCGTCCACCACCGAGCCCACCTCTGCCCCTCGCAGCTGCTCACAGTTGGCCACATCCTCGAGGTAGATGCCAAGGTCCACGTCGTAATCCCAGGGGATGATGTCGCCGTGCCGTGCCGCTCCCAACAGGCTCCCTCCCTCCAGCCAGTAGCGCACCCGGGCAGCCTCGAGGACGCCGATGACATGCCGGGCAGTCTCCCGGAGGGCCTGCAGGCAGCAGGGGGGCGTCCAGCGGCCCTCGTAGAGGTAGGAAGGGGTGTCGCCCACCACTGTGTCAAAGCACCTGGCCGTCTCCTTGCCGCAGCCGAACCACTCCTGCCTCCCGCCCTCCCAGCTGACCAGCCGAATGCCCAGCGTCCGCAGGAGTGCGTCACGCCGGGCCCGCCCTTCCTTCTCGGCCTTCCAGCGGGCGTGGGCCGTGGCCAAGGGGGGCTGCCGGGCCGGGGCGAAGGGCAGGTCCAGGAGGCGCACCGACCAGCCTCGCACCGAGGTCTGAAGGAAGAGGCTGGTGCTCATGGGCCGGGCCAGGGGCACAGAGAGATTGAAGAGATCCCGCGTCCTGACCACCACCACCACCTCTCCGTCCAGGGCATCGCAGAAGGGCGGGTCTGGGGCCGGCCCGTAGCTGGCTGTCCACTCGCGGAGATTCACCTCCAGCGCCAGGCAGTGGGGGGGGTTGGCCGTGGCCACAGGGGCAGCCACCAGCCGGGCATGGGTGTTCTTCAGCTCTTCTGCCATGCGCTGGAGCTGCCCGGGGGACTCTGCCCTCGTCCCGTCGGGCACCAGCGCCACAAACTCCGTGTCCACATAGGTTTCGGGCTGGGAGGCGGCAGCGGGCCGATCCAGGGAAGGCTGAAGCAGTGCCAGCCGGACGTTGGGAACAGCGGGCAGGGCCAGGGGCGGGTAGGGGAGGGTGTCGGCAGCCACGACAATGGGTTGGGTGGGGTCGTGGTGCAGGAAGGAGGCCACCACCTCGGGCACAGCATTGTCAAAGGCTTCAAATTCCCGGATGAGGACAGTGACCCGAGAGTCTGGGGCTGAGTGGGGGAACCGGGGAGGCCGGGCAGCCCGGCCCCCCCGCCGACGCTGCTGCTGCAGCCGGGACACATAGAAGAAGACGAGGAGGTTGAGGGTGATCGCGGCCGCCAGCGCGACCTGGCATCGAGTGAGACGCATCTGGCTTTCGGAAGTGGGGCTAGCCCCGGGATCCTGGCAGCCTGCGTGGGTTTGGGAGGTGGGGAGAGGCAGGGAGGCCTCAGGCATGTCCTCCTGGGTTTATACCCCCCAAAACATCCCCTCCCTTCCTTCCCTATGGTGTACCCCCTCCAGGGAGCCTGTCCTTCCTGACTCCCACCCTCCCGTGTCCCAGCTGGAAGGACAGTTAAGCTCAACAAGTCAGAACCCCTCGTTTTACAGAGAAGGAAACTGAGGCTTAAGAGGGTGATGAATTCATGGCTCTACAGGCATCAAAGCTGGGTGGTCTGCTTTGAAATTCAGCACTGTTTCTGTTAGCACTATGGCGTGCTCCTCCTCTCTGTCCCTGGTGGTAAATAGCTCGGGTATTTTAGGCCTTGTCTCTTGGACAGGGTGAAGCCCTTTCCTGGCCCCCTGGCTCAGCCAGGGCCAGCCCGGAGCAGAGTGCCTGCTAGCTACAGGAAGTCTGCTTCTCTCTGTCTCTACTTTCCCTTCAGATGGATCTGTTTGGAGCCCCATATGTCCTGGGACTTCAGTTTGCCTATCTGTGGGATATGGGGAAACCCTGAGCCTCCACCTAGCCCGACTCCTGTCCCCTTTCCCTCTCTCTCTGCTCAGAGAGGCCCCCGGCTTTATATTCTGGGGCTAAGGCCCCTGGGCCCAGGAGGGTGACGGTGCCCACCCCTTAACCCCACAGGCAGGGACAAGTTCTAAGCAAGCAGCCGAATGGAGGCAGTCAGCATTCAATTTCTGGACATTTTCACACGGGGCTGCTCACAGCTCGGAGGCTCTTCTGTGACCCTTCAAGCATCAGAGAAACCTGAGCTTCTGTTCCTATTGGAGTCTTGTCTCCACGGTATCTAGAATCAGGTGGGCAGCAGTACTCAATAAACACCTGAACCTAAAGCAGGGTGTGTGGGCAATCTGGGCTCTCGTCTACCCGCCCTTCTCCCCAGCCGAGCCCATTCTGGTCCAAGCAGGCTACGCTAGCTCAAGGAAGCTTTCTGCTGCAGCCCCCCAAACAAACCCTCACCGAACCAAACAACCTCCTTTCCAGCCTTCTAATTCAATCGAGCCTGGCTAGTCACAGGACAAAGGTGAAGCGGTGCAGCACAGGGGCTAGCTCCCCGACTAGAGAGTCTGAGTTCAAATCTCCCTGCTAACCCACAGCATTCCTGTGGCTCTGGGCCTGTAAAAGGAGGGAGGCTGGGGCTGAAGACCCCCGGTGGCACTGCATTTAACCCTGTCATTTTGCTGAGGAGGAGCTGGAGACAGAGGAGGGGAAGGATCCTGTGAATGGCCTATCTATCGTCCCAAAGGTTGGCCTGCTTTAGGAGCGAGGTCTTGGGCTGGGGGGACGGCAGGAAGAACACCGAGAGGGCTTTTCTCTGGAAGGTCAGTCTAGGAGGGGAGACAAGACAGACACAGATAAGCACTGTACCTGTGTACTGCTAGATTGAGAAGGAATATTAGCTGTCATCTCCAAGGCCCTGGTGGCAATCCTACCTCTGACCCTGACTTCCTGTGTGCTCTTAGGAAAAGTCCCTTCCTTTCTCTGGGTCTCAGTTTCCCCATCTGTAAAAGGGACATTCTGGTTCTCTGATGGTCTAGGATTCTGAGAAATGAGTGTGGGCATGTGGGTGGAAGGGAAGTAACCCACCCCAGGTCCAAGTCCACCTCAGTTTTGATTCTAGCGCAGTGGGCAATCTCAAAGCCCCCCAAGGTAGGAGACCCTAGAGCTTACCTTTTTAGGAGAGAGATGTATAGAAATCCCCAAGGCTGATTGCTTTTCCTGCTAAGGGGTTAGGGAGGGAAAAAAGCCTGAATTAGATACAACTTTGGAACCCTTTTCAGGGGACTGGCATCTCACCGAATAGCAGAGCTCTACAGCTTTGCCATCTCCCCCTCCTCAGGTTTATATGGCCTACCCCAGTGAGAGGTAGAGCTGTCCCCTTGAAAGGGTCAGCGATGGTTTTCTGCCTTTCTCAAGGAGGAACAGTGAATGGGGGAGGGGAACGACTTGGCCTCTCCTTAAAAGGGGTGGAGTAACCATGGGTAACTTAGAATTCCTTCCCCCTTCTGCATCTGTCTAGATTTAGGAAAGGGGTGAGTGAAAAAGGGGGAGCCTGATGTTCAGTAACCATAGCAACCTGCTTCCCTCCTCCCAGCTGCAAACCCGTCAGCTCTCCTCCAGCACCGCATCCCATCCCTGGGTGGGCCTGGATACCTTAAAAGAGACTGAGAAGAAGGCCTGTTACCACAGCAACCATTGTTCCTAGTTAGAGCCCCCTCTGAAATCTTCTCCCCAGCCTGTTACCTGTGTGTGGTTGGAGGTGGGGGGGGGAGGAGGAGAAGCATCTTGGCAATCACCCTTTCTTGCTCGGGGCATTAGCCCACCGGGATCGAGATGTGGTGCTGGGCCTGGGTACCATGGCAGCCTGCATAGCTGGGGAGGGACTAAGCAGAAAATGTCTAGGAAGGGGCAAGATTAAGGTGACCATAGTAACAGCTCTATGGTAGTTACCATGGCAACTGGCCTATGGGAATTGTGTGTGGGGAGGGCCTTGGGGGCCAAATGAAGGCTCACTCTAGCCACTGATCCTGGACCAGGGAACCCTAAAATTTCAGGGTAGGAGGAATGGTGTAAAGGGTTTGAGGCAAGTAAATGTTGCCATGGAAACCAACCAGACTGGTTGGAGGGGGTGGGATTGTCTGGGGGTTGGGGAGGAGACTCACTGAGGCTAACAGGATTACTATGGCAACCCATAGGGAGGGGAGGGGGAGATAAGAGATTCAGGATTGGCAGTTTGGAGTACCCAGGGTGGGCAGAATAAATAGAGATGTGGTGTGGTGGGTCACCGTTGCTATAGCAACCAGCGGGGCTGCGGGGGAGGGGAGGGAAAGAGGTCCAGGGAGGGATGGGAGACAAAGTGCAGGATGGTTCCCTGTTGCTATAGCAACCACATGGGGATGGGGAGAAAGGGGTCTAAGGAGGAGCTAGAACGGGAGGGGGACGCAGAGGTGGGCCGGTTGCTGTAGCAACCAGCGGGCCAGGGTGTGTCTTGGATTGGAGGTCTGGAGGGGAAGGATGTAGAAAAGCCGGTCAGTTGCTATAGTAACTGGTGCGAGAGGCGGAGCCCGGAGCCTGAGTCTGGCAGGGGTGCTGGATAGGAGGGAGAGGGGAGGGGTGGCAAAGGGCTAGGACCAAGGGCAGCCCTCCCGGCGCGCGGCCGCCTCCCCGCGCGCCTCCCTCGGGAGCTGAAAGCGCGCGTGCGCGGGCTGGCGCGCGGCGGTAGCGGCGCGAGACTCCTCCCTCCGCCCCCCCGCAATCCTCGCGGGCTCGAGCGCGCGTGCGCGCGTGCAACCGCCGTCCGCGAGGGAGGCGCGCGGGGCAGGCGGCGGCCCGCGAGGGCGCGCGCGCGCTCCAGCCGCCGGCCTCCATGATGGAGGAGCGAGCGGCCCCCGCCGCCGCCGCCGCCGCAGCAGCAGCCGCTGCTGCCGCCGCCGCCGCCGCGACCGCCCCCGCCTGCCGCCCGCCGGCCCCCGGCCCCGCCAAAGGCGGCGGCGGCGGGGGCGGGGCCGGCGGGGGCAGCCCCGGGGCGGGCCCCGAGCCGCTGAGCCTGCCCGGCATCCTGCACTTCATCCAGCACGAGTGGGCGCGCTTCGAGGCGGAGAAGGCGCGCTGGGAGGCCGAGCGGGCCGAGCTGCAGGTGAGCCGCCGCCGCCCCCCGGCCCGACCCGCCGCCGCCGCCGCCCCCGCCCCCGCCCCCGCCGGGCGAGGACCCGCCCCCGGCCCGACCCGGCCCGCCCCCCGCCGCAGCCCCGGGCCGGGGGCCCCTCACCCGCCGCCGCCGCCGCCGCCGCCGCCGCCGCCATCTTGGAGAGCAATGGCCGCCGCCCCCCCTCCCCCGCGGGAGGGAGCGGGGAGGGGAGGGGGGAGCGGGGAGCGACCCCCCCAGCCCGGCCTCCGGCTCCTGCCGGGGAGGCCACGGGAGGGGAGGGGGGACAGCGAGAATGGTCCCCTCCCCCGCGGGAGGGAATGACCCCTCCAGCTCCGGACGGCCCCCGGCGAAGGGAAGGGATAGAGAGAAGCGGAGGGGAGAGCAGCCCCGGCCCCCGCGGGGGGGGAACCCGCTCCCCCTTTGGTCCCCGGTGCCCTTGGGCGAGAAGCGAGGGGGCGGGGGTACCCCCAGAATGGGGAGGAACCTCGGGCAGGAGACAGACTTGGGTGGCCCCTCGGGGGAAGGGAAGAGGCTCCTGCCTAGGAGGGGCGCTGGGGCGCATGGAGGGAGGGAAGGGCAGACCCTTGCGGGGGGTGGGGGGGTGGGGGGGTCAGAAGCCTGAGCCGGAGGCAAAGGGGAGGATGGGTTTCCTCCCCCAAGCTTTTAAGGACGACCCCTGCCCCCCGCCCCTCCCAAGGGCTGAAGGGGACTCCCAGATGCTCCAGGAATGAGCAGTAGTTGGGGGGCCCCTCCAGGAGGATGGGTTTTAGATTAGATGCGGGAAAAGTCGCTCTGAGGAACAAAAGGCCCCGTACCCCAGGCTGGACAGTGGCCGGGCACTGGGAGGTGGCTTTTGTTTTCAGGCCTCCATTGGCTCCTGGCGGCCGCGGCCCTTCAGCCCTGGCTCTTTCTGATTCCTGGGCTCATGGGGAAGGGAATCCCTTTTTCTGAAGATCACGCCCACGACACTTTGGAGGCGATCCCTAAGTCCTTCAACAGATCTTCTAGTGTCCCTCATTTACCATACCAGATGTCCTCCCGTTTGTCAGTGTCCCCCAAAATGTCTTCTCTCAGAATCGAAGGGGAGCATCCCCAGAATAGAAAAATCGGAAGAACTGGAGGAGGTTTCGGTTGATCCAGGACCCCTGGTATAATGGAAAAGGTGGTGATGAGAAAGGAGTATTGGCCTAGTACTGAGGGGAGAGGTGACCCTGGACCAAGCCCCCGAAATGAGATCTGGGGAAGGGTGGCTTGGGAGATGGACACAGAGATTTGAAGGAGAGAGGGGACCCGAGTAATAGCAATATGTGTAAAGCAATTCATTGTTTGTAGATACCACCTGGTGTGGGGGAAGAGTATTGGATCTGGGTTCAAGTTGGGGCTCTGCTTTGTGATCTTGAACAAATACCTTCATTCCTTTAGGCCCCAGTTTCCTTATTTTTATTTATTTATTTATTTTTTAGTGAGGCAATTGGGGTTAAGTGACTTGTCCAGGGTCACACAGCTAGTAAGTGTTAAGTGTTAAGTGTCTGAGGCCAGATTTGAAGTCAGGTCCTCCTGCCTCCAGGGCCGGTGCTCTATCCACTGCACCACCTACCCGCCCCCAGTTTCCTTATTTTTGTTTTTGTTTTTGTTTTTTTTTGCGGTGGGGGTTAAGTGACTTGCCCAAGGTCACACAGCTAGTAAGTGTCAAGTGTCTGAGGCCGGATTTGAACTCAGGAACTCCTGAATCCAGGGCCGGTGCTTTATCCACTGCACCACCTAGCCGCCCCCATCAGTTTCCTTATTTTTAAATGAGGGGGTTGAAGTACACAGTCTCTAAGGTGCCTTCCAGCTACAATCTGTGAGAGGAATGTGAGAATTAGAGACATGGGGAATGGATCCTCAGGCCATTGGGAGTGTAGATAAGGGGTAAGGGGGGGGGGCAGTTCATCCAGTGAGCACTTGGGTGCCTGCTTCCTCTTGGGCCCTGGGCTGACTGATGGGGATGGGAAGACAGAAATGAAGCAGCCCCTACCTTTAATGAACTTACATTCTAGTGGGGAGGCAATGTGTGCGCAAGAAGCCCCAAAGAATTGGGGGGGAGCAGGAGGAAGGCCGTTGGTGACACATCGGAATCCAGATGGGGCTTCTGACACCCACTGGCTGTGACCCTCAGCTGGGCAAGTCACTTCATCACTCTCTGCCTCAGTGGCCTCATCTGTAAAATGGGGATGGGAGCCCTGTCTCTCAGAGGTGGATCCCAGGAGATGGTATACGTGAAGCGCTTTGCCAGCCTGAAGGTGCCCTAAAAGTGCTGCTGCTTAGTACTTAAGGCCCCAACAATCGTGTAGACAATTTAACCATTTTAGGTGGACTTTTTTTTCCAGAGAAAAATGTTCTATTCTCCTCATGTAGGGGCTTCTGAATGGAATTCACCTTTTGGTGACAATTCACGATGACTGTCATTAAACATTTATTCAGGTTGTACAGTTGGAGTATTTGGGGCCGTTCTGCCCATGCCCTGGGGTTGGTGTTGATGGGCTTTGGTGGGTCCTTGGCCTGCTGTTGGGAGCGGGGTGCCTGCCTGGAGTATCTGTTCTCGGTTGGGGAACTAGCTGGCCCCCAAGCTTCTGAAGGTAGATGTCCCAGGTGGAGGCCCCTCTGCACCCCGTTCCTGTTGGAGGGCCCTGTTGGGGGTGCTGGGTGGTCTGGTCACTTCTGCACAGTCCCCTCACTGCCCCCCGCCCAGTGTTGGTCTGCTGCTGAGTGCTCTGTGCCCATTCACTCCTGGATTCCCTGGGCACAGAGAGGTGGGGCTGCAGCCTGAGGGGTGGTCACAGGGAGAGACATGGGTGACGCTGCAAGAGAATCAGGAGGTAGGAAGCACATGGCAGAGCAAGAGGTGCTGAGGGTCTCATTCACTGAATATAAGGCGCCTACTAGGTGCCCAGCAAGAGGCCACTGACACAGGAGGCCTCTCCCTTCATGTTGTAGATGAGGAAACTGAGGCAGAGGGTGTCACCTGACTTCCTCTGGGTCACAGGGGACAGCCTGGCTCCCTATCTTCACAGCCTGGGCTTCTTTCCACAAAAGACCATGATTGGAGAGCCCTTTGGGGGATGGGAAGATCCAGCCTGAGGCCCCATTTCATAGCTGGAATCACTCCCAGTGCCTCCACAGGCGGTCACTGAGCCCTTTCTTATTGATGGTCTGTGCTGGCCGGTCCCCCTGGGCTAGAGGAGAGGAGAGACCTTTCTTCAGGCTTATAAAGTGCTCTACGTGCATTCTCTCAATACATTCTCTCCTTTGTTTGATGCTCACAACAGCCCCTGAGAGAGCTCCTTCAGACTTCCAACTTCCTCCGAGTCACAGAGCCTGGGTGTTAAGTATTGTGTCCATCTTACAGAGGGGGAAGTTGAGATCCAGATGGCGATGTAGCTTTTCCAGGGATGCCCTCCCAGGCTTGTCTCCACTCCAAGCCCAGGCTGCATGGAGGAGATGAGGAGATGGCAGGGAGGGCAGAGGGGCCTCTTGCTTTGTCCTACCCCCTCCCTGAGCCTCAGTTTCCTCAATAAAAGGATGGGGCTGAACTAGCTGGTCTCTAGAAGTTCTGAGAACACAGGGCTAGGGAAGGGACCTGGGATCTCACTGGGACAGTGAGGAAGCTCCCTCTTCCAGTGCTGCCATCTCTGCAGTTTATCCTCTGAGAGAGCTGAGGAGAGACCCAGATGGGGGAGTGACCTGCCTAGGTCAGATGGTCAGACGTGTGTCAGAGGCAGTGTCGGAACCCAGGCTTTCCTCAGACTAAGGCCAGCTCCCCCAGCACCAGGCCCTTCCTCCTGTCACATAGGTTCTTCCAGTTCTTTCTAGTCCTCGGAGGCAATAATCCCATTAGGGTTGGGCTGGGCTGGGTTGGGTATAGCACCTGTCACTTCAGGAAAGGTGGAGGCACAGGAATGGCCTCACCCCAGATGGAAGGATTCAGAAGACAAAAGTGATGGGGTGGGGCAGCTGGATGGCGCAGTGGATAGAGCGCCGGCCCTGGATTCAGGAGTACCTGAGTTCGGATCCGGCCTCAGACACTTAGCACTTGCTGGCTGTGTGACCCTGGGCAAGTCACTTAACCCCAATTGCCCCTCAAAAAAACAAAAACAAAAACAAAAAAAAAGTGATGGGGTACTGAGCCCAGGGACCTGGGTTCAAACCCCACATCTCTGAATGTATTTCTTCTTCCTACTAAATGGGGATCAATGAATAAACAAAAATTAAGCACCTACTATGTGCCAGGCACTAGGGATGCAAAGGGGGGGAAAAATGAAAGTCCTGCTCTCCAGAAGAGACAGCAAGCGTGTGTATAAGTGCATATAAAATACAGGATTGTTTTTGGAGGGGAGGCTTCACGTGGAAGGGTTGGTGGAGCCACATTTGGAAGAAACAAGAGATTCTAAGAGTCACAAGGAAAGAGGGAGGGAAGGAGGCCACCCTGGGGGCTACTTCCCTTCCAGGGTGCTGGGGAGGCCCAGGGGATGAGGAGGGGGGGTGGTGGGATGACCGCATTTCATTGTGAATGGAGACACCAAGGGCTTTATTCACCCTGCTCTTGAGAAGAGCAAGCCTTGCTTAGTCACTAACCAGCTGGTTGTGTCCCAGACAGGAAGGAGAGAGATGAACAGCAGGAAGAGAGATTTCTCAGCTCTGACTGGGGGAGTGGGTGGGAGTGTGGGCATGAGTTCTGGAAAACTGGGACCATGTAGGGAGAGGGTGTGTGGGTGTGTGTGTGTGTGTGTGTGTGAGAGAGAGACAGACAGACAGACAGAGATCGATGTCCAGGTAGGGCCCAGCATCCCTCTTCACTTACTGTTGCCCTCCATGTTCCTCATGTTCGCCCTTGCATCAAGGCCCATGAGATCCTGTTGATCTCATGGAGGAAGGGACACAGGGGAAGGTCTCTTTCTCCTTGCCTACAGTTGTCCTTGGGGTGGGCAGACAGACTGAATTGGGAGAAAAGAGGAAGAGGAAGCCTCGGTAAGAGGTTTTCCTGCAAGACTAAAGCTACAGGGAAGGCAGTAGAGGCTTTTTCTCTTGATTTATCGTGCTTCCCCTCGCCCCCCACCCCGGCCAGGGTCGTCCCTATTCTGTGCTCGACTCAGAGGCTCTGACTCGAGGAGAAGGCACTCAGCAGAGAGATGTCAGGAGCTGGTTGCCCGATGCTCAGCCCTGTGGGTCACTTGGAGCCTGGAGTATTGCCTGGGAAGTTAGGCCCCTAACCTGGGCCCTCCCCTTTTTTCTGCTTTTCTCCTCTTAGGCCCAGGTGGCTTTTCTTCAAGGGGAGAGAAAGGGGCAGGAGAACCTTAAGACGGACCTGGTGCGGCGGATCAAAATGTTAGAGTTTGCACTGAAGCAAGAACGGTGGGTGACCTTCCCCCCACCCCCTTGCCCCACATACCCTGTGGCTCTGGGGCAGACTCTTAGAGCTGAGGGATGTGTGAGGGCTATGTCAGGGCTATGTCTGGGGCTTCCTGGGCAGGGCCATTCTGCCAGTTGGCAGAGTTTTCTTGGAGAAGTACGGAGGCCCTGTCTTGAGTATACAGGCTGGCTGGATTCATGACAGCACCAAAGCCATTGGCCCAGCTGCGGCCAGGAGCACTGGAGAGAAGACTGTAGAAGTCCGTGCTCTGAGGCTGCAGGGGACTTTGGGACCCCTCTGGCCCAACCTCTTTGTTTTTCAGAGGAACAAACTGAGGACCCCCAAGGCCAGCTGACTTGTCCAGGACAGGCCATTGAGGAAATAGGTGTTGGGGGTATAGCATTGGGGGGCAGGAGTCCCATCTGCTAATGCTGACGTTCCTGTGGGAGAGTCCTCACTTAGAAAGTGATGGGCTGTGGTCTAGGGGACTCTTCAAGCCTTTTGCAATTCTGGATTCCTCCACCCCATCATGAGCCTCTTACAGTGGTTGTCCCACCTCCTGGGAGGGGGAGCCTGTTTTCCCCAGAGGCAGCCTGTGCCCCTTGTGGACACCTTTAATTGCAAGGAAGATTTTCTTCACATTGACCTGAAGTCAACCTCTCCATGGCACCCAAGCGCTGCCCTTGGATCTGCCCCGGGCTGTGTAGCTTGGCCTTGGCAGCTCTTGCACTCTGTGAAGGCAGCGGCCCTCCAAAGTCATCACTTGTCCAGGTCCGGCCTCCTCATGTCCTGTCTCTGGAGGGTCCCTCCCATGGCAGGGCCGCCGGCATTACTGACACACTCTTTGGTCTGGCCCAGGCTGAAGCCCCTTTGAGGGCGGGGAGCAGGAGGCTTGGATTGAAGGGCCCTCGAGGCCATGTTCTATAGGGGAATGGACATGACCTGTCCAGGGGCTGGAGCCAGATTGCAGCTGAGACTCCCCAGCAGCATGGCCCTCATCCCCTCACTCTGCCTGGCGGGCTCAGCAGCCCACTCTGCTCTCTTGGGAGGAAGGGAGGCTGCTGCCGGGGGAGCCGAGACTGTTGGCGCCTGCCTAGACCGGACATTGGCCCAAAGAGGCAGGCAGGCCAGGTAGTTCAGTGGGAAGGTCCTGGCCCCAGCCCTGTCACGAATGTCCCAAGTGACCTTGGAGATGGAGCTGGACTCTCTTTACCTCCTCTATGTCCTGCTTCCCTTGGGCAGGCAGCCTGGGGAAGCCCAGGGATGGCTGGACGTATGGCAAATGAAATGTCAAAGAAGTGATGAATAGGGAAATAAGGTAGAAGTTATTTCTCTGCAAGGTCATAGAACCCCTGAAATCAGTCCATGGCACTGCAGGTTAAAACTTCTTGTCTGGACTAGACGTCCTCATTTTACTTTGGGGAAAACTAAAGCCCAGAGAAGTCTTGGGACTTGTCCAAGGTCACACAGCAAGCGCAGCTGGGCTGAGCCCAGGGCCTTGGGTGCGACAGCTGGTATTTTTTCCACTGTGTGTCTGTCTCCCAGCAGCTTGGGCCCAGCTCCCCCAGGCCCCTCCCAGCTCTCAAATCTCAGTTAGTCCAGCAGTTCTCAGATGCTTTGTTGTCAGGACCCCTTTATACTCTTACATATTATGGAGGACCCTGCCCCCAAGGGCTTTTGTTTTTGTGGGTTATAGTGATATTTGCCATATTAGAGTCAGTGTGTGTGCTGGTACCTCTTGCTGACACACTTCTTTTCTTTCAGAGCCAAGTATCACAAACTGAAGTTCGGGACGGAACCAAACCAAGGAGAGAAGAAGTCAGACATGCTGGAGCAAGGTGTGAGGAGCCGACTCCTGGGTGGAGCTGGAGGGAGGGAGATTGGCAGGGGAGGGGGGGGTGTCAGGGGCTCCTTCCCAATCCCTGCCCCTCTGGCTGGCCTGGCCACTGCCCAGGGGCCACCACCTTAGTCTCTTTCTCTGGTCAGTGCCCAACGGGCCTGTGGAGCCGGTCTCCTTGGAAAGCAGTCAGCTGGTATGGAAGGAAGGCCGGCAGCTACTCCGACAGTAAGTGTCTCTTGGGGCGGGTGGGAAGGCCTCTGAGGGGCAGTGTGATGATACTTCTGTCCCTCCCAGCCCCATCTGAAAGACTTTGGGGATTGTTAGTGGTAAATCCAGAGGGTCTCCCCCAACTACCTATCATCCTTAGGGCCTACTGCTTTGAAAGCCAGGCAGCTCCCACTGATCCTGCCTTTTGGGCAGAAAGGAGAGAGGGTTCTGGGGGGAGGGAGGAGTTAGCAGCCCTTGCATTTGGCTTGAAAGCTGAGGGCCCTTTCCCGGGAGGTGCCTCTTGCTTGAGCAGAGGGCGCCCTTCCCCCCCCCCCCCCCCCCCCCCCCCCCCCCGTCACCCTCCCCTCCTTGGCTTTGTCTCAGCTCCAGAGCTTCTGGGCCTTGAAGAGGTTTTTTTCTTTCCTCAAAGGTACCTGGAGGAGGTGGGCTACACAGATACCATCTTGGACATGCGCTCAAAGCGCGTGCGCTCGCTGCTGGGCCGCTCTGTAGAGCTGAACGGTGTGGCGGAGCCAGGCGATGGTGGCCCTGGGGGGCTTCCCTCAGGGGAGTCAGTGCTGGCAAAGCAGATTGAGGAGCAGATCAAGAGGTGAGCGCCCCCAGCTCTGTTCTTCTGGCTTGATTTTGGCCTGGGTCAGGCCTTTCCTGTCTGGCAGCCCGGAATCCCATTCCCGCCTCCTTTCCAAAGCTGATTGCCGGTCATACCACACTTCTGACATCCAACAGGAGGGAAGCGTCCACTAAGCACCTGCCATGTGCCGGCATCTACTAGGCACCTGCTGTGTGCCTCGCTTGCTCTCCGTGTTTCTGTGGGTGTGTTTGAATTTCTGGATTTGCCATCTGTCACAAAAGGGGATCAAGGGCCCTCCGCTCACAGCATCAGACAAGCTGGCAGGCCGTGTTTCAGTGTGGGCCTCAGACCTGTCAAGCCCAGCCGGGGCTAACTGTTCTGTCCTGCTGGGAGCATTGTCCAGCAGCTTTCCTGGGTCACTCCTCCTGGGATGTGCCCCATCAGGGTTTTAGCAGCCAGGCTTAGGGTACCCCCCCCGCCCCAGCAGGTCATCAGAAGGATGGGTCTGGCTTGGGAAGTGGTTGGTGGCTGGGGAGAGGGGCTGGGCGGCCCTCCCTCGTGGCTCAGGTTTGGGGAGGTTACAGCCTGAGGTCATTGGGTGAGAGCCCAGCCTGTGGCTCTCTTGGACTCCTGGGGGACCCCCTGCTTTCCTCCCTCACATCTTGGGCAGGAACGCTGCGGGGAAGGAAGGCGCAGAGAGGCTGGGCGGCTCAGTGTTGGAAAAGATCCCGTTCCTGCAGAATTGTGAGGACGAAGATAGCGACGAGGAGGAGGAGCTGGAGAGCTTGCAGCCCAAGAAGCAGCGGGTCAAGGTGGGGCTAGCTCCTGGCAGGGCTGCTGCCCAAGCGGTGAGCCTCCTGCTGAGCAGGTGGAGCCAGGCCTGGCCTGCTCTGGGGCTCCCTTGAGTGTGGCCCTGCAAAGATACAGAAGGAGCAGTCTGTGTGCAGGAGGTGAGGACAGAGGAGGAGGGAGATGGCAGGTGGGGCTGTCCCCTCAGCGCCAGGGCCCTGATTCAAGTCTTGGCTTTTCTGCTGGCCAGCTTTGTGGCCATGAGCAGACTACATCTGCATTCTCTGAGGAATAAGGAACCCTGACTTAGAAGCTGGTAGGGATGGGGGGAGGTGCAGGTCTTTCAATTCCAGTCTTCCAGTGTTCTGTGGTTGGTATGTTTGACTGAGAGCAGGAGTAGATAAGGCTGGGCCAGTGGGTTTAAACCAAAAGGGCCTTGAATGCCAGGCTCAGGATCAGACCTGACTGTGTGTGATGGGGAGGCCACTGTAGGTCTGTAAAAAGTGTGTTTGTTAGCGAGAGGAGTCTGGGAGCTTGTACAAGACCTGCCTAATCAGCTGTGAGGGGCTTGAAAGCGGGTCGTCCTTAGCTGATGGGGGGACAGCTGACAGGTGGCTACGGCTCCTATCAGCCCCTGATTTTCTGCTTCTGTTCCCTCAGTTATCATCTAAGCCCCTGGTACCAGAAATGGACGAGGAGGAAGATGATGAAGACTCTGAGGATGCCATCAACGAGTTTGACTTTCTGGGCTCCGGGGAGGACGGGGAAGGGCCTGCTGACGCCCGGCGCTCTGGGGACGGCACTGAGCTGGGTAAGGGGCGGGGGCGCTCTCCGGAGGATGTAAGCCCTGGCCTAGCAGCATCTCTCCTGTCCCAGCTTCAGCTGCTTCCTGCCCTGGGCAGGCAGGCTTCCTGAAGGGATGTCCCTCTAGAGACCTGTGGTCTTTGAAGAGGAGGAGGCCCTGAGGAAGCCTGCAGGCTCGACCTCTGCCCTTGGGGGGAGGCCTAAAGGAGAGGGAGAGAGCTACGGTCCAGGCCTTCCCAAGCCGAGAAAAGCAGGAGGGCCCTCTTCTCCCTCACTCCTGGCTTGGTGACACGCCCATCCCCCCAGCTCTGCCTCTGCTTCTGGGGGGCCCTAGGGAGTGGGGTAGGTAGATGAGCTCACGTTTCTGCCTTCTCCCTGGAGAGGGGAGTGGCAGCTCACCCTCTGTCATCCTCCTTTTCCTAGAGAGTCGGCGGGTGAAGCTGCAGGGCATGTTGGCTGACCTTCGGGACGTGGATGGGCTGCCCCCAAAAGGAACTGGGCCCCCCCCTGGCACGCCGCAGCCTCGGCCCCATGACGGTGAGGATCCTGGGCCCCTGAGGCCCAGCCGGCCAAGTGGGACCAGCACCAGGGGAGGAGGGGGTTAGAGCTGGGAGTTCATCGGCAGTCAGATTTTGTGCTTGGGGTGGTAGTGAGCTCCGCCACAGGCAGGCGGGTCAGTGATCAGAGGGGCTTGCTGGGGGTTGGGTTGGAGAGGCAGCACCAGGCAGCAGGAAGGGTCTGTGAGTGCTGGCTCCAGGCCCACGCTGAGCCAGCTCTGCTCCCCAGGGTCCCTTGGTTTCTCCTCGGACGTCTTCATCATGGACACTATTGGGGGTGGCGAGGTGAGCCTAGGGGACTTGGCCGACCTCACCGTCAGCAACGACAATGACCTCAGCTGTGATGTGAGTGGGGGGCACCCTGGGGCTTAACAGACATGGGGTGGCCCTTTCTAAAAGAGGGGGGACCTAGTCCTGAGATGCGTCCGGCCATTTAGGGCCCGTGTGACCCTGGGTGCGTCATCCCTCCTCTGCCTCAGTTTGGTCGCCTGTAAGATGAGGGGGCTAGATTGTTTGCACTGTATTGGGAGGAGATGGCCCCTCAGTGGCAAGCAGGCAGGAGCCTGGAGCCAGTTGAATGAGATGGCCGAGTCAGGACAGGCAGGGAGTGAGTGCGCCATCCCAGAGCGAAGCGCTGATTTTTCTGCAGTGAGCTCCCTGTTTCTGGAGACCTTTGGAGAAGCCTGGCAGAGATGCTTAGGGGAGGGGGGTGGTTTTCACTCTGGTCCCTGAGCGTGATTTGCAAAGATTGTGGTAAGTGATAACGGTTTCAAAAGAATCAGTTTCCCCGAATCTGGCTGCTGGATCACTTGAGTTTGGGGGAGTCTGAGCTGTATGGAGCACAGCCCATGGGGTGTCTGCACTCAGCCTGGCCCCATGTGGGGAGGAGAGAGGAGCAGGTCTGGGCCACTGAGGTGGAGCAGCAGCTCAAAGCCTCTATCCCTCCAAGACTGGGGGGGTGCTGCTGCACTTCGAGGCCCAGGCTCCCCCAGATAGCGTGCATATATGTGGGTGTGGTTTCCTTTGTGATCTTCTCTTCTACAACCATCTGAGGAGGGGCCCAGAGGGGCCCACCCACAGTCAAGGAGGAGGAGGGGCTTGGAGGGTCCTGGGGCTTCCCTGGGTCCCAGGTGGCTTGGCAGCTGTTGGACACCCCCTGGAGGTATGAAAGAAGGGGGTGTGGAGGGCGGCACAGAGGGACTCCTTGTCCTCCCTTCTCCCCCTAGCTCTCCGACAGCAAAGATGCCTTCAAGAAGACCTGGAACCCCAAGTTTACCCTCCGCTCCCACTATGACGGCATCCGCTCTCTGGCCTTCCATCACAGTGAGTCGGCGCTGCTCACGGCCTCAGAAGACGGCACCCTGAAACTTTGGAACCTACAGAAGACTGTGGCGGCCAAGAAGTGAGTGGGGGCCAGGGGTCCTGGAGGGTGAAGGCGGCGGGAGCGCCACGACGCATCCACCGACACCCCACGGCCTTTCTTCCCTGCAGGAACGCTGCTCTGGACGTGGAGCCCATCCACGCCTTCCGGGCCCACAGGTGAGCAAAGGGAGGCCTGACCTCCCCTCTGAAAGCCCAGGTCTTAGAAGCTTTTCAAAGCAGGTTTGCTGTGTGGTCACTAGGGGGCACCACGGTGCCCAGAGTGCTGGACCCAGAGTGGGGCAGCCCAGGATCCACCGGCTTCAGACCTTCATGAGGAGCTTTGGGACCCTGGGCTGCTGCCTCGGTCTCCTGTCAAATGGGGATCTCCCTCCCAGAGCTGTTGGGAGGGTCGGATGAGGGGGTTAGTAAAGTGTTTGGCGCTTTCTCCACGTGAGCTAGAGATCAGAGGAAGTGCTTTGGCCAAAGTCATTCATACCAGACCAGAATAGCGAACCCTGGTGAGAGGATAGACTGTCACCAGAGGGCCAGGTCAGCCCAGCCTAGCCTGGCATTGTGTCTGACTTCTTGCGGCCATAGCAGGAAGGCAGCCTTGGGGCTCAGCACCTTGACTCTGAGGGTGGCCTGGGGCTGGCTCCCTGCTCCCCTCTTCCCATCCTTCCACTCTCCAGGGGCCCGGTGTTGGCAGTGGCCATGGGTAGCCACAGTGAGCACTGCTACAGTGGGGGAGCGGATGCCCGCATCCACTGCTGGAGGATCCCAGACCTCAACACGGACCCTTATGATGGCTACGGTGAGAGTGGCCCTTCCCGGGTTCTGTGGGTGCTTGTGGCTCGCTTCTCTTCTCCCTTGGGGTAAATGGGCTCCGCCTTACATTGCCTTATGCCCCCAAAGCCCCTTCTTGGTGACTCCGCTCCAGGTTATGGATTATCGAAGCCCCTAATGTATACTGTTCTTTCTAAGACCAGAGTCAGTCTCTGAAAGCCTTGGAGGCCTGACCAGCCATAGGCAGAGGCAATGGCACGTCGTGCTGCCTTCAGGGACCCTCCCCTGCCTCCCCTTTCAGCCAGAGCCCTCCATCACTGACTGGGAGGAGCAGAGGAGTCCAGCCTTCAGACCCTCTGACATTGGCATTTTCTCCTTGTGGGTTGGGCCTAGACCCCGGTGTGCTGAGCAGTGTCCTGGAGGGCCACGGGGATGCTGTGTGGGGCCTGGCCTTCAGCCCCACGTCACACCGTCTGGCCTCGTGTTCTGCGGATGGCACCATTCGTATCTGGGACCCAAGCAGCAACAACCCCGCTTGCCTGTGCACGTTCCACACAGCTGGCGGTGAGTGGGGTGAAAAGTGGGGGGAACGGGAGAGCCCTGGGGATCTAAGCCTCAAGTCGAGGTTCCAGCCTCAGTCTGTCTGCCTCCCTTCCCTCCGTGGCTTCTGGTCCTTCCCCCTTGTGGTGTTCTCCAGGGCTTGAGCCCGGGTTCCAGCCCTGCGTTCCTGGGCCTTGGGCTGCTGGGGGTGTGGGGGGATGTGGCCACACAGCTTTCTGCCTCTCTTGCCTTGGACAGAACATGGAATCCCCACCTCTGTGGCCTTCACCAGCACAGAGCCAGCCCAGGCCGTCGCTTCCTTCCGCTCTGGTGACACGGTCCTCTACAATATAGAGACTGGCTGCGCCCTTCTCACGCTGGAGTCCCGAGGGAGCAGTGGTGAGCAGGAGGCCCCGGGGCCTCCAGGGTGGGTGGAGAGACTTTTCTGACTCTGTTCCCTCCCACTTTGAACTGGTAGCCTGAGAGGGAAGGTCGGGCCCTTGACCTTGGAAGAGCCAAACTTCATTGAGCAGAATTGCAGAATGGCGCAGTTGGAAGGGATTCTGGGGTAGAATACTGGATCCGTGTGCTTTAGGTGTTTTATCTTATTGGGTAAAACCCTCCCCCTAGGAGGAAGGGATTGTTCCTATCTCCATTTGACAGATGGGAAAACTGAGGCAGGCCAAGCACCGTGCCTGCAGTAAGCCTAGGAGGAAGTGTCTGGAGCTGGATTCCAGTTCTGCTGGGTCATACTGAATGTCAATCCACATTCAGTGCACAGTTAACAACTGTGCATGCTCTGTTGTAGAGATTGCTGGATGGGGAAACTGCCTTAGAATACCCATACCTCCCATTTTACAGATTGGGAAAGCTGAGGGCCAATGTTGGGAAGTGACAGAATACAGACAGGGGTGAGGTCGGTTGGTCTATCTCTAATACTGCTCTTTTTTGTTCTTCACTCGCTCTGCTCCTTTTAGGTCCCACACAGATCAACCAGGTGGTGAGCCACCCCAACCAGCCCCTTACCATCACTGCCCACGACGACAGAGGCATCCGATTTCTGGACAATAGGACAGGTAGGAATAGATGGCACGTCCTGATAGCACTCCCACCTCCTTTCCTACCACCTTTCCTGGCCTGACGCTGAGACAGGTATACAGACAGGGAGGTGAGTCTCACAGATCCTGCGGGTTAGTTCTATGGGATGCAGACCCACACTTGTACCTGCCCTCTTACCTGGACAGGTAAATCTGTGCATTCGATGGTTGCTCACCTCGATGCTGTGACCTGCCTGGCTGTCGACCCGAATGGTGTGTTCCTGATGTCTGGAAGTAAGTTGTCTGCTTCTCTGCCCCCCAGATCCTCCCCGTCCTGGGAAGCAGGCCAGCAGGCTCGAGGGGAGTAGTGCGAGCAGCCTGGCCAGGACACGGGGGTCATTTGGGGCTTAGGGAGAAGGTTTGCTAAGTAGAACAGAGTGTGTGTGTGTGGGGGGGGGCAGTGTTGCCGCTGCTGCTGCCCCTGCCACCCCACTGATGAGACATCCTTGAGAGCACAAGGCTTTGGTCCAGGGGAATCTGGGAAGGCCCTGAGCAAAGTTAGGGAGGGAGGGAGGGAGGGAGCTGGGTCCCAGGAGGCTCAGAGAAGACAGAGAGTGGAGATGGTAGCAAGGGGAGATGCCCTTGGGGGCTAGATGGCACTGAGGAGGGGGAGGCCAGGAAGGAAGCTGAAACTGGGCCATGGTTCCTTCCCCCAAGGCCACGACTGCTCCCTGCGCCTGTGGAGCCTGGACAATAAGACGTGCGTGCAGGAGATCACAGCACACCGCAAGAAGCACGAGGAAGCCATTCACGCCGTGGCCTGCCACCCCAGCAAGGCGCTCATTGCAAGCGCCGGGGCCGATGCCCTGGCCAAGGTGTTTGTATGACGCCCGGTCTCACGCCCCGCCACCTCCCCCTCTTGAGGAAGGGCGGGGTGGGGCGCGTGGTCCCCAAAGGTGAGTGGCTGGGCTTCAGGTCCCCGCCAGTACAGTTTGGGGGGTGGGCAGGGGCAACTCAGCTTAAGGTTCCTTTGGTTTTAATGTGGCTGGCAGAGGTGGTGGCGGGCTGTCTTTGGGGTGCTGCTCGGTCTCCAGTTAGCTCTGCCCAACCATGGGTCTCCTGTTTTCCAGACGGTGATTTTCTCCACTCCATGTCTGGTCTGGGGGAACAAGACGCCTCTGCTCCCTGAGCCTCATGGTGCTAGCAGCCTGTGGGGCTGGCCTTCTCCTGTCACCTTCCCCATTTCTATTGGGGTTGAAGATGGGAGCCATTCTCTCCAGCCAGCAGGGACCTGATGCTTCCCCACCCTGTCAGGGATTTGCTCCTTTTCTCCCCTCTCCTCCCCACTGGGGCCTGGTCCTTTGGTCTTTGGGCCACAGTAATAGGGTTGGACGTGGGGCTGTGGAGCCGGACCAGAGACATCAGGGAGGTGCTCCGAGGGAGACACGTGGGAACACTTTTCTGCCCACGTACTCCCTTGGCCTATAGACACTTTGGAGGAAGGAATGGCGGGCGTGTAGAGGAAGGGTTGGGGGAGACCAGGATCCCATTCTTGGGTCACCACAGCTTGCCCCTAGTGCTGCCCTGCCCCTCTCTCCAAGCATAGAAACACACACTGCAGACACTAGCTCCTTCCATAAACCAGAAGCGTTGACTGCCTAGGGGGACTATCCCTGCCTAGATGGGGGCGCCCCTGGGGCCAGGGACCCATGAGGGAGGAGCGTTGGGGTGGGGGGTGTTGAATCCCTTCTTTCCCCCTCTAGCCCCTTTTTCACACTGTATATTCTGTATAAATCAATACAATTTTAAATGGAAGCCCAGATCTGCCCTCCCCCCTGCTCCCCAGATGCCCCCCTTTGGTTGTTATCACTGTGTGATAGTCTCTGTCGGTCTGTCCCCTGTCCCTAGTCAGGGTTCCTAAGCTTCTCTTTGTATATTTATTTCACTCTCAATTTCAGCTCTACCCTAATCCTTGATCCACTCTTCTTCTTGCCTTCCCCCATTGTATGTGAAAATCTGTCTCAATAAAACCTTTGGAATAAGAACTGGGCACCTTTGGCTTTGGGTTGAGGGCCTGGGATTTGGGGGGGAGGGCACCCCTGGGTGAGGAGTGTGGGGTCAGAGTTGAACGGGAGAAGGTGCACCTGGAGGGAGGTGTTTGTAACTTGGGGGAGGGAGGAAGTAGAGTCAAGGAACCCTATCTCCCCTGCCTGCTGGCCTCCCCCCTTGGGACATCACCAGCTCTCTTTCCAGAGTTGGGGGAGTGGTCACTTCTCATTAGCCTGCCTCCCCAGCCCTTCCTCCAAGGCCCCTGGGAGAATGGCCCTCCTGGGCTGGCTCCCAGGGCGGTGAGGGCTCAAGGACCCACAGCTATCTTAGGTACCATCTAGTCCCTCATTGTGCAGATAGAAGAGAGATCCAAAGGCGTGGAGGAACCGGCTTTAGAACTGCTCCAGATCTGTGCCTGTGTCTCAGTGTGGGGAGGGGGTGGGCCTCCATCTGGGAGAATCGTGAACAATATGGAGCCCCCAGGCCACTTTGGGGTAGATCGATAGGGCTTCTGCCCGCACCGAGCTCGAGCGCGCCCCCCCCCCCAGTCCCCCAGGTGGTGGTTTGGGTTTCAGCTTGAAGCCTTAGACTTCCTTCCCTTGGCCCCAGCCCCCGGATGTGGTCTCTAAACAGCCACTACTCTACAGTCTGCATGCCCAGCCCCTCTCCAGAACTCCTAAGGACATGGGAGGGGTAGCCTTATTCCCCACCCCCACCTCCCCTCAGGCACTACCAGTACTGGGGTCCTTCCAGATTTCTTTGCCCCCCACGGTGGGTCTTTACCTGATGCTTAGTATAGACAGACTGCAGAGCTAGAAGACCCTTTTAAGTGTAAAACGTCCGAAAGGAATGGCCGTTGGAAGCTCAGACCCCGGAGCCGGCAGGGACATTAGAATAGAGAATGGCCGGACTTGGGAACACGAGCCCCAAGGCAGGGAAGGAGGACTGTGGACCCGGACAGGGCATCTCGCCTGGCTCACGGGCCCCAGGCCAGGGCAATTTTCTACCTCAGAGAAAGAAAAGACCACTTTTTTGTGGGGGGAGAGAAAGACGGGAAACGGGCAGCTTTCTCCGTGCGGAGGCTTTTAATCTAGGTCTGCAGGGTTTACACACATTAACTATCTGATGCTCACCACAGTCCTTTGAGGTAGGCGCTACAGATGAGAAAACTGAGGCACAGAGGGGTTAAGAAGGTGTGGGACAGCCATCCATCTCACCTCCTACACCTGGATCGTCAATGCTCCCCTGCCCCCCAATCCGCCACCCTCTCTTCCCTTAAGCACCTTCAGCCCCCCCAGAAGGGGGGCACTTTTTCTCTAGCCCTGGGCAAGATCCTCTGGCCTCCGACCGCCCCCTTACAAGTTGAGCCGGAGGGTCTCCAAGCTCAGTACAATGCCTCCGGGACATCGGTCCCCCCCCCCCCCCACCTCTCCCACCCCCCGCAGTGGCGGGAAGGTGCCTAACTAGGGTTCCACGGGCATCCTCCCCGCCATCCCAGGGTAGCCTCCTCCGGGGCGTCCTGGGACCTGGAGCCCGAGGAAGGGTCGGGCCGGGCCGGGTCCCACGCGTGGGGGCTCAGCAGAGCGATGGGGAAAGTTTGTTTCCGGGACCTGGGCGGGGCGGGGTTGGGGGTGTGGGGGAGGAGTCGGCCTAAGGGCCCCCCGCCCCACTTTCCGGGTCTGGGGAGGGGGCTTTCCGCGCCCCTGCGGGACACTCCGCCCTTGGAGCCCCAGCCGGAGGTCCGGGGGCCACAGGCTCCCCGGGGCCCCCCTCGAGCCTCTAGGCCCTGCCCCCCCGGCCTCTGACGTCACCGAGGGCCACGATGATTGGCTGCCCGCGCTGTCGGTCAGGACACTTCCTCCTGGGCCGCCGCCGCCGAGTTACAAAGTTCCGAGTGCGGGGGGCGGGGGCGGGAAAGAAGCCCCGCGACCCCCGCCCGCCCGCCCGCCACTACAGCGACCCTGGCCAGCCGAGCCCGAGCCTGCCCGGTAACTCCCGAGCCCCTCAAACTTCCCCAGGACCGTCAGGGTCCGATCTTCCCCGCCCGCGTGGGGGCCCCGCGGGGTGTCCGGACCTTTCAGTCCCCAGGTCCCTCGGTGCCCCATCCCTCTCCTCCGGAGCCAACTGATCCCCCCAGGCGCGGGGATTCCGACTCAGGGGTGCACCTCTCTGCCCTAGTTCACGCAACCCCTTCCCACGATCGCGGGTGGATGTGGGCGTGAGGCGGCCGGGCGCCACCCCGTCGCCCCCGATGGCTGCCCCCGCCGCTTCCTCCCCTCCCGCTGGGCTCCCTCTCTCCCCGGGGCCGGGGTCGCCGCCCCTAGTCCACGCGGGACCCGAGTTGTCGCAGCAGCAGCAGCAGCAGCAGCAGCAGCAGCAACAACAGCAGCAGCAGCAACAACAGACACCGCCCCCCCTGCTGCTGGCCCCGGGCCCCGGCGGGGTCTCCTTCCACATTCAGATCGGGCTGACCCGCGAGTTCGTGCTGCTGCCGGCCGCCTCTGACCTGGCCCACGTTAAGCAGCTGGCGTGCTCCATCGTGGACCAGAAGGTGCGGGGCTGGGGGCTGGGAAAGGGAACTTAGACGAGGGAAGGTGATTGCTCCCGCGGCCCTGGAGCCGAGGAAGTGGTATCATCGAGTGGGAGAAAGCTACAGCAGAGGGCTACCCCACGGGGACACCACCAGTGAGGCCCCGGGCACTGCCAGCACCGGCGCCAGAGCGGGAACTTGAACGCAGATCTCCTGACCCCCAGGACAGGGATCTTTCTTTGGAAGGGAGTTGAGGGGCCAACACCTGGGTGGGGGCACCCCAGGGCTTCTAGGCCGGGTAGGCGGAGAGAACCCCAGGGAAACTCGGCATGTCTTTACAAGTTGTTTTCTGGGGGAGGGAGCTCATGGAGGGTGTGTAAGTGCTAGATGCGAAGGGGCCAGGCAGGCCAAGTGTGTGTGTGGGGGGAGGGAGGATGGGGCAGGTGTGAGCCCAGATGTTGGGGGGGGGGCCTGGGCACTGACAGGCTCTGGTCTAACCCTGCCCCCCTTCTCTTTAGTGGAAACTGGACCTAGGAGCTGGGCTCCAGAGAAGGGGAGGGCTGGGGTGGGGGGCGGATGAGGTCTTGAGTGACTCTGTGTGTGTGTGTGTGTGTGTGTGTGTGTGTGTGTGTGTGTGTGTGTGTGTGTGTGAGAGAGAGAGAGATGGAGGACTGGGCTTCTTTTCTCCCTTTTGGTTAGGTTCTGTCCTCTGTCTCTGCCAGCTGGATTGTGGATCCCCTCCCTGGGAGCTGAGATGGGAGGAAGAAGTGGGGAAGGGAGCGGACCTGGGGAGGGGATAGAATGGGGAGAGGGGCCGGACCCTGAGGAGCAGTGCCAGTGAGGAGAATGGTTGGAGATCCAGGGACACCCTGACTTTGATGTCATAGAATATTAGAGCCATAGGATAGCTGGGTGTATATCAAGGACCAAAGAACATGGAATGTTCTAGTTGGAAGGGTGCTTAGAAGGCTGGGAGGGCCCTTGGAGCATGGAAGGTTGGGGCTGGGAGGCAGACACCTTAGACACAACAGAACCCACCCCATCTCCTGACTAAATGGAAGGAAGGGGAAGCTAAGGCCCAGAGGAGAGAAGGGACTTACCTAAGGCCACACAGTCACTTGGAAAGGCTGGAGCCTAGGTTTGCCCAATCGGAGGGGGCTGGGAGGCCAGATGGCCCCAGCTCTCCTCCCAGTTGAAGCATGTTTACACCTTTTGATCCTCTACCTGCTTTGGTTTCATTTTCTGTTTCTAGACTGGTTTCACTTCCTGACACCCCCCCCCCCCCCCATAGAGAAATGTGCCTGTGGGTTGTGGGTAGAGGTCGATCAGGGACAGTGATGTGAGCACGAGTCCTTTGGGCTCTGGGTGGAGGTGGGAGGCTCTTACTCCATCCCACCTTTGAACTTCCGAGCCCAGAATCCACCTCCCCCACCGCTCCCCTACACATGCCAGTCTGCAAGAGAGAAGACCCAGGCTTTGGGTCCTAGATTCCTTCCCCTGACAATATCGCCGCCACCACCTCCCCTGCTTTAGCTCCCCCAAGGCTGGGCTCCAGGCCAGGTGTTTGGAGAACAATAGGATCCGGAAGGAAACTGGGGGTGGGGAGAGGGGTCTAGGGTTGGGATCACTGGGCTTTCCTGCTCAGCCCCAGAACCCAGATCAGACCCCAGGTGTCCCCTCTCCCCTCCCCTGTCTGCTCTTTTCACAGACTCCACCCATTCCAGGTTCTCATCCCAGGACACCTGGTGTGTGTGTGTGTGTGTGTGTGTGTGTGTGTGTGTGTGTGTGTGTGTGTGTGTGTGTGTTTGGAGGAGGTAGAGGAGGAAGGGAGGGGCAGGGGCTTTGGGGTCCTTGTGTTTTGGTGGAAATGGGCCCAACCCTGGGAAGGTTCTGGGTTGAGTCAGGAGAACACTTGGAGATTCACTAAAACCTTAACTCCCCATCCCTCAGTTCCCAGAGTGTGGCTTCTATGGTCTGTATGACAAGATCTTACTCTTCAAGCATGACCCCACCTCCGCTAACCTCCTGCAGCTGGTTCGGTCTGCTGGGGATATCCAGGAGGGAGATCTTGTGGAGGTGGTGCTGTCTGGTAAGGGGGTTGGGGGGTGGCAGCGTTAGAGGATCCTTTGAGTCTGAGAATTTTCAAATCATAGAATCTTTTTTGTTTCTTTGTTTTTGGGCGGGGCTATAAGGGTTAAGTGACTGGCCCAGGGTCACACAGCTAGTAAGTGTCAAGTATCTGGGGTAAAATTTGAACTCAGGTCTTCCTGAATCCAGGGCAGGTACTTTATCCACTGCAGCACCACCTAGCTGCCTCCAAATCATAGAATATTAAGGTTAGATCTGGAAAGGATCCTTTTGCTCTCTAACCCACTTGACAGAAGGGGAAACTGAGACCCAGGGAGGAGAAAACTTGCCCATCCATGGTCATACAGCGACTTAGTGGTGGAGAAGAAGGGTTGGAGGTTGCTGCCCTGCTCCTGGGTCTGCTGGGATCCTGTCTAGGCTTCTTTGCTTTCTGTCGTGTTTCTCGGAGGCTTTACCCATAAGAAGGAAAGTGAAGAAAGAAGCCTTCACAAAGTGCTCAATCTGTGCCGGGCCCTGTGCCCGGAGGAGGTCAGAATCCCTGCCCCCCTGTCCTCTCTCCCCCTCCAAGTCCTGACCATGGTTCACCTGCCCTCCCTCAGCTTCTGCCACCTTTGAGGACTTCCAGATTCGTCCACACGCCCTCACTGTGCATTCCTACCGAGCTCCAGCTTTCTGTGACCATTGTGGGGAGATGTTGTTTGGCCTGGTGCGCCAGGGCCTCAAGTGTGATGGTGAGCCAGCCATAGTGGGGAGGGAATGAATGGTGGAAGACCAGGGCATCGGGGTGGGTTTGGTATGTGGAGGTCTACCTAGGGCAAGGTAAACTGTACTTTGTGCCGGGATGCTGAAATTTAGGGGGCTGCTCCTTTAGCAGAAGGAAACAACTGAGTTTAGTACCTACTTAGCAAGATTTTGTTTTTCTTAGCAGTCTTGTGATTTCTTTGATGTAGGGAGTTCCTGAAGAGCAAGTCTCCAGGACATATCAGTACTTACTCTTCAGCTTGTGATCTTAGAAAGTTACTTTAGGGCACTGAGAGGCTAATGACTTCCCCAGGGTCACACAGGTATGACTAGACTGTGCTAGTGAGTAGATTGAAACCCAAGTGTTCCTGACCTGGAGGTCCACTCTGTAGCCATGCTTCTTCTTTGTTAGGAAGAATAGCTTGTTAAAAGAGTAGATTACTGTGGGAACTAAATTTGTCCGGGGGCCACCTAGTCACACTCTCTCATTATAGATGAGGAAGGTCAGGCAGAAGGAAGATAGAGTGACTTGATAAAGGTGATACAGGCAGTAAGCATCAGAGTCAGGATTTGAACTCAGGTCCTGAGATTTTCGAGTCAGGGCCCTTTCCCTTGCACCACCTCTTAAAAAAGTTGACTTGAAGGTGCCTTTTGTCCTACTTGTGCCAGTCACCGAAACTGTTGGGTACAGCTTTCTTGGTGAGGAGAAGCAGAGAATGGAAGAGGTGGGGTCCTGTTAGGGGAGGAGAAGGCTGAACTGGTGTTACCTCAGAGGTGGAACATTTACTGGGTTTTGCGACAGGGAGGGATGGGGACCTCTGGTTGGAAGGAACCCTTTGGGAGAAGAGAGGCCCCCTGGCAGGGGGCCTTTTGAAATGTAGAGGGCCCAGATAGAGGAGGGAGTTTAGGGGTGCCTGTGGTAAGGAGTGAAGCGAATTTTGAGGCTGACAGAGGAGGTACCGTGACGTGGGGGAGTCTTGAGAGGTGTTCTGGGAAGAATGGAGCCACGTTAGAAGGATGCTAGGCTGACCTTAGGTCTGGGGAAACATTCTGGATGATATGATGAGAAGGCTAAGGGGGCAGGGTCCCGGACGCCTGGGTTCTTAACGGTCTCAGTGTCTGGGCACGTCCACCGATTCTGCTCCTTTGCCACCTCTCCCCTCTGCCTCCAGGCTGCGGACTGAATTACCACAAACGCTGTGCCTTCAGCATCCCCAACAACTGTAGCGGGGCCCGGAAGCGCCGTCTCTCCTCCACCTCGCTGGCCAGTGGACACTCCCTCCGGCTTGGCACATCTGAGTCTCTGCCTTGCACTCCCGATGAGCTGGTGAGGGCCCCGGGGCTGCTGCTTGGGCATAGCACTGGAAGATCTCTGACAGAGAGAAAACCAGGCTTTAGAGCCTAGAGCTTTCCTCTGCCAATAGTCCCTCCCCTCCCCCCCAGGCCAAGGGGTCATGGAGTCACCCAGGCTGGGGAGAGGGGACCGGAGACCGGAACCATGACTTCCTTTCCTCCTGCACAGAGCCGCAGCTCGACTGAGGCCTTCTCCCGCCGCCTGCCCTCATCATCCTCTTCCTCTTCCTCTGCATCCTACATGGGCCGCCCCATTGAGCTGGACAAGCTGCTGATGTCCAAGGTTAAGGTCCCGCACACCTTCCTCATCCACAGTTACACCCGGCCTACCGTCTGCCAGGCCTGCAAGAAGCTCCTGAAGGGCCTCTTTCGACAGGGCCTCCAGTGCAAAGGTCAGCAGGTAGAGGCCAGAAGGGAGCCAGGGATACAGAATCCCCAGGGAAGCAGAGAAGTTCAGGATCTTAGGAAGAGATAGCTAGAATGTTAGACTTAGATGAGAAATCCTTAGAAACAGATACCTAGAACACCAGCCTTGGAGAACCTTGGAACCAGCACCTAGAACATTAGACTTAGAATAGAGAATGGTAGAAACAGAGAACTAGAACATTAGACTTAGAACAGAAAACTGTAGAAACAGACACCTAAAACATTAGGCTTGGAATAGAGAACCTTAGAAATAGATAACTAGAATGTCAGATTTATTACAGAGAGCTTTGGAATCAGAACCTAGAACATTAAGATTAGAGTAGAGAATGTTAGAAACAGACACCTAGAACATTAGACTTAGAATAGAGAACTGTAGAAACAGACCCCCTAGAACATCAGGTTTATAACAGAGACCTGTAGAAACAGATGCCTAGAATACCGAACCATAAAAAGACATAAAACATAAGGCTTAGAACGGAGAACCTTAGTAAAACACCCAGAATGCAAGACTTAGAATTGAGAACCTAGAATGTTAGACTGCTTAGAATCTTAGGCATGGATACCTAGAACATTAGGCACAGAAGACACTCTTTGTTTTTTTGTTTTCAGTGAGGCAATTGGGGTTAAGTGACTTGCCTAGGGTCACACAGCTAGTAAGTGTTAAGTGTCTGAGGCTGGATTTGAACTCAGGTACTCCTGACTCCAGGGCCGGTGCTCTATCCACTGCGCCATCTAGCTGCCCCACAGAAGACACTCTTAAGAGATTTTAGAATGTTAGAATTTGAAGTGAATGAGTGACTAGCACTTATCTCCCAGATGATGGGGATACAAATACTTTTGTAAAGGCAGACTCATGTAGGGTTGATCCCAGAATGAAGCTGGGGGCTCTTGGAATATTGGCGGCAAGGCTTCATGGATGCTAGATTGACTTCAGAAGACTCTGGGATTTTAGAACCTCAGAATGCTAAATTGGGTCGAATCAAAGACTTGGTGTTGTAGAGGTTGGGAGTCTTGGAGTGCCAGACTTCCAAAACGGGGAATGTCGGACCTGTCCTAAAAGATTGTTGCAGGTGCTCTGTTTCCAGAGCCGATGGCAGGAGAGGTGGGGTTTGGGGGTCAGTCCATTGGACCAACGAGTAGGCGTTGGTTATGTGCCTTCCCTGAGGCAGGCCCTGGGTGATTCTTCATGTTGGTTGTTTTGGGTCTCTGGATTAGCCATGGGGTTTGGGGGTAAAGCCCCAAGTCCTAACAGGGAGGTAAAGGTATTAGAATGGGTGTTCTTCATCCTCAGCATGCCCACTGATGGTAGGGATGGCCTGGGGAGGTGGAGAGGAAAACACCAGAGCCCATGAGACTTGCCACTAAGCCTCCCCCGTCCCTTACAGATTGCAAGTTTAACTGTCACAAACGCTGTGCCACCCGAGTCCCCAATGACTGCCTGGGAGAGGCACTCATCAACGGCGGTGAGAAGGGATGGCTGGAGAGAAGGGATGGGGATGGGCTGATGGGAAGGAGACGTCTCCAGGGGTCCCTGAGCCGTGTGGTCCTTTCCATCTCCTCCCACAGATGTGCCCATGGAAGAAGCAGGTGACTTTGGGGACTCTGACAAGGGTTCTATGATGGATGAGTCCGAAGACTCTGGGGTCATCCCTGGCTCCCATGCAGAGAATGCGTTGAGGGCCAGTGAGGAGGAAGAAGGGGAAGCTGGCAAGGCCCAGAGGTATTGACGCTAATGGCCAGGAAGGCCCCTCCCTCCCTCTTGTCAAGTGCGTGGCTTTTAGCTTGCTGTCTAGCCTCCAGCCAATCCCTTTCTGCTCTGTGCCTCAGTTTACCCAAGTTAAACTAGCTGGTCTCTGAAGTCTTTTCCAGCACTGTCATCTTCCATTCCTAGGTCCCTTCCACCTCTGATGTTATGTTATAATCTTATTTAAATGGATATATTTTGTTTCCACTTTACCTTCATTTCAAAGGACATATTCCCCTGCCCCACTCCTCATCAAACCATCCCTTGTAACAAAGGTTAAAAAATAACAGTTCATCAGAACTAATCAGCACAGGCACTGTCTTTGACGGTGTATGCAATATTCCACCCCTGCTGCCCCCTGCTCCCCAGCTTCCGCAAAGAAGAGAGGCAGGTCCATTTTCTCAGCTCTTTTCAGAGCCAGTCTTAGTCATTATCAGTTTTTGTTGCTGTTGTTTAGTCATTTTTTCAGTCGTGTTCAACTCTTCGTGATCCCATTTGGTGTTTTCTTCCTTATCCGGCTCATTTGACAGATGAGGAAACTGAGGCAAACAAGGTCAAGTGACTTGCCCAGGATCATACAGCTAGTCTCAGGATGGATTTAAACTCAGGAAGATGAGTCTTCCTGACTCCAGGCTCAGCGCTCTATCCACTGTGCCACTTAACCACCCATATCATAATTACATAGCAGTTTCATTCATTGTTCTTTTTTTTTATTTATTTTTTTTAGTGAGGCAATTGGGGTTAAGTGACTTGCCCAGGGTCACACAGATAGTAAGTGTCAAGTGTCTGAGGCCGGATTTGAACTCAGGTGCTCTTGAATCCAGGGCCGGTGCTTTATCCACTGCGCCACCTAGCTGCCCCTCATTGTTCTTTTTATTTACCTCGTCACAGTCCCTTTGTCTGTTGTTTTCTTGCTTCTGCTATACTTCGCTGTATAAGTCTTTCCATATTTTCCTAATTTCTTTGTATTTCCTTTTTTCTTTTTTCTTTTTTTTTTTGGTGGGGTTATGAGGTGACTTGCCCAGGGTCACACAGCTAGTAAGTGTTAAGTGTCTGAGGCCAAATTTGAACTCAGGTCCTCCTGAATCCAGGGCCAGTGCTTTATCCACTGTGCCAACTAGCTGCCCCCTTTTGTATTTCCTTAAGGTGCAGAATAATCCTCTACAGAAATTATTTAGCCATTGCCCAATCTGTGAGCATCTAAGTTGTTTCCTGCTTCTCATTTTCCCTAAGAATGCAGCAATGAATACCTAACTGTGTTAGGAACCTCTCTTTCTGCTAGAGACCTTCTCAGGGCATATGCCTAGTAATAGAAATTCTGGGTCACGGCATCTAGACATGTTTGTCCCCACCTCCCACTTTTTTTAAAGCACCATTCCAAATTATTTTCAGTAGTGGTTGGACCACTTAACAGCTCCACCAACAATGTATCAGTGTGCCTGTCTTTTCCCAGCCTTTCCAGCACTGATTCTTTCTTTCCTTCCTTTGACATTTTATTCTAAGGTTCCTTCTGTTTGACACGTCCATAATTAATTTTAACTGTTCCCTTTGACTATGTGCATTTCAATCCCCTCCCTCCCCCCTGCCATCCCACATCACTCTCCAGTTCCCTTGGGTATATCCCCCTGATGCGAGTTGTCCAGTCAGTGAGACACACCACCCGAAAGTCCAGCACGACCCTCCGAGAGGGCTGGGTTGTTCACTACAGCAACAAGGACACATTGGTGAGTGGACCTTGGGACCCGTGAGTGGGCTGTATCCCCTAGGGGAGGGGGAGCCACTGGTTCCACCATCACCTTTTCTCAGTGTGGTCTGGCCTGGAGGTGGATGATGGGCCTCAGGGAAGAGGTGGGCTGCACTGGACTGACGACTTGTCCCTCCTTACAGCGGAAACGTCACTACTGGCGGCTGGACTGCAAGTGCCTCACCCTTTTCCAGAACAACACGACTAACCGATACTATAAGGTACGCCCCGGGCCCTTGGCCAGCCTCCTTGGGAGTAGAGATTTGAACCTGGGGCTTTCCCTGGGTTCCTGGACTCACCTAAGGACCAGGGAGGTTTAATTATTCCTGCTGATGCTGGGTGGTGGTTGGATAGGATGGTTGGCTCTAGAACAAAAATCCAATTTCTCATTGGCTGAGGAACCCAAACCTTTGTACTTTGTCCTCTGGGGCACCTTGACCTGTGCCCTCCTGTGTTCTACCAGGAGATCCCTCTGTCTGAGATCTTGGCTGTGGAACCGGCCCAGAACTTCTCTCTGGTGCCCCCGGGCACCAACCCACACTGCTTTGAGATCATCACTGCCAATGCCGTCTACTTTGTGGGCGAGACGCCCATCCTGGCCCCTGGCGGCCCAGGTGGTGGGCAGGGGGCTGAGACTGCTCGGGGTTGGGAGACGGCCATCCGCCAGGCCCTGATGCCGGTCATCCTGCAAGACGCTCCTAGCACTCCTGGCCACGCGCCCCACAGTGAGTCACGGGTTGCCCCAATGCCTAGTGAATTTGGATGGGTGAGAGGTGCTCTCCCAAGGGGTAGTGGTCTGGGGCAGGTGTGAGGTGGCCTGCCTTATCTCTCCCTCCCTTCTGTCTCTTCAGGGCAGGCCTCTCTTAGCATTTCTGTGTCTAACAGTCAGATCCAGGAGAATGTGGTGAGACTCTGCCCCTGCTTCCCTTGAGTGATTCTCTCCTTGGGGCCCTTTTATTCTGCCTGCCCCTTTCCTGGGTTACCCCTCTCCCTGCTTTCATTCAGCCCCCCTTTCCTGGTCCTTATCCTTTCTCCCCACCTCCCCTCTGTCCGTCTTTGCCCTTCTCTCTCTCAAACCCTCCTCCCCGTCTTTCCATCTCCCTTTCTCTGCATCCCTCTCCCCATAACTCCTCTTCCCTCCTGCCTTCCCCCAAAGCCTCCCTTCCTCCCTGACAACTCTGCCTCCCCCCAGGACATTGCTACAGTCTACCAGATCTTCCCTGATGAGGTGCTTGGCTCTGGGCAGTTTGGAGTTGTCTATGGAGGTAAAAAGACAAAGGGCCACTGGGACATTGGCATGGAGATGCCAGTGAAGACTGGGCACATTCTCACTCCCCACTCGCTAGAGACCCCACTGATAGAACTTCCCGGGTTGGTCTTTCCCTTTCTTCAGCTCCCCAAACCCTTTCAGCCCCACCCCTAGTTTTCTTCCATTTCCTCAGTGAGGCCACCAGGTGGCGCCCTGGGTAGAGGGCTGAACTTGGAGTCAGGAAGACCTGAGTTTGAATCCTGTTTCACACTTGTTCACTATGTTCACCCAGGGCAAGTCCTCCCATTCTCATCTATAAAATGGGGAATAATAACAGCATTCCTTTTAGAGGGTTGTTATTAATATATCAAATGAGTTAATTTGCAAACCTCAAAGTACTATATGAATGTATAACTGTTGTTATTTATTCCTACCTTAATAATAATGTTAACTCTTATACAGGGTGTCCCAAAAGTCTTAGTGCAGTTTAAAGTTTTATTAGATTAAAACTAAGACTTTTTGGCAGCTAGGTGGCACAGTGGATAGAGCACCGGCCCTGGAGTCAGGAGTACCTGAGTTCAAATCCAGCCTCAGACATTTAACACTTACTAGCTGTGTGACCCTGGGCAAGTCACTTAATCCCAATTGCCTCACTATTAAAAAAAAAACAAAACTAAGACTTTTGGGACACCCTATATGTATGATACAAGGGGTTTCTCCCATCCTGGCCTCAGCTCTCTGAGGAACCTGGGTTCAACTCCCTGCCTCTGACGTATTATGATTTGTGTGAACATAATCTCTCACTGCCCCCAGGCTGGTCTGTAAGATTATAAATTGTAGGGGAATTGATGGGGCAGCTATAGATGGTTCAATGGTTAGAGAGACAGGCCTAGAGTCAGGAAGACCTAAGTTCAAATCCAGCCTCAGACATTTACTAGCTGTGTGACCCTGGGCAGATCCCTTCATCCTGTTTGCCTCAGTTTCCTCATCTGTAAACTATGCTGGAGAAGAAAATAGCAAACTGCTCCAGTATCTCTGCCAAGAAAATCCCAAATGGGGTCACAGAGAGTCGGATAGGACTGAAATGACTGAACACAATCCCGTAAGGGCAAGTAGGATCAGGAAGCTCAGGGAGGCAGGTGACAGCAGGTCAGTGTCAGACCCAGGATTTCCACCCCAGCTCTCCAACTCCAAGACTCCTTGGGGGAGCCTCACCCCCTCTGGGTTGGGGAGATGATGGCTTATGAGTGACCCCTATCCCCGCAACTCCGATGTCCACAGGGAAGCACAGGAAGACGGGCAGGGATGTGGCTGTGAAAGTCATAGATAAACTCCGATTCCCCACCAAGCAGGAGAGCCAGTTACGGAATGAGGTGGCAATTCTACAGGTGAGGACCCTGGTGTTCCTGGGCCCGGCTCCAAGGCGGCTTGTCCTTGCTGCCTGCCTGGGGCTGTCTGGGTGGAGGAAGGGCAGAGGGAGGCTCTGAAGGGAGGTAGACAGGGTCACAAAGGAAGGGTCTGAACACTCACCCCTTCCCCCCATGTGGCCTTGGCAGAGTCTCCGGCATCCAGGCATTGTGAACCTGGAGTGTATGTTTGAGACCCCCGAAAAGGTGTTTGTGGTGATGGAGAAGCTGCACGGAGATATGCTGGAGATGATTCTGTCCAGTGAGAAGGGGCGGCTGCCTGAGAGGCTCACCAAGTTCCTCATCACCCAGGTGATTCCCTGGCCCTGCCCCCATCCCATGGATCCCATCCCCCACCCCCTGGCCCCCTTCAGCTCCCCATCTCCCTGCCTCTCTCCCCACTGCCTACTATAGTCCAGTCTTCCTTCCCTCTGTTTGATCCTGTCCCTTCCTGCTCCCCTCTCCATTCTGTCCCCTTCCCCTCCATCCTCTCCCCTTCCCTCTCCATCCCCTCCCCCTCCCCTCTCCATCCCTTCCCCTTCCCCTATCAATCCTGTTCCCCTCCCCTCCTCTTCCCAGTTCATTCCTTCTCCCCTAGGCCAAGGTGATGGGGATGAGGAAGGGGAAGCCAGGGTACTGGAGGAGACATTGGAAGGCAGTCTTTTCACTGAGTCCCTGCTTGCCCCCCCAACCCCCAGATCCTGGTGGCCCTGAGACACCTGCACTTCAAGAACATCGTTCACTGTGACCTGAAGCCAGAGAACGTGCTTTTGGCCTCTGCAGACCCCTTCCCTCAGGTCAGCTCTTGGGGATCCCCTCCCCACATGAGTGAATGAAAGGGCAGTTATTAAGTACCAACTGTGTACTAAGTGTGCACTGTCCTAAGTACACGGGGGTACTTGGATAAGAGGGAGACAAGCCCTGGCCTCAGAGAGCTTATATTCTAGCAGGAGGAGACAATGTATATTAGGGGAGCACTGGCCAGGGAGGGGAGGGGGGTTGTCTGGGAAATCTCAGGGTTGGGAAACAAAGGAAATATTGATTAGATTCCCGGTCCTGTCTGGTGACATGCCTGGGGAGATGGCAGGAATGGGTGCCCCAGAGAGGGAAGCCTGGTCTCTGGAGGTCAGGGCTGAGGGGCCAGATCCTGATGGGGCTAGGAGATTTAGGATGCAAGAGGTTCCTCCCACACAGTCATGCTGAAGGTTGACAGAAGGGGGTGTTGCAATCCAAGGTTGGGTGGCGGTGGCACCCTGGGAAGCTGTAAGAACAACCCATCATCCAGCTGGTTCCCCTTTCTGAGCCTGAAGTAAAATGAGAGGCCTGGCTTAAGTGATTTTTAAGGGCCCCTCTCCCTGCCCATAGGTGAAACTCTGTGACTTTGGATTTGCCCGTATAATTGGGGAGAAGTCTTTCCGACGCTCGGTCGTGGGGACTCCTGCGTATCTGGCACCCGAGGTATTATTGAATCAGGGCTACAACCGCTCCTTGGACATGTGGTCTGTGGGTGTGATCATGTACGTCAGCCTCAGTGGCACCTTCCCCTTTAATGAGGACGAGGACATTAACGACCAGATCCAGAATGCGGCCTTCATGTACCCAGCTAGCCCTTGGAGCCACATCTCTGCTGGAGGTACCCCCTTGGGGCCAGGGGGCTGGGGAAAGAAGAGGTTGTGCTGATGGGTGAAGCCCCAGGGTGTCATGCTAACTGGCTGCGTGACCTCAGCCTATCTGGTACTGAACTGAACCTCCCACACAGTAGGCATTAATCCATGTAGCATCTCAGGATCAAACCTCCACATCTCTCCTTCCTTAATTATTCTGATATGATACAGTCTAAGAGGAAAGCACCAGGCAGCTAGATGGCGCAGTGGATAGAGCACCAGCCCTGGAGTCAGGAGTACCTGAGTTCAAATCCGGCCTCAGACACTTAACACTTACTAGCTGTGTGACCCTGGGCAAGTCACTTAAACCCTATTGCCTCACTAGAAAAACAAAAACAAAAACAAACCAAATTTTTGGGGCGGCTAGATAGCACAGTGGATAAAGCACTGGCTCTGGATTCAGGAGTACCTGAGTTCAAATCCGGCCTCAGACACTTGACACTTAACTAGCTGTGTGACCCTGGGCAAGTCACTTAACCCCCATTGCCCCGCAAAACAAACAAACAAACAAAAAAAAAAAAGAGGAAAGCACCCAGGGAACCAGCCCAATCTGGGTTCAAACCCTGCCTGGGTCACGTACTAGCTTCCCACCTCAGGCAAGTGATTTTAATTAATCCCTCAAAGTCCCCAGGAATCCCTAGAAGGCGCAACTGTGCAGAGGCTGAGAGTGTCTTCTCTTCAGAGAGCTTACACATTACACAAATGAACCTAGGTCCAGACCAGAAAGGATCGGTCACTGGCCTCGTAGCAAGGAGGCCACATAGAAAGAGGTGACTAATAGCCAGTGCTGCACTGGAGGTGAATTTAAGAAATGCCGACTAGGTACCCAAGGGAGGTGGGAATGAATAAATGAGGGGGAATTGAGTGCCCAGATTTCTGACACCTTGAGGAGGACTTGGCTGGTCTGGGGAGGGAGGCTCCCACTGTAGGGCTCCCCTAGAGTGGTCGGACCATCCCCCCACATCCTTTTCTCACGCCCACAGCCATAGACCTGATCAACAACCTGCTGCAGGTGAAGATGCGAAAGCGATACAGTGTAGACAAGTCGCTCAGCCATCCCTGGCTCCAGGTAAGCGGTGGGGGCGGGACCCCAGCCCAGAAATAGATGTGAGCCCTTCTCATTGGCCAAGTGGGCAATAGGGGCGGGAACCTTCGGATGCTATTGGTGGGTGGTCCCCTCCCTGATTAACTCTTTCCCTCCCAGGACTACCAGACTTGGCTGGACCTGCGAGAGCTGGAGGGCAAGATGGGGGAGCGGCACATCACCCACGAGAGTGACGACTCCCGCTGGGAGCAATTTGCCGCCGAGCACACGCTGCCTTACCCGGCACACCTGCGCGGGACGGGAGAGGGTGGGGAGCCCGGAGACGGGGGCGTGAGCCTGGGGAGGGTCGCCGAGCCCTTCCCCCCTCAGGACCAGGAGATGCAGGGTCTGGCCGAGCGGGTCAGCGTCCTCTGAGGCTGCTTGGAACCCAGCATCCCCAAGCACCTCTGATGGAAAGGGGGCTGCCTTTTCTTTCTATGGACCTGACTGGCCTATTCCAGCACCTGCCCTCACCCCCAGCCTTCTCCCCTTACCCCTGGAGGAGTGAGGAGGGTCAGAGGCGGGCTGAGAGTTTCCCAGGAACGCCCTCGGGCTGCGCTCTTTTTGCCCCGCCCCAACGTACCCCTCCCTTGAGCTTCTTCCCGTGGAACAGTAAAGGGACCTTGTCTTTGAGCCCTCCCCTTTGTCTGTCTGTCTGACTGTCCCTGGCGCTGGGTCCTTCTCTTAGAGGGTGACTTTCTGAGGGTCCTCCAGGAACTCCTTTTGGGGTGCCTTCGTCTTCCCTCCAACATAAGCACCCTGGATCCCCCCCATGGATGCTACAGCAGGAGGTGATGAGGGGCAGGATGTGGTGTCACCTGTGGCGGTGGGTGCCAGCTTCCTCTGGGAGATTGGGGGAGTGGGACTTCCAGGGTCGATTCCTGCTCCCAGTCTATGAGCCTGTGAAGTTTGCAGAGAGGGGAAGAGTGCAGGGTAGCCATGCAGTTAGACCACCAGAGGGGGTCAAGACCCCTCCTTTCAAAAAGGTGGGGCTTAAGGGGCAGCTAGGTGGCGCAGTGGATAAACACCGGCCCTGGATTCAGGAGGACCTGAGTTCAAATCCAGCCTCAGATACTTGACACTTACTGTGTGACCCTGGGCAAGTCACTTAACCCTCATTGCTGTGAAAGAAAAAAAAAAAGGTGGGGCTGGGGAGACAGTGCTCAGCCTATTGAGGTGGAAGAGAACCTGGAAAGATCATCATGTCATGTTTCTGAATTCTACCTGAGTCTCCCAAGATCATTGGAAAGAAGGGTCCATGACATGGTGTCAGAGCTGGGAGGGCCTTTAGAACAGGGAATGCCAGGGCTGGGAGGAGCCTTAGAACAGGGAATGTAAGGGCTGAGAGGGCCTTTAGAACAGGGAATGTCAGGTCTGGGAGGGCCTTTAAAACCGGGAATGCCAGGGCTGGGAGGAGCCTTAGAACAGGGAATGTCAGGGCTGGGAAGGCCCTTAGAACAGTAGATGTCAGGGGCAGCTATGTGGTGCAGTGGATAGAGCACCGGCCCTAGAGTCAGGAGTACCAGAGTTCAAATCTGGCCTCAGACACTTGACACTTACTAGCTGTGTGACCCTGGGCAACTGGGAGGGCCCTTAGAACAGGGAATGTCAGGGCTGGGAGGGCTCTTAAAAGACCATCTAGGTAGTATGGAGGTCTGGATGGGAAGGGATTTGTAGGGTAACTGGTAAAATGGGGCACCTAAGTTCAAGCCCAGCCTCGGAACTTACTGTGTGACCAGGGGCAGGTCGCTTCACATCTGCCTGTCTTAGTCTCCTCATCTGTAAAGTAGGGATGGTAGTCGTACCCATCTCCCAGTAGTGTTGTGAAGATCAAATGACATATTTGTAAAGTGTTTTGCACCATATCAATGCCAGACAGCCCTACAAATACTCCAGCTCAGATGAATAAACATGAAGCACCTACTGTGTGTATGTGGAGGTGGTGTAAAGAACCCGCCTTGGGGATCCTCTGTCTGGACACGTGCCAGTTGTAGGACCCTGGGCGCTATCCAAGCCTGGTGCAGATGTTTGTTGGGAGAGTGAATTTTCTCACCAGGGAGTTCCTAGGCGATATCCCCTACCCCGAGGATAAATAGACAAATCAGGCCCTGCCTTAAAGAACTTACGTTCTCTGTGACTCCTGACCCTGCCTCAAGTCCCTTCTAAGTCTCCGGGGAAGCATCCTTAGTCCCTTCAGAAGATGCTCCCGTGGTCCTCAGACTACAACCTTTCCACCATGCACTGCCGTCCTTTGGCTCCTGGCTCCATCCTGTTCATAATCAGAGACTGGCCCAAAATGGAAAGCATCGCGCCTGGAGCCAGATTGCAAATGCTGCTGGAGGCTAGAGGAATCACAGAAGTCTTCCCGGAGGAGGTAGAGCTTTGCCGCACAGGTAGGATGGGGTGGGGGGCGGGGGCGGAGACAAATAGAGGGTTTGGGGCGGGGAGGAGGAGGAGAAGGATAAAGGAGGAACCGCCTTCCTTTTCCTAAGCGTCACCCGATTGGGTGAGAGAAGAAGAGAAAAGGAGCTCAGCCCTCTCTTTTACCCCGCCCAACTTTCTCTAATTATAATATTCAAGTTCCCTGAGACCAGCCTATCGGGGCCCGCCCACAATGGGGGCGGATCCAAGAGAGTCGCCCCGCCTTGTCCTCAGACAGACGAATCAGCGGGCGCCGTGGAACGAGGGATCTTGCGCAGCAAATCGTAGCAAAGAAAAGGGAGCCCAAGGGGTGGGACTGTACGGTTGAAGGACCGGGCAGCGTGGCGAATCCGGGAGGGCCGAATGGCGCGGGATGGGCAGCGTGTAACCGGGCAGGGAGGAGGAGGCGGGCTTATGCAGACATAGAAAATCTCACCAATGGCTGGCAGCCCCTAAGGGCCGGGGTTGGGGGAGATGTGGAGGGCGTGGCTATCCCGCTAATCAGGGTTCCGAACCCCGAGGCCCACCAATGTTCCACGACCGCGGGTCTGGGGTACGGGAGGCGTGGTCTATGCATATCTTCACTGCTTAGACGCCGAAGGCCCACTAAAGGCCCTGCCGCTGGGGGAGTCGAGGGGCGTGGCTCCACGACTAGCCGCCAATGGGCAGCCCGCTGTTAGCGCTGAGGGGGCGGGGCGATGCAGATCAGCCTTGGCTCGGCGGCCCAATGGGCTGCGTCTTATGCAGATGAGACGGTGACAGCCGGGCCGGACCGGCGGGCGGGCGCGCGGCCGGCGGGGCGCTGGGGGCCCCCAGGGAAGCCGGGAGCGGGGGCCGAGGCCCGGCGTAGGGGACGACGCGGCCATGATCCGGGCCTTCTCGTTCCCCGTGAGCCCGGAGCGGGGCCGGCTGCGAGGCTGGCTGGAGGGCAGCCTGGCCGGCCTCTGCGAGCTGCACTGGCTGCGGGAGCGCCAGGAGTTCCGCGTGCGCCAGGCGCTCCGGCTCGGCCAGCCGCTGGCCACGGGTGCGGGGCCCGGAGGGGCGGCCGACGATGGCCGAGACCAGGAGGACGAGGCCCTGGGCGACGACGACTGCGAGGAGGACGACGACGAGGCGGCGGCGCGCCGGGCCGCGGCCGCGCTGGAGGAGCAGCTGGTGAGTGCGGAGAGGGCGCTTGGAGATCCCCCCGCGGGGTCCGGCCCCTCCCAGCCCCCCTCCCTCGTGTCCTTCTCTCCGTCCTCCCCCCTCGGTGGGCCTCGGCGACATCCCACCTTCCCGGCCAGACCCTCGGACCCAGGCATCCCCCGGCGGATCTCGTGCCCTCCGAGCCCTCCCCGCGGGGATCGCGGCCCCCCAGTTCACACTCCTGGGTGGACCTCCCACCTCTCCTTGTGCATCTCGGCCCGTTCCCTCTCCCTTGGCCTCGGATCCGTTAGAAGGGACTGGAAGGGGGGGTGGTGGGAGGGAGAGAGGCTGGACCTCCCCCTCCATCGCCAAGTCATCTCTATCTCTCCCCATCATTGGGGAGCTGAGGTTGGGGGTTCTCTCTCCGCTCTGGCAGGGCTGGGAGGGGGCTCAGCGTTTAGAACTGTCAGGGGTACTTGAGGCACCTCCCCCATCCCCAGGTCTCATTTGGGGCTCTGCGTCTCCACTCTCTTTCTTAAGCTCCCCCCCGCTAGAGGACTTAGAGATCTCACTGTAGGAGAGGGCCAGAACCCCGGGGGTCACCTGGAGCCTGTAAGCACCCGTGGAGGGTGCTTGGGGCCCTCCTCCCTACCTCTCCCGACTTTAGCTTAGTCTAAGGGCTCCCAGACCTGGGCCAGGGGGATGAGCTTGACAAGGGACGCGAAGGTCAACTGGGGAGGGGGGCGGGGCATTGTCTCTCCTTCGCGGTCCCTCGGGCTCCCCTTTCTTGGTCTTTCTGTGTATCACTTGGTTTCACCTTTTAAAATGCGTTCCTTTTTGACCATCCAGATCTCTCTCCTTCCAGTCCTGCCCCCCCTCCCCACCCCCAATCCCATGTCATTACCTCTAGGCCCTAATTTCCCTGACCTGATGCTCTCTGGTCGGAATCTCCTCCGGTTCAGCCCAGCCCTGGCCTTTGCTTAGGGGAGAAAATGCAAGCCCCTAATTTTTTAGGGGGGAAGAGGTGGGCTTTAACCCGTGAAGGGGGATGGGGGAGAACAGGCCTAGGGCTTTGCAGACCTCCTTCACCTCCCCCCCCCCCTTCCCGCTTCCCCCCGGGAGGGCCTGGCCACATTCCTCTCTCCAAGCAGAAACAGCTGTGGGAGGCCCCGCCTCTCCTGGCCTCCGCCTCGGCCCTTCTCCAGGAGGAGAGAACCACTGGGATGGGGATAGGGGTGGGAAAAGGGAGCGGGTGGAGAGGAGAGGGCCTTATGCGGTGGTGGGGGGGAGGCTAGTACCCAAGCCAGCCGTGAACTTGCGCAGGGGGAGTGGGTTGGGAGACCCCGGTGGCCGAGGAAGGTGGGGGAGGGGTAGATGATTCTCCACATCCCCACGTCTCTATCTCTGTCTCTGTGGCTCCCTCTCGTTATGTCTCCTTCCCTCCCCATCCCCATGTTTCTCTGGCTCTCCCTTGTGCCTCCCAATATCCGGCAGGGAGAGAGCGGGGAGGGGGGTGGGGGGGAGAAGGCTTTCTCACCGCGGGTGGGCGCAGGGAGGGCTGGGCGCCCCGGGGAGTCTCAGAGGAGAAGGTTCTTTCACCCGCTCGGGGTCAGGAAGCCTGAGGGGGGTCGGGGAGGTGGGAGAGGCCGCCCCAGTCAGAGCTGTCTCCAGGCAGAGCAGAAGGGGGGCGGGGGGAGGGGAGGAGGAGGAGGGAGGGAGAGACAGAATGGGCTGGAGGAGGAAGGCTAAATATACTCTCTGAGGGGAGGGTGAGGAGGGGATAGTAGGGGAAACCCATCTTCCAGCCTAAGCCCCGTATTCACAATGTACCCTCATGAGGAGCTGGACTTTCCTGGCCCTGCAGCAGGAAGGACCAAAGTTAGTCTTAGACGGACTTTCTTTTGGGGATGAGGGGCCACCGGGGCAACTCTAGAAGATTAGTTCAGTGTATGGTGGTAGGGGGTGGCATCAGTCTATTTTTGAATCTCTACTCCATTTGAATCTTACTCTGTGTAACCTTGGGCCTCGGTTTCCCTCTCTGTAAAACGAAGGGGGTGGACTAAATGAACTGGAAGCTCTAAGTGTTATGAAATCCTGGGTCTCTCAACAGTGCTCTCTGGCATCTGGCCCTGAAGTAGTTGAAGGGAGGGTTGGGGAGGAGAGGTGGGGAGAGTCTCCTCCAGGGCCCCCTTCTCTCTGCCCTAAATAGGGAAGGAACTGACTCTTCTGGTGAAGCCCTGCCCCTTGCCCCTCCTCTCCTCCCAACTCCTGGACCAGGGAGGCCAATCTCCCCTTCTTCCTGCCTTCCACCCCCAACACCCAGACAGGAAGCTTTTGTCTGAGGGTCAGGAATCATAGTGGAGAGTTCAGGGACTGGCAATGCTCATACCTGGCTTCTAATCTGGACTTTGGATATAGATCAGAAGCATGATCTTCTCCCACTCTGGGCCTCAGCATCCCCAACTGTAAAAGGAGGGCATTGGAGAAAGTTATCTTTGAGCTGCACTTTAGCTTTTTAATTTATTGTTCAATGAACAAGCATATATTTTATTTCTCTTATCCACCCTCAATTTAAAAGGAAGAAAAGAAAAACCCTTATAACAAATATAAGATCAAGAAGAAAAAACTCCCACATTGTTTATGTCCAAAAATATATCTTATTCTACATCTTGAATCTGTCATCTCTCTGTCAGGAAGTAAGTAGGCTAGACCACTATCTATCCTTGTCATCCTAGTTGGTCATTGCCTTGGTCAGAGATCTGAAGTCTTTCAAAGGCTTGGTATTGTATAAATTCTCCTTATAGCTCTAATCACATCACTCAGCATCAGTTCAGATAAATCTTCCCAGATTTCTTTGAATCCATCTCTTTTGTTCTTTCTTATGTCAGTTTATTAAAAACCTACCATGTGGGGCAGCTAGGTGGCACAGTGGATAAAGCACCAGACCTGGATTCAGGAGAACCTGAGTTCAAATCCAGCCTCAGACACTTAACACTTACTAGCTGTGTGATCCTGGGCAAGTCACTTAACCCCAATTGCCTCACCAAAACAAAAAACAAAAAACCTACCATGTGCTAAACTCTGTCAAAGAAAGCCAAAAGACACTCCTGCCCTTCAGGATCTTGCAGTCTGATTTGCAAATGATGGCATAGTAGTATTCTATTACATTCATAGAGCATACTTTTCTCAGCCATTCCCCAGGAGACGGACACCCCACCTAGTTTCAGTTCTTCTCTGTCACAAAAAGCTGCTATTGTTTTCCTACCTTTTATTTATTTTATTTCTACCTTTTATTTATTCATTTATGTCTTTCAATTTTGTCTGGCATTTGTGATAGGTCTTAAAATAATTAAAGCTTTGAGTATAAGGACCTAGATTTTAAGTTTCTATGCATGTAAACATCCGCTATTATTAGATTCTAAGTGAAGGATTTAATGAGTGTAAAGGTCTACAAATGTTGAACTACCTCCCCAAACTCTGGCTTTAGATGGACCAGGTTCAATCATGGGGAACTATGGGGGGAAAATCCCTTATTGGTTCGCTTTACCCCACCCGGTTCCCTCTAGGGAATCTCAAAATATAATTCCTAATATAGCTTTGGTCTGGGTTTCCACAGCAGTAGGTAAAAGCTCCCCACTCCCACAAAGGCAATAAAGGATGGCCTTCGCCCCCCCCCCCAACAGAAAACATAGAAAAGATTTGTAGTAGTGTCTAAACAATGGGCCATTCTCCTTTGGTGAGTTCTATACAGTTCCCCAGACAAATGGTACCATGGTTTGGATTCCCATCAGAAAGAAAACAAAACTGGGTCTTCTTCCCAGGAATCCACTCTCCCCTGGACAACTCAGTGAGTGTAATTCTGCCTAAGGGTCACCTTCAAGGCCCCCAGTCTTATTTTATTATCCTAAGGGGTTGAACTTTCCTAAAAAGGAATAGATCCTTGGTTTAGCTAGACAGGCAAACTTTGAACATTCCACTGAGTTCTGCGTTCACTCTCAAGATCCATGCTGGTACCCAGCATTACCCTTACCTCTCTCTGCAAGAAAGAAACTTGCCCCTTTCCACTGAATCTGTGCTAGCTGAATAACTCACCAAAATAGCTTAGGAAAAAGTCTTCTCTCCCTGTGTTGTGTTTTTACTCCCTTTCATCTCTCTGTTCCTCTAGCTGTGTATATGTGTGGGGGGACACCATCCTTTTCTCCCCAATGGGCTGGTAGTACTTAGGTCCAACAGGGGAAGGGCTTCATTAGAAACCTGGATGAAGAACAGAAGAGATAGACTGAAAGACAGAGAGGTATTGAGGGAAGGTAGGTTGGGGCTTTCCCATCTTTAGAAGTGTGGGTCCCGGAGTTCTTCAAGCAGTCAAGGAGATCCCCATTGCTCTGTCCAGGAATCTAGGGTCAGGAACTCCCTTCTTGGATCTTGCGGGTGATAGTACCTGCACTTTCCATGTGCTTCCATCTCAAGGCAGCCACAGACAATGACACCAACAGCTAGCATCTATGTGGTACCTACAGTGTACCAAGCACTTGCAAATATGATCTCATTTGAACCTCCCAACAACCCTGGGAGGTGGGTGCTATTATTATCCCCCTTTTACAGATGAGGAAACCGAGGCAGGCAGAGGTGAAGTGAGTTGCCCAGGGTCACACAGCCAGTAAATGTCTGAGGCTGGATTTGAATTCAGGTCTTCCTGACTCCAGGCCCAGGGGTCAATCTACTGCAATGCTCAGCTGCCTCCCTGGAAATCCCTCTTATCTTGTTGACTTTCTGGTCAGCTAGGGTCTCTCAGGATTTTACAGATTAAAAAGCCATCTTTGCCACTGACCCCCCTCTCCATTTTCCTTGACCCAGCACACTAACTCTCCGCTGATCAGTTCTTCTTCAGGGCCTGAGCCTCAGTCACTCATCCTCAGTGGACCTGCATCATAACCCAAGCTTTATCCCCTGTGCCCCTATAAATCCAGCCCTTCTCCCCCTCCAAGACTATATCTGTGCCCCCCAAAGACTGAGTACAGATGATGGCACTTGCCTGATTGACTTCTGCCTCCCTTCTGCATCCAGCATACCTGCGGAAGTCCTACTGGTTCTTAAAAGCCAAGGTAAAGTTCCCTCCCACGAAGCCTTTCAGGTCCCCTGGACCACCCCTCATTCACTTACATCATATTTCCTAGTGCTGCTGTCAGTGACTGATATTGACAAGATGCTTTGGGGCTGGCAAAGAAATTCACCAACACCTTAGTGGATTTGGCTGTAGCCCTTTACTAGATTGGGGCCAGAGCCTTAGAACAGGAAGAGACACTAAGGTCAATAGGGCCAACTTCCTCATTTTTTACAAAGGGGGTAAACTGAGGCCAGTGGAGGGAAAGCAACTGGATCATACTGCCCTCATTTAAGGAACTGAAGCTCAGAGTGGTTGAGGGATTCACTATAAGTTACATGGTTAGTAACCAGCAGAACCAAGATTTGAACTCAGACTCTTTACTCCTAATCCAGTGAGTGCCCTTTCTCCTTCACAGTTATACAAGCTTTGTACCTTCCCCAAGCCACCGTAGCCTCTTAAAAAGGAGTTGTTGATTGAGTTGATTTGAAAATTCCTATTTAAATCCAGAGGGAAGATGAGGGTTGGAAAGAGTCATTGTTTCCCAAAGCAAATGAGAGAAAGCTCATTCTTTTTTCTATCTTTCACTTCACCTCCAGGAACAGATTAAGAAAGATGGGGAGGGGCAGCTAGGTGGCGCAGTGACTAGAACACCAGCCCTGTATTCAGGAGGACCTGAGTTCAAATTCAGCTTCAGACACTTGACACTTACTAGCTTTGTGACCTTGGGCAAGTTACTTAACCCCAATTGCCTCACAAAAAAAGAAAGAAAGAAAGAAAGAAAGAAAGAAAGAAAGAAAGAAAGAAAGAAAGAAAGAAAGAAAGAAAGAAAGAAAGAAAGAAAGAGAAAGAAGGGGCTTATGCATGCCCTCCAGTGTCTTGATATGGCCAGGTTGTGAACTCCTGGTGTAAAAACTCTTCCCACCAAGATTTCAAACTGGTCTAGCACAGAGAAGTATAGAGATTTGCCCAAGGTCACACAAACCAGTATGTACCAGAAAAGGGACTCAGATTCTTCCTGGCTCAGGCCTGCCTCTACTGAGTCAATTCAATCAGCATTCATTAAGCACTTACCGGGTGCCGGACACTGTCCAGGGTGCTGAGAACACAAAGACAAAACTAAACGTCTCTGCCCTCAAGGGGCTTACATTCTTCTAGCCAGAAACACCATGTAAATAGATAAACAAATACAAAATGAAAACACAGTGATTTATTTGGGGGTGTGTGTGTGGGGGGGATCATTAGCAACTTTGAGAACATGAGTGGAGCCTTTAAGGGAGCTTAGGATTCTGAGAGGCAGAGGTGAGTAGGAAGAGCATTCTAGACCGACAGAGAGAAACCCTTCCCAGAATCATAGAAATGGGAGTCGAGGGGTCCTGTACTGAGGTACAGCAAGTAGAGGGCACAACGTGATGGGAATAATGGATAATCAGCCTGGAAACAGCCCAGAGCAAGATGCGGAAGTACTGCCAACAGGGGCATTGGTATTTTACCCCAGATGCCAAAGGGAGCCACTTACTCTTCTTGAGCAGGGGATCAACATGGTCAGTGTAGGCAAAGGTGCTTTCTGCTTTGAATTGCTCCTTCAGCATAAGCTTCCAAGTTCTGAAGATTGTATAAGGTTCTAAACTTAGCTCCCCAAAGGAGTCTCTTGTCCCTTTTCCTTTTCTCTTCCTCAGCTGTAGTCTTGTTTATTCCTGGTGCTCTTTGCAAAAGTGAAGTTGTGTCTGCATGAGTGTCTTTCCCTGGGTCCTTCCCCTTCCCTTCCCCTCACCCCATTGTTGTTCCAGGAGGCCCTGCCTGGGTTGATGTGGGAACTGGGTCAACATCTGGGAGAGCTGAGCTTGGATGCTGAAGGCCTGGAGGAAGATGTTGGGCTGAGCTCAGGTGAGAGGAAACCCAGCAACCTCAATCTAAAGCCCCTCAACTCTCAAAGTTGAGGCCCCAACCCACCTTCCCTCTGTCTCTCACCCCTCTCTCCCCCGCCTCCCCCATCCCTCTTTCTGTCCTTCAGTCTCTCCCTTCTGTGCCCCATCCAGGTTTCTATGAAGGCCCTTCCCCTACTGGTCCAGACTCCCCTCCTTCAACATTTGGAGCTGACAGTGGCTTCTCTGGCTCTGGTTCCTACAGCCGCCTGGGCCCCTCTGAGCCCCGGGGAGTGTTTGCCAGCGAGAGGCCCAAGTCTCTGGGTAAGAAGGGTGGGAAAGGGACACTAGAATAAGTAGGGGGTGGGAGGAAGGGGCCCAGGAAGTCAGGCCACTGAGTCATGGAAGTCCAGAACTGGGAGGGAACTTTGCTGAGGGTATCTGGAGGAAATGTGTGTGGTGTGTATATGTGTGTATGGCGTGTATGTGCGTGATGTGTTTGTGTGTATGTGGTTTGTGTGGTATGTATGTGTGGTACATGTATATATAGTGTGTGTATGTGTATATGGCATGTGTTTATATGGCATGTGTATGTGTGATGTGGTGGTATGTATGTATGTAGGAGGAGAGGTGAGGACAGGTAAGGAGGGAGAACAAAGGGAGAAAGGGAATCAGGACCAGGTTTGTCCACAGGGCTGGAGGGAGGGATCGGTGTAGGGTGAATAACTGGATATGAGGTCATGGTTTTTATTCCATGCCCCTAACTTGCTGTGTGACCTTGGGTAAGTCCTTCTCCCTGGGGCTTCAGTTGCCCAATCTACAAAACGAAGGGCTTATTCTAGAACTAAGGCCCCTCAGAACTCTTACATTCTGCCTGGAAGCAAGAGGATGGGCAGGGAATTGGAGAAAATCAGTGGAAAGAGGACCATACACATAGATCTGGAAGGGACAGCAGATAACAGCAGCAACAATTTGGTGGTTGGCATTTGATCACAGCTGGGGGCAAGTGCTATTGCTAATCTCTTTTTTACAGGGGGACCTGAGACCTAGAGAGATGTTAAGTGATTTGCCCACACTGCTAGTAAATGTCTGAGGCAGGATTGTGATTTTTCCAAGTCTCCCTAACTCCAAAGACAACTCTCTAGCCACTCTACCACCTAGAGGCCATCTTGTCTCAACTCCTCATTTTTACAGATGAGGCAACTGAGGTCCAGGGAGACTGACTGACTTCCCCCAGGTCACAGATAATGTCACAGGGGAGATTTGAACCCAAGTCCTCAGGAACAGGGCCTGGTCCTGTGATTTCACTAGTGTCCTACAGAACTCTCAGGTGAACCACCTTGACTGCCCTTACTGTTTTAGGCAGTTGTCCAGAGCCCTGGGAGCTTAAATGTTCAGAGGCAGGCCTCAAACCTTAGTCTTTGCGGTTGTTAGGCTAGGAGCTATGCTGCTGTCTCTCAATTCTATTTGTTGTTCAGTCTTATTGACTCTATGACCCCATGGATTATACATAGCACACCATTACTGGCCATAGGGTTTTCTTGGCACAGATAATGGAATGATTTGCAAACAGGGTTAAGTGACTTGCTTAGGGGTTACACAGCTAGGGAGTGTCTGAGACCAGATTTGAATTCAGGTCTTCCTGACTCCAGGCCCAGCCCACTGAGCCACCCATCCTCTTCCCAATTCTGCTCTCCTATTCGTAAATAGGAGAAAGAGCAAAGAGAACTTTGGAGAATTGTCTACAGTGGCCACCCCACCTGGAAAGGGAACCGTTCCCATTATTGACTAGTTGGGCCTCCTAGTTGTCTTTTTTTTTTTTTTTTGGTGAAGCAATGGGGGTTAAGTGACTTGCCCAGGGTCACACAGCTAGTAAGTGTGAAGTGTCTGAGGTCAGATTTGAACTCAGGTCTTCCTGAATCCAGGGCCAGTGCTCTATCACTGCTCAACCTAGCTGCCCCCTAGTTAAATCTTTATGGAAAAGCTTCTTAAATAAACTGTGGGTCTCCACCCCATATGGCATCTTGTAATTGAATGTGGGGGTCGTGAAAAATTTGGCCATGTAAAAGGTTATGTATATCTATTTTATATAGCCATATACCCGTGTTCGTGTAAAAATTTATCAGGTCCAAAGGGGTCGAGAATGAAAAAAATTTAAGAAGCCCTGGGTCTATGAGCAGCTGCAGTGCAGAGGAGGGTATTCTGAATAGGAGTTAGACCCCTGGGCATGCTGGGAGTTCTGGCTCTGCCCCTGAATCTGTGTGGACCATCCCCTGGACTTCGGGGTGCCTCAGTTTCCTCACCTGAAAAATAAAGAGACCAGATGCTATCTTAGACCTTTTCCGAAGCTAAATTTCATGGTTGGTTTCCTGTCAGTAAAATAATTGAGCTGGACTAGATGGTCTCTTACTATCCTTTCTTCCAACTCGGATTTTATGGGTTCACTTGAAGGGAGGAGGGAAGGCGCGGTTGGGGGGGAAAAGGGGAGGGAATGGGGTGATGAAAGAGATAAGAGATAGGGGGAAGGGCAGTGTCTTTGGATGAAAGGAGGAGACTCTGTCCCCATCCCTTCTCGTCTCTTGTCTCCCCGCAGGAGAGGCGGGCCCCAGCTCCCAGGAGGCCCCGGTGGGAGGCCGGGCAGCCGTGCCTCGCTCTTTCTCCGCTCCCTACCCTACAGCCCCTCAGGAGGCCGGGCCCGGGGGCGTGACCTCCTTCCTATCGCCCAGCCCGCTCCATGCAGTGGCCCTGCAGAGCCCCCGCCTGCGCGGCCACCTCTATCCGGACTCATCCATCGCTGGGCCCCCGGACGGCACCGCCCCGGGCCGCCACCTGGAGAGCTATATCTCGGGCCTTCTGCGGCGCCGGAGGCGACTCCGTGGGCGGCCAGGGCCAGGCCAGCCCCGCACCAGTCCCGGCCCCGGGCCAACTGAGCCGCCGGCCGCCCTACGACGACAGAATAGCGCGCGGCAGCGGCCCGAGGAGCCGGCGCACCCCGGAGTGGGCGGTTCTCCCGGGCCTGGGGGCTGGCCGCCCTGGGACTCCAGCCCACCCCCAGCCGAGCCAGCGCCCACAGTGGGTTCCTCGCCCCCCAGCCCGGGAGAGGGCCGGCTGGTTAAGGCCCAGTACATCCCCGCGGCGCACGGAGGAGTCCGCGGGCCTCCGGTGGCCCGCTCAGCTCGCCGCAAGGGCCCTCCGCCTCCCCCGCTCACACGGGGCCGAAGTGTGGAGCTGTCGCCTCCGAGGGAGCGGCCCCGGCCGGGAGGCACCAGGAAAGGCAGGTTCCCCGACGGGGCGGCCCGACGGGGCTCCCCGCGGGGCAAGAAGGCCGCCCGCTCGCAGTCAGAAAACAGCCTTCTGAACCGGCCAGGCGCTGGTCCGGGAGAACCCAAGTATCATACCGTGGAGAGGGAGGAGCCGCGACCGGCCCGGCCCCGTCGGACCCCAGCAGGCGCAGCCCCCACCTCCTCGCGCCGCTGGCGCTCCACCGCCGAGATCAGCGGTGAAGAGGCCGAGGGAGGGCGACGGGTCAAGGCTGCGCCTCGAGGGGGAGGGGGCCGGGCTGTCGGAGGAGTCCCGGGGCCCTCGCCAGTCCCTCCGCGCCGCCTCCTCTACGGCTGCGCCGGCAGCGACTCGGAATGTTCGGCCGGCCGCGGCGGGGTCGTCGGACGCCGGGGTCCCCCCTTGGGAAGCAGCGGCGGCGGCGGCTACGGGCCAGCCTACGGCGAGAGCGAGTCGAGCGCCAGCGACGGCGAGTCCCTCGCCTTCAGTTCAGCCTCCAGCGATTCGGAGGGCAGCGGCGGCGGCCTGGTGTGGCCCCAGCAGCTGGCGGCGGCGTCGGCAGCGGCCGGGCCTGGAGGAGGCCCTGGGGGAGCCCAGGGGAAGGTCTTCGTCAAGATCAAGGCCTCCCACGCGCTCAAGAAGAAGATATTACGGTTCCGCTCAGGATCACTGAAGGTCATGACCACAGTGTGAGCTCGTAGGGCGGAGCGCGGAGGCCATTTGCCCAGCCCTTCTTTGGCTGACTAGACTGGCAGCCAAGAACGCCAGAGTTCGCCCATTGATTCGAGGTGTGGACTTGGGCGAACTCGGGGCCTCAGTTTCCCTGGCTGTCGAATGGACTCAGTGAAGTAGGTGGAGTGGTGTAAAGAAATTTGGAATGAGGAGATCTGGGTTCAAATCCCGCCTCTGCCACTCACTAGTTGAGTGACCTTGAGCAAGATCCTTCCCCTCTTGAGGCCTTAGTCGCTTCCTCTGAAAAATGAGGTGGTTGGACTTCCAATTTCTAAGGTCCCTGCCAGCTCTGAAATTCTTAGAGGCGTAAGAGCCTCTAAGGAGTCCCTGCCCTCTACTGAAGGGGTCTCTATTTTCCTATCCCTTTCTGGCCAAGGAAATCCCCCCCTAAGTTCCTTCTTTATTGGGTGTTCTCCCTCTCCCACCTCCTTTGGCCCGTTTACAATCCATTCAGTTGGGCCACGTTTCCATTCCCTTCCCAAACCCTACCCACCGAGACCATATATATATATGGCCAGCAGATGATGTGGGAATCCTTTCCAAACCTCTGGCGGGCTATACTGTGGACCACTGGGGGGTCCTGGTAGAATCCTGTAGGGCCAAGCCTCTGTGATCTTTTCTGATCGCTCTGTTTATAATCCAACTTGGGGGCTGAAAAGTAGTTGAGGGACCGCTGTCCCTGGTGCTTCCTAGGCCTTTCTTGGTGACCTCGAGTGAGAAGTGAAATGGAGGAACAAGTAGATTTCCAGGAATAGAGGACAGGGAAGGGGGCCAGAGGGGGACCAATCCCTAATTAGTTTTTTTTAATTGCTGTATTTATTATAATGACGGCGACTCCCCAGGCGAGTGAGTGTGGGAAGGTGGAAGATGGTGATCTTCTCCTGTACCCCACCCTTGCCCCACGGGAGCCAGACCCTATCTGTTTCTATATTCTCTTTGTAAATAAATTCACAGTGTTATCCCGGTGGTGGCTTCCTCTGGCCCTGGTCCTGACCTGGTGGTGGTGTAGAGATGGCAGCCTTGGCTTACTCTCTTCCAATCCAATCCAATAAGTATTTTTTAAAAAAATGCGTTTTCCAAGGCGCAATGGATAGAGAGTCAGTCTCAGAGTCAGAAAGACTTACGTTCTAATTTCGTTTCTGACTCATACAAGCTGTGTGACCCTGGACAAGTCACTTCACTTCTCAATGCTTTTGGCAACTCCTTAAGACTATAGGCCGCAGAACTGTGGTTGATCTCTGTTGGTGGAGGGAATTCCCTGCACCAGTGAAATCAATGGGTGTAGGAATCATCCTATGCCCTTTCAGACAAGCATCTGCTCGTCCACTTCTAGGTAGAGAGAATTCTTTCTAGGTCCTGGGATGCTGAGAAGTGCAGATCTCGCCCAGGCTCTTGAAGATACGAGGTGTTGGAAGTAGTTATTTAACCGAGGTGGTCCTTACTTCTCGCTACCCCTTAGCCTCGCTGCCTCATGTCCTGAGTATGCAAAGATGAGATGAGCAATCCCTGCACTCTAGGTACTCCCATTCTGTTGGAGGAAAACAGAGCCGATAAATGTGACGGTTTGAGGAAGAGGGATCACATCGATAACTAAAGACACCAAGAAGAGCTTCCAAGCTCGCTGCAGAAGCAGCCCCAGTGCGCCAGCAGGGAGCAATAGTTCCTGAGCAGGGGGAGTCATCTGGTCAGACTTGTCCCTAGGAAGCTAAGGATTCCAGGAGGCAAAGGTGAGGAGAGCGCATTCAATTCGAGGCAACTATCCTTTATTAAGTGCCTATTTAGTGCCCTGCCCTGGACCAGGCTGGGGACCCAGAGATAGGAAGCTTAGCTTGTACTGGGCAGAAATCCTCAGGCAGAGTATCCAGATAAGTAAAGACACAGATCAAATGACCTTCCAAGTGAGGGTAGGGACCGAGATTTCATTGCTTTAGATAACTCCCACGTGAGGGCATTCTTTCTATCATCTGGGGTCTACACCTTCTCTGCAAATGATCATTTTAGAGAGTTCCCTAGGGCACGAATAATTTCAATGGTTTGTCCAGGATGACACAGCCAAGGAAGTATCAAAGGTAGGACTTGAACCAGGGTCTTCCTGGCTCAGAGACCAGCTTTCTATTTTCATTCTGACTGGTCAGCTGCCTCTCATACAAAATACAAAGTAATTTGGGTGGGGGAGCACAAATAATTGGGGGAAATCAGGAAAGGCCTTTTGGAGGGGGGTACTTTACATAAGCCTCATTTTCTCTGTCTCTAAAAGAAAAGGGACGAGATGGGTCTCTCAGGGTGCTTCCCAACCCTGGATTTGATTATTCTGTATGTCTCTGGCATCCCCAGTGTTCCTTTCAGCTCCAGGGCTTGTGGTCCATCTTATCCTATGACCACTTATTGAGGGTACCCTGTGCCCTATGCGGGTGGGCACAGTAGCTGCCTTTGCCAATCGGTCAATCCACAAACTTTGCTTGCTCTCCTATGAGGTTCCAAGGCACTGTGATAGACACTAGGAGACCAAGAAGCCTTCCCCGTGACTACGATGCTCTCCTTTCTCACCCCCGTCTCCCAGAAGTCCTGGTTTCCTTTAAGACTCGACTGAAGAGGTCTTTCCCAAGTTTCCCCTTCTTTCCTCCTCCCCTCCCCCCAGCTGCTAGTGGCCCTCTCCTACGGCCTTGTAAATATCTGGTATATATTTATTTATGTACAACTTTGTCTCCCCTGAAAGAATGAAAGCCCCTTGAGGGCAGGGACTGTTCTCATTTCTGTCTTTGTATGCCCAGCGCCTAGCACAGAGCCTGGCCCATAATAAAGAGCAGGCACAGAATAAAAGCTTGTGGACAGCTTGCCTTCAGGGAGCTTACGCTCTATCCGCACCGGGGAAGGCACCTGTCTGCGTAGGAGCCCAACACCCCATCTCCGGGATGGCGCTTGGGCTGAGCCTTGACGGAAGCGAGGGACTTCTAGGAGGTGGAGGGAAGGTGGAGGAGCGGCTCGGATGGCTCCATCGGGGGAGAGGATGGAGAAGACCACGCTGGCAGAGTGCGGGGGGAGGTCCGGGAGAAATTCAGCTCCTTACAGACCGTCTCATCTCGCTCGGGTTTCTAGGTTTCTCTCCCTGCCCCCCACCTGGCGCTGGGGGATGGGGAACAGGGCTAGGCCGTCCTCTCTCCGATACTCAGCCTCCCATCCCCTGCCTTATGAGAAACAGATGTTGGGGCCGGCCGGGAAGCCGGGAGTCAGCCCCCACCCTGCGCCCGCGCACAGACGCTGCTTTCTTCTGCAGGAGGGGGTGGGGGAAGACTGCTGCCCCCATCCCCCTCACAATGTAAGAGCCCCAAAGGTGCACCAGAGGCTGGGGAGGGAGAGGGAGGAAGCAGCCAGAGGAGAGACCCCTCCTCCCCCTCCTCAGGCCTGTGGAAGGAGACCCTTCCCTTCCCCTCTCAATTCGGCCCCCCAGGGTCCTGGCGCCGACTACTCTTTTAGAACGAGCTGTAGCTGGGGGGCCCTGGTCCCTCCTGGCAGCTCCAGCCGCCCCTGATGTGTTCCAGATGTTGGACTTGCTGCCCCTTTCCCCTCCAATGCCTGCACCTTCTACTCTCTCTGTTCTCTGCCCCCCTCCTCCCTCCCAGCCTTGGAACTTCTGGGGTTGGGGGGACGCCAAGCTTCTCTCCTCCCTCCATAAAACACACACACACACACACACACACACACACACAACCAAGCCAGGGACTCAGAAACCCCCTCCGGAGCAGGCAGAAGGAAGCCCCCCCCCCTTCTTCTCTGCCCTCCCCACTTCATAGCCGGCCTGGCGCCGGCTGACTCAGCCCCTATAAATAAACACTGAATTTGGGTGAGCTGAGAACTCTCGCCCCCTTCTCTCTGCATCCCTCCCACCCCTAATTTTGGGCCCTGCCCCCCGTGTGCCTCCCCCTTCTCTAGACCCGTCCCCCAGATGGTCCCACCTTCCATTGTCGCCACCTCTCCAGGGCATCCCCCTGATTGGTCGAGGTTCTTCCAGGCCTTCGGGGAATCTCCTCCTCCCAGATGTCTCTGCCCCAGCGCCCCTCCTTGATTGGTCTCTGCTCTAAGCCCTTGTCTTCCCCCGGGCCCATGGGGATATGGACCAGTTTCCTTCCCTGGGGGGGGGCACAAGATCATTTGGAGGCCTAGCTCTGCACCTGCCTTGGAGACTGGGGGAATTACTTGGAGGTGGGGCATGCGGGGAGCGAAGTGAGACAAAGAGAGACACAACGACACCCAGATGCGTATAGATAGAATTGGAAGGGACCTTCGTCCAACCTTCGCATTTTTCAGATGAGCAAACTGAGGCCCAGAAAGGTGAAGGTGATTTGTCCTTTAAATGCAGGTCTTTTCACTGCAAAGCCAGTGAAACACGCGCTGTCTGGAAATACAACGGAAACTGAATCTTTTGGGCCGAAAGGCGGCTCAGAGGTCATCGAAGGCAGCTCGGACTTGAGCACGAAGCCACACAACAATAGTGACAAGTGTTAAGTCTTTTCTTCTCTAGAGAAGGAGGTCTCGCTACCTCCTGAGGCAATCTATTCATCTTCTAGGCTGGGCATCTAATAGAAAGCAAGTTTCCCCTTACGTCAAGTCTTAATCTGTCTCCCTGTAGCTTCCATATATTGAAGCTGCTTTTACCCTGTGGGGCCAAGCCCAATAAAGCAAATCCCGCTGCTTCCGCATGACAGCCTGCGCTCCACAGTCTCAAGTTCGCTATGATGTCCTCCGCGGCTCTTCACTTTTCCAGGCTAAACGCCCTCAGATCCTCTCGTGGCATCATCTCGATGCCCTGATCACCCTCGTCTGGATTATTTCCAGTTTGTCATATAGACTTAGACAGAGAGAGACTGAGACTCAGAGGCACAGAGAGACAGCAAAATAGGATAAGAGCCAAGCACAGGCCTCAGGACCCAAGAAAGGGAGTGTGGGAGGAAGGGAAAGAGCCCGAGAAAGCAACACTAAGGCAGAGAAGAAGCCACTGGCAGGATGCCCACACAGAAAGGGGAAAATTAACACTGAAAGGACGATCTATTTCCATTCATTTAAATCCCAACATTGACACCTTCCTAGCTGCAGGCACTGTGCTAAGCACCAAGAATACAAAGACAAAGATTAATTCTTACCCTCAAAGAGCTTGTATTCTACTGAGAGAAAGGCAACATACACACGATAGCAGCTGGTTGAGATGGGATAGAATGGCTTCCCATAAGCCCCTGAACTGGGTTTAGAGGGAAAGCAAGAATCCGAGGCAACAGGAGGTGAGGAGGGAGAACATTTCCTGTCGGAGGAGAATGCAACAGAAATATGACTGGCGATGCATGTTAGGCATCAGCCTCTGTCTGCTTCAGTTTCCTCAACTGTAAAGTGGGGATAATAGCATCTACTTCTTAGGGTTGTTGTGAGGATCAAATGAGATAAGATTTAGAAATCGCTTAAAATAGTACCTGACACATAGTAGGTGCTTAATAAATGCTTATTTCCTTCCCTTGGGGCAGCCAGGTAGAACAGTGGATAAAGCACTGGCTCTCAAGTTGGGAGGACCTGAGTTCAAATTTCACCTCAGACACTTATTAACTGTGTGATCCTGGTCAAGTCACTTAACCCAATTGTCTTAACCATCTGGGTCCATCTCCAGTCATCCTGATATATGTCTTGCTACTGGACCCAGATGGCTCTGGAGGAGAGAGTGAGGTTGAGGACCTTGCTCAGCCCTCCCTCACTTAAATCCAATTCACTGTAAATTATGACATCACCCTGATGTCATGGCCCTCTTCGAGAATGAAGGACCAACACATTTTCTTCTCTTCCTCCTCTCCCTCCTTCTCATAATAGCTAGCATCTATCTAGCATGGCAAGGCTTGTAAACATTTTACAAATGTTGTTTCAACTTATCCTTAGCCCTAGGAGTGGGGTACTTTTATTTTTTGGTTTTTTTTTGTGTGTGTTTTTTTTTAGTGAGGCAATTGGGGTTAAGTGACTTGCCCAGGGTCACACAGCTAGTAAGTGTTAAGTGTCTGAGACTGGATTTGAACTCAGGTACTCCTGAATCCAGGGCCGGTGCTCTATCCACTGCGCCACCTAGCTGCCCTAGTGGGGTACTTTTATTAACCGCATTTTACAGATCATGAAAGTGAGGCAAAGATTAAGTGACTTGCCCAGGGTCACACAGGTAGAGGGTATGTGAGGCAGGATTTTAATGTCAGGTCTCCTAGCACTCTGTCCACTGTGCCACCTAGCTATTGCCTCTGTTCATTAGGGAACAGCTAGAACATACAAGTCTGGGGTTAGGGAAGGAAACAAGCATTTATTAAGCACCTACTATGTGTCAGGCATGGTGCTGAGTGCTCTACTAATATTCTTATTTGATCCTCATAACTGGGAGGGAAGTGCTATTATTATCCCCATTCAACAACTGAGGAAACATTGGAAGCAGGCAGAATTTAAATCACACAGGTAGAAGACCTGTGAGGCAAGATTAGACCTCCATTTAGTTCCAGCCCTCTACCCACTGTGCCATCTAACTGCTTCTATTGCTTCTGTTCTTTAGGAAACAGTTGAAACATAATCATGAATAGGAGTAATGTGAAATAAATAAACAAGTCAGCCCCAGCCTGGTTAGAAAGGGCCTTAAATAGGTAGCTGATAATGCAGCAAATAGAGCACTGGACCTGAGTTCAAATCTGCCCTCAGACACTTACTGGCTGTGTGACCCTGGGCAAGTCACTTAACCCCAATTGCCTCCAAAAAGAAAAATAGGGCCTCAAATGATCAGCTCAGGAGTCCCTATTTAATTGTAGAATTAATAGGGAGCTACTACAGATTTTTTGAGCAGGGAAGTGACACAGTGAGACTTGTGTTTTAGGGAGATTATTTCCACATCCACAAATAGGTTGAAGAGGAGAAAGACTGGAAGTTCATTAAACAGTCCAGGAAAGGATGAGGGGGAGCCTGAACTGGTTTGGCAGTAATGAGGAAAGGGGACATATATAAGAAACACTAGGGGGCAGCGCAGTGGATAAAGCACCAGCCCAGGATTCAGGAGGACCTGAGTTCAAATCCAGCTCAGACACTTTGCACTTACTAGCAGTGTGACCCTGGGCAAGTCACTTAACCCTTATTGCACCCCCCCCAAAAAAAGAGACACTGGCCAGCTGAAATGGATAGGGATTATCAACTGATTGGACATAGAAGGTGAGAGAAAGTTCAAGATGATTCCTAGGTTACTAATCTGGATGATTGGGAGAATGAGGGGACCCTAAACAGAAACAGGGAAGTTTGGACAAAGGAAGGATGAGTTTAGGGGGGAAGATAATGAGTTCTATTTTGGACATGTAGAGCTGCATAACAGCAGCTGGGGATGTAGCTCAGGAGAGAGATGAGGGCTGGCTATGTAGTGTCATAGATGACATCATTCTGATTACTTAAACACTTGAGAGCTGGTGAGATCTCCAAGGAATAGAGTGCAGACGGAGAAGAAAATTGGGTCCTGAATGGAGACTTCTCTTTCTGAAAAAGGGGAGATCGGGAGTGGACAGGAGACAGAAAGTTGTGATGAATAGGGGGACGGGGGAGTGGCTGCCAACTCTCCCTGAGTGCTTGGGATTTCTATAACTCTGTTCCTGACCTGTGGCCTTGGGCTAGTCTCTGGGACTCTTACCATAGGTATAGCTGTTGGGGTTGAAGTTCAGTGATCTAAGCTACCTTTCTGCTTTAATATTCTGGGATTGTGTGGATTGACCCATCAGTGCTCACTAGTACAAACATCCCCCACACTCACACACATAGGAGGGGGTATAGGGCTCAACTCTCTAATCCTCCCTCTCCCCTGAGCTCTTAGGGCATTGAGTTTCCATATGCCCCAGAATGGTCCCTAAAGAAGGGGCTTTGAGATTCTCAGAGACTGGCCTCCTAGGGATTTAGGAAGGCTCCTTTTTGCTCTTTTGTCACCCCCATGTGGCTAATTCAAGCATTACAGCCTGGGCTCCTGAGGCTCAAGGGTCATTCCAAGGGAGAGAGGGACTCAGAATGGTCTGTTCCAGGATGGGGAGGGGGGCAGGGTTTCTTTATCTACTAATGACAACATGGCCCTGGGACTCTGGCTTTGAGAGCCTCTGTGTGTGTGTGTGTGTGTGTGTGTAAGAGAGAGACAGACAGAGACAGAGACAGAGAGAGATTTTGAATGTGTTTCGAACATTGGGTGTGACGCTGCTTTTAACTGTGTTCCACAATGTTTGCCACTAATTGAGCATGGGGTGCGCATGTTGCTGTGTGTAGGGCTCTCTGTGCGCCTGTAGCTGTTCAGTTGTGTCTCTGTAACTGTATGGGAAATGTTGGGTGTTTATTATAGAATGTGTGACCATGCACATCTGATGGGGTGTGTGTGTGTGTGTGTGTGTGTGTGTGTATGAGAGAGACAGACAGAGAGACAGAGACAGACACAGAGAGAGAGAGAGGTGGTATGTCTCTGTGACTGTAACTTAGGGAGTGTGAGTGTGTGTGCACGCGCAAGCGTGTGCACGCTGAAGTGTGCGTGTGTGAGATCAGGCCTTGAAAAGGCCCTAGGGACAGGGAGCAGGGGAGGGTGTGAAGGATCTGAGGAGAGGGGGGCAGGGGCGGGGCTGCCCCCAGGGTGCTCTGGCAGCTGCTCCCTCCAGCCTCAGCCTCAGACATTGAGGCAGAGAAGGAGCAACAGGTAAGAGCCTCTTCCTGCCCCCTTCGCCTTCATTTGCCTTTCTTCTGTCCCTGCATCTCTGGGTCCCCAACCAACCATCTGTCCCTCCATCCCTCCATCCCTCCATCCCTCCATCCTCCTATCGCTACCCCTTCATTTCTCACCTGACCCTCATCTCCTTGGCTCTCTACCCCCTTTCTTCTCCATCCAACTGTTCTCTGTTATTGTTCTCAATCCCTCTGGTCCCCATCTTTCTGTCCCCCTCCTTCTGTCCCTCTGTCTTTCTCTCCCAGGAATGGGAGCTCAAGATTTGTGTGTGCTGGGGGCTGGGAGCTTGGATGTCTAGACCCTGCTGTCCCTTAGTGCTGGCTAATGAGTCAGTGACTTGGAGCTGGGGGCTAGGGAAGAGTGGGGGGGCCTCCTGGTGAGGAGAAGAGGGGGCAGCTGGTGCTTAGCTCTTAATTAGCCCCTCTTCCCAGGCCCCCCTCCTTTCCCACCAGGACCTTAATTCTCTTTTGCTCTAGAGCTGGTGCTAATTGGCATGGGGAGTCCTCCCCCTTCCTTTCCACCTTCCCCCCCCCACCTTGGCCCTGACACTCAACAAGACATGGCTATAGTCCATCCCCCACCTCTCTCAACTCTAGGGGAATGATAGGAAATAGACAACCAGGGTGGGGGGGGCAACAGAGAGCACCCCGCCATCTGTTCTGCCATCCATGTTCCCAATCTCCATTTCCCTTCCTCTGCACCCTGTTCTTCATTCTTGGCTCCCCCATTCCTCTGTCCTTCACCACTGTTTGCTTCTTTCTCCATACCATTCCCTCTCTGTATCCTTCTTTCTCTTGCTCCTTCTCTCTATCACTCTATTCCCTCATCTTCCCCTTTTCTTCCATGCCTGTCTTTCATCTCTCACTCCTCTGTCCCTTCATCTCTCTTTCTACATCTCTCTGGTTCTTCCTATTTTCCTCCCCCTGTCCTTTCATTGAGTTTCTAGTTTCTTTCATCCTTTATTCCTTTTTTGCATCCTTTTCTTCTTTATCCCTATCATCCTGCCCCCTGTCCCTCCATCCCTCTATCCCTCTGTCCCCATCCCTGATTCCTTCCACTCTTGCCCCTCCACTCTCTGTCTCTCCATCCTTCTCTCCCATGCTTATTTTTCTCACTTTGGTTCCCCATTTCTGTTTCCCTCCACCCCTTCTACTCCTATCCTGCACTCTGTCCCTCATCATTACCTTCCAACTATATGCCCCAACCCCTCTTGCCATTCATGTTTTTCCCAATTCCTGTTCCTCATTTCTCATTCCGGATACTCCATCTCTTGGTCCTTCGTTCTTCTCTTACATCCCTATGTCCCTTTATTGCTTTGCCTGTCCATGTCTGTTTTCTCTCACTCCTCCAATTTCTCTCTATCCTTCTATTACCCACCCCAGTTTCTCTACATTCCTTTCTTCCTCAACCCTGTTTTTGACTGTTCCACAATGCTTCTCTTCTAATGCTCTGTCCCTCAGTCTCCTCCTGTCCATTTCCCTAAATTCTCCCTCATCCCTGTTTCTCCCTTCCTGACCCTTCGTCCTTGTGCCTCGTCCATCTGCCCCTCCATGCCTGTTTTCTTTAATCGCTAACTTCCACCCCCTTTTTCATTCTTTATTCCTGACCCTTTACTCCTGCGCCTTGTTCCTATGGCCCCTCATGACTATTTTCTTTCATTTTTGTCTCTTTTCTCTATTTCCCATTCCTGTTTCTCTCCATTCCTGTTCCCTGTTTTTATCCTCCATTCCTCTATTGTTTGTTCCAATCTCCCTCCATTTCCCTGACCCCCCCTTCCAATTCCTCTCAGCCCTCTGTTCCCTATCTCTTTGTCCCTCTGTCCCCAGGGCATCTGTAGGTGCATTAACCCTTTCCTCACCACAACAATGTCCAACAACATGGCCAAGATTGCTGAGGCCCGAAAGACAGTGGAGCAGCTGAAGTTGGAGGTCAACATTGAACGCATGAAGGTATGCACAAATGAGGGAGTGGAGGCTAAGGAAATGAGGGACAAAGAGATTCACTCCTCAGACATGGGATCTGCATTGTCCAGTGGGGCCAGAGAAAAGAGGAGAGGGAAAAACACTTGGTGTCTGGTATAGTAAATACTGTGCTGGACTTGAAGTCGGGAGAATTTATTTGAAACTTGCCTTAGACACTTATTCCTCCTGTGGTTATTGGTAAGTTTTTATCTCTCAGAGTCTTAGTTTCCAAATCTGGAAATGGGGATAATAACAATATTTGTGCTATCTGCCTTGCAGGGTTGGAGAGAAAAGTGCTTTGTAAGTCTAAAAATATCTAATCTCATTCAATTCTTGTGAAAACAAAATGACATGAAATGAGGTAGATGAAAGTATAACTTCATGCATTCTGATGGCCTAGGCAACTTTGAAAGAGGTCTCCAGTGGAGTGCCCTAGGGATCTTTACCTGGCCTTGTAATGTTGAATATTTTTTATTAATTACTTGGATAAAGGCATAGGAGGCATCTTTATAAAACCTGGAGGTAATACAAAATTGGGAGGGAAAGCGGACCCCAGATGAAAAAGACAGGATTCCCAAAGAATTTAAAATCCACTAATGACCCCAGGTTTTTTTTCAGACAAACTACTATCTAACCATCTTGGATTGATAAAACCGATTTTTTGAACTTAAGTATAAAACTTTATCATTCTTGAATTAGACCTAGGTCCTGGTTAGTGTCAATAATGAATTCCCTGAAGTGGCTCATTATTTGAATTTGCATAGCATATTTCCATTGGTCTGAAACCAGTTAAAATATTTTACATAATTCTGTCTTCAAATAGTATGAATTCAAACATATTCAGCCCCTTCAGGAGATCTGTTATTTTCACCCACTGTGACCTGGCTGCCTATCTTATTAGATTCAATCCAGTGTGGTTTAATGGTTAGAGAGCTGGCCTCAGAGCCCTGATCATAGGGGCATAGATTTAAGACCTGCGTGGGACCTTAGCTGTCATTGGATACCACCCCCTCACTTTTTAAATGAAGAAACTGAGGCATACAGCAGGGAAGTGACTTGTTCAGGGTCACGTAGCTTGTAAGGGTTTGATGGATTTGAACTCGGGTCTTCCTGATTCCAATCTGGGTTCCCACCCTGTCTCTGGCATATCCTAGCCATATGAGCCAGGGCCAGGCACATAACCTCTCAGTGCCTCCGAGCAGCTCTCTGAGGCTAAAAGTTGGAGAACAGTGATGATCTATATTGGAGAAGAGAAGGGTGAGTGGCATAATAATTGTATTTGAATACTTACAAGTGGAAGAGAGATTAGACCCATTTTATTTGTACTCAAAGGGCAAGACTAAGCAGTAAATAAGAAAATCTAAGCTTCATGTCAAAAGACTTCTGTGGGTGGTAGTGTGTTCTCCCTCCTTGGAAGTCTTCAAGCAAGGGGTGGATAGCCATTTGTAGGGTGGGTTGTATTGGGGGATCCCCTTTATGAGCATATATTTAACCAGCTGAGGTCCCTTCCAATTTGGAAATTCTTTGATATAAACCTGAGTTCTTACAAGTGGTAGTAGGGGCACTAGATGGAGGGACCAAGGTTGGAGCTGAGCGTCTGGTTCTTGAACTCTGATGTTGGATAAGACCCTTCTCCTTTATGAGCCTCAGTTCTCTCATTTGCAAAATGGGTGGGTTGGTGTGGTAAGCATGGTGCTGAGTGGGGGCAGGGGCAGGGGCAGGGATGACCTGGGTTTGACTCCTGGACCCTTCTCTTACTCCCTAATGTTATCTGGGGTTGAAACCCTTTGAATCTCAGTGTTCTGATCTGGAAAGTGAAGGGGCTTGGCTTGAGGTCCCCATTCAGCTTCAGATCTTTGATTCCACATAGCTTGAGACCACCTTTCTCCAGCCCTAAATCTTGTGATCACGTGACAAAACAGCTGTAGGTCCAGGCAGCAGGACTGAGAAGAGACTGCTGCAGTTTTGGGGTCGGTCAGCCCGTACAGCTGCTGGGAGGAAGGAAGAGTGAGATTCCGGGCTTGGCCAGGGGGTGACGCTATGGCTATGGGACTGGGCTGGGAGCCTAGACCCGAGGCCCCGCCCAGGGGGCGTCCCTGACAAGCGGCAGGATGAGGGTGCATTCCCAAGCTCGGCCACGCGGAGGAAAGTCTGGAAAAGAGGCTGCGATTTCAGCTATGGCCACATGGTGGTGCTGCTCACCGGCGACCACGGAGAGATACTCGATGTAGTTCCACACTCGACCAGAAGGTGTCACTTAAGTGGTCTCTGCTCGGATGGGTGGTGGCTAGCGATGCGCTTAACCCTTTCCCTTCCGCCTTAGGTATCCAAAGCTGGGGCCGAACTGCTGGCTTTCTGCGAGGCGCATGTGAAGGAGGACCCACTGGTGACCCCGGTGCCCGCCGCTGAGAACCCCTTCCGCGAGAAACGACTTTTCTGCGTCCTGCTCTGAATCCCCCTAGTTCCCTAAAAAAACCACAGAAATAAAACGAATGGCTTCTGCATCTCCTGACCTTGTAGGGGCAACTGAGGCACGGGCAGGAGGGGGCGGTTGGGACAGGAGCTTTGGATTTATCGGAATCCCGTGTCCTTCCCCCGGGACAGTGGGAGTGATAGAGGGATAGGGTGGGGATGATGAGAAAAGGATCACTCATCCTCCCCCCCCCCCCCCGTCCCTTCTCTTCTCCATCAGCCCCTGCATCTGGCCGTTCGTGGGCAGTCCCCATCCACTCCCCACTCCTTCTGAACCACTCCCTGAGGCCATCCCCCGTTTTCTTCGCGCTTGGTCCCCTCTTTTCTCCATATTTGACTATAGCCCATAGCCCATAGCCCGTTCTGACCAAAAGCGAATCCTACGTATTAACTGCCGCATCTGGGTGGGCGACGTACTCCCACTTGTCCCCTAGGGTGCCCTAACAGAGCTTCTGTATTGCCCTCCAGCTGGGCCCTCTTATGACTGCTTTTGGCGGGAGGGGCAGCTGCCAAGACTGAGACACCCCATCCCCAATTCTTGTGTCTAAGAGGCAAGGAGCCTCTGGGCCAGTGGGCGCATTGAGGGGAGCGCTGGCGGGGGCTGGGGGGAGGTGAGCAATGGAGGCTCAGGCTGGGACCACGGGAGGGGCGGGATCGGAGGGAGCCCACACTCCTCCATCCCAAAGGTGTAGATGGGGGCCAGGGGAGGGAGAGGGAACCAGAAAAGGGGGGGGAGGAGCGGACAGGTCATTGCTCAGTTATTAACAATTAGATTAGGGTCCCCGGGGTCCACTCCTTCCTGCTGGGAGGACAGAAGAGCTGTAATTATATCTCTGCATCCCCTCCGCCGCCGGCTCCGGGCCCAGGTTGCATCATGTCTGCTGGAATCCCTGGGGAAATGGGAGTGAGGCAGGATTCTGTGGGGGTTGGGCTGCGGGGGAGGGCTCGGTGAGTGGGCTCCTTTGGCAAAGGAAAAGGAGGAGCTGGGAGGTGGCTAGATCTTGGGAATTTCAGAAACCTAAAACTCTGGAATCAATGAACCTCAGGTTCTTAGAAACGTAAGAGTCCCATCAGCTCATTTAAAGACCCAAAGAAGGGGAAGGCATCACATGGTGATCTGTGAGGAATGGATGCTTGGAGAAAAGGGACTGCAGGTTAGGGATTGGGGGAATGGGGAAGGGAGTAGCGGCAAGAGTCCAGGGATGGAATTCAGGGAGGCCTGGGTTCAAATTCGAGTTCTGAGGTGAGGCTAGGTAGATAGCCTTGGGCAAGTGCCTGCCAGATTTGGGAACTCAATATCTCTAATTATACAGTGGTGTGTGTGTGTGTGTGTGAAACAGATGACAGAGACAGAGACGGAGACAGAGGCAGAGACAGAGAGGAGACAGAGAGTACAGAAAGACAGAGACAAAGAGAGTGAGAGTGAGAGAGACAGAGAAAGACAGAGAGAAGGTCTCTATGTCCTAATATTTAATAGTTCCATACCTGGAGGATGAAGTTCATTAGGTAAAGAGGGTGGGGAGGCAAATGGACAGATTGGGGGAATTGACTGGAGATATATAAATTGAGGGCTTGGCCAAAGAAAGTCAGGGGAACTGGGATTGATGAAATTAGAAAGAAAGAGGGTTGGGCACTGAAAATAGAGAGCAGAAAAGTCTGGGAAGGGGAGGGGACAGGAAACTCAGGCTCATGGGAGGGCCACCTCCCCATAGGAACCCAAGAGGTCAGGGACAGGGCAGTCCCTGTGCCTCAGGAACCTGGTGTCCTATGAGTCCAGGCCTCGCTGATCTCATTACTTACTGAATGGGACGAAACCACAGGGCTCCGGTCTGGCAGTTTACCTCCTGAAATGGTAGTACCAGACCCAGGCCCCACGAGGGCCAAAAATGCCAGAGATGAACTCTGGTGGGAATTCTAAATTCTCTGGTCCACTCATGTTTGACTGCAGACAAGTTCCCTGGGTATCGAACATCACCTTCATCCCTACAACAGGTATCAGCCTAACTTCAGTGTCATCTTGGACCATGGGACAGAACATTTGGTTCTCATTACTCTTCCCTGACCAGGGGGAGCATGGTCTGAAGTCATATTGAAGCCTATAGCTGGCTGATGCCCCTGCCCATCTCTGGCAGCCAGCATCTGACATTAAAGTTGTTGTTTGTCCCTTGTTCTTTTTTTTCCCCCTTTTTTGGGGGTGGGGTGGGGCAATTGGGGTTAAGTGACTTGCCCAGAGTCACACAGCTAGTAAGTGTCAAGTGTCTGAGGCTGGATTTGAACTCAGATCCTCCTGAATCCAGGGCCAGTGCTCTATCCACTGTACCACCTAGCTGCTCCTGTCCCTCATTCTTTTTTTTTTTTTTTTTACATATAAGGTATTTTATTTTTTCTGTTACATGTAAAGATAGTTCTCAACTTTTGTTTATACAAGCTTTACAATTTCAGATTTTTCTCCCTCCCTCCCCTCCCTCCCCCCTCCCCTAGACAGCAGGTAATCTGATATAGGTTATATCTATATATCTATATCTGTATATACATATACATATACAGATATAGATATATCTATACACACACATATATATACACATAATAACATTAATCCTATTTCTGCATTAGTCCTGTTATAAGAGAAAAAATCAGAGCAATGATGAAAAACCTCAAAATAGAAAAAAAAAACAACAGCACCAAAAGCAAAAGAAATAGTATGGTTCATTCAGCATCTATACTCCACAGTTCTTTTTTTTTTTTCTTGGATTTGGAGATCCTCTTCTATCATGAGTTCCCTGGAACTCTTCTGTACCATTGCATTGGTGAGAAGAATATAGTCCATCATAGTAGATCAACATTCAATGTTGATGATACTGTGTACAATGTTCTTCTGGTTCTGCTCATCTCACTCATCATCAGCTCACATAAGACCCTCCAGGTTTCTCTGAACTCTTCCTGCTCATCATTTCTTACAGCACAATAGTATTCCATTGTATTCATATACCACAACTTGTCCAACCATTCCCCAATTGATGGGCACCCCCTCAACTTCCAATTCCTTGCTACCACGTAAAGAGCAGCTATAAATATTTTTGTACGTGTGAGTCCCTTTCCCCTTTCCATGATCTCTTTGGGAAAAAGACCCAAAAGTGGTATTGCTGGGTCAAAGGGTATGCACAGCTTTATCGCCCTTTGGGCATAATTCCAAATTGCTCTCCAGAATGGTTGGATCAGTTCACAGCTCCACCAACAATGAATTAGTGTTCCAATTTTCCCACAGCTTCTCCAACATTTATTATTTTCCTTTTTTGTCATTTTAGCCAATCTGATAGGTGTCAGGTGGTACCTCAGAGTTGTTTTAATTTGCATCTCTCTAATCATTAGAGATTTAGAGCATTTTTTCATATGGGAATAGATAGCTTTGGTTTCTTCATCAGAAAACTGCCTGTTCATATCCTTTGACCATTTCTCAATTGGAGAATGCCTGTTCCTCATTCTTGAAGAGGACATCAGGAGGTGATGTCATGACTTGCAGTGAATTGGATTTAAGTGAGTGAAGGCTGTGCAAAGTCACAAGCCTCACTAGTAGCACAATATACATCAGAAGGACTTGAGGTGGCCCCAGATGTTTGAGGCAATCAGGGTTAAGTGACTTGCCCAGGGTCACACAGCTAATAACTGTCAAGTGTCTGAGGTCAGATTTGAACTCAACTTCTCCTGACTCCAGGGTCAGTGTTCTAGCCACTATGCTACCTAGCTCCTCTGCTGGTTAAAATAGAGACCAGAAGAACAGGCATTTTCAGAAAAAGAAATTGAAGCTCTCTATAGTAATATGAAAAAATGTTCTAAATCATTATTGATTAGAGAAATGCAAATTAAAAGAATTCTGAGGTACCACCACACACCTATCACATTGGCTAATATGACAAAAACGGAAAATGATAAATGTTGGAGTAGATGTGGGAAAATTGGAACATTAATGCACTGTTGGTAGAATTGTGAACTGATCCAAGTATTCTGGAGAGCAATTTGGAACTGTGCCCAAAGGACTATAAAACCATTACCCAGCAATACCACTACAAGGTCTATATCCCAAAGAAATCATAAAAAAGGGGAAAGGACCCACATGTACAAAAATATTTAAAGCTTCTCCTTTTGTGGTGGCAAAGAATTTGAAACTGAGGTGATACTCATCAATTGGGGAATGGCTGAACAAGTTGTGGTATGTGAATGTAATGGAATACTATTGTGCGATAAGAAATACGATCAGGCAGATTCCAGAAATCTGGAAAGACTTAAGTGAACTGATGCTGAGTGAAGTGAACAGAACCAGGAGAACATTGTACACAATAACAGCAACATTGTGTGATGATCTTGTAAGAGACTTGGTTCTTCTCAGCAATGCGATGATCCAGGACAATTCCAAAAGACTCATGATGGGAAATGCTCTCCATGTCTGGAAAAAGAACTATGGAGTCTGAATGAAGATTGAAGTATACTATTTTCACCTTTTTGTTGTTATTTTTGTTTATTCCTTCTTTTGGGTTTTCTCTTTTGTTCTAATTCTTCTCTCACAACATGACTAATGTGGAAATATGTTCAGCATGATTGTAATGTATAACCTATATCAGATTGCTTGATGTCTTGGAGAGTGGGGAGGGAGAAAAATTTAGAACTCAAAATCTTACAGAAATGAATGTTGAAAATTTGCTTTACATGTAATTTGAAAAAAAAAGTATGGGGCAGCTAGGTGGCACAGTGGATAAAGCACTGGCCCTGGATTTAGGAGGACCTGAATTAAAACCTAACCCTAGACACTTGACACTTACTAGCTGTGTGACCCTGGGCAAGTCACTTAAACCTCATTGCCCTGCCAAAAAAAAATACTATTAAGAAAAAAAAAATAGAGACCAGCAGATTGGTGTCCATCTGCACTTGGGATTTAGCACCCTACTCATAATCTTTGAACTTTTCAGTGATGGCCCACTTTAAAGCCAAGAATTATTGTTTGTCCTTTCTTCTTTTTGTTTTGTTTTGCAGGGCAGTGAGGGTTAAGTGATTTGCCCAAGTTCACACAGCTGGTAAGTGTCAAGTGTCTGAGGCCAGATTTGAACTCAGGTCCTCCTGAATACAGGTCCAGTGCTTTATCTACTGTGCCATCTAGCTGCCCCCTGTCCTTTCTTCTTTTTTTTTTCCTTCTTTTTTTTTTTTTTTTTTGCAGGCAATAGGGGGTTAAGTGACTTGCCCAGGGTCACACAGCTAGTAAGTGTCAAGTGTCTGAGGCTGGATTTGAACTCAGGTACTCCTGAATCCAGGGCTGGTGCTTTAACCACTGCACCATCTAGCTGCCCCCCCCATCCTTTCTTCTTGAAGAGGAACATGACATTGGGGTGATGTCATGACTTACAGTGAATTGGATTTGAGTGAGGGAGGGCTGTACAAAGTCACAAACCTCTCTCTCTCTCTCTCTCTCTCTCTCTGTCTCTGTCTCTGTTGGACAACTGGAGATGGGCCTGGCTGTTTAAGGCAGTTGGGGCTAAGTGACTTGCCTGGGGTCACACAGCTAATAAGGATCTGAGGTGAGATTTGAACTTGGGTCCTTCCAACTTCAGGGCCAATGCTCTATTCACTGAGCCACCCAGCCGCCCTTAGAGCCAAGAACTCCAGACTAAGGATAAGTTTCACTGCCCAGAGTTTCACTGTGTTGACAAATGGGATGGGTGCCTGTCACTCTGTTGGTATAAGACTGATTTCAGGCTAGCATCTATCTGCAAGCAAGTCAGAAGCCACACTGAAGTCTGTGCAGACCAACTATGGTGTATCTGGAGGTAACAGGCTAAGTTATTACAAGTTTGTTCACCTTATCAATTCAACCATCTCTACCCAGTTTCAGACAGCTCAACTAAAGTGATCTACCATAACCATCTACATCTGATTCTCAAACATACATGCTCCTAAGTAAGATTGTTGTTATTCAGGCATTTCAGTCGTGTTTGACTCTCCATGACCCCAATCTGGGGTTTTCTTGGTAAAGATAGTGGAGTGGTTTTCCATTTCCTGCTCTAGTTCAGTTTACAGACTAAGAAACTGGGGCAAACAGTGTGAAGTGACTTGCCCAAGGTCACACAGCTAAGTAAATATTTGAGGCTGGATTTGAACTCATTAAGATGAGTCTTCTTGCCTCCAGGCCAGGCACTCTATGCACTTTGCCACCTCAGTGGTTTAACAATAACAACAGTACAACTTACACCTTTTGTGATAATAGCCTCCAAATCCTAGAGAAGTCCTTGGGTCTCAAAGATCCTTTAGAGGTGGCTAGTTGAGGAGCACTTTTATTTTCTCTGGGTGACCTCTCGTTGCTGAGATACCTTATGATTCACATACTAGGTAGACGTTTTCTGTGTGACTGACATTTGTCACAGCTTCAGACTTGTTTCCTATAGCCCACCCACCACTTTCATCTGTCTTTTCTCATGGCAGGATATTCTCAAAGACAATGAACTCATCCAGACACACGTCATAATGCTCATAGAGTTCGTGTCTCCAACAACTTCCTCCATAAGCTACTGAAAAGTGGCAGGTCTCCCTAGGACACCTTGAAGCAGAGACTCAGACTGGTAAAATCTACCTAGGCAAATGAAAAACTAGTTCCCTTTGTCTTTTTTTTTTTTTTTTTTGGTGAGGCAGTTGGGGTTAAGTGACTTGCCCAGGGTCACACAGCTAGTAGGTGTCAAGGGTCTGAGGCTGGATTTGAACTCAGATCCTCCTGAATCCAGGGCCGATGCTCTATCCACTGCACCACATAGCTGCCCCAGTTCCCTTTCTTATTCTGTTATGGGAACCAGACTGGATCCAGATATCTGGCAGGATCCAGTCTCCAAAACTCCAACACTGAGAACCACTGGCTGCCTAGCAGAGAATCCAGGTACCATAGCTCCCAACATGTTGCCCTAGTCCAATCTATCTCTCTTATTCAAAGTCTTCTAGTCCACGAACATCCAATTTTCTTTTACACAACCAGGCCCACTGCTCTCAGTGATCCATACAGGTTGCCAAATCCACCAACAATCATTAAACTGTGAACTTCTTGAGATCAGGGATTGTCTTTTGCCTTTATTATTATTTTTGTATCCCTAGCACTTAGTACATACAGTGTCTGGTATGGAGTAGGTACTTCATAAATGTTTCCTGGGGCAGCTAGGTGGCGCAGTGGAGAGAGCACCGGCCCTGGAGTCAGGAGTACCTGAGTTCAAATCCGGCCTCAGACACTTAACACTTACTAGCTGTGTGACCCTGGGCAAGTCACTTAACCCTAATTGCCTCACTTAAAAAAACAAACAAACAAACAAACAAATTGGGGGCAGCTAGGTGGCACAGTGGATAAAGCACCGGCCCTGAATTCAGAAGTACCTGAGTTCAAATCCAGCCTTAGACACTTGATACTTACTAGCTGTGTGACCCTGGGCAAGTCACTTAACCCCAACTGCCTCACCAAAAAAAAAAAAAAAAAGTTTCCTGACTATGGTATCTATAGGAGCTGAGAGGGGGATAGAATCTCAACCCCATTGTTTCCACCCCTGCCTGTCCAGAGATCACTGAACCTCCGTTTGGTGATCTGCAGGTACTTTAGGGTTGGAGTACTCATAGCCAAGGTAGAAACAGATGTACCATAGATATTACATGTCATTTCATGTGCATCTGTGGAATATGCAGTCTCAATGTGTATATCTTTATGATTGTAGCTGCAAAAATGTTCCTGGGGCAGCTAGGTGGCATAGTAGATAAAGCACCAACCCTGGATTCGGGAGGACCTGAGTTAAAAATCTGGCCTCAGACACTTGACACTTAATAGCTGTGTGACCCTGGGCAAGTCACTTAAACCTCATTGCCCCACCAAAAAAAAAGAAGGGGCAGCCAGGTGGCCCAGTGGATAGAGCACTGGCCCTGGAGTCAGGAGGACCTGAGTTCAAATGCGGATTCAGACACTTAATACTTACTAGCTGTGTGCCCCCAGGCAAGTCACTTAACCCCAATTGCCTCACCAAAAAAAAAAAAAGAGAAAAAAAAGGTCCTTAATATAAAGATTTAGCCCAGTTAATTTATTCTGGAGAAGGGCAGAAACTACTCACATTCCATTATTTGTAAAGTTACCAGCTGTTTGCTTTTATTATTTTTGCTACATTTATTTTATTTGTATTTCGATGGTTCAGGGAGAAGCTAGGTGGTACAATGGATAGAGCACCAGCCTTGGAGTCAGGAGGAGCTGAGTTCAAATTCGGCCTCAGACACTTACTAGCTGTGTGATCCTGGGTAAATAAATCACTTAACTCCAACTGCCTCAAACTTTTTTTTTTTTTTTTTTTAGTGAGGCAATTGGGGTTAAGTGACTTGCCCAGGGTCACACAGCCAGTAAGTGTTAAGTGTCTGAGGCCGGATTTGAACTCAGGTCCTCCTGACTCCAGGGCTGGTGCTCTATCCACTGCGCCACCTAGCTGCCCCTCAAACTTTTTTTAAAAACAGTTTAGGCAACCCAAGAACAAATGTACAAGTAAAGATGCAGTAAAAATACGTTGCTTGAGATTCATAAAGTCTCTGTATATCAAGCATAGGAAAACCCATGAATTTAATTTTTTTAGGTGTTTTTGCTTTCATGATTTTTTTTTGGATACTTGCCTAACATCCACATACTGTTAAAAAAAAGCAGTGAAATAACTTGAGATGATGGCTAGCTTTGTTTAACATCTTATGAAATTTTCATGAACAATCCAAGCATAATTGTTAAGAATGAGTGTATTAAGTTGATATAAGTGGAATAAAAGTTTCATGAATGGACTTTTTAGCTATCTTCTCTACAGCTTCTCATGTAAATCAGATCTTTAGTTTTGAAACTCCTCTAAAAGAAATTGTATAGTTGGTAGTTTGGCTGAAAAAACAAACAAACAAGTTTAAGTATAAAATTATCAGATGGCAAAAGTTCTATGGGTTCCATATTGCTCCAAATGTGACTTCCCTTGTCATCACCCTGATTTTCAGTTTCTCTTTTAAAACAAAAGGTAGAAGCAGCTTTGTGGGGCAATGGATAGAGCACCGGCCCTGGAGTCAGGAGGACCCGAGTTCAAATCCAGCTTCAGACACTTGACACTTACTAGCTGTGTAACCCTGGGCAAGTCACTTAACCCCAATTGCCTCCCCCCGCAAAAAAAAGTAGTATCAAGTGTCTGAGGTCAAATCTGAACTCAGCCACCTAGCTGCCCCTGACACTTGATACAAGTAACTGTATGAGCCTACGTGAGTCACTTAACCTGATAACCTTGAAAAAGAAAAAAAAAGGTGGTAGTCTGAATAAATCATATATTCTACTCAAATTTTCGGTATGGCATACAAGTCTCAGGGTCCGTGGTAACACCAGTTAACTATCACGTTTGTACTTCCAAAGTCCCTTTTTAAAAAGAATTTGTAGGGGGCAGCTAGATGGCGCAGTGGATAGAGCACCGGCCCTGGAGTCAGGAGTACCTGAGTTCAAATCCGGCCTCAGACACTTAACACTTCCTAGCTGTGTGACCCTGGGCAAGTCACTTAACCCCAATTGCCTCACTAAAAAAAAAAAAAAAAGAAAAAAAAAAGAAAAAGAATTTGTAGCTACTCTTTTAGTCTTCTTTGGATTTTAATCACTTGTTGCTTTTAATCCCATGTAGCCTTTTCTCCTTCTGCGTTGTCACCGAACACGCTCCTATTGTGATGGTGGAAGTAGGAAGCATGTTGTATGGGGAAAGATAGCATGATATTTCTGGTTCCAGTATCTGAGATTCCTTTCTTCCTTTACTTGCATCCCACAAACTTCTTTTAAAAAAATTTTTTTTTAGTGAGACAATTGGGGTTAAGTGACTTGCCCAGGGTCACACAGCTAGTAAGTGTTAAGTGTCTGAGGCTGGATTTGAACTCAGGTCCTCCTGAATCCAGGGCCGGTGCTCTATCCACTGCGCCACCTAGCTGCCCCACCTTTCATTCTTTTTTTTTTTTTTTCATAAGATTTTTAGTTTCAATTTTTTCCCTCCCTCCTTCCCTCCCCCCTCCCCAAGATGGAAAGCAATATGATATAGGTTATATATGTACAATCACATTAAACATATTTCTGCAATAGTCATATAGTGAAAGAAAAATCAGAACACTAGGGAAAAACCTCAAAAAAACCCTCAAAAAAGTAGAAACAGGATGTGAACCTTTCATTCTTTTTTTTTTTTTTTTGTGTGTGTGTGTGTGAGGCAATTGGGGTTAAGTGACCTGCCCAGGGTCACACAGCTAGTAAGTGTTAAGTGTCTGAGGCTGGATTTGAACTCAGGTCCTCCTGAATCCAGGGCCAGTGCTCTATCTACTTGAACCTTTCATTCTTAAGAAACTGGAGGGTCATAAGCATCAAATTTCTATGGTTCCATTCTGAGTTGAAGGAGCCAGTGCTCTTGTGTTGTAAATTTTGATATGACACATGGACAATCAAGGAGTTCAGGTATCAAATCCCAGCATGTTGTTTGAATGTTCTCCTAAGACCATGAAAAGACTGGAGTTGGTCTGATCAAATACTGACACTCTAAAGCCGGCCACCAAGTTCAGGACATACTTATTATATGGTGTCTACCTTCTAGTCATGCCAACTTCCTCAACAATTTTTTGGCTTATTCTAAATATAGATCACCTCCATCACTCAGTCCACAAAGTCCTAGGCCTTCCATAGTCTGTAAACATTCTTTCCTCAAATGTATCTCTGTCAACAGGTGATACCTGGTATGGCCCTAGCACTCTGTTCCAGGTTCTTTCTGCTATAATCGTGTTGGTTGAGTTTCCCATTCCCCTTGACCTCATGCTTCCCTGTTCCCCATTCCTTCCTCCTTCCTAGGCAATTTAAAAAATATTTTCATTTTACTGGTCTCATTGGCATCACACTGGCTCTTTATTTCAAATGATCACTATATAAGGTTGAGCCCTGAGGGGCTCTGAGCCTTTTTGTTTGTTTGTTTGTTTGGGGATTTTTTTGGGGGGGGGAGAGCAATGAGGGTTAACTGACTTGCCCAAGGTCACACAGCTTGTAAGTGTCAAGTGCCGGAGGCCAGATTTGAACTCAGGTCCTCCTGAATTCAGGGCCGGTGCTTTATCCACTGCACTATCTAGCTGCCCCCTGGCTCTGAACGTTTGAGTACAGATACCTCTTCCATCTTCCCCACACTCACTTGATATGCTGCCCACCTTGGGCATGGAGGCCACACACTGAGACTGTCCCTGATAGCATTTGTTCTCCTCCTCTTCTTGTAGGGGTATAGGGGGTGTTTAGGGAGCATTAGCACCCCTGCTGTGAGGGCTTACTGAGACATTTTCAGGGCTGCTCATCAACCTTTGGTGTCCACCTTCACCCAACTCTCACCTGTGGCTCCAAGAAGCTGTAGAATGTGCAACAGCCACACTCCAGTAAAGTGTCTCAGCAGGTGTGCAAACCAGGTTGAGGATAACCAACAGGCCTCAAACCCATTGTAAGGTTTTTTTTTTTTTTTTCCCCAGGGTAATGAGGGTTAAGTGACTTGCCCAGGGTCACACAGCTAGTAAGTGTCAAGTGTCTAAGGCCGGATTTGAACTCGGGTCCTCCTGAATCCAGGGCTGGTGCTTTATCCACTGCTCCACCTAGCTGCCCTAAACACATTGTAAGTTAAGGGAATGTCTGCCCCAAGCATGTGAAGATATCCCTTGGTGCAATGGGTAGATGAAAACAATTTGTTCCAACAGCCATGAGAGCAGCCGAGGCAGTTAAGAACTTATAACGTGGTCAGACATTGAAAACGCCAGGATCATCCACTGAATCCTGGGCCATCGCCAGTCATTTTGACTCTTGTCCTTCCACTGACTCTGGAAAAGGGAACGAGTCTGATGACTGAGCAACTGTGTCTCATTTCAATCCAATTCATGCACAGGTCAAGACCTCAGCCATGTGTCACTGGTCCTCTCCCAGAACAAAGAATGAGCAACAACAACACAGCAATAAAATTTGTTAAATCTGTCCTCTGTGTGCGATGGCGTTTTTCATCTGGACTCCATAGAATGTCTAGAAAAGAAGTCGCTTGGGACTAACTTCACACCTTCAGTCTTCAGTCATAAATCACCGGTGATGAGGTCGGGCTGGACGTTTTCAGGACCTGGGTGACCTCTGCCCCTTATCCTGTTCTTGCTTCCCAAAGGTAGCCTGATTCCATTCAGTCTCTAAGGCATAGATGGTTGGGTCTACCGCTGAAGGCACTCAGCACACATGTGACGATCTTGTCCAAATCTGTAGTAGAAAATAGCTCTGCTTCTTGAGGTGCATTCTACCTGCGGCAACCTCCACCAGTGGGATCTCAAGACCCTTTTTTTTGTGTGTGTGTGTGTGAGGCAATTGGGGTTAAGTGACTTGCCCAGGGTCACACAGCCAGTAAGTGTTAAGTGTCTAAGGCCAGATTTGAACTCAGGTCCTCCTGACTCCAGGGCTGGTGCTCTATCCACTGTGCCACCTAGCCGCCCCTTTGTAAAAATTTTTTTATTTTTTCAAGATCCTTTTTTGAGGAGGAGCGTTTCTCCTTATGGTTCTGCAATTTCTGTGAATTCATGCCTTGGACTCCAGGTGACTAGTGGTGGTTTTTGGCCTTGCTTTTGTAATCGATACATGACCAGATGTTTTCCTATGTTAATCCTCTCTTTAAAGACCCTCCCATTTGTCTTGTCTTTGGACTCTTGTAGCACATGCTCACAAATCATTCATTTCTGTTCTTGAGTCAGCCCATAGGATCCATAATTTTTTTTGTTTTTTGGGCGGGGCAATGGGGGTTAAGTGACTTGCCCAGGGTCACACAGCTAGTAAGTGTCAAGTGTCTGAGGCTGGATTTGAACTCAGGTACTCCTGAATCTAGGGCCGGTGCTTTATCCACTGCGCCACCTAGCCGCCCCCATAGGATCCATAATTGAAGAGTGGAACCTTTTTTTTTTTTTCAGAACTAACCAATCTTTTCACTTTGTCCACTAGCAGACTCTGTTTTCCTATGAAAGCTTCCAGTCATTTAAGCAATTCCTTCTCTTCAAAGGGAGACAGCTAGATGGCATAGTGGTTGGAGTGCTGGGCCTGAAATAAAGAATTGAGTTCTCAGACACTTCCTAGCTGTGGGACCTTGGGCAAGTCACTCCACCTCTGTCTTCAGTTTCCTCATCTGTAGAATGAGGACAACAATAGTATCTCTCAGGATTGTTGTGAGGATCGAATGAGATATTTATAAAGTGCTTGCTACATTATAAGTGCCCAATAGATGCTTGTGCCCTTCTTTCCTTCCATGATAAATTTCCAAGTATTATTCCTTAGTCTTACTACATCAGGAATTTTTGAATGATCACATATGTCTGATAATTCACAGAAATCCAGCCTGAAGCAGTTACAGTGGATAGAGTGCTGGACTCTGAAGCAAGAAGGTCTGGGTTCCAATCCTGTTTCAGGTGCTTACCATCTATGTGAGCCTGGGTTTCGGTTACCTCATCCATAAAATGAAGGATTGGACTTAACAGTTAGAATCTCTTCCAGTTCTAAATCTGTGACCCTAAAATTGGATGGTAAATCCTGGGTCCAATTTGTGAGTTCTCACTCTCATTCTTCTCAAATATTGGATGATTCCTTATCAGGGTTTTATTTTGTTTATTATTTTTTGCAGGGCAATTGGGGTTAAGTGACTTGCACAGGGTCACACAGCTAAGAAGTGTCAAGTGTTTGAGGATAGATTTGAACTCATATCCTCTTGACTCCAGGGCCAGCGCTCTACCCACTGTACCACCTAGTTGCCCCTTAAGGTTTAATTTTTATAGTCATGTTATATTCTTTGGTGTAGGGAATAGAGTACCAGGCCAGGAGTTGGGAAGATCTGAGTTCAAATCCAGCTTCAGACATTTAGTAGTTGTGTGAATCTGGGTGAGTCGCTTAACCCCATTTGCCTCAGTTTCCTCATCTGTAAAATGAGCTGGAGAAATAAATGGCAAATCACTCTGCCAAGAAAACCCCAAGTGGGGTCACAGGGAGTAAGACACAACTGAAACAACTGAACACCAACAACTATACTTTTAAAATTAAGAAACATTGGGGGGCAGCTAGGTGGTGCAGTGGTTAAAGCATTGGCCCTGGAGTCAGGAGGACCTGAGTTCAAATCCAGCCTCAGACATTTAACACTTACTAGCTGTGTGATCCTGGGCAAGTCACTTAACCCCCATTGCCTGCAAAAAAAAATAAATTAAGAAACAATGTCGAAATGTAGAATGAGGGAACAGGACTTCTGGGGCGGAGCCAAGATGGCAGAGGAAAGGCAGTGAGCTCTCGAACTCATGACATAATCGCTCCAAAAAACATCCAAATAATGCCATAGGACAATTCCTGGAGCAGTAAAACCCACAGAAGAATGTGCTGAAATCATCTTCTAACCAAGAACAGCTTGGAAGGTCAGAAGGAGGGAGCTGCTGTGCTGATATTTATAAAGTGCTTGCTCAACCCCACAGTCACCCTGACACAGATCCAGTCCCAGGAAGGCCTGAACAGAGAAAGAGACCCCCAGAGCCTCCAAATCAGCTGAAGCACCAATGTCATCTGGAACTAAGCTCACAGTCTGGTGAGTGGGCTGAGCCCTGGGCAGGGGGCAGACTACAGGGGTCTATGCTGGTGCTAAGGCAGAACTTGGATTTCACAACCCTGCTGAGAACCAGGAGGTAGGCTTGAGTAGCAGCGGCCCAGACGGGGGAGGGGCACAGGCTCATCAGAGCTGACAACCACAACACACAAAGCTGGTTGATTAGCAAGTTGGTCTGGGGTCATCTACAGACCAGGGAACAGGCCAAGTAAGTGAAGAACCTGATCCTCCTTAAATCATACCACCTGGGACTTCTGACACTTGGGACAGTGCGGCCTGGAAACAGTGCCCCACTTTAAGGAGCTAAAAGTCAAGTAAAAGAAAGGCAAAATGAGCAGACAGAGAAAGGTGAGGACCATAGAAAGTTTCTTCAGTGACAAGGAAGATGTCAACATCAGGGCCCCATATCTAAAGCTACCAAGAAAAATATGAATTGGTCTCAGGCCAGAGGCTCAAAAAGGACTTTGAAGATAAAGTTAGAGAGGTAGAGGAAAAAATGGAAAGAGAAATGAGGGAGATGCAGGAAAGACATGAGAAAAAAGTCAACAGCTTGAAAAGTCAAATTGGCCAAATGGAAAAGGAGGTACAAAAGCTGTCTGATGAAAATAATTGTCTAAGAATTAGGATTGAATGAATGGAAGCTAGTGACTTTATGAGAAACCAAGACACAATAAAGCAAATCCAGATGAATAAAAAAAATAGAGGGCAATGTGAAATATCTTCTGGGAAAAACTGCTGACCTGGAAAATAGGTCCAGGAGAGATAATTTGAAAATTATGGGTCTACCTGAAAACCATGATCAAGGAAAGAGTTTAGACATCATCTTCCAAGATATTATCAGGGAAAATTGCCCTGAAATTCTAGAAGCAGAAGCTAAAATAGAAATTGAAAGAATCTACCGATCACCTCCAGAAAGAGATCTCAAAAGGAAAACTCTTAGGAATATTATAGTCAAATTCCAGAGCTCTTGGGTCAAGGAGAAAATATTGCAAGCTGCCAAAAAGAAAGATTTCAAGTACTGTGGAGCCCCAGTCAGGATAGCTCAAGATCTAGCAGCTTCTACATTAAAGGACTGGAGGGCATGGAATATGATATTCCAGAGGGCAAAGGAAATGGGATTACAACCAAGAATCACCTACCCAGAAAAACTCAGCATAGTCTTTCAGAGGAAAAAAATGGGACTTTAATGAAAAAGAAGATATTTGTGATGAAAAGACCTGAACTGAATGGCAAATCTGACTTTCAAATACAAGACCCTAGAGAACCATAAAAAATTGGAGTTGGGGGACATACATGGGGTCATGCAATGGGTGACTTTCTTGTGTCTGAGGCTGGATTTTGGCTGGGATACCCCTGGGTCCAGGGGGGATGCTTTGTCCACTGTGTCACCTAGCTGTCCCATGATGACATCTTTAGGGTTAAATTGAGGAGTGAGGGGAACGCACTGGGGGAGGGGGAAGGGCAGAGGTGAAATCCTACATGAAAGAAACAGGAAAAGGCTTATGGAGTGGGGGAAGAGATGGGAGAGGAGCAGGACAGTAAATGAATTTTACACTCTTCAGAAAAGGCTCAAAGACCTTAAACTCATCAGAGCTGCCTCAAGGAGGGACTAACAGACACACCCAACTGGGTGGAGTAATCTGTTTAATCTGGGCAGTAAATGAGCCAGCACTCATCAGAATTGTCTCAAAGACCTCAATATCATCAGAATTGGTTTAAGGAGGGAATAATGTACACACTCAATTGGGTGTAGTAATCTCTCTAACCCTGCAGGAAAATAGGAGGGGAAGGGGATAAAGGGAGAGGGGCAAAAGAAGGAAGGACAGAGTGGGGGAGGGGACAGATAGAAGCAAATCCCTTTGGAAGAGTGATAGGATCAAAGAAGATGGATGATAGAATAAATATCATGGGGAAGGGAATAGGATGGAAGAGAAACAGTTAACAATAGTAATCATGAAAAAGAGAAAAGGGGGGAAATTGCACAAAAAATATTTATAGCATCTCTTTGTGGTGGCTAATGTAAGAAACAGATAAACTGAGACAGGACCCTGATTTGATGCAAAGCAGGAAGGCCATTTTATTCTTGACCTTGCAAGGACGGGCAAATACCTCCCTTTAGGTACTGCAGTTTGTTCCAGTGAAATCCCCTTCTTTTATCCTAGATCTAACACAAGGTCCCTCCCCCATCTGGGTTCACATTCTTCACTGACACTTCTTTTTTTTTTTTTTTAGTGAGGCAATTGGGGTTAAGTGACTTGCCCAGGGTCACACAGCTAGTAAGTGTTAAGTGTGTGAGGCCAGATTTGAACTCAGGTCCTCCTGAATCCAGGGCCAGTGCTCTATCCACTGTGCCACCTAGCTGCCCCCACTGATACTTCTAAACGTATAGACCACCCTCCTTTCCCTCTGAGATGTGGTGCCACAGTGGCTGCCCCTACCCCTGGGACAACCAGACCCTGAAAATTTATGAATCTTTGTTATCTAACTTTAGAAAACCTCTGTTGACTCAGCAGGAAAAAGGAAGGAATGATGGAGAAGGGGGAGAAGGCCCCAGGACTTGAATAATGTATCCTGCCAACTGAGGCAGACACACTATTTCTATCAGCTAAGAATTGAGAATCAAGGGAATGTCCATCAATTGAGGAATGACAGAAGAAGCTGTGCTATATGATTGTGGTGGAATGGTCTTGTGCTACAGGAAATGACAAACAGGATGATCCCAGAAAAACCTGGAAAGACTCATGAACTGAGCTGAGCTGGGATGACATTGTGCATAGTGATAACAGTATTGTTCAATGAGCAATTGTGAATGACTTAACTACTCTCAGCAATGCAATGAGCCAAGACAATCCCAGGGGACTAATGATGAAGCATACTATCCACCCCCATAGAAAGAACTGATAAAAAGAGCACTTGTGGATTGTACATATATAACCTGGTCTTGTGGGGAGGAAAGGAAGGGAGGGAGGGAGAAAAATTTGGAATTCTAAATCTTATGAAAATGAATGTTGAAAACTACCCTTATATGTAACTGGAAAAAATAAAATAAATGTTTGTTGCACAAAAAAAAGAAAGAAAAAGAAAGAAACATTGTCTATCCACCACTTTAGGACTCATTCCTAGTGTTTCAAGCTTCATTTTATTCAAATCCAAAACTATATCCAACAAATCAATAATACAAAAGTAACCAAACTATCTACCTATCATCTATCTATGTATCTATGTATCTATCTATCCATCCATCCATCTACCTACCTATCATCTATCTATCCATCTATCCATCCATCATCCATCTAGCTATCCATCTATCTATCTATCTATCTATCTATCCATCCATCCATCCATCATCTATCTATCTATCTATCTATCTATCTATCTATCTATCTATCTATCTATCTATCTATCTATCCATCCATCCATCCATCTATCTATCCATCTATCTATCCATCTATCTATCTATCTGTCTGTCTGTCTGTCTGTCTGTCTGTCTGTCTGTCTATCTATCTATCTGTCTATCTATCTATCTGTCTGTCTATCTATCCGTCTATCTATCTATCTATCTATCTATCTATCTATCTATCTATCTATCTATCTATCTATCTATCTATCTATCATCTATCTATCTATCTATCTATCATCATCACCCTGGAGGCAGCTAGATAGAGTGCTGAGCAGGAAGACCTGACTTCAAATCTCACCTTAGGCTATGACTTTGTCCAAGTCACTTAACCTCTGCCTGCCTCAGGTTCCCTGTCTTTAAAATGGGGATAATAATAACACTTCCAATATTTGTAAAGTCGTTGGCAAACCTTTGAGTTCTATTTTAATGTAAACAAACATATAATGTATTATCCAACCTGAATAGTAAAGATGGCACTAACAATCAGCAAATGAAAGGGCATGCAATAGCAATGAATTCAGTGCCAGTGTACAGGCATCCTAACCAAAATACCTGTGGAAAGGTAGCATTAGAGAGGCAGATACCAAAAGAGCAATATTCCAAATTAGATATGAGATGGTGGGGAGATTCATTCTCTTACTAGCTGTGTGACCCTGGGCAGGTCACTTAACTCCAATTGCCTTAACCAGATATTTTTTTTTTTACAGGGCAGTGAGGGTCTGAGGTCAGACTTGAACTCAGGTCCTGCTGAATCCAGGGCCAGTGCTTTATCCACTGTGCCACCTAGCTACCTCCCAATTACCTTAAAAACCATCCATGCCATCTCCAGTCATCTTGATATATATATCTCACCACCACTGGACCCAGATGGCTCTGGAGGAGAGAGTGAGGTTGGTGACTGCACAGCCCTCCCTCATATCCAATTCACTGCAAGTCATGATGTCACCCTGATGTCATGGTTCTTTTCAAGAAGGAAGGATAAACAACAGTACCACGTGCAATGAGCCACTGGGAAATCAAGACCAAATAACTTCAAAGAAGTTGATTAAAAAGAGTCACCATTATTTTAAGCATTGGGAATCACAATGTAGTTTGCATTTGGAACCCTATGGGAGAGGCAGACCTGGTGGTCAGAAGAATGAATCTCAGTGGGAAAAGTAAACAGAAAATTCGAAGTTGAAAATAAAATATCTCCAGTGTGGAAAGAAAAAAAAATTTAGGTAAGTTAAAAGAAAGATGAAAAAAAAAAAACTGGGAAAAATGTTTCTCAATGAAACGAGGATGATAATCTTGATGGGAAAATACTCCACATATTAAACTGGAAAGAAATACAGTGAAGAAAAAAAAAGATTTTAAAAATGAAAAGGAAAATTCAAACAATTATTTTTCAGTTAAGTGGGGGGTAGTGGTGGGGGAAGGGGGGGAGGAAATCAAGCCTAAATGAAATATCCTTAAGTACAAAACATTTGAGACTTCAAAATAGAAAAAAAAAAATCTCGGATGCAAAAAAACCCCACCCCAAACTAGTCTCCAGGTGAGCACCCACATATAAAGGATTTGCCAGGTATGGGACATTTTCCTCAGTACAAAAAGATCTGCCCCATACCTGGTTACTGGAAGTGGAAAGACAGGTGGATGGCCCACAATGCCTAATTTATGCTCAGGGGTGTGTCCTGGAATAGCTCCTCAGAATAAAACTCAGCATGAGCCACCAGGTGGTGCTTCAAACTTAAGTAAATAATTCCCAGCCTCTTTCACAGATGTGGGTAAATACAGACCGCTTACCCAGACGGATGGATCCCTGTTCATCCCAGTGCCAGGAAGCACTCCTAGCTTCCCCAATGCCTGCCTGGGTTCCCTGTAGTTCCCTTCATTCTTTTCCATAAATATATCAGAAAGCCTCGTGCCTCCATTTCCTTTAAGATTCTTCCCTGCTTCCAAACGTCAAGTGATGCAATGAAATACACATTCCATTTTGTAGCTTAAAATCCATTTGCTAAATGGGACTGGAGTTTACAAAACACATTAGAATTTCTATTCATTAAAAACCTGAAAATGTCCGCTTTGGAAACTTCCATTCTTAGCTTAGGTATTCTTGGTATACCCGAATAACCTTTTGGGAGATTATATTATTGCACTCCATTTTAAAAAAGGATAATTTTAATTTATAGTTCTGAATTTGATAACCATCAAGAAATATTTCCACAGAAAAGAACAGAAAAAGAGAATTGTATGAAAAAACATGAGTCTCTATTATGTACTATTTGTCTTTTACCCTTAATTTAAAAATATTTTTAATATCTTTCATTTTTTATTTCACTTCAATTTTTCCTAGTATCCTTCTCTCTCCTACTATCCAGGGAATCATCCGACATCATAAAGTGGGTTTTTTTGGATAAAGAAAAAGAGAAGAGAGAAAAAGAAACAAACCAACAGTCAATACATTGAAAAAAAATCTGATGTTGTCTATAATATGCCACATCTATCCAAGGGAGTGAAGGGAGGTATCTTCTCATATACCTGCTTTGGGACCAACCTCACTCTTTATAGTTTTGTGACTGTAACCTATATTTCAAAAAAGGCTCTGCTTGTTGGTGGAGATTGATGACTCAATAGTCCTCACTTTCTGAGGGGCAGAGTTGGTAAGAACTTGGGAGAATAGAGGGCCTGGTCTTTGGGCTTCCACGCTTGAGTAAGAAGATACTTAGTTCCGGGGCAGCCAGGTGGCGCTGCAGTGGATAGAGCACCAGCCCTGGAGTCAGTAGGACCTGAGTTCAAATCTGACCTCAGACACTTGATACTTACTAATTGTGTGACCCTGGGCAAGTCACTTAACCCTCATTGCCCTGCAAAAAGGGTGGGGGGGGGGAGAAGATACTTAGTTCCAGACTCTCTTCAGGTTCCTGAAGGGAGAGAAAAACTCTTAGAAAAAGTTGACATGTAGAGGACTTGGCACCTCAATTATGTCCCTATCCTCACCTTATTACACTAGAGACCTTGGGGAATTTTCCCTTGGGTGAGATCTCTTTTGGTTGAGCCAAGTTATCTTGCTTTCAATGGGAGAGTTCATTCACTCTGTATTTGTCTGGTATATATTCCCATATGTTTATCTTGTCTGATTTCTGTTTGCTATTGGTTTGGATAAATGAGGTTATTGGCTATTCTGTACGTATATTCATTACTGGGCAGTTAGGTGCTATAATGAATAGAGTTCTGGGCCTGGAGTTGGGAAGACCTAAGTTCAAATCTACCTGTGTGATCCTGGGCAAGTCACTTGACCCAGTTTGCCTCAGTTTCCTCATCTGTAAAATAAGCTGGAGAAGGAAATGGCAAACCAGTATCTCTGCCAAGAAAACTCCAAATAGGGACATGAAGAGTTGGACATGACTGAAATGATAGAACAAAAACAACAATCAAATATTATTCCTTGTGAAACTGACATTTGATGAGAAGAGAGTTAAGGCTTGGATAAAGAGCTTGGGGCATTCTTTTCCCATTATATCGGATGGCAATCAAAGCAAAGCTTCAGCCTAATACATAGACACACATACATACATGAATACATACATACACCCATACACATACCTATACATACACACATATACATATGTGTTTGTGTGTGTATATTTCCCCTTGAATAACAATATTTGACGGACCAGATTGCTATCATTCTATCCCCTCTCTCTGAGGAGAGAAAAGTGGTCAGCCTCTCTGACCCTAATCTTGCTTTCTTGGCAGGAATGAAAGTCTCCCTTGGAGAAGGGGAATGGGGGAGGAGACTCTAGAAATATCTATTTTTGCCTCCCTATGAGTTACATCTAGAAAGAACCATGTCATTCATGGGAAAAACACAGCCCACCACACCTTTGATGCAACATTCAGTTTCTATTGTTTTGTAGTTGTTCTCTCCATTTATATCATTGAAGGACATTCACCAAGAGCTCTGTCTTCTTCCCTAGTTCTTCTACTGGCACCATGTCCTCCTTCACCCAAGTCTCCCATGAGGTGGCCCTTCTCCTTGTCAAAGCAAATCCCTCCATATTCACAGATGATCCCATTCCATCCTGTCTTTTCTAGCAGATTGCCCCCTCTGTCATGACCACTCTCTCATTAATCTTCAAGCTCTCCTTGTCTGCTAGCTGCTTATAAGCATGCCTGTGTTTCCCTCATTCTCAAAAAAACCCTCACTTGATCCATCAATCCGATCCCTATGATACTGTCCCACATCTCTCCTCCATTTTGTGCCCAAATTCCTTGAGACCAACTACAATTGGTTGCCTGCACTTCCTTTCCTTGCTCTCTTATTAATTCTCTAAAGTCTGGCTCCCGACCTCATCTTTCAGTCCCAACTGCTCTCTCCAAAGTAACTAAAGATCTCTTCAATTGCCAAACCACACAGACCTTTCACAATCTTCATCCTTCTGCATGTCACTGCTGCCTTTGACATTGTCAGTCACTTTCTTCTCCTTGATGTTATCTTTTCAAGACACTCTTGGCTTCTTATCTGACCACTCCCTTTCATTCTCCCTTGCTGGCTCTTCATCCAGCTCAGATCTGCTAAACACTAGTCCCACAGGGTTCCATTCTAGGTGTTCTTCTCTTCTACCCTTTCACTTGGTGATCTCATCAGCTCCTATACATTCCATTATCATCTCTATGCTGATGACCCTCAAATCTACTCATCCAGCCCTAACCTCTCTACTCACCTCCAGTCTTACATCTCCACCTGACTATTGGACATCTTGAACTGGATGCCCCATATATATATATATATATAAAATTAAAAATATATAAATATATAAATAATATTATATATATATATTTTTTTTTTTTTGCAGGGCAATGAGGGTTAAGTGACTTGCCCAGGGTCACACAGCTAGTAGGTGTCAAGTGTCTGAAGTTGGATTTGAACTCAGATCCTCCTGAATCCAGGGCCGGTGCTTTATCTATTGCACCACCTAGCTGATTCCCCCCCCCTCCATAGACATCTTAAACTCAACATATCCCAAACTGAACTCATATTTCCCCCCCAAATGCTCCCCTCTCCCTAATTTTCCTATTACTTTCCAGAGTAATAGGCTTCCTATCACTCATAGAGTCAAATATAAACCCCTCTGTTTGGCATTTAAAACCTGGCATTTTGGGGTGGCTAGGTGGTGCAGTGGATAGAGCACCGGCCCTGGAGTCAGGAGTACCTGGGTTCAAATCCGGCCTCAGACACTTAACACTTACTAGCTGTGTGACCCTGGGCAAATCACTTAAATGCCTCACTAAAAAACAAAACAAAAAACAAAAAAAAAAAAAAAACAAAACAAAACCTGGCATTTTTCTGGCTTTCTTAGACCTTACTCCTACCCAAACCTCATCCCTGCTCCCAAACACACTCTTTGATCCAGTGACACTGGTCTCCAGGCTCTTCCTTAAAGGAGAAACTCTGTCTCTCCATTTCTCTGCTCCAGGCACTTCCACTGGTTGTCCCCCATGCCTGGGATATTCTCCCTCCTCACCTTTCCCTCTTGGCTTTCTTCAAGTCCCAGCTAAAATTTCACCTTCTATAGGAAGTTTTTCCAATTTCTCATTTCAAATCCCTTTCCTGTTACTTATTTCTTATTTCTCCTGTGTAATTTGTCCCCTATTAGACCGTAAGCTCCTTGAGGGCAGGGGCTATCTTTTGTCTTTCTTTGTATCCCCAGTTCTTAGTAGGCTCCTAATAAGAGTTTACTGAATCACGGTGCATACTATTATCCTCCTTCTATTTAATCCCCTTTGCATCTGTTCATATATGTCTTTCCATACTTCTCTGTATTCATTATGTTTGCTGTGTCTTACAGCACAGTAATATTTCATTACATTAATATACCACAATTTGTTTAGCTATTCCCCAGTCGATGGGTATCTGCTTTGTTACCACAAAAAGCTGTTCTCCACTTTCAAAATCATTGGGGAAAAGGGAAAGAATTGTCTTGCCAACATCCATAATGACTTCCAGTGGCTCAAGAAGCAGGCAACCAGGGAATTTAGGGTCAAGAGCTACTTTGGTCTTCCAGGGGCTGTTACTTTCCATTTCTCTCTTTAGCCCAGAATGTCTGCTCAATATTTTGATGTCATCTCTTGCCTTCATCTCTGGCTGGGTTTCTGTAGGTTGTCTCTGTGTCTCTAGTGTCTAGGTGCCCCCAGCCTCTGATGCTCAGATTCTTGGGAAATGGAGGGGGAGAGGAGTCCCCTACTCCTCAAAATGTGGAGTAAACCACTACTAGGCAAGTTGAAAGTATCTCTTTGAAACAATTCTCCTAGTGTACCTGCCTTGCCCATTATAAAAGAGGGCAACTCTAGGGGGCAGCTAGGTGGTGCAGTGGATAAAGCACTGGCCCTGGATTCAGGAGGATCTGAGTTCAAATTCAGCCTCAGACACTTGACATTTACTAGCTGTGTGACCCTGGGCAAGTCACTTAACCCCAATTGCCTCACCAAAAAAACAAAACAAAACAAATAAGATGTCATTGGGAAAGATTTCACCAAATAAGTAAAAATAAAACATAGATAATGTTACTATGTGTTTTTTTTTTAAGTCAACATGGGGTCTGCAGGAATCCTTATATATGGTTTAGTGGCCCCTTCATCTTCCAAAGTTCCCCCCTTTCTATTTTAGTTTGACCTCATTGGACTGTAGAACCCCTGTGGTTCCTTCAATCTCTAAAATGTTCCACTCAACACCGGGACAAATAAGGAGGTTTGACAGTTGACACTCTTCTCAGAATCATGTTTTTAGATGCAGAAAACAAAATTCGTCTGATCATAGGGGAAACCCATTCTTTGGAAATACAAATTGCAGATCAATCTAGCAGAGAATCTACCAGCTGCAGTCATTTTGAAGCAGTGATGAGAAGAAATGATTATTCTGAGATAATCTGTAACCACTGTCGTGCGTTATGAAAATATCTGTGATTTCTATTGGTGATTAAGTACTGCTGATGGTGCTGTTTGTTGTCTTGGTTGTGGGTTGCTGTCCTTCGTTCTTGAAAAGGACCAAAATGACATTACTATGTTGGGACTAAGGCACAATCATGATCGAAGGGAATGCTCAATTTCAACCAGATGTTAATGAAAATAAAGATATGATTTTTTTCCCCCATCCAAGTTCATGGACTCTATGGGATTAAGAATGCCAGCTCTGGGGGCAGCTAGATGGCGCAGTGGATAGAGCACCGGCCCTGGAGTCAGGAGTACCTGAGTTCAAATCCAGCCTCAGACACTTAACACTTACTAGCTGTGTGACCCTGGGCAAGTCACTTAACCCCAACTGCCTCACTAAAAAAAAAAAAAAAAGAATTCCAGCTCTATGGGGGGGGGGCGGGGCAGGTAGGTGGCATAGTCGATAAAGCACCGGCCCTGGATTTAGGAGGACCTGAGTTCAAATTCTGCCTCAGACACTTGACATATACTAGCTGTGTGACCCTTGGCAAGTCACTTAACCCTCATTGCCCTGCCAAAAAAAGCCAACCCCCCCCCCAAAAAAAAACCCAAACCAAACCTCCAGCTCTAGGTGGAGAGTTGTAGACTCAGTCATGGTGGCTCAGAGGAAGGAAGGACCATGTCCAGGTGGGTGGATCATGCTGGAGGAGAGCTGGGATAGGAGGAGAGAAAGCCATTTCATCCTAGGTGGCATCAGTAGGCTGTGATCAATCTGATGAATGCAAGCACAGGGAGTGCTCCTGCCTGGGGGAGAGAGAAAGCTGATTGAACTGTGAAGGTGTCAGATGTCAGGCTGAGCTGCTAGCCCTCATTACTGGATTTTTACTGGCATGGAGGAGGAGGAGGGGAAGGGGACTGAAGGGAAGGCTGCATTGGGGCTAATGCCCTGGGCTAATCATAGGATCTAAGTCCGGAAGTTCCTTTAGAGATGACCTAATCTAAAGCATCAGCCCTGGATTCAGGAGGACCTGAGTTCAAATCCGGTCTCAGACACTTGACACTTACTAGCTGTGTGACCCTGGGCAAGTCACTTAACCCTCCTAGCCCCGCCAAAAAAAAAAAAAAAGAGAGAGAGATGACCTAATCTAATGAAGAAACTGAGGTCCAGAGATGAAGAAATACACACAAAACCCAGGTGATAAATACCTGAGTAGGGCTTGGGTCCTGGAGCTTCCTACTAAACCATTCTAAATGGGTTAGTTGGTTCCTCCAGACCACTTCTCCTCCCTCCCTATAATAGAATGAGGTCTAGGTAGAAAAGAGGACTTTGGTCGGACTAGGGTCCCTATCCAACTCTGGGAGCCTAGGATTTCCTTTGTCTCTCCCTCCTGCGGCTGGAGACACAGAATGCCCGAGTCCAATTCCTTGACAAGACCACGCAAGAAGACAACGTCTTTCTCAGGCCATCGCCTCTGCTGACTCACTGTCCCCAAGGGCTTCCTTTTCCCAGCTCCTCCGGAAACCCCCCCACCCCTCCACTTACACACTAGGCACCAGGTTACTGAGGACACCCAGAGGAGAGAGTGCCCCCGGTTGCCCATCTGAGATGAGGGTATCTGGGCATGTCAGCAACCTCAGCTGCCCCCCAAGTCTGTCTAGGGGATGGGGGAGGACTAAGATGTTTTGGGCCCACCCCAATCCTGGTCTTCCAAGGAAAGTGTCTGGGGTGGGGGCTGGCAGGGGGCCAGAGGCTACCAGGAAGCTGAGTATCAGACTTCCCAGCTTGAGGCATAGCCCCCTCCTCCCCCTGGGCCCATTAACTTGGATTCAGTGAGGCGCAGGAGCCAGGCTTCTCCTCTTTAGTTCTCCCGGTATCTCTTACAGAATCACCAAATATTATAAACTTGGAACTGAAATGTGAGGAGTAGAGAGGGACAAAATGTTAGAGATTCCAACTCATAGCAAGTGAAAAGAAGAGAGGACCAGGCTGGCTGAAGCTTATAATCAAAGGATCTTCAGGGATTGGGATTCTAGGCTATTAGACACTATTAGACACTAATCGTCTCCTTTGAATCTTGGACTCTCAGAGATGCAAGGGGCTTTAGAGACCATCTCTGGCTCAGCCTCTCTATTTTATAGAGCGGGGAATTGAGGCCCAGAAGGGGGAGGGGCTGGTCTGCCGTCACACGCAGCTGGCAGTAGATCAGACCAGGAGGAGAGACCTCAGGTTTCTTGTCTGCCCACCATCTTCCCATTCACCTCAGTGAATGGAGAGTAAGGGTGACGAGCTGTCCTTTCCTGGGCTAAGGAGCTTCAAAGGGGAGGCCTAGAACTCCGTCCGAGGGGTGCTGGAAAGCTGCGAACCTTCAGTAGGCTCCTCGTTAATATTTTGCTGGTTTTTTTTGACAGTTCTTAGTTCCGCACTGGATTTGCCGGGGGAGGCTGGGGGAGGTGCAGTGATGGGGTATGCGTACATAGACACAATACCCATTCTCGAGGTGGCCCTCTGACCAAGGATTTCTCAGCTAGGGGGTGGTATGTGTGTGTGTGTGTGTGTGTGTGTGTGTGTGTGTGTGTGTGTGTGTGTGGTGGTGGTGGTGGGGGACCAAGACTTGCAGGTTCCCTCTCCCTTTCCCAAACCAGAGCTGTTGGTCTTCGGGCTAGTGACTGACTCCTTCTGAGCCCCATTTCTGCTGGAAGTTTGGGATGTCAGCTGGATGCAGAAGATAGGAAGGGAGGGAGGCAGCAAGCAGAGGGAGATAGGACTCTACTTGCAGACCAAGACTGTGGTACAATCTAGGGGCCGGAGGTCACTTGAGAGCCGCTGTCTCCCAGATTACTCTCTCCAGTGCAGGGAGGTATGTAACCTTATCTAGGGGGGCCCAGACACCCCTTGGATGCTTCTCTTCTGAGCACCCATCTGGTCTGTCTAGTCCAACCCCATCAGTTGACAGGGGAGGAAATGGAGGCTTGGAGAGGGATAAGCCTGTGCAAGAAGGGAGGGTGATGGTCCTAACCAAGGTCTCTTTGCTCTTAACCTGGGCTCATTCCCTTCTGCCCATCGAGAGAGGGATGTCTCGGGACCTGGGCAAACCAAGATCCCCACTACCCTGCCTCAGTCCTAGGGGGGATGAGAAAGTGAGTGGTGAGGGCACTGCAGATCTGTGCCCCAAATATTATTCTTGGAAACTCTGTCCCAGAGTATTGGCTTTCGTCCTGGGAGACATGAAAAGAAATGGGGCGGGGTGGGGCGGGAGGGTGGGAGGGGGAGAGGTACTTTGGGACTTCTATGGAAGCCTCCACTCTTCTCCCCAGGAAAACTGGTGCCCAAAATCTATCCCAGCTGCGACCTCTTCTCCTCCGGCAGCTCTCTCCTCTCCTCCGAGTACTTAGCTGGAGGAAATCAAGATTCTCTCCCTGACTCCCTCCCCAGCTTGGGGTGAAAGGGGCTGAGAGAGCTCATGGCCCCTGGAAAACATTAACTCGGAAAGGCATTTCCTGGTTATTTCCCAACTCCTGGACAGCATCCTCACCCCCAGGACCAGAGCCCAGAAGAGAGCCGGGAGTCCTGACCTCCCTTCTCCTCAGTCACCCCCTTTGGATTGGTCAGTCTTATCCCAGAAAAGAATCGCTGGCTGCTGTTGTCCTAGAGGCTGTTCGCTCTGGGATTGGAAGTTCCCCTAGGCTAGGATGGGGGCGGGGAGGGGGGAGGACAGGAGGAGGCAGGGCTCTGGGGGGACAGGGAGAAAGGAAGGGAAAGTGGGATGGAAGGAGGAGAGGGAGAAAGCTGGGCTGTTGAGCCAGACACGGGAGAGATGTGGATGTACAGGTGCTGGAGATGGAGAGTGGCGACATGGGGGGGGGGGGAAGGGGAGAGACACGGAAGGAGGGACAGAGAGACGAGGTCAGCCGGTGCCAGAGAGGGGGAGAGAGTGAAAGGGTGAGGCAAAGAGTGGAAAGATGGAGTTGTGGAGGAGCGACAGCTGTGGGCTGGGGAGTTAGAAAGAAATAAACTTGGTGGGAGAGAGAAGTGCGGGGTCAGAGATGGAGGAGAGACAAGAGTTTGGGGGAAATGACAGAAATGCAGAGGAGAGGCGGGGGAGGGAGCAGTGGAGGGAGTGAGCTGGATGGGGATGATGGGGGGGAGCAGAGGAAGGTGGAGGGAGGGAGGGAGGAAGATAGGGCGGAGGCAGAGAGGAAGCAAAAACGCAGTGGTGGGGAGTAGATCAAGTGAGATGGGGAGTGAGGGAGGGAGAAAGGAAGGGTGTATATGAAAACAAGGGGCAAACCCAGAGCTCAGAGACAGAGAAGAGGCAGCCAGGGAGCCAAAGGGGGGAGAGAGACAACGAGAAAGAGACGGAGGCCGAGGCGGTTTCATAAAATAGATATAACATGAATCAAGACCAAAGAAGAAGAGAAGATAGCTCCACAGAGAGATGAGGAGAGGCAGAAATTGTGAGAGGTTGTGAAAGGTGTGTGTGGGGGGGGGGGGGGAGAGAGACAGAGACAGAAGAGAGAGAGGGGAGAGAGACAGAGAGACAGAGAGAAGGGGGGAGAGAGAGAGAGAGAGAGAGAGAGAGAGAGAGAGAGAGAGAGAGAGAGAGAGAGAGAGAGAGAGAGAAAGAGGAGGGAGGAGGGAGGGGAGGTGCATACAGAACCTAGAGAGGGAGCAGACAGATAACACACAGGGAGAGTTGAGTCAGTCAGAGCAGATCATGGGGAGCTGAAGACCTTCTGCAGAAATGTTGGGAGAGAGGTGATGGTGATCTCAGGGAGGGAAGTGTGAGCATCCAGAGAGCAAAGAAGAGGGAGTGGGTTGAAGGGTGCGGTTGGTGGGAAGGCCCCAGAGCGACTGCTGCCCCCTTTGCTGCCTCTTGAAGAACCCTTGCCCCTGGGGCCCTCAGCCCTGAGGCAGGCAGCCTCCGGCCCTTCCAGGGATGCCTGAGCTGTGTGAGAACCTCACCTACGTCCAGGGCAATGGTGGTCCAGTGACCAGCACGCTGATGTTTCTGGCTGGGGTGGTTGGCAACGGACTGGCCCTGGGCATCCTGGCTGCCCACCGGCGGGTGCTGCGGGCTCGCTCCTCTGCCTTCACTGTGCTGGTTACGGGACTGGCGGGCACTGACCTGCTGGGCACATGCTTCCTGAGCCCTGCTGTCTTTGTGGCCTATGCCCAGAACAGCTCTCTCCTGGGGCTGGCCCAGGGGCCGGGGCTGTGCCACTGCTTTGCCTTCGCCATGACCTTCTTTGGCCTGGCATCCACTCTCATCCTCTGTGCCATGGCGGTGGAGAGATGCCTAGCCCTCAGCCACCCCTACCGCTATGCGCAGCTCAATGGACGTCGCTATGCCAAGCTGGCCCTCCCTGCTATCTACACCTTCTGTGCTCTGTTCTGCTCCTTGCCCTTTCTGGGGCTGGGCCGGCACCAACAGTACTGCCCGGGGAGCTGGTGCTTCATCCAGATGCGTTCCGAGGAGGCTGCTGTGCAGGCCTTTTCTCTGGCCTACGCCACCCTGGTGGGACTGCTTGTGGGGGCCATCATCCTATGTAACGGCTCCGTCACCCTGAGCTTGTGCCGAATGTACCGGGAGCAGCGACGGCGGAGAGGTTCCCTGGCACCCGGGCGAGCTGGGCCAGGGTCCAGGGAGGGCGAGGACGAAGTGGATCACCTGATTCTGCTGGCCCTCATGACCGGTATCCTGGCCATCTGTTCGCTGCCTCTCACGGTGAGACCCCCTACGGAAGGTTAAAGTGGGAAGAGGTCAGGAGGGGGCAGGGGCTTCCATGCCTGCTCTCCGTTTCGGGGCTGACTGGGCTTCCCGGCCACTTCCCTGCACTTTGACCACGGACAAAGCCTTTGCTACTCTGGCCTCCCCACCTACAAAACGAGAGATGACCTTAAAGGTCCCTTTCAGGCATGACTTCCTATGGATTGGATTCTCTGTCACCTTCTAGACCCTCTCTCCCTCTTGTGTCCTCACAGAGACATCTGTCGCTCCCTAGCCTTGAGGTAGCTCACCTGGGTCTCTCCTTTGGATCCGGCCCCTGGCATGCCTTGTGATGGTGGGGAAAACATCCCCAGCTTTCTGCTCCCCACTTTCTTCATCAAAAGGGGTGGTGGTGGTGAATGCCAGACAATTTGCTTAGGGGAGCAGGTGGGAGATCTCTGAAGTGCCAGACAGCCCTGGCTGGGGTTCTGCCCTCACCCACATGGCGTACTGCTCTCCTCAGTGTCCAGCAAACCTTAGGGTGGGGTGGAAAGCCCCTTAGGAGACCAGGCTCACCCCCTATCCTGTATCACCCAGCTCTTCTCGGTGTGGTTTCCCTTCTTCCCTTTTAGTTTCTTTATTTTTTCTTATCTTATTGCTGCTCCCCCACCTCTTGTTCCCCTCTCCTCCAGGAGTGGGAGTGTGGGAGCCACGGGGGTGGGGCAGAGAGAAGGCAGAGAGAAGGCAGAGAGAGGAAGTATCTGATGGTTTTAGTCAGAAGACCTGGGTAATTTTTTTTTTTTTTTGTAATTCTCTGTCCTCGTGACCTTTGGGTAAATGACTTCAGCCCTCTGCCTCACTTTCTTTAGCTCAGGATGCTGTGGGCTGCCTGGGTTTGACTCCTGGATCAGGAGGAGATGGGGAGAACTGGGTCCCCAAAAGACAGCTTGAGAGACAGTGGGGAGCAGGAGGTCTGATGCCCGGGTGTCCTTCGTCCCATTAACCTGCTCCCCGTCCCTCCTCCTTCCCCCAGATTCGTGGCTTCAGGCAAGCCATCAGACCTGACCCCAAGGACCTAGGAGACCTTATTGCCTTCAGATTCAGTGCCTTCAACCCCATCCTGGATCCCTGGGTCTTCATCCTCTTCAGAAAGGCCGTCTTCCGAAGGCTCCGGCATGTGTGCTGTTGTCTCCGCCGGGCCCCACCCATGGGGCCACCAGCTGTTAAGGTCCACAATTTCCCCTTTCCTGACACAACCCAGGGATGAGACACCAGGCACCTGTCCTTGTTTGACCCCCCAGTCTCTGTTGGCCATCTCAGCTCCTGCCAGGCTGGGGGGGGGCTCAGTGGGATATGGGTGGAAGGACAGATTGTCAGTCCTTGCAGGTCCTCCTCCAAGCAATCCCCCCAAGCCACCAAAATCTCCAACTCTCCATTTCGTCTGCGTGACTCTGGCCAAGTCCCTGTCCCATTTTACGGTTTTCTCATGAGTAAAACAAAGGGATTACAATAGTTTGCAAGGACCCTTCCTGCTTCCAAAGTGGATGAAATGCTCAGGGCCACAGGCGGCTGTCTGGGTGGGGCTCAGCCACCGGAGAGGGGCAGAGGGGACAGATGCATCTGCCGTCTTTAGTGTCAGCCCAGGAACCCTGACATCTGGCTTGTCAGAGTCTCCCCAATCCTCCCACCTCAGGCGTCACCCCAGCACTCCTCTAGGATCGCCCCATCAAGTAGCTGCCCCTATAAAGTCCAGACAAGGGAAAAAGGAAAAAAAGTATCTTGGAACCTAGAAAGAATAGTGATCTCAAAATAACCAGGCTCTGCGCTCCCTTGGCCCGGCTCAGCCCAGCCCAGCCCAGCCCTTCGTCTCCCATCTATATCACTGTCTAAATATTTGGAAAGCAGCAAAGTTCTCAGTGGCTTCTGTATCCTCAATGTGAATTCCCCAGCTTTGGTCCCTGTCTCCTCTTCCTTCCCCAGTGGTGGGCCTCAACCTCTCAGCAAGATGGGAGACCTCGGGATCTCAAGGGCTTCTCTTCCCATCAGACAAGCTGCCCCTCCCAGTTCCCCCTCAAAGAGTCATGTCATGTAGTCCTCCCCTGCCCTAGTCCCTAAGTTCCCCCCGCCAAGATGAAGTGCCCCAAGGGTAAAGGAATGTCTAGGGAGATGAGGAAGAGGATGGAGCTGGGTTGGTGGAATGGGGAAGGAGTAAGCTGATGGGCATGGCAGGGATGAAGAGGGGAACGGTAGAGTTCAAGAAGAAAAACGGTGTTGGTGGCAACATTGGTGGTGGGGAAGGCAGGGAGGGTAGCTGGCAGACAGTCCTGGAGACACGTTTCCCATCCAAATGTTGGGAAACGGCCAAGAGTCGTAAAGCACCATGCCAAATGAACGAGCACTGCAAAGCTTCCTATTTACAGGGCAAAACCCCCAGGGTCTCAGAACACTCAATTTCTCCCTGTCCATCGATGAGCCCTGGAGGGATGGAGGTGGAGAATAAGTTAGAACCTGGGGTCTTCCTACCCCCAAACCCTTCTAACCCTCCAGTCCTCTTCCCTGAGTTCCCAGTCCAGTGCCGGTTCCTCTGCGTGCCTTTGGGAATGGGGTGGGGGGTCAAAGAGGCACAGCCCCTAATCAGGGGCACCAGAGGGAATGAATGATGAATTGGCATCTTGGCTAGAGGGTGAGCAGAAAAAAACAGCTTGACAGACGAATCCCACTTCCCTTTTCCTGACCATGTGGGCCCCACCCTCCATGAAGGGCTGGTTGGGCTCAGCACATTCTGTCATGCAGTCCAGGCAGCAGGATCCTGCAGGACAGGCTTCCTTTTGGCTACTAGGGTTAGGGTTAGGCCTCCTTGACCGGCAGAGTTCAACTCTGGACTTGGGGTCTGGGTGTGAAGAAAAGAGGATGCCCCCGACCCCTCCGGGTGACTTCTTAGCCTAGGGTGGGACCCGGCAGCACAGTGGAGGCAGGGGATCCTGATGGTAGGACTGGAAGGGTTCCAGATCAGTGGAGTTGAAAGGACTCCCTACCAAGAGCCAGAAAGTGAGGGCTGAGTCTTTTTGCTGCTAATTCGTCTACCACATGTGTGACCTTGGACAAGTCACTTTTCCTTTGTGTGGTTGGACTAGGTATCTATGAAGGTCCCAAAGTCACAGAGCTTTATAGCTAGATGGAACCTTAGAAGACATAGCAGATATCGGAATAGGGAACAGGGAATGCCAGAGCTGGGAGGGCCCTTAGAACAGGGGATGTCAGAGCTGGGAGGAACCTTAGAATATGCACTGTCAGGGCTGGGAGGGGCCTTAGAACAGGGAATGTAAGAACTGGATAGGCCTTGGAACAGGGAATGCCAGAGCTGGGAGGGCCCTTAGAAGAGGGAATGTCAGAGCTGGGAGGAACCTTAGAATAGGAACTGTCAGGGCTGGGAGGAGCCCTAGAACAGGGAATGCCAGAGCTGGGAGGGTCCTTAGAAGAGGGAATGTCAGAGCTGGGAGGAGCCTTAGAACAAGGAATGTCAGAGCTGGAAAGGACTTTAGAACAGGGAATGCTAGAGTTAGGGTTAGGGTTAGCTGGGAGGGCCTTAGAACAGGGAGTGTCAGATCTGGAGGGGTCTTAGGACAGGGAATGCTAGAGTTGGGAGGGGCCTTAGAATATCACTTATGTTCAGCCTTTTCAGTACTGGACATGGTGTCATGAAGATCTGGACTCAAACCCCACCTCTAAGATGTATCAGTCATGTGACCCTAGATAAATCATGTAACCTCTGACCCTCTTTGCTCATCTGTAAAACTGGGGATAATAATTCCATGTGGTTCCTACATCCTCACACTGGGGGAGGGGTGGGATGGTGGTCAGCCAGGAGGCGCATCCAGGGGCCGCCCTCTGTGTCAGGCTGCGTGTTGGCCGACAAGTCTCCTCTATCACATGAGGTCCCCTCCTTCCCCTCCGGTGCCTCGGCTTGGACTTGTCAGATGAGGGTGCACTGGGTGTTCTCTTAAGGCCCCCTCCAAGTTTGACCTGCTGGGGGTGTAAGTTGGGGAGCGATGAAGAAGATGATGGATGGGTAAGGGGAGGCTGAGTCTCAAAGCCTTTCCATTGGAGAGGAAGTCCTGGTAGGCATGAATCACAGGGCCTCCATCAGAGCTGGGCTAAGGGAGGAGGGAGGGAAGGGATCTCGAACAGAGGGAGGGTGAGTGTCAAAGCCCACCTGCCTGAAGCTTTTGGGGATGGCACTGGAGGCTGCCAGGGGGGCATAGAATTGGGTGGGAGCTGACTGGGGAGGGCAGGCCTGGGAAGCGCACTCCGGGAGGCGACGGAGCGGGGATACTGGGCAGGTAGCACAGGTTCTGGAGTCAGGGTGCCGAGTTCAAATCCCACCTTGGACACTATGTGTGTGAGACTTCAGGCAAGTACTCTACCTCCCTGGGTCTGTTTGCTCATCTGTACAGTGAGGAGGGGTGAGAGCTAGCTGGCCTCTGAGGTCCCTTCTAGCTCCAGGATCCTAAGAGAGGGGGAAGCTGTGGACAGACCATTCATTTACAGTCCTATTCAGGGCCTCTTCCAGTGCGGCCCCTTTCTGGGCCCCGGGGTGTTCATTTGTCCCATACAGAAACCCAATGAGAGCTGACTTCCCAACCCATGGCTCATTCTGGGAGCCCCAGTGACTAAAGAAGGATGACTGGGCCGGGACTTTCTCAATCAATGGCTACCAATCACACAATCGTCATAGGGGTGGGCGGGAGTTGTGCAAGAGATTCTCTGGCGCCACAAAGAGGCCTTTCAGGCCCCAGATCCTGGGCGGCTGCCGCCCCCTTCTGGCTACACGGAGACCCTCACAGGCTGCAAGCCCATCCGCCAAGCGCTGCACTCCTCCTGCCCAGGGACCCTTCCCACCACACTTGAGGCACCCACCCTCACAAGCTATTTAACTTCCGTCTTGTTTGAGGAAGGGGCGACATGGCCACCGTCAGGGCACTTGTGCTCCCTCTCTGTAAAACGGGGGCTGCATCTTGGCTCTGACCCCCCTCCAACTTCAGCATGGGAGTCATAACCTTCCAGACGCTCGCCCCAAACATCTGCCTCTGGTCCGTCTCCAGCTCCTAGTTATCCCTCTGTGCACACACATCCTTCCTCGTGGACTGGGGCCCTGGAGACCTCCCCCCTATATTTGTACGTTCAGCTCCTCCCGGCCCCGGCCCACACCTGCCCACCGCTCCCAGGCTCTAAGGCCCCCTAGGCAGCAATTCTGGGAGGTTTGCATGTCTGGGGTGAAGGACTCTGTAGTCTGTAGCCAAGCTAGGTTCCCCCAGCATCCTTCACTTCTCCCATGGCCAGAGGCCTTCCTGCATCTCTCACAGTTTGCCTTGTCCTTCATCTGAGAAGCAAACAACTCCCACTCTGGCTTCCTGTGGCAAAAAGGCCAACTGGCCTTCTCAGGGCTGTTTCCCTCTGTGAGAGAAGGGAGTGGGGCCAGGTGGTCCCTGGGGTCCCTCTAAGAAGCACGAATGCTGGGTGAATGCTGGCCTTGGTGTCAGGCTCTACCTTACTAGCTCTGGGACCTGGAGCTCTGTTATCTCAACAGCATTTAGGGGAATTTGACTAATGACCTCTGAAGTCCCTTCCAGATCTCAACCTCTTCCCTGGAAGGAGCCTTTCAACATTTGGGCCTCTCCAATGTTTAAATCTACCCCCATCCACACTGCCTTCAGCTACTCTCGTCTGCCAGGTCCGGCCCTCACCAACTCACCCCCCTTCTCCTGAAGCCCACCTGGCTTGAGCCCTGCCCATTCCTCCCAGTGACAGAACAAGGACTAGACATTCCTAGATCCATCCCCAACTTGTCTGAATTGTGGACACACCCCTGCCCCTGAGAGGGGAAGGGGACTCCTGGTCCAGCTTTTCCCCTATCCTAGTAGCATCTTTGCCTCTTGTCTCAGATGTCACCATTTCATCCCCTTCCTGCTGCCAGGGTGCCCTTTACCAACCCCTATCTACATCCAACTAGTCCCTCAGGTTTCAGCTCATGCTGGGCAGCTGTCCCTGCTGACCCCTCACTGGACACAATTCCATACTGGAGCAATTCTGCCATCAAACCCTGCACTGCATTTCTGTGGTTTCCCTAAGGTGCCTCACACAGGGGTCTGAGCAGTAAGGGTTCAATAAACACCCGACACAAGCCCCTTGCTGTCCAGTATAACGTAGGCACTTGATGTTTGAGCTGAAAGCAGAATTCCTGAGCCTTGGGCTGACACTATTACCTACCTCACAGTCTAGAGCAGAACTCTGGAGAACCAATGGAATTGAGAAAAAACGGAGTTGATGCCATTAAAAAGCCATCTGGAGTTAACTGAAGGCCTCTGAAGTGGTCCTGGGTAGCCAGGTGGTGCAGTGGATAGAGCACTGGGTCTGGAGTCAGGCAGACCGGAGTTCAAATGTGACCTCAGACACTCACTAGCTGTGTGACCCTGGGCAAGTCACTTCACCCTGCTGGCCTGTTTCTTCCTGTCAAATGAGCTGGAGAAGGAAATGGCTGAATCTGTGCCAAGACGAGCCCAGATGGGGTCACAGTAAGTCTGACACGACTGCACACTCTCACTGGGGGAGACAGAAGAACCAAGATACGGCCTGACCTCGAGACCCTTTTGATTTTGGTGGGCAGCCAGGCTGACTTCTAGGAAACGGAGTCAGAGGGAACCCAGAAAAGGAAGACTTCTAGGAGAGCCAAGGCCTTGGCATGATGTGGCCAACTAGGCAGGGGACATGGTGGGGGAGGGAATCATGCAGTGGCATTGTTACCCTGGGTCTCACCTCCCCGGCTCACAGGGAAAGCCCTCTGTGAATCACAAAACATTCTCTATCTGTGAATTACTGCAAAAGGGGAAGAGAGCCAGCCCAGGTAGTCACTGTATTTTATTGGAAAACATTGATCTATATTTTTCTTCACAGCTTGAACTGAACACAATATTGCCCGGTTTAAAAAACAGAACAAAACAAAATCAAACCACTCCCCAAATAGCCACAGCCTCATCCTGACTTGCTTGCCCACCATGGCCCTTGGCTGGGTTTCTACCTCTCCTTCCCCTGGGAGGGAGGCACCAGGGGCTGGGCAGGAGAGAAATCTCTCGGGTCGGGCGGCCTGCCTCCTTGCCAGGCTCGAGAAGGGTCAATTTGATCCACCTGGGCATTGGGGGTTGGGGGGCATGAGGAGAGAAAGGGAAAGAACCTAAGGAGGAAAAGGCCAGTCTGCCCATGGCTCCTTCCTCGTGCCAAATGTTAAGTGAAGAAAGAACTGGTTGCTGATAAGAAGAGAGTTTGCTGATCATGCTATCGGGCAGAGGGAGGGGGCAAGCGGAGGGAGGCTGACTAGCAGAGACAGAGGCCAGACCTACAGCGGCAGCGGTCACTACGAAGACGAGGAGGGGCAGAGAGGGGAGCGCGGACGGCCCGGCCTGGACGGCTCAGGGGCTCCTACATTGCTCTTCTTGTAGCTATGATCAATAACGGTAGTTGGGTCACCCCCCCACCCCCCCCCCCCAAGCTATATATGGATTTGCCTGAAAAAGAAAAACAAAACCAAAGACTCGAGCACATTGCCAAGCGACCACTGACACATTCACTCAAAGTGGGGGGCTGGAGCAGAGGAAGCCGGCTGGGGGGCTGGGGAGGGGTGCGCGGGGATTAGCACCAGATATTTACAGAACAGCTGGAGAGATTGCTTTAGGAGTACGGACATTTACAATTTATACACGGTGCCAAGGGGGCAGGGACTCCTCTCCCCTCCTCTCCCACAGGCCAGAACTTGGTAGAGCCAATCGCTGATGATTTGGGAATAAAAGCCAATGGGTTTGTAATGTTCACGTCAACCTCCTTTTCTTCACCTGTCCTACCCCCAACCAGTGCCTACACTTCCCTTCTCCTCACTTTCCAAGGCCACGCTGGGTGGCGCCACACTGTCTTCATGCCCACCCCCCACCCCAACACCTCCTGTTGGAACTCCTGCAGACCTTTCACCATGGCCCCCCGAAGGTTTCGCACACAGAACCACAGTGTCAGACGCATGCAAACATCTAAAGGGTTTGGCTTTCCTGGCCCAGGTAGGGACACTCTCCCCACTCCTGTGTAGCTCCCGGCATGGGACCAGCACTGGCCACCGAAAACAAGGTCAGAAATCCAAGGGAGAGGAGGGAAGCTATGGAGAGCCACGAGGGCAGATCCCCTGTTTGGTGGGGGGCTGGGAAGGGGCCGTCTGAGGGGTCAGTGGAGGTGCTGGGAGGTCCCGGGGGGAGGGGGGGGAGAGGGAAGAAGGGAGGGAGGAGATCAAAGAGCAGTCATGCAGCTTGGGACAAATCTCGTGTTGCTTTATGTCGGATTCTCAGTCGTCAGTCAGGGTTGGCTTAGAACCAGGTTATGCGAGTAAGAGTGTCGGAGAGAGAGAGCGCGAGAGAGGAGAGAGAGATCAAAGGAGAATGGGCATCACCAGCTGCCCGGGGCCTTCACTTCGCGGTCATCATCTGTACAAACTCTGCAGAGACAAGGGAGAGGGAACGCTCATTAGGCCTGGGGACCTGGCTCTGGGCCCGAGACACGGGGAAGGGATGCTTGGGGATGTCACGACACCTACGGCAACTCTACCGGGACTCCCACAAACCTTCCCTTGGCCCTGTTGAGCTGGGGGCGGATGGGGAGGTCCCCTGGTGACTCCTGTCCCGTATCTGTTGCCTGACTTCTCTCAGGGCTCAGCCTACGCCCTGGGCTGGGTGCTTTAAGGGTGTGTGTGTGTAGACCCTAAACATACCTTCATAGTTAACTTGGCCATCGCCATCTATGTCTGCCTCTCGGATCATCTCGTCCACCTCCTCGTCGGTCAGCTTCTCCCCGAGGTTGGTCATCACGTGACGAAGCTCCGCAGCACTGATATAGCCGTTCCCATCCTGGAGAAGCAGAGGAGAAAGGGCCTCCTTGTCTGCCCAGAGCCTCCTCCACACCTTCCCACCCACCACCTCACTCAACTCTCAAGGAGACCCAGCAGTCGCTAGGGACTGGAGAGGCGATGTGATCCCGCCAGAAGATGGGAGCAGTTGGGTAACTGAGCCGAGAGAGGGCAGGCTCCTGCCCCACAGCCAGACCTGCTTCCCCCTCCCTTGGGCAAAGGTGCCATCACTCACCTTGTCAAAAACGCGGAACGCCTCTCGGATCTCTTCCTCGCTGTCTGTGTCCTTCATTTTCCTTGCCATCATGGTCAGGAATTCAGGGAAGTCAATGGTCCCATTTCCTGGAAGTGAGTGGCCAGGTCAGAAGAGTTTGGAATACAGCAATACAAAGAAGGGGCCAATCTCTCCACCAGTACCTGGGAGAGGACTTCTGGCTCACCCACCCACCACCCACCTCCTCAGGGCTCACCATCTGCATCCACCTCATTGATCATATCTTGGAGCTCAGCCTCCGTTGGGTTCTGACCCAGGGATCGCATCACTGTACCCAACTCCTTGGTGGTGATGGTCCCATCTCCATCCTTATCAAACAGGGAAAAGGCCTCCTTGAACTCTAAAAGGGCAAGATTACAAGGTCAGAACTGGAAGGGACACTTTGTTTTATACAAGCTGTGGGTCACCCCAGCCAGGGTTACCCAACCCCTAGAGTGAGAGCCTCTGAAAGGCCTCAGGTGCCTACCCAGCTCCACTGACCCCTCCAGGGCCAAATTATGCCAAGGGTTACCTGAGCAGTGGGCCCTGGCCCTGCTCTAGGCATGGGGGGAGGGCTTTGGAGAGATGGGGTTTCACCTTTATCTTCCCCAAAGCTGAGGGAGAAGGCCACACAAGGGCCCAGCAGTGCCCAGGATGAAGCCCAAGGAAACGATCCCATCTAACTGGCTCTGCCAACCCAGACTGCCGTCCCCCCACTTGCCGCTGGGGCTGCCCGTGGGAGGAGCTCAGCGGTTCTGTGTGGCAAGGTGTGGGGGTGGGTGGCAGCGGTGCATGCCTGATGGACGGACAGTGCGTGGGGAGGGAGAGGCGGCTGCCGAGCCAGAGGGACGGGAAGCTGCCGGTGCCGAATGGGGAGGCCGCAGCTGGGCGCTCGCTGCTTGGGAAGCAGGCACATGCCTCCTACCCTCCCACTGGGTTCATTTTGGCACCAGATGCTCCTGTACCCCAATTCCTCAGCCGAGCTGTTGGGAAGAGGAGACGTCTGGTGGCCCTTCCCCAAAGGGTACGGTCTAAGGGGGCTGTGCATGTGTGAGCCCAGTGGTGGTGGCTGAGCAGGCAAGCACTCGGGTATCTGTGCCCATGGGCCTACTGGCTCCCTCAGCTTGGCCAAAGCCCAGAGGTTCCTTCAGAGCAGGGCCCGTGTCCTACGGGGCCACGACCTGAGGCTGGACTGTGCTCCCAGGACACACGGGCTGGCTCCAAGCCGGGAAGCAAAGGAGGGGTTGCTTTGGCCACGCAGACCAGGGCGGCTCTGAGAGCAGGGAGGAAGAGTAAGCTCAGGCCCACCCGCTCTCTGATTGGGACACGAGCTCAGATGAGTCTTTTCTAAGTCAAAGAGAAGCACGGGGGTGCCATAGAATCTGCCTCGCTCCCGTGGCAGTCACAACACAGCTTGCTGGGTCACTGGTGGTGTCCAGTACCAGTCACTTAGCAAACAGCACTTAAGAGGTGGTAGCGGAAAGGGTAGACAAGTGGAGAGCAGGAGGCCCGGGCCGGAATCCTGGGCCTCGCCAGGCTGCTGGCCAAGCCTCAGGGTCCTTATCTGAGCAGTGAGGTGACTTCTACTGCCCCCTCCCAAGCCTGTTGCGGGGATGGCACTCGGCAGTGAGAAGGACCACATGCCCCCGGGACCTGTGTGCACGGAGCCATGGGGGACAACAATGTACAACAGGCACTCCTTGTCCTCTCAGGGTCCCAGGGGACGTTTCTACCCTTTCCCCAGAGCTAGCGGGCAAGGGATAACAACAAGTTTATATAGCCATCTAGCGGGCCCTGAGACGCCCGGCTCAGTCACAGGTGTCCTTGGGGGGTGGAGGGAGCGGGGAGGAGGCCTCACCTGCAATCTGCTCCTCGGTCAGCTGGTCAGCCTGCAAAAGCACCAGACGGAGAAGTGTGTTACTGGACCGGCTGGCCAGTCAACATCAACGCCCCCATAATTCTTTAATGAATTTCTCCTTTCCACCCCCTCCGCATGAACAGATACTTTGTGGAGACAGAGCAGCTGGGGCGAGGGTGGCGGGCAACAAGGCCGGGCCAGGGGCCTTATCTGGAGCGGCCACAGTCGGGCTGAAATGCAGGCCCCGATTCTGTGTATGACAGACTGAGGCTGGCGGCTGGGCCCAGCCGCTTTTGGGGACCTGTCTCCCTGGGACACTCAGCCAGGATGCCGTGCGGGGGCGCAAGGGGCATGAGAATGACGGCGTGTTCAAGGGGAAAGAGGCCTCCCTGAGCCCTGGGTTTGTGCCTTTAAGGTGTCACTGAGGAGGCAGGAGCTTCTTCCCCAGAAGCCTCATCGAGCAGGTCTAGAAGGTTCTGCCAAAGTGAAACAGGTCAGTTCTTGAGCAGGGGGAGGGAGTGGAAGTGGGAGCCCAGACCTGCACCATTAACCCAAATCATGTCCCATGTCACCTCCACATCAGAGGGAGCCTAGGGGCAAAGCGCTCTTCCAGGCCGGCCGCACTCCAGGACTGATGGCGGGCAGGAGGGTCTGTGTGACCCAGCCTGCTCCCTGGCTGGAGGGTCGCCACTGGAGAATGTTCTCCTTGGGCTCGAGGGACAACTGTCAGGGAGGGGACTGCAGCAGTGCGGCCGTCGCGGGCTGGAGCCGGCTTCCCAGCCACTGCAGTGTTCTTAACCCCTTCTCTCCCTGCCATCCCAACCCGACGGGTCAGTCTGAGGCCAAAGCTGGTCTGTGCTGCAGGGGACCTCCTCTCCGGGCAGGGACGCAGTGTGGGACGCTCCAGAGCAGGGGAGAAGGACCGACGAAGTACGGCCGTTCTCAGGGGAAGGGCCGGCCCAAAGACTGCCACTCGCCCCATATCCATCAAGGGCCCCTCCACCTGGATCATTTGTCTCAAGATCAGTGGTAAGAAGGCATCTGTGGGTACTTTGGGCCCACAAAAAACCAGGCACGAACGAGGAGAATGGGAGGAATGTCAAAGTTATGGAAGAAAGGAGAGGAACGAGAACCCCCACTCTGAAGAGAAGCCAGGGGAGGGGAAGGGTTCCCCTCTGGCCTCCCTCCAGCCTCATCCCCAGCCTCCACACAGAGCTGAGCCATGGGCTGGAAGAGGGAGGACAGAATCCCTTCACACGGTCCCTGGTCACCTCCACCAGGACCCCCGAGGAGACACGTCATGGAAAGAAACGAGGGAGCAGGCCTTCTCATCAAGGCCCATTCCAGAAAGAAGAGGAGCAAAGATGGGGAGCCCACACCGTGTCCAACACTGCCCCGCAGCTGGGAGGCCAGGGCCGAGCCCACCCTCCACAGTGCTGCTGGGGAGACCAGACACAGAGGCAGGGCCCTCAGGCCATCCAGGGAGGAGACCAAAGTCTGCCACAGAGGAAAGGATCCCTTTCCTCCCACCCACACACTCCAAGATCCCTGAGGTAAAGGCAGACAAAAGGTGGATCCCCCGGAGGTGGGAGACCCTGAAACTGCAGGAAGGTTGGGGAGATGAGGGCCAGAGGGAGAAGGGAGCCCAAGGTGACTGAGGCTTCTCTCTCAGCCAATGCCAGCAGTGATGATAGTGCGGGGGGCGGGGGGGGGGCGGGGGGGCTTGGGGGTGTGTTGCAGAGGAGGGAAGAACAATTCACCAATGAGGAAATGAGCGCCTGGGACAAGTCACTCACCATCTTGGTCTCCTTGGCTAGAAAATGGAGCAGATGGATGAAGATCTCTCAGGCCTGACATTCTATGACTAGGCCCCAAGGATGAGGTCAAGAAGGCTTGGAGATGGACTGACTGTTCCTTAAGTCAACCGGAAGTCTAGCTAGAGGTAAGGGCCTCTCACTGAACGTGAGCGTGTGAGCTCTTTGGGAACAATCCCACTGGCTGGCTAGTCCAAGGCCGACACCAAAGACCCCTCAGGACCAGGAGGAAGAAGGCAGTGCCTGGCTCAGCTGTATTGGTAGGAGAAGCAGGCTCGGCCCAGCAGCAGAGCACTCTAGCCCTCCCCACTCTGCTGGGAGGTCTTCCTGGATGCCTCCCTTCATTTCACCCCCACACCTCGGTTTTCCAAGTGCTACCCTGGGCAACTTCGCCCAGCAGCTCCCACACTCTTGGTACCCTTGGCCAAATTCCATTCCACTGGGATCCCCCGCCTCTGCCTTAGTCCACCCCTCCCGTCTCCCCAGACTGGAAATCCTTTGTTCCAATCTTCCAGAAAACCACCTGCCACCTGCTCCCCCAACCCGAATCCCACTTTTCTCTCCTCAGAGCTTTATTTCTCAATTTTAAATCCCACCTCATTGTACCAAAGGCAATCCTTCCTTCCCAGGCCTGTTTATCTTCTCCCCTCCTTAGCAAGCAGGCCCTTAAGATCCCACTGTGGGCACAAACGCAATTCACAGGAAAAATCCATCTTTTAGCTCAACCCTCCCCTGACTCTCCTAATTCATTCTGTGTAACCCCCCTGAAACCCTGGGATCTCCCCCCCCAACACCTGGGTTTCTACCTCTGCCTAACCACTTGCACTTCATTCACTTGGCTAATACCCAAACACCCTTCAGTTATTCCCACAACTCTCCCTCCCCTTTCTCCTCCTCCAACCCCCTCTGGTTCAGCCTTCCACCCACCAGCATTCTGTATCCCACCCATATTTCTCCCTCCCCCCTCAGCCTTTTCCTCTTCCTCTTCTTCATCCAGCCCTATACTCTTCCCTAGTCTCTTTCCCCCTGCCCGTCCCCCAGAATTCCAAGAGGATGATGCCGTTGTCCTCAAACCTCCACGGAGGCTTCGAATGCCCCCCCCCACTGGGATTCTGGGCCTGCCCTGGTCCTCTCTTGTCCCCTCACCTGCCCAGGGCGTCCCCAACCCTTCCATCTTCCTTCCCATTACAAATGGGATCTTTCTCTCTCCCCTCCCAATTCCTTTTGCAAAGACACCCTCTATTTCCCAGGATCCAGGATCTAATTATCATCCTGACCCATCTGCAGGATTCATTCTCACCCCTTTCTTTTTCCTCTTCCTGCAATATACCAACTGGCCCCAACAGTGCTTGGCCAGTCAGGGTTCAGCCTCTCCCATCACTTCCACAAGGCTGCTCCTTCCCCCTAACAAATGGGCCTGCTCTCTCCTTCCTCTGACTCAGTCTGATCATCGCCATCTTCTTCCAAGTCCAACCTTACACCCCCCCCCCAATCCCTTTTCTTCCCAAGGGGTCAAATGCCCCTTCTTTTCCCGGCAAAAACCAACCACTTCTACCAGAGTCCTTTTAGCGCCACCCCCCCCCCTTCCTTCTAATCCCTTGCTCAGACGCTTTCACCTTTCCCAAACCTCAGGTCAGTTTCCCTCCAATTCGCACACTCCTTCTAGGTTTGATCTGCTAACTCCACCATGCTCCAAGCATAACCTCTCTGCGATGGCCCGCCCAGCTAGGACCTCTGCTCATCTTCCCTAGGGGTGTCCCCATCTCCTCTGTCCTCTAGGAACCAGCCACCCACCTGGTGGCTACTTCCAATCCCTTTCCCTCTTCTACAAAGACCAGCCAGCTGACCCTCGAGAGTCAGCCCCACGGGGGTCCAAACTCTCCCCTCTTCTAGCTCAGAACCAAATCCTTCCCCACCTCCAACCAAGGTCTTTCCCTCCCCAGAGGCCAACTCTCAGGTCCTTCCCAACAGGAATGCAAATCCCCAGCCCAGGGGCTCAACTATTCTCCCAGTCAGAACTGCCAGCCAGGTCCCCACCCTTATCTTCAACCTTCCCTTTAGGTACTAGCCATTCCCCCTCCTCCCAACCCCTCAAAGGTTCCTCCTTGTTAGGGTTCAACCTTCCAATGCTGTTTTCTTCCCCTTCCCCCCCCCCCCCCCCCATCACTTTCTGCCCTTCAAAGCTTCTCCCTGTCGGTCTAGCCCTCCCCCACCCTTCCAAGGACCAAACCCTGCTGCCCCTCCCCCCCTCCTAAGGGATCCTATCAGGCTTCCAATCTCCATTTCAGGGTTCAATTCCCAATAACTAAGGTCACCCCACCCACTTCAAAACCATCTCCACCCCACCCCAAGTAGCCAAGGATCTTCCCTATTAAGAGTGCAACACAGCTCTGCACCCCGAGTTCATTCCCATCCCCCCACCCCAGGCCCAAATTAATCTTTTTCTTTTCTGCCAGTCCCCAGACCATCCTCCTGGGGCCCTCCCCGGCTGAAAATGACACCCCTTCAAATCCTCACCGGCACCTCTCGCTCCCCCAGACCAAAGTCAGCTCTTCTCCCCCCTTCACGTTTGAAATCCCCCCCCCCCCGCAGAAACTGACACCCCACCACGCCCCATCAGCACTCTCTGCCCCCTCCCCGACCAAATTCAGTTCTTCTCCCCCTACTTCCCCCTTGGGTCCTCCGGGCTGGAAATTAATCACCCTTCCCCTCCGGGGTCCTCCCTGACAGAAACTGACATCCCTATTCCCCAAGACCAAAGTCAGCTCTTCTCCCTCCCCCGTTAGAAACTGACTATTCCCCTCCCCCCAAACCGCCTTCTTGGGGTCCTTTCTAGCAGAAACTGACCCCCTCCCATTCCTCAAGACGAAGCCAGCCTTTCTCCCCCCTCCTCTCCGGGTCCTCTCAGTGGGAAACTGATCATCTCTACCCCCCCCATCATCAACCTCCCCCCCAAGTCAGCTCTTCTTCCCCTCCCCCCACCCCAGGTCTTCTGGGTATGGAACCATCCTCCTCCCCCAGAACACCCCAGGGGGCCTCGCTGGCGAACACTGACCATCCCCCCTCTGCCTTCCCCTCCCCCCACCCTAACGGTTCCCCACCCCCCCCGCCCCAGTACACTTACCATGGCGGGGCACGGGCGCTCTGGGCACCGGAGGAGGAAGAAGAGAAGAGGAAAGAGGAAGAGGAGGAGGGAGGAGCGGGGGTCGCGCGGCGCTGGGAACGAGGCTCCGAGCGCAGCAGGGGGCACAGCTCCTGCCGGATCCGCCGCCGCCGCTGCGCGCTCGCGCCACCACAGACTGCAGCGCGCGCCGCCGACAGCTTCTCCGCCTGCGCCTGCGCCTGCGCCCCGCCCGTCTGTCCCCGGCCCCGCCCCCACCAGCTTCCCCTCCCTTCCAGTTTCAGCGCCGCACTGCGGTGCAGGATCCCTCCGCCCGCCCCATTCCAGCCCTTGTCAGCCTGGGCCCGAGCCGGATCTACACTTGGGGTGGTGCGCGCCCGCGCCCCCGCCCCCGTCCGCGGCCCAGGGACTATTTTCTCTGTTCTCTTTTAGCCGTAGCGGGCGCGGCGGAGGGGCACTAATAATTCGTGAGTGACACGTTTCTTTCTCCCCACCCCAACCGTGTGAACTAAGCCGTCATTGGTCCGCAATGGCAGCGGAAATGAGAGGGGCTCTCCAATTGGTCCGACGTTCCCTGCAATGCGTCAAACCGGGACGTGCCACCGCATGGGGCCGGAAAGGGGGACATAGAGAAAAAAGGAATACGTCGGAAGAAGAGAACTCTTATCCCAGGAGCGAAAAGATGACAGAGGATTTTAAACTATTGAATTAACGAGGAACTGTTTCATCTAATGAAGCCCCCTACAGGGAGAGTGGGACGGTGCTGCAGGAAACGACCCCGATATTGCCCTCTTCCCACTACTTATATGGTCTGACCCGGAGAATGCCGTCATCACGCAGCTCCATCCTGGACTCGGGCTGGGGGGCGGGGCCACAGGATTACGTGCACAGAGAAGACCACGCCCCAGGGAGGAGAAAGGGGAGGGGGAGACAGATGATTTTCTCTTCCTTCTATCCTCTGTGACAACCCTGAGGCAGGGTAGGCCTGAAGGCTGCCTACTCCTCTGTCCTGTACCCCAGCCCAAGGATGGACGTTCTTAGGACCCTGGGGGTGTGAGATCGAGACGTGTCCATCACAACAGGCTCCCAAAGCACTTAACCAAGCCCTAACATCCTCCAGCAATGTCAGAGCTGGGAGGGCCCCAGAACAGGGAATGTCAGAGCTGTGGGGTGAATCTAGAACAAGGAATATGGAGGGGCAGGTGGAATGTCAGAGCTGGGAAGGCTCTTAGAACATGGGATGTCAGAGCTGGGAGGGCCTTTAGAACAGGGAATGTCAGAGCTGGGAGGGCCCTTAAAACATAGCATGATGAACTGATGATCATAACATGATGAAAGAAAAAGAGGGTGGGCCTCCTGTGTAAAGAGGGGCCCACACATGTTGAAGCTTCTCGTATGGATCGAAAGGAGGCAGACTAGACATCTTTGGCCTCCTCTCTCCCCACCCTTTTCCAATTCCTGCCAAGAGGGAAAGCAGGAAGTTGGGGCTGGAGTCCACTCTGCAATCCAGAGAGAAGGGAGGGTATAGGGCTAGAAGTCTGTCTGTTCTCTTATATATTATTAGCCTAGAGGATATGATTGGGCTCAAGCTAACTTCTCATTACTTTGTCATTTGCTTGAGCAAAAGTGGCAGATGGGAACAGTCAGGAAAGATAGGCACACTGATGAATTTTTTTGGGGGGGGTGGGGCAATGGAGGTTAAGTGATTTGCCCAGGGTCACATAGCTAGTAAGTATAAAGTGTCTGAGGCTGGATTTGAACTCAGGAACTCCTGAATTCAGGGCCAGTGCCTTATGCACTGTGCTACCTAGCTGCCCCTCACTGATGAATTCTTGGTGGAGCTTGGTTTAGTACAAGCATTCAGGAGAGCAATTTTGAATTATGAGAATAAAGTGACTAAAATTTTTCTACCCTTTGACCCTGAGATTCCACTGCTAGGCTTAGAAATAAGGAAGTCATTGATAAAAAAGAAAAGTCCCATATGCAACAACAGTATTTTAATTTATTTTTTGATGTCATAAAGAAGTGAAAAGAAAGTAGATGATTTTTAGTTGGGGAAGGGCTAAATGAATTGTGGTTCATTAATGTATTAGAATATTACTATATTGTTGTAAGAAAGGATAGATCTGAGGAATAAAGAGGACTGTGGAAAGATTTACACAATTTGATGCAGAGAGAAGTAAGCAGAGCCAAGGGAACAATATACACAATGGCTTGAACAATATAAAGGGGAAAAAAAAACCAACCTCCACAAAATAGTCAAAAGTGTATGTTGCAAAATCACAAAGAAAAGGGGGCAGCTAGTTGGTGCAGTGGATAGAGCACCAGCCCTGGATTCAGGAGAACCTGAGTTCAAATCCGACCTCAGACACTTGACACTAGCTTTGTGACCAGGGGCAAGTCACTTAACCCTCATTGCCCCCACCAAAATAAATAAATAAATAAAATATATGTATACACACATATACACACACACACACACACACACACACACATATATATATATATATATTGTTAAGGCTAAAATTCTAGCTAGTCTGTCTAAAATATCTAATGAGTGGTCGCCAATAAATTATAAGCTTTAGCAAGAGTTAGACTTTTAGGCATTTATTAAGGAGAATAAGAATTTGATAAAGAGAGAGAAAAAGGCCTAGATTCCTATCTTAAAGGGAGAGCGCATTTCTAGCTCCCTTCTCCGCCAGAGTCCTCAGGAAAGAGCACGAGTCAGAGCACCCAGCTCTTCCTTCTTCCCCCCACTAGCCAACTTCACTTCCTGACGCCAAAGAAAAGACTCCTGGTCTTGCCCTCAAAGACCTTCGCTTCATGGGCGGAACTCTTCTACAGTAAGTCTCCAGCAGGTGGCATCATTCCGATCGTTACAATATATGTATATATCACAAAGGAAAGAGAAGACACTTCAATTGCACTCCCTTGCAAAGGTGAGAAGTCCATCAGTGTGGCATATTGCATATATTTCCCAATGCATTGGTCATTTTTGCTGATTCTTTTCCTTTTCTTCTTCTTTAAAAATATTATTCGTTAAGTTATATGGTATGGGAGGAGAAGCGGGAGGGAGAGGGATACTGGGAGAAATTTTGATGTTTCTAAAAAGCCCTTCAAGATATAAATAAAATTATTTTTTAAAAAAGAATGTTGCAAAATTACAAAGAACAAGCTTGGTTCCTGAGAAGAGATATGAGAAGTTGCCGGTGCTCTATCCACTGTGCCATCTAGCTGCCCGCTCATTTTCTTTTCCCTAAGGAAGCCCCAGTTTTGGACTCACATGTGGTCTGGACCAGGTTCAGTCCTGGGGGAACTTGGTTTTGAAGGAAAGGGGATTTAGGTTTCTTTTTCTCATACTTGTTGGCTTGTTACATCCTCACTCAGGTTTTGATCTAGGGTCCTCCCAAGAGGAGAGAGTAGAAAGGTACTCGGTGTGCAATATAGCTCAGGCATGGGACAGATATTTATTTTCTATAAACAAATGGTGGGGCAGCTAAGTGGCGAAGTGGATAAAGCACTGGCCCTGGATTCAGGAGTACCTCAGTTCAAATCTGGCCTCAGACACTTGACATTTACTAGCTGTGTGACCCTGGGCAAGTCACTTAACCCTCATTGCCCCACCAAAACAAAAAAACAAAAAAGAGAATAAAAATAAAACAAATGGTAAAGGACAAAAGACTCACAAGGGTACTTTGATAGAAAGACTTAAAACAGAATTTTATAACTTGTTAACTACTGTGATCCTCTATCAGGAGGCTGATACCTCAACCTCATCAGACCAATGCAATCTGCAGACCTTCAGATTAGCATTACACACTTCACCTTGACTTTTCACTGTCTAAACAACTCCTGTTTTGTGCCTACTGTCAATCTAGGCCTCTTTGCAAAATAGTGTTGGTGGTCATGTACTCTGATGAAGGAATCATACTTCTCAGGCAGTTCTCTCTCCCTATGTCTCTTGTGTGGTTTTCCAGGTCTTCCTCTAGCACTTAGCTGGTGTGATTCTTGTCCAGCCAGCCATTGTCTCAGGGCCAGCTAGGTTTCACAGTGTATGCTGGAGTCAGGAAGGTCTGAGTTCAAAACTAGCCTTAGGACTTGTATGAACTGATGATGAGTGAGATGAGCAGAACCGGGAGAACATTTTACACAGTATCAACAACATTGTGTATTGATCAACTGTGATAGATTTGATTCTTCTCAGCAATACAATGGTCCAAGATAGTTCCAAAGGACTCATGATGGAAAATGCTCTCCAAATCCAGAAAAAAAGAGCTATGGAATATAGATGCAGATCGAACCATACTATTTATTTATTTTTTAAAAATTTAAATTTTTTTTAGTGAGGCAATTGGGGTTAAGTGACTTGCCCAGGGTCACACAGCTAGTAAGTATTAAGTGTCTGAGGCCAGATTTGAACTCAGGTCCTCCTGACTCCAGGGCTGGTGCTCTATCCACTGCGACACCTAGCTGCCCCTGAACCATACTATTTCGAGACACTGGGCTTCAGATCCTACTTTTGACACTTATCCATGTGTTTCTGGGCAAATACTTCCCTTCCCCCTCAGAGCCTCGGTTCTTTCTTTCAGAAGGTAGAGGACTAGATGACCTTGAAGATTCCTTCTAGCTTAGAATCTATTATCCCTAAGATGTTTTCTAGCTTTCTCATGGAAATTTGAGGAATTTTTGTGGGGGAAGTGGGTTGGCTTCAAGTACTTTTTCAGCCCCCATCCCCAATGCATCTTATCTATTATATATCAGTTACCTCTCTCCTCTCTTTCTCTCTCCTCCTCTCCTTCTCTCTCTCTCTTTTTTTTCTTTTTCTTTTTTTAGTGAGGCAATTGGGGTTAAGTGACTTGCCCAGGGTCACACAGCTAGTAAGTGTTAAGTGTCTGAGGCCAGATTTGAACCCAGGTACTCCTGACTCCAGGGCTGGTGCTCTATCCACTGCGACACCTAGCTGCCCCTCCTTCTCTCTCTCTTTCTCCTTCTCCTCCTTTCTTTCTTCTCTCTCTCCTGCTTCTCCTTCTCTCTCTTCCCCCTCTTAACCCTTCCACCCCCCTCATTCTCTCTCTCTCTCTCTCTTCCCCTTCCTCTTTCCTTTCCTCTCTGTCTCTCTCTCCCTCTCCCCTCCCTCTCCTCCCTCTCTCTTTCCTTCTCCCCTCTCTCTCCTCCTTCTTTCTCTCCATCCACCCTCCCTCCTTCCCTCTTTCCTCCTCCCTCCTCTCCTTGCTCTCTCCTCCTCCTTTTCCTTCTCTTTCTCTCAATCTCAATTTCTCTTTCTTTTCCCCCCTTTCTTTCTCTCCCTCCTTCCCTCCCTCCTTTTCTGTCCCTCTCTCTGTCTCTCTTCCCCCTACCTTTCTCCATTTCCCAGCAATCAAGTCTCTTAATTCAATGCCAAATGTGAAGAAACAACTGACCTTAGGACGCAATTATCAAGAATAATTAGTGTTAAAAGGAAGGTATAGTGACCTTATTTCTAGGGATTTGGGGGTGGGGGATCCTAGAGTGTCTATCTATCCTCTTCTCTTACCCCTGATTTTTAGGACACTTGCCCCAGGTGCAAAAAAAAAAAAAAAAGTCCAGCCCTATATAGAAAGGTTCAGTTTTAAAAATATGCACCTTCAGAGCTCAGCAGCTAAATGACATCGGGCAACTCCAGTCATGTTAATCCCCCGAGGGCGGCACATGCCACAGATTCTTTTGTCCCTCAGGCTCCTTCTGTGTGAAAAAGAGAGGGATGTGCCAAAGAAAAGACAAACCTGACTGAGGAGGTGTTATGAGTATGAAGAGCTTTTGTGTGTGTGTGTGTGTGTGTGTGTGTATGAATGTGCACAACTAACACCTGGAAGCATCTGGAAGGGTCTCTAATAGAAGAGTGCCTGAGCTGAGCCTTGAAGAGGGAGAGCACTCCAGGCACATGGACTTTGGGGTCAGTGGGCAGAGAGGAAGCCTGAGCAAAAGTCTGGTGGCTGGAGATGGAATGTCCTCAATGGTGAACTTCAAGCAGGTCAGGTTGAGACTATTAGACTGTGTGAAGTGAGTCGTATGTAAGCCTAGCACAAGGTGAAGGACTTTAAACACCAGACAGAGGAGTCTGGAAGATGAACCTAGAGTCAGGCGCAGGGAACATGCCAGGAGGGTCTGCATTGAGTGCTGCTTCTGACATTTGCTGGTTGCATGACCCGGGCCAAGTCACTTTGCTTCTCTGGATTCTAGGCAGCTCTCGGAGAATACAGGTCTATGCAGGGAAAGTGGAGGCAGTTTTCTCACCTGTGAGTTCCCTAGACCAGGGCTTCTTAAGCTTTTTCTACTCATGACTCCTTTTCACCCGAGATATTTTTACGTGACCCCCAGGTATATAGGTATATAAAATAGGTATACACAACCTTTTACTATTGCCAAATTTCTTGTGACCCCCACATTCAGCTGTGTGACCTCATGTGGGGTCATGACCCTCAGTTTAAGAAGCTTAAATGCAAGGTTCAGGTCCTATAGAAAACATCGGAACCCAGATATGCCTCATAGGAATATCCATTTGCCAGTGGTATAGGGAATGGATTGGAGAAGGGAGAGACTGGCTGCAGGCACACTGGGAGGAGGGAGGCTTCTTGGGTGAGGCCCTGAGTGAGAGGGCTTGTGGATGGATGGGAAGGAGGGATGAGTTATGAGCGATGTGGAGGAGCTAGAACTGACAGGATTGGACAGCTCTTAGTACAGTGCCAGCACAGAGTAGGTAGTTAATAATGTTTATTGACTGATATATTGATTGGTTGCTAGTTGATTGGATATAGGAATTAGAGTGACTCATTGAGAAAAATTTCTAGGTTTCGAACCTGGATGACTGGAATGTTGGTGGTACTTTCCCCAGAAATAAGACTGTTAGGGGCAGCTAGGCGGTGCGGTGGATAAAGTACCGGCCCTGGATTCAGGAGGACCTAAGTTCAAATCCGGCCACAGACACTTGACACTTACTAGCTGTGTGACCCTGGGCAAGTCACTTAACCCCAATTACCTCACTTAAAAAAGGAAAGAAAGAAGGAAAGAAGGAAAGAAGGAAAGAAAGAAAGAAAGAAAGAAAGAAAGAAAGAAAGAAAGAAAGAAAGAAAGAAAGAAAGAAAGAAAGAGAGAAATAGGATTGTTAGAAGAAGAGAGTTCGGGGAAAAAGATAATGAGTTCCATTTTGGACATATAGACTTTGGGGTGTCTATGAAGATGTCCAGCAGGCAGGTGTGCTCAGGAGAGAGCAAAGGATAGATAGTTCTGGGAGTCATCTGCATAGGGATGATAATTGAGCCCATGGTAGCAGAGAAGATCACTAAAAGTGAGTAGAGAGAAGGGAAGAGGGCCTGAGACAGAGACTTGGGGAGTGATCTGGATGATGAACCAGCAAAAGAGACTGAGGAGGAGGGGTCAGACAGATAGGAGGAAAACCAGGAGAGAGCCGGGGTGCAGAAACCTAGAGAGAAAAGAGAATCCAGAGGCAGGGGAATGGTCAAATGCTACAGAGAGAACAAAAAGGATGAGAACTGAGAAAAGGTCACTGGGTTTATTTATTTATTTATTAGCGAGGCAATTGGGGTTAAGTGACTTGCCCAGGGTCACACAGCTAGTAAGTGTTAAGTGTCTGAGGCTGGATTTGAACTCAGGTTCTCCTGACTCCAGGGCCAGTGCTCTATCCACTGCGCCACCTAGCTGCCCCCACTGGGTTTATTTTTAAAAATAAGTTTTATTGATTTCCTTTGTACTTATATCACAGTCATTTCCCATCCTGCCAACCTCAAGATCCAACTCGCCCAAATGACCAAGAAAAACAAATCAGTAAAAATACCAGATGCAGACACTGTGTCTGATAATAATACTCTGTTCTATCAGTCCCTCTGCCATGAAGAAGGAGGTGTGTTTCATTTTCTTTCTTTTCTTCTACCTTCACTGGTTTTTCTTCTTTTACTCACAGTTCAACTGCATTTTATGAAACCTTTCACTTACATACTATGTGGTCCTAATATAGATCGCTTCCTTGGTTCTGCTTTGCATTGCATCAATTCATACAACTCTTTCCAGGTTTCTCTGAATTTTTTGCATTTATCATTTCTTTTTCTTTTTTCTTTTTGTGGGCAATGAGGGTTAAGTGCCTTGCCCAGGGTCACATAGCTAGTAAGTGTCAAGTGTCTGAGGCCAGATCTGAACTCAAGTCCTCCTGAATTCAGGGCCGGTGCTTTATCCACTGCGCCACCTAGCTGCCCCCACATCTATCATTTCTTATTGTATAATACTATTCTCTTTCAGTAATATGTTTTTTGGTCCACGAACGCCCAATATCTGATACCTAAGAGGAGTTCAATAAATGCTGATTGATTAGTAGTAGGGCCAAAGGAAGAATTTTGCTTTTGTTTTTGGTCTGGAAATCCATTTTCTCTCTAGGTCCTTGCTACCTTGCTACCATAACCAATGCTGTCTAGCCATTTAGCAATAAAGAAATCATTGGTGATCTTGAGATGCTTTTGAGTTGTGGGGACACAAGTTTGCCTCTTTTATTGGCTTCTTTTTTTTTTTTTTTTTTAGGCAATGGAGGTTAAGTGACTTGCCCATGGTCACACAGCTAGTAAGTCTCAAGTGTCTGAGGCCGGATTTGAACTCAGGTACTCCTGAATCCAGGGCCGGTGCTTTAACCACTGTGCCATCTAGCTGCCCCCTTTTATTGGCTTCTAATGTCTCTCCAACCACAAAGCCTGGCCTCTCATCTCTAGCTTAAGTTGAGAAACCCTAAATCCACATTTCTGTCAGATATGACACAATCAATTTACAATTGTCTCATAGTCCCCAAAGAGTTCTTTGATTCATAATTCCCATGTACTGGGCAGCTAGGTGGCACAGTGGATAAAGCACCGGCCCTGGATTCAGAAAGACCTGAGTTCAAACCCTGCTTTAGAGACCTGACACTTACTAGCTGTGTGATCCTGGGCAAGTCACTTAATCCCCATTGCCCTGCAAAAACCCCAAAAAACCCAAAAACATAATTTCCCATGTACAAAATTCATAGGTCTAAAACCAGTTATACATACATTATCAGCTGGGGAACAATGCATTGCAGCCATATGTACCATTAGTAAGTATTTTTACCTTTGAAGTGCTGTTTTTATCTGAAACCCTCTCAAAAATGCCTTTCTTCCGAAACTGTTTTTTTCTTTCTATATTTGTAACGTGAATGCATTTTTTCCCTACCTCTTTCAGCAAAGAAAACATCCATTTAAGAAAAGAGCAATACCTTATGTGTAGATATTCTATATATATCCTGTGTTTTCTAATCTATGCATGTTGTCTCCCTCCAAAAGAATGTAGAATCTTTGATAGTAAAGATTATTTACTTTTTTGTCTGTGTAACCCTATGTCTAACACATTGTCTAGCACAGTGCCTGATATATGGTAGGTGATTAATAAATGCTTGTTGATTGGTGGTAGGAACAAGTGAAGGTTTTTTAAGAATAGAGGAAAGCTGGGCACGGGACAGCTAATAAATCCGCTTTGCTGGAATGTAGAGTATATGAAGGGGATTAAAATGTCATGAAAAGTAGGTGGGAACAAGCCAAAATGTGGAGGGATTTAAATGCTGGGGCTGATGAACTTTGTATTTTAGCTTAGAGAAGAGGAAGCCCATGAAGGTTTTGGCAGGGGAACGACAGGGTCAGAGTGGATTATTTTGCAGCTGTGTGGAGAATGGATTGGATGATGGAGATCTGGAAACAGGAGTGACTCTATTACCCTTTGAATGACTTGCAATTAATTCCTTGGAGTCTTAGTTCCATGGTCTTCAGCCACATCGTATCATTGAAACAATATGATATTAAAAAGAAAGCCTCTATTGTTTGCCTGTTTAGTTGTGGGCCAGTTCTTTATCTATCTTCAATGTCCATGATATATGTACTTATTTTATCTTTACTTTTCTCTTTCTGGGACAATGAGGGTTAAGTGATTTGCCCAGGGTCACACAACTAGTAAGTGTCAAGTGTCGGAGGTCAGATTTGAACTCAGGTCCTCCTGAATTCAGGGCCGGTGCTTTATCCACTGCTCCACCTAGCTGCCCCGATATATGTACTTATAAACCAGCTCTCTGGGCTGTCCATTCAAACTGTATAATATAGTGTACATATTGATATTCTTCATCCACTTGGTTTTTTCTGTGTGGATAGTTAGGTTACAGTCTTAAGTGATTATGAATCTCACTTAGGAGGCTCTGTAATGTTTTGGGGCTGGATACAATTAGCCCATCAGAAGTATCGGCAGGACCTCATTGTCTTCCATTTGGGTTTTGCATTATAAGACAGTGAGCTAATACCTTTGGTGAACATACATCTTCCTTCTTCATGCCTCACTTGATAGTAATAACTCAAGGAGGAATCAAACGAAGTTCTCTCTTAAATCTTTGAAGGACATATTTTTGGAGGCATTAAAGCAACAGATTACTCTATGAAATCCAGTGCTCTAAAGCAAAATAATAACCAGACAACAAGCACAGAAACCAATACAAATCTTGTGTTTTCTTGTACTTTTCTTTCAACAGTGTGACTATAATGATGTCTGCTATAGAATATCTTTTGTGGAAGCCGACTGTTCCCTTCTCATAACTTCATCAATAATGCCTTTGATACATCTGTAGATTTATCTTTTTTTTTTTTTTTTTTTTTTTGTGGGGCAATGAGGACTAAGTGACTTGCCCAGGGTCACACAGCTAGTAAGTGTCAAGTGTTGAGATAACATTTGAACTCGGGTCCTCCTGAATCCAGGTCTGGTGTTTTGTCCACTGCGCCACCTAGCAGCCCCATGATTTATCTTATAAATATTTTATGGAGCCAATCAACAAGCATTTATTAAGCACCTGTTATGTGCTAGGCACTATGCTACAAAGAAAGGCCAGAGAAAATCTTTGCTCTCAGGGGACTCACAGTCTGCTGGAGGAGCTGGGAAGGTTGGCATATGGGCTAGTAGATATTTTCTGGAATGGTTTTCTTGATAGTAAGGTAAGATGGTTACAACCTGAATATTAAGTGCAGGAATGAAGGACAAAGGTAGCTAATTCTATCATGTTCCTCCAGTGTTGTTAAATGAGCAGTAATTCATTTACTAGGGGGTAATTTGCACGCTCTGGTCCCAGATGCCAAGGGCCACGAAATGAGTCAAAGGGAAATAAATGATTGTCGATTGCATTAGAAGTCCCTATTGTACTTTTTCTGTAACTCTGCTGATTTGGACTTTCCTAGAAGGGAGCTGAGAGATAGCCCCCATTGAATCTGAACTCTCTGAATAGCTCACTACAATAGTGTGTGGGAGAAGGGGGGAGGTATAGCTAGATCCGTCAATCACCAAGAGTTTATTAACTGCCTACCTTGTGCCAGGCACTGTGCCAGGTGCCAGCCACATAAATATAGAGGTAAAACAATTCCTTAATGCCTCATTCTCTCTCCCCTCCCTCCCCCCCCTCCCCCTCCCCCCGTATCAGTTTCTGTCATTTCTGCTTTCATAACATCTCCGAATATGCTCCCCAGCCCTCGTCCAACACTGCCACCCCTCTGTAGCAGGCCCTCAGCATCTCACCTATGGACTGTTGCAATAGTCTCTGGTTGGTTTCCCTGCCTCCAGCCACTCTCCGCCTCAGTCCATCTTCCCTTCAGCTGCCAAAGTGATTTTCCTAAAAGCCCAGGTCTTACCGTGTTAAGCTCCCCTACTCCGATAAATAACTCCTTGAAGGCAGGGCCTATCTTCTGCCTTTTTTTTTGGTATCCCCAGCACTTAGCACGATGTCTGGCACACAGCAGTCCCTTAATAAATGCTAGCTTGGGGGCAGCTAGGTGGTGCAGTGGATAAAGCACTGACCCTGGATTTGGGAGGACCTGAGTTCAATCTGGTCTCAGACAGTTGACATTTACTAGCTGTGTGACCCTGGGCAGAGTCACTTAACTCTCATTGCCCCCGCCAAAAACAAAAAAAAAATTTTTTAAATGCTAATATTCCTGGAGGTTTTCCTTTTGTGATCTCTTTCAGGAGGTGATTGGTGGATTCTTTCAATTTCTATTTTAGCTTCTGCTTCTAGAATATCAGGGCAATTTTCCCTCACAATCTCTTGGAGGATGGTGTCTACTTCTTGTTTTGGTCATGGTTTTCAGGTAGTCCAATCTATTTAACCCTACAGGAAAGCAGGAGGGGAAAAGGATAAGGAAGGAAGGGTGAAAAAAAGGGAGTACAGAGCAGGGGAGGGGACAGTTAGAAGTAAAACACTTTTGAGGAGGAATAGTTAAAAGAAGATAGAAAATAGAGTAAATATCATGGGAAGGGAATAGGATGTGAGGGAAATAGTCATGATGATTGAATATAATGGCAAAACATATGGTACCTACCTTGCTGGGCTATTATGAAGAAAATTCTTTTGTCAAGTTTAAGGTACTATTACAGGTTATGATGAAGAGAATACTATCAGAAAAACCTGGAAAAGACCTACATGAACTGAAGCAGAGTGAAATGTACTGTATACAAAATAACAGCAATAGTGTAAGATGATCTGCTGGGAAGTGTGTGGTCATTTTCAGCAAAGCAATGATCCAATATAACCTGAAGGACTTATTGAAAATGGCAACCCATCTACAGAGAAAGAACTGATAGTATCTGAAAACAGATGGAAACACATTTTTTCTATTTTTTTTTCTCCTCTTTGACAATTCCTCAGTCTGAAGTTTTGGGGTTTTTTGACTGTTTTCTCTCACAACTAGCTAATATGGGAATGTTTTCCATGACTACTCATGTATAAGTTTTTTTTTTTTTTTTTTGGTGAGGCAATTGGGGTTAAGTGACTTGCCCAGGGTCACACAGCTAGTATATGTCAAGGGTCTGAGGCCAGGTCCTCCTGAATACAGGGCTGGTGCTCTATCCACTGTGCCACCAGCTGCCCCTATAACTTATTTTGTTTGTTTGTTTATTTGGTTTTTTTTTGGCGGGGCAATGGGGGTTAAGTGACTTGCCCAGGGTCACACAGCTAGTAAGTATCAAGTGTCTGAGGCCGGATTTGAACTCAGATACTCCTGAATCCAGGGCTGGTGCTTTATCCACTGCGCCACTTAGCCGCCCCATTCTCCTTATAGCTGAACTCTGCTAAGTGTTGTCTCCTCCAATTAGATGAAATCTCCCCAAGAACAAGGACTGTGGGTTGTTTTTTTTTTTTGCAGGGCAATTGGGGTTAAGTGACTTGCCCAGAGTCACACAGCTGGTAAGTGTCAAGCGTCTGAGGCCGCATTTGAACTCAGGTACTTCTGACTCCGGGGCCGGTGCTTTATCCACTGCGCCACCTAGCTGCCCCCTGTGTTTTTCATAGTACTTAGCACAGTGCTTGGTGCTCTGTAAGCAGTTAATAAGTGCATTTCATTCATTCATTCATCCATTCACAGCTGACCACAGAGAGGCCCTCCTCTGTGGCTCTTCTGTTCAGCTCTGTGTCCTCCTGAGTCCCAGCTAGCCAATCAGACTGGGTGCAGTTCCAGTTACTGGGTCTCACTTTCTTCATCTGAAGAATGGGAGAGTTGGAGGGAATGATCTCTGCGATATTTTCCCTGATCGGAATCTCTTATCCTGGAGCACAGGCAGTCAGAGGCCAGAGGACTGTCAGGATGACTTCTGGAGGTGGCCCATCAGGTCAGACAGGAGGGTTTCAGTGAAGGAGGGAGGAGATCCTGGGTAGTGTGAGAGTCAATTTTCAGTCTCTGGCCCTGAGGTCCCTGTGTAAGCTACAATTGCCTCTGGTTCTCCAAGATCCTGCCTCTCCCCTCCATCCCTGTCTCTTCCGCTAGAGGGCGTCCAGATTTCACGATCACTTCTGGCTCCCATCTCTGCTCTTTCCTCTGTAGGAGCCTCAGACAGGGGACCCAGCATCATCCCCAGTGCGAGCTTCTCTCCATCAGGAGGCGACAATCGACCTGGGAAGTCAGCCTGGTGGCTCACTTGAGTTTATTTCACTGTCCCTAGGTAAAGCTTCAGTCGACACAGAGTAGTGGAAATGACTTCTGCTCCCCTGTCCTGATCTGGGTACTTTGCCAGGAGGGAGGACCTTGACCCTGTTGGGAGTTGGGTAGAGACAGTAAGTACAGCTGGGCATAGGAACCCATGCACCGTGTCTGGAGTCCTGGGATGTCCTTAACCTGCCTAGTGAAAAAGTCCCAGGGGCAGCTAGAAGGTACAGTGGATAGAGCACTGGCCCTGGAATCAGGAGGACCTGAGTTCAAATTTGACCTCAGACACTTAACACTTACTAGCTGTGTGACCCTGGGCAAGTCACTTAACCCTCATTGCCCCACCAAAAAAAAAAAAAAAAGAAAAGAAAAAGTCCCAGGGGATCAGGGCTACCTGGGGCAAAGTGTTGCTGCTTCCTCTAGGAGCAAGCCAGCAAATTAGGGCTTCAAAAGCTCCCTATAAGGGGATAGGTAGTTGTTCAGAGGTCTGTGCGAGCTGCTGATCCAGCTAAGCAGTTCCTGGAACTACTCTGACCCAGAGAGTACCAGGGTAGTGGGCAGCCTTCCTCATCAAAAGAATTCCCAGGTCTGGGGCCAAGGGCAGTGCCAGGATGGAATCCAGTAATTAAGGCAATCTTCCTGAGTAATGCTTCCTGGGAGCAGAGGAAGCAGGGAGAGGACAATTAATCCATCAATCAATCAGTCATTGGGCATTTACTAAGAGCTTGCCACATGTCAGATACAGGGCAAACCATAGTCCCTGAGGTCATAAGCAATTATCCAAGCTTCTAGTATAATTCATGGGTAAGGATTTTGTAGGACTCAACCAAAGAGGAGAATTATGCACTGGCAGAGCTAGAAGAAACCTGGAAAGGAAACTATGCCTGATTAAGAAAGCCCTGTATGTGGAAACTAATCACAAGCAGTCTTCTAGCCTCTGCTTAAATATCTCTAGATGATGGAGAACTTATTACTTCCCTTGGCAGTTTATTCTACTGTAAGTCATTTTGAATTTGTGATGTTTTAAAATCTAATGAGGGTCCCCGGGGCAGCTATGGTGGCGCAGTGGATAAAGCACCAGCTCTGGATTCAGGAGGAACCTGAGTTCTCATCCAGCCTCAGGACACTTGACACTAGTGTGTGACCACTGAGCAAGTCACTTAACCCTCGTTGTCCCACAAAAACCCCAATCTAATGTGGGTCCTAACCTGCCTCTGCCCCCCCCAGTTTGGTGGGGGAAGCTGGATAAAATCACTGATAAAATTCAGCAAGAGTTTAGGCTTTTAAGATCTATTGAAGTGTATGAGGAAGTTAGTGAAGAGAGAGTCAGTTTAGGCCAGAGAGAAAACCCTTGCTTTTCCTAGCAGTCCACATGAAGTCCCTCACCCACGCCAAAGTCTCCATCTACCCGCACCAAACCAGTTCTGGACAAAAAAAGTGAGATGCAGAGAGCCAGCCTCACCTTCCTAGTTCTGTCTCCCTCCCCAAAAGGGGAGGTCCTTCAAGCTGATTGGTTGAGGGTCATCTCCTGGTGACGTCAGTAGTCCACAGCCTCTGAGAACAACACCCCACTCAGGGCCAGCCAGGCATGGTCTCGATTTAATCATTCTTAAGTAGGTACTCAGTCAGTCCTCAGTCTCACCCAATTCAATCAATTCCAAATCAATCTTCATGGTGGGCCCCTGGGCCTGCCAAATCCCATTATTTGGTCACAATATTTAGGAAGTTTTTTTTCCCCCCTCCTCCTTATATGGAGCTGGAAAATACCTTTCTGAAACCTTCATCTACTGCCAAAGAGAAGAAATCTAATCCCCCTTTCACGTGACCACCCTTGCAGTATTGAAGGTCACAGTCGTGTCCTCCCTTGAAGTCTTGTCTGATGCAGCAGCTTTAGTTTGGGGATGTAGACTGTTAGGTGGCACAGTGGAGAGAGTGCCAGGCCTGGAGTCAGGAAGACCTGAGTTCAAATCTGGCCTCAGACACTTATTGGCCTTATGACCCTGGGCAAGTCACTTCACCCTGTCAGTTTCTTCATCTGTCAAATGAGCTAGAGAAGGAAATGATAGATCACTGCAGTATCTTTGCCAAGAAAACCTCCTATGGGGTCAGAAGAGTTGGACACAACTAAATTGACTAAATGACAACAATTGTCTCACCATCTCCAGGTTAAACCTTTACTGGAGCTTTCAGCAAATCTATGTATGGGATGGACTCCAGTCCTATCACTGGGTTCTCTCCTTGGACATTCTCAAAGTTATCAATGCCCTTCTTGAAATGCAGTCCAGAACTAGACTCATTATCCCCATGGGCCTCAGACCAGGACTATCTCCTCCTCTATGGATGGGGTCTTGTCTCAATGCAATCCTCTTAGCTCTATGCACAGGATACTTAGCAACCCAAGGAGGCACAGCAGAACCTTATTCTTTTTATTTTATCCCAGGGCAAACTAGTGGTACAAGAAGAGTCATGCCAGACCCTATGGCTCTGGATTTCTATCTCTTGTGTTGTAAAATGGGATGCTCTGGCCCTGCATTCTCAGAAGCCAGGCTTGTTTATTGTCCCTCAGGTTTCCCTCAGGAGTGTGTGGGGGTGTTTCTTCTCTCTGCTGTTGGGTGAATTACTCATGGACATACTCCCCTCCCTCTTTTTGGGAGGCACCAGTTCCATTTAACAACTTTACATTAAGAAGTTTTATTTAAAAAATGGATATTTCTTCAAGAATATAGCAAGCATGAAAAGTACGAGACATTCTCCCTAACATTTCTAGGACATACTCTCATCAGAGGGGGGAGTGGGGTGTAGGCCATAACTTAGCTCAGTTCCTAGAGAGTATTAGTTCCACCAAGTTTACCTTCATATGTGTCATGACTTCCATCTACCAGTGAGCTAAGGATCATGCTCCTTGGGACGTCCATGTTGGGCTGGTAGGTAATGCCCATCCTGGAGTCTGATGTCTGGGTTCTAGTGGCTCACTTTCCATGGTTGGAGATGCTACTCCTTGCACTTAGAACAGAAAAAATGAACAAAAGGACCCAAATTCAGGCCAGTTTCTCAGGGGATATATGTCCTGAAAAGTGAAGGCTCATTCACAGCTGAAAAGAAAAGATCAAAATTAGTATTAACTCTAGTTCTTCAATAGTATGGATTTCTACAGTATTATCCTATAATGTAACTGATTTTAATAAAAGTATTTTATTATTTTCCAGTTACATGTAGTGTTATTTCAACATTGTTAATATAAAGATTCCATTTCAAATTTTTCTCCCTCCCTCACCTCCCTCCCCTCCTCCCCTAGACACCAAGTAATCTGATATAGGTTATATATATATAATGAAAATGTAACTGAATTTATGTTGCATCCTGCATCTGTCTAAGCCACCTTGCTATATTCCTTGTAATTGAGCTCAGGAATTTAGCTTTCATTCTGTTAGTTTACAAGTACAATTACAAGAAAAAACTTATTCTACCAACTTTATCTTTAATAGGCCTACAAGACTGACATGGTATATTTCCACAACACATATTATCCATCTGTGCCTGTTCTGTACAATAAAGGAAGGTCTTGTCTTCCTAAACAAACCTCTCCTAGGAGGGCTGAGAGTCTGCTATCCCTGGTGTACTCCCCCACCACCCTGCCTGAGGCGGTAAGCAATAAGCTATAGGTTGTACATGTGCGATTATGTAAAACATTACCATATTAGTCACTTTTGTATAAGAACAGAATAAAAGAAAAAAATGAAAGGAAAGTGAAAATAACCTACTTTAGTCTGTCTTCAGTCAATATCAGTTCTTTCTTTGGAGTTGGAATAGTATGCTTCATCATCGATCCTTTGGGAATGTCTGGGATCATTGTATTGCTGAGAATAGTTTAAATCAGGCAGCTAGGTGGCACAGTGGATAGAGCACTGGCCCTGGAGTCAGAGGACCTGAGTTCAAATCCAGCCTTAGACACTTAACTACTACTAGCTGTGTGACCCTGGGCAAGTCACTTAACCCCAACCTGCCTCACTTAAAAAAAAAAGAGGGTGGGGGAGAATAGTTAAATCATTTCATAATTCTTCATCAAACATTATTGCTTGACTCTGTGCACAACTTTCTCCATGGTTCTGCTCACTTTACCTATACAATCAGTTCATGCAAGTCTTTCCAGGCCTCTCTCAAATCATTCTTTAACATTCATTTTGTAAGATTTTGGAGTTCCAAATTTTTCTCCTTCTCTCTTCTTTTACCCCCCCCCCCACTAATTAATTGATCATGTTCAGACCATTGTCTCTCAGTTTAACTTTAATTTACAAATATAACACAGCATAGGTCTCTCCCCTTGATAATGATGAGTGAAGGAGTCATTTAGATATGGATTCAGAAGAAAGAAGGGGCCACTGAGGGCTGAATCCATCCTTTTTGAAGGTGCTCACAGGTCCCTCTACACAGCCAAAGGAAAAAGCTCCTTCCCTAACAGTTACAGAATGTCGCAAAATACTCTGCACTCTTGCAGTGGGCCCCTCCCTTCTGGGTCATTGTGATTCTCCCAGGAAGTCATCTGCCCTAGCATCCTCCATGTGGAGATGTTGTATCAGATGAGCAAACACACATGCCAGGTCCTTATTATTATGTTGTTTTTATTCTCATGTCATCTCTTCCCATTAGATTAGATCTTCCAGTCCTTTTTTTTTTTTTTTTTGGTGGGGTAATTGGGGTTAAGTGGACTTGCCCAGGGTCACACAGCTAGTAAGTGTCAAATTTCTGAGGCCAGATTTGAACTCAGGTATTCCTGACTCCAGGGCTGGTGCTCTATCTACTGCGCCACCTAGCTGCCCCTTCCAGTCCATTTTTTACCCCTTTGCAAACCTCCCATGGCTCCCCTTGCCCCTAGCTTTTCGGTTGAAAATTTTATCTCTGTGTTGAAGTCATTTGGTGAAGCTCCCTCTTCTCCACTGATCTTCATCTCACATTACTCAGATACTTTCCCTCTTTCACCTATTCTTTTTTTTTTTGGGGGGGGGGCAATGAGGTTAAGTGACTTGCCCAAGGTCACACAACATAGTAAGTGTCAAGTGTTTGGAGGGCCGAATTTGAACTCAGGTCCTCCTGAAACCAGGGCCGGTGCTTACCCACTGCACCGCCTAGCTGCCTCTCCTTCACCTGTTTCAAATTAAATCCCCCTACATGTCCTTGGTTCCATTTCATTGGGTCTTTCTGGCTGATTGCCTTTTCTATCAGTCCAATCAATCTCCCTGTATATTGGCTGCTTCTCTGCTGCCTACCAAACATGTCCACGTCTCTTCCATCCTTAAAGAATATCTACTTCAGCTAGGTGGCGCAAGTGGCATAGAGCACCGGCCCTGGAGTCAGGAGTACCTGAGTTCAAATCCGGCCTCAACACTTAACACTTACTAGCTGTGTGACCCTGGGCAAGTCACTTAACCCCAATTGCCTCACTTTAAAAAAAAAAAAAAAAAAGAAAAAAAGAATATATAATTCAACCATCCCCATCCATGATAGCGATTATAACCCTCCTCCTCTTGTCTCTAAACTCTTTGGGAAAGCCATCTACAACTGGTTCCTCCACTTACTTTCCTCTTGCTCTTCTCCAAAATCTCTCAGGCTGGTGTTCCACCTCATCACTCAACTGAAATTGTTCTTTCTAAAGTTACCAATGATCTCCATCTTCATCCTTCTTGACCTCTCTGAAGCCTTGACACTCTTCTCCTTCATACTCTCTTCTCTCTGGGTTCTCATGACATTGTTCTCTCCTGCTTCTCTTTCTACCTCTCTGACCACTCCTCATTCTTCTTTTGCTGGATCTTCATGCAGGTCCCGCTTGTTAACCAAGGATGTTAACCCTAAGGCTCTGACTTGGGGCCCTACTTCTTTTCTCCTTCTATGTTATTTTGCTTGTAATCAGTTGCCATGATACAATTATAATCTATTTACAGGTGATTCTCAAGATCTATTTATTCAGCCCTAAACCTCATTCCTGATCTCCAGTCTCTAATTTCCTATTGGTCATCTCAAATTGGATGTCTCATGGCATATTAAACTCAACATGTCCAAACTAGGACTCATTATCTTTCACCTAGTCCATATACAGTCAAAGGCACCATGTTTTTCTTAGTTACCCAGGCGTCATCATTCATCCTTGATTCCTCATTCTCTCTAACTCCCTAAATCCAATGTGTTGCTAAGGCTTGTTGACTTCACCTTTGTAAGATCTCTCACACATACCCCCCTTCTCTCCTCTGATATTGCTATTCCCCCCTAGAACATTCCTTATCAACTCATACCTGTACTATTGCAATAGCCCACTGGTGGCTCTCCACACCAAAGAGAGATTCAAGGTCTCTCCTCACGGCAGTCTGTCCTCCACTCAGAATATCAAATAATCTTACTAAAATGCAGGTGTGACCTACGTCACCCCCCCATTCAATAGATTCCAACGTTTCCCTCTTACCTCCATGATCAAATATAAAAATCCCCTCTTTGGTCTTTAAAGTTCTTCAGAAACCTGTTCCCTTTCTACCTTTCTTACGCTTTCACTCCCCTTCACTCCATCTTATGATCCAGTGACGCTGCTCTCCTCACTACTCCTTCAAGATACTCCATCTTCCGACTCTACATTTCTTGGTTATTCCTTAAAGCATGCAATACATTTCTTTCAAATCTCTGCCTCCTTACCATCCTGGCTGTCTTCAAGTCCTAGCTAAAATCCCAGCTTCCTCAGGAAGCCCTTTTCTGCCCTCCCCCATGATGCCAGTGCCTTTTCTCTGTTGATAATCTCCAATTTTATACTGCATATATCTTTTTAAAATTTATATTATTTTTTTTAGTGAGGCCATGGAGTTAAGTGACTTGCCCAGGGTCACACAGATAGTAAATGATTAAGTGTCTGAGGCTGGATTTGAACTCAAGTACCCTGACTCCAGGGCCGGTGCTCTATCCCACTGCGCCATCTAGCTGCCCCTGCATCTATCTTTTAGCATGAGTTTGTTTCATGTGACCCGCCCCCCCTCTCAGTGGACTTTGAGCTCCCTGAAAGCAGACATCATCTCTTGCCTTCCTTAGTACTTTTAGCACCTAGCACTGTGTGTGGCACATAATAGACACTTAACAAAAACTGCTTGATCAACTGGGTCCTCTTTCCATTCATATCTTACATGCAGATGGGCAAAATTCCCAAGCATGAGCATCCAGGGCTTGTAAAGGATTTGGATCCAAGGAGAGAAGAGGGACTTTTCTCCCCACTCACAAAGGAGAGGGTTGAGGTTCTCCTCCAGCTTCTTCTTTCTTTTTTTGGGGGGAGTGGGGGTTTAGGTGAGGCAATTTGGGTTAAGTGACTTGCCCAGGGTCACACAGCTAGTAAGTGTCAAGTGTCTGAGGCCAAATTTGAACTCAGGTCCTCCTGAATTCAGGGCCAGTGCTTTATCCACTGCGCCACCTAGCTGCCCTCTCCTCCAGCTTCTTGGAGTTGAGAACAGGATTCATAGCAGCTGCCGGCATAACCCTCTGTCCCAAAACCTAGTAACATGGAACTCTCTCCTCATTGGTGGAGATGAATGCTATGCCCTGAGGGAAGGGCAGAGTTAGCCAGAGGTGAGTGATCTCCAGCCTTTATCAGTCTCCCTTTCTGGACTCTTTAGGGCCAGTCCCCTAGAGTCCCTCCTTTGTGACTCATCAAACTTCAAGTCTTCCGTAGGACTCTTCCAGTGTTGAGTCAGGAGCACTTCTGGCTTCCAATTTGGAGAGGGAGGATGGAAGAAGCCAACCCCACTTCAGATTGCTGATGGGAAAAGAATCTGGGAAGAAGCCTGTTCCCATTCCCAGCTTGCTACACTAGAGACTTTGGGGAGTTTCCCTTCAGGTAAGAAACAGGACACTCCTTGGTTGATCTGAGTTATCTTGCTCCCAATGAAAGAGCACCTTCACTTTATATTGTGTGGTGTACACTCTACAATGTATAACTTCTTTGATTTCTGTTTTGCTATGTTTGGATAATGAAGGTTCTAAGCTTTTTTTGCTATGTGTATTATTGGGGAGATAAGTAGATATAATTCTAGCTTGGGGGCCCACTCTCTCTGAGGAGAGCAGAGTGGCCTCCAGACCCCCTCTTACAGACAATGAAAAGTCTCCTTTGGAGAAGGGTGGGGGAAAAGGGATTAGAGATGTATAGTGTGCCTCCCTTCAAGCCCCATACTCACAACACTCTTCCCGCCCTTGCTACACCAGCCAAAACTCTGAGTTGTAGAGAATCGTGGCTTGCACCACCCCCACTCCCTTCATGCAGTCCATGGTTGGGGCCTCTGTTTTTTTTTTTTTTTTAGTGAGGCAATTGGGGTTAAGTGACTTACCCAGGGTCACACAGCTAGTGTTAAGTGTCTGAGGCCGGATTTGAACTCAGGTCTTCCTGACTCCAGGGCCGGTGCTTTATCCACTGCTCCACCTAGCTGCCCCAGGGGGCCTTCTGTTGAACCCTGCTATGGAGGTTCCAATGCTAAAGTGATATCGTGAAGTCTAGTTACTGTCCCTTTTACCCTGCTCCTCTGTCACAGTGAATAAATTAGCATGGGCTTAGCTGGGAAGGGGCACTAGCAGCTGCCCAGATCAGGGAGAGCCTGATGTCGGAGCCAGCCTTTGGGATGACTTTCTAGGCATTCTAAATGGCAACGGTAAAGGAGGAAGGTTCATGTCCAGAATCCAGAGAGAGGAAGAATTCATACCCAGGGCTCATCTTCTTTCTATTACATCAATGCTGTTCATCATAACTAGTGTCAGTGATTTCAAGAGGGAGATAACAAAAGTAGGGGGTGGGAATGACAAAAAGATGGAGGGGAGGAGGGACGCATTATATATATATGAAAGGGTGGGGATTGAAAAGTAAATTCAACAAATCATCCCACCCGCCTTAGGCCCTGATACCTCAACTAGGTAAAAACCACTTTTCTTTGATCAACAGTCAATCATAAGCTTTAGATGAAGTGCAATAAATACCTTGGCTCATCTGTCAACAGTAGTGACGTTGCCTAGGAAATATATTCATATTGTCTAAGGAAAATTGGTAGTACTGCGTGGTGGGTTTTGGAGACTTAAGCAAACAAAAAGCAGAAAGCCTCCCTCTAAGCCCCTGAGAAGGAATCGACTGGGGGAAAGGGAAAGGGGAGGGAAAGGAGCAGAACCTTATCTGGGTCTAAGTCACCTAGTCCTCAGTTTCTCCATGGCTGGAGTGAGGGACTTTGTGAGTTCCCACTGACATCTTAGCAGGTTCTTGGATCAGTTGATAGCTGTGTCTGTATTACATGGATGCAGGCTCAAGGCTCTTTAAAGCAACCAGTAGAAAAAGTCACACTGTCCCTAAGGGGAACATCTTGAGGACCCCCAGCAAAAGGGACTCCTAGGAGCAGTGAATTTTCCTTTCACCACATATGCTCTCTAAACTTGAGCCCACTCTCCCTTGAACTCTGTATGAACTCATGGGATGTGTGTGTGTGTGTGTGTGTGTGTTGAGCATGTGAACAAGTGAGAGGGAGAGAGAGAAAGAGACAGAGACAGAGAGACAGAGAGACATGAGAGAGAGATCTGCTACCACAATTGTTCTAATTGGTAGATTTCCCTCATTCTAAAAGCTGATTGAGTTTGGTTTTTTTTTTTGGGTGGGGGGGGTTGCGGGCAATGAGGGTTTAATTGACTTGCCCAAGGTCACACAGCTAGTACGTGTCAAGTGTCTGAGGCCGAATTTGAACTCAGGTCCTCCTGAATCCAGAGGCTGGTGCTTTATATCCACTGTGCCACCTAGCCTGCCCCCAAAAGCTGATCTGAGTTTGAACTGACTCTTTACCCATAATCATGATGGGAAGTCCACTTCTGGGGGTTCATAAGCAAGAACACTAGAAAATATGGCTCTTAACATTTCAGGGAGACCCCTAGAGACCTGAATGGACAGAGTAACCACCTTTTGGGGTCCAGATTCATCAGTGTGAGTGGTAATGTATTGCCTCAGAACATGAGGCAATACATACACACATATTTACTCATAAGTCTACATGTTTTTCTCCCCATAAATTGTATGCTTTTTTATTTTTAAATTTAAAAAAATTTTTTTTTTGGTGAAGCAATTGAGGTTAAGTGACTTGCCCAGGGTCACACAGCTAGTGTCAAGTGTTTGAGGCTGGATTTGAACTCAGGTCCTCCTGACTCCAGGGCCAGTGCTCTATCCACTGCACCACCTAGCTGCCCCAATTATATGTTCTTTTAGAACAGCAAGTATTTATTTTTTTGTCTTTCTACTCCCAGTGCTCAACATGGTACCCGACACACAATAGGCACTTAATAAATCCTTGTTGTTTATGTAATCCTAAAGAAAACCTTTTTTTCTTTTTGCTTCCTCTTTGCATCTTTTCATGACATCAGAAAGAAGAGATTCTGAGACACTTACTGAGAATGAAATTGCTTTCTAGACTGATTGGACCAATTCATAGCTTGATCAACAGTGTATTATAACATGCCTGTCTCCCTTCCACAGCCCTTCTAACAATTTCGATATTCTCTTTCTAGTCATTTTTTTTTTTTTTTTTTTAGTGAGGCAATTGGGGTTAAGTGACTTGCCCAGGGTCACACAGCTAGTAAGTGTTAAGTGTCTGAGGCCGGATTTGAACTCAGGTACTCCTGACTCCAAGGCCGGTGCTCTATCCACTGCGCCACTTAGCTGCCCCCTTTCTAGTCATTTTTAATAATCTGATGGGTGTGAGGTAGAACCTCAGAGGTGTTTTAATTTGTATTTCTCTTGTTGGTTATATAGATTTTTTTCCACATTGATTTTCATAGCTTGCCTTTCTTCTTTTGAGAAATGTATGCTTATATTCTTTGACCCTTTATCTATTGTGGAATATCTTATTCATATTTGAATTACTGTTGTCAATATCAGACCTTTATAGGAGATTTCTTAAAGATGCTTCCCCACTGAAATGTTACTCCTTTCATTCTAATTGCATTCATTTTGCTAATACGGAAAAACTTTAATTTTATGTAAATAAACTTGTTTTCCTGTCACTGAATCTACTTTGCATTCCTGATATAAATCTAATTTAGTAATGGTGTGAGCTTTTAAAATATGTTGATGTAGCCTCTTTATTAATGTTTTAGTCAACGCTTTGACATTGGTATTCATTGTCTATTGGACTGTTGTTTTTTTTGTCCACATCATCTCTCTCTCTCTGGTTTAGGTGATCATAGTCCAGGATGTGGCAAAGAAGTAGTTTTTTAGGCTCTCTTTTTTTTCCTTATGTTTGCAAGTGATTTAGGTAACATTCTAGTCATTTATCCTTTGATCATTTATTAGAATTTATGTTTATTAGAATAAAATTAGAATAGAATGCTTATTTTTCAATATAATTCACTTGTAGATCCATCTGGTCCTGAGGCCTTTTCTTTTGTTGGTTCTCTTATGACTTGTTTAATTTGTTTTTCTGGGATTGAGTTGTTAAAATTATTGACTTTTTCTGTTAATTTGGATATTTTATATTTTTGTAACTATTAATTCATTTTTATTTATTTATTTTTGTGGGACAATGAGGGTCAACTGACTTGCCCAGGGTCACCAGCTATTAAGTGTTAAGTGTCTGAGGCCGGAATATTAATTCATTTTTTAATCCAATATTTGTTTAGTATATAAGATATGTTTTGTTGGCATATAATCAAGCAAAACAGTTTCTTACAATTTTCTTTCTTCATCTTTTTTAATTCATCAATTTGGTTTTTCCTCTCTTAAAAAAAAAAAGGCAGGGCGGCAGCTAGATGGCGCAGTGGATAGAGCACCGGCCATGGAGGTCAGGAAGGACCTGAGATCAAATCCGGCCTCAGATCCTTAACACTTACTAGCTGTGTGACCCTGGGCAAGTCACTAAACCCCAATTGCCCTCACTAAAACAAAACAAAAAACAAAACAAACAAAGAAAAAAGGCAAATTAGCCTTTAAAGATTTGTCCATTTTTTATTATCGCAAAAATCAGTTTCTAGTTTTATTTATCATTCAATTTGGTTTTGTTTTGCTTTTCCACTTTGTTTCTCCATTCTTTGATTTTCAGAATTTCTTTTTATGTTTTGTGTGTAAGAGTCATGTATAATCAAATTTGAGGGTTGTAATGGCAATGTGAGCTACAATGTAGTAACAAAAGGAATTTCATTAAAACTACAAAAAGATAATTGAATGGAAGTTTCTAATTGCAAAGAGAGGCTGAGATAGTATCCTAGCAGAGCAAGCAGGCTGTATGGGGAACTCCTAGCTTCATGGGATGGATTAGGATAGAAGCCTCACTGAACTAGTCCAGAGCAATTAAAAAAAAAATGAAATTGAATTCTTTGTCTGAAAACCAGCTCAGCAATTGGATGTGTACCATTTGGCATCGCCCAATGATTTAGGGCTTGGGTGTTACATAACACATAAGGACAAATAAGGGGATTCTGGTGGTTGGGTTCAGGCAGAGGTCATTACATGTCTGAAACCAAGAGAGAGCTTTTGTTCATTTAGGCTTTATGTAACTAAACTTCTGCACAACTCCTGCCAGAATTTGGCTTCTACATTGGGTACTTTTTTATTTGTTGCTTTTCTCTCTCTCTTTTTTTTTTTTTAGTGAGCAATTGGGGTTAAGTGACTTGCCCAGGGTCACACAGCTAGTAAGTGTTAAGTGTCTGAGGCTGGATTTGAACTCAGGTACTCCTGACTCCAGGGCCGGTGCTCTATCCACTGCGCCACCTAGCTGCCCCTTGCTTTTCTCTTTTAAAAGAATGATATTTAAATCTAAAAAATTATATTGATAACTTTGTTTTTATATCACCAAAATTTCTCCTGTTATCTCTCTTCTCCCAGAGAACCATCACCATATTAAAAAAAATAATATTTTTTAAAAACAAAAAAAGGAAAAAGAAGAAAAAAATCAACAAAACCAATTCATATATTAAAGAAATCTGAAAATGTTCCACACACATATACCTCCCAATTTCTGTAAATGAGCAATTTGTTGCTTTCTTAGGTTTTCTAGTTATTCTTTCTTGTGTTGATGAATAGTGTTTTAAAACTATTAATTTTCCCCTATGGACATCTTTCATTTGCATCTTAAAAGTTTAGCACAGGGGGCAGCTAGATGGCACAGTGGATAGAGCACTGGCCTTGGAGTCAGGAGTACCTGAGTTCAAATCCGGCCTCAGACACTTAACACTTACTAGCTGTGTGACCCTGGGCAAGTCACTTAACCCCAATTGCCCCGCAAAAAACGAAACAAAACAAAAAGTTTTAGCACATTGTCACCTTGTCTCTTTTGATGAAATTATGATTTATTCTTTAACCCTTATATTCTTTAGTATTGTATTACTGAGTCTTCATTTGTTTGAATTCCTTCTTCAAATACCTTTATTGACTATAATTTTTATTACATGTTAGTCCAATAAAGAATGTGTTTAATATTTCTGCTTTTCTGTGTTGGTTTTTTGAGACTTTTATGTCATAGCACTTGGTTTTGGTCAACTTTTGTAAAGGTACCACAAACATCTGAGAAATAGATATGCTCCCTTTGACTTCCATTAAATAATTGCCAGGGACATTTCCTATTTAGCTTTTCTAAAAATCCCTTCAGATACTCTCTTGTTTATATTGTTTTATAGTTTTGTCTAGGTCTGATAGGGGGCAAATTGAGATTCCAACTATTACAGTATCATTGCATATTTTTCCCTATAATTTCATTAGCTTTTTTTGGTTGTTGTTTTGTTGTTGTTTGTTTTTGTGGGCAATGAGGGTTAAGTGATTTGCCCAGGGTCACACAGCTAGCAAGTGTCAAGTGTCTGAAGATGGATTTGAACTCAGGTCCTCCTGAATCCAAGGCTGGTACTTATCCACTGCGCCACCTACCTGGCCCCAATTTCATTAGCTTTTGCTTTAAGTACTTTGATACCATTTGGTCATGTATTTTATGTACTGACATTTCATTATGAATGGTGCCTTTAACTATAATGGAGGCTTTTTGACTAGCTTTGGAGATATGCAAAAAGACTGGCCTTGTCCTGATTTTGGCTCTTCCTTGAACAATCCCCAATTGGGATTTGGTTCTATTCCCTACTGTGTCTCTAACAGGTTCCAATCAGATGTCTCCAAACCTCCAAAGGCTCCTCATTCTACTTGTGTATTCCAGGAGTGACTTGAGGAACTTATGGGCTTTTCTGTTTGGTCCTTTTGATCAAGGGTAGGCAAACCATAGTCCTTGAGCCAAGTCTGGTCTATTTTGGTGCAGACTGTGATCTAAGAAGGGTTTTTTTATTTTAATAAAATTGTATTATATATATATATATTTTTTTGCAGGGCGAGGGTTAAGTGGACTTGCCCAGGGTCACACAGCTAGTAAGTGTTAAGTGTCTGAGCCGGATTGAACTCAGGTCCTCCTTGAATCCAGGGCCGGTGCTTTATCCACTGTGCCACCTAGCTGCCCCCCCAAATTGTATTTTATTTTTAAAATGTAAAAACTATTTCTAGCTTATGAGTTGTACAAAAATAGATGATGGACTGGATTTTGCCCTTGGGCTCTAGTTTGCTGACCTCTGTTCTTGATCATTTTATTTGGTACTCTTTTTAATCTTTGCTCTGGTGTTGGTGGGGGACTTGCACTTCTCTAGGATATTTCACATTTATATCTTATCTGAAATTCCTATAGCCTTAATTTCCAAATATATTCTCCCTCCTCTAGTACCTGGTGAGCCATCCCCTTTAACAAGAATTAAAAAGAAAAAGAAAAAAATCAGTTCTGTCAAACTAACCAACACTAACCAAACTAATCAACTGAGTCTTATTGTATATGTAGTGTTCCACACCTACAGTCCTTCATTTTTTTGCAAGAAGAGAAGGAGTCTATTTTCTCATTTCTTTTTTTGGAATCAGACTTGGTTATTATAATCACACAGTGTTCAGTTTCTTTTTATTGTTGTTGTCTTTTCCATTTCTGGTGGTGGTGTCATTTTTTCCTGGTCCAGCTTACTTTATTCTGCATCCATTCTTGCAAGTCTTCCATGCTTTTCTGTATACTTCATATGTATCATTGTCTAAAAAGACTCAATAATATTTCATTGCATTCATGTACCACCGTTATTTAGTCATCTCCAGTCAATGGGAATATGCTTTGTTTCTAGTTCTTCTAGTACAAAGATTATTATCCATTGCAGAAGGGAAAATAGCTGAGGCTCAGAGACATGAATAGACCTGCTGTTGGAATTAAGGTAAAATGACTTGGAATGCCTTTTCTTTGATTAACAAATATATTCAGGGCGGCTAGGTGGCACAGTAGATAAACACCGGCCCTGGATTCAGGAGGACCTGAGTTCAAATTCGGACTCAGACACTTGACACTTACTAGCTGTGTGGACCCTGGCAAGTCACTTAACCTCCATTGCCCCGCCAAAAGACAAAACAAAACAAATATATTCTGCTTGTTTCTATGGTCCCTTATGAACTCTTTTTCCTTTGTATATTTTCCTGCATTTTGTCACTGTGTTGATTCTTGCAACTGCATCACTTCTCATGTAGGAGAAAGTCAGCTCCTCAATATATTCCTGATTTCTAATTCTCCAGACTTCAGGAAATTTCCTCTTGGGTGAAATCAGTGCCCCCTCACCCCACCTAACCCCCTAACTCTACTTGCTCCTAGGAGGAGAGCTTATTCACTCTGGCTTTTTTTTTCCCTGGTACATTCTAATCTGTATAGCTAGGTGGTACAGTGGATAGAGTGCTGGGCCTGGGGTCAGAAAAACTCTTGAGTTCAAATCAGGCCTAGACACGTACTAGCTATGTGATCCTGGGCAAGTCACTTAACCCTGTTTGCCTCAGTTTCCTTATCTGTAAAATGAACTGGAGAAGGAAATGGCAAAGCACTTTATCTTTGCCAAGAAACCCCAATGAGAATCAGATAAAACTAAACAACAAAATAATTTTTCCAGTTTCTATTTGGTATCTCCTTGGATAAATGGTTTTTACTCCTCATTCACTATTTATGGTCTTTTGTGTAACTGGCACTCAATGGGAAAGGAATTAAACAGTTAGTTAGTCAACTAGAATTATTAAGCATCTACTATGTGCCAAGCACATAGTAGCACTGGGGATATGAAGAAAGACAAAAAAAAGTCTTTGCTTTTAAGAAGTTTGCAGCAAGAGTAAGCTAAGGGCTACCCTTCCCCCTTTAAGGCACAGCAAGCAGAAAAACTGTTTTGTGTTCTGAATCTAAAAATTATGCCCCAAGACCAGCATTTTTTTTTTTGTGGGGAGAGGTAGATATAACTCTCAGTCCAGTATCAGAGTGGTCAGTCTTATGGCCCCCTTCTCCTGTTCCCTTGAAGGTAGGAATTGCAATCTCCCTTGGAGGGGAATAAGCAAGATTCTAAATGTGTGTGTATTCCTCCCCCCTGGGCTGCCTCTTTATAGGTTTATACATTCCATGTGGGTATTTATATCTTACATGAGCACACTCACACATCTTAGACATGTCACAGATGGGATTAGAACTTGAGATACTTGAATCCAAGTCTCTTCCTACCACATAAGCTCTGAAAGCAAAAGTCTAGATATACTCTCTCTTGAAATCATGAGGCCTTTGGCTAACTGACTCATGAGCATCTTGTTCACATTTTCTCATCTCCTCTGCCCCCTCACCCCCTTTTTCATTTCTGGCCAAGATTGTGACTGAACCATTTCAGCTACTTCTCAGGAAACTTGCCCCTACCACACCCTGCCACATGGTGGTTGTGAGCACAGAAGTTAGAGCACATGTCCAGCTGGGGCAAGCCTGAGTCTGAATTTGGGCTCCATCCCTGGTGCTGCCTACCCACCCTACATCCAACTCTTGGAGAAGGCAGAGGGGGTGGACCACTTCCTCTCTGAGCATCCGCCAGGGCATCAGTTCTTCCAGTTTGGTGGCCAATAAATTAGGGGGCTTTTGGTCACCTCAGAGTTCAAACCCTTTAGACATGAGTCATACATGGTCGGAAGCCAGACCCAAAGCTCCTACTCAGTACATTGGAGTCAGTAAGGGAAATTTTGAGCTTACTCTCTTGGGGTGAATGTGGATTATCCTTACTACATGTATATATACACATATACACACATATACATATGTATGTGTGTAAATACATATATGTGTATATAGATGTATGTATTTAAGGAGTATCCTTTGGCCTTCTCATCTAGAGCCAGGCTGGCTGCGTATGCCCCTCATAGTTCTAGGGTACTCTGAGAAGTTAATGGGGTCCTTATTCTCTACTTCCATCAGCTCGAACCCCAACTGGCTATATTTTCTCCACTGTTAGAGACCAATGGATAATACTCCAGTTCAATTTAACTACTTAATATTAATTAGCTTTTTGTTTAAATTTGAAAAAAAAAATTTCTTTGAATTGTTTGCAGATTTCTTTCAGTAGGTGCCAGTAGATTCTTTATATTTCTACTTTGCCCTCTGTTTCTAAGAGATCTGGGCAATTTTCTCTTATAATGTCTTGAAATAGGACATGACAAACCCAGATAATCTAATGATACTTCAATTTTTTTTCTTGATCTATTTTCCAGATCAGTTGTTTTGCTGTGAGATGTCTTCTATTTTTCTTGTATATTTCAGCCTTTTGACTTGATTTTAATATTTCTTATTGTATCATGGAGTCATTCTGTTTGCTCCTCCTAATTTTCAGAGTTTCTTGTTTAGGCAAGGTTTGGTAATTCTCATGCCAAACTATAATACCCTTTCCATGGCTTTTAGTTCTTTTCACTTTTTTTCTATCAAATGCTCTCATTTTATTTTATTTAAAAATATTGGGGCAGGCAGCTAGGTGGCGCAGTGGATAGAGCACCGGACCTGGATTCAGAAGGACCTGAATTCAAATCCAGCCTCAGACACTTAACAATTATTAGCTGTGTGATGCTGGGCAAGTCACTTAACCCCAATTGCCTCACCAAAAAAAAAAATTAAGCTTCTGAAAAAATGAACTCTTGCTCCATCTTTTCCTCTTCCAGGAAGTCTAGTTCAATTTTTGCCCAAACTATGTTTTTCTCTGAGGCTTTGCTTGTAGTTATTTTGGAGTCAGCCATTCTCTTCTTTTGGGTTTATGCCTTGAGCTTCCTAGGCATGATAATAGCTCTTTTTTTTTTTGGGGGGCAGGGCAATGGGGGATGATAATAGCTCTTTATGGTGGGATACATTTTTTTTTTTGTTTGCTCATTCTTCCATCCTGCTTCCTGATTTTGAACTTAATATTAGGGCTAGCCTCTAGAACATGTCTGGAGGGAAGGTCTGTGTTGGTCCTATTGCTGTTTTCTTGGGGGCATTGAGTGTTGGGTTATTCCAGGTTCTCAGAAACAGGTAGGAGACCCGTGAACTTTCAGGGCTCCCAAAGTCTGATAGCTGCTTTGCTACTCTGAGCAAGAGCAGGTGTTGCTGGACTCTGTCTCTACCAGCCAGCTGGGAGGCTCTGTTGGTTCAAGTGGCAGAATTGTAGGCTTCCCTTTGTTCCAAGATTCCTGTCTTGGTTACTCTTCTTCAGGCTGGGCTGAGGCTGGAAGTGAGACCCTGCTCTGTTCCTGATATCTGAGCCACGTGGCTGCTGGCTTCTGAACTTCTTCCATTCTCCATACATTATTCAGGCTTCCTAGATAGGATGCCTCTCCTCAGTCCACCCTGGATCTGTCATCTGGAATTGGGTGACGGGGAGCAAAGCTACCATTTCATACCTGTCCTTACTGCAGTGACCCAATATGGGTTTGGTGGTTCTGCAGCATGGGTCTGGGACCTCCTCTTGACCTGTGAAAGGTCACAGGGTGTTCTAGTGTCCCTTTTCTAGAAGCTGGGTTCCAGAGGGAGTCCAGTATAGATGCTGGATAGATGAGGAGCAAGAGTAATATTGAGAGTAATTGTCAGGACCCCAGCCCCGTGGTAATGGAGACAAAGGTCCATATGGCAGTGATGCCATCTTTGGATGTCAATGTGCTAGGACCAGTCCTAAGTATGGAGCCTGCTAACTTCAGAGATGGTAGCCATGTGGGGGAACAATATATTCCCAACATGTCAAGGGGAAAATGTATGTGTTCTATTCTTGCTATATCCATATATTTGAAGTAGCTATCGCTGTGTAAAAATAAATTTACATTAGGTGGTTAAAAAGAACTGGAGTGCTCATCACTGGCCCCTAACAGTGGCAGGAACACAGTCAGTGAGGGCTCGAGGCAATGGAGGTAGATGATATACCTCATGAATGCTTTCAGAAGCCTGAGGGGCATATATAGCAGCCTAGCTCTTGGAGAGTGAGTCAGAGTGTACATACTATGCACAAATACAAGTATGAACACATTAGTACATTAGTATTTTCTTTCTATCTATCTATCTCCATCCATTCCCTCCCCTCTCCCCTTCCCTTTCCTACCTACCTTTCTGTCTCTCTCCCTCTTTCTGTCTCCCCCTCTCTGTCTCTGTTTTGTCTTATCTGTTTCTCTCCCTCTCCCTCTTTTTGTCTTTCCTTTTCCCTCTCTCTGTGTCTTTTTCCCTCCCTCTGTCTCTCTCCCTCTCTGATCTATCTATCTATCTATCTATCTATCTATCTATCTATCTATCTATCTATCTATCTATCTATCTATCTATCTATCTATCTATCCATACTGGATCTGCAGTTTCCTTGATATACAGAATTCCTAGAAAAGGAAATTCCCTCCAATAATCTAAGTCATCACCTTTTTAGAAACTCAGAGTCTTGAAGGGGTTCTTAACCTGGGGTCGATAAACTTGTATTTTAAAAATGTCTTGGGGGCAGCTAGGTGGTGCAGTGGATAAAGCACCGGCCCTGGATTCAGGAGGACCCGAGTTCAAATCCGGCCTTAGATACTTGACACTTACTAGGCTGTGTGACCCTGGGCAAGTCACTTAACCCTATTGCCCCGCAAAAAAAAAAAAAAGAAAGAAAGAAAAAAAGAAAAAGAAAAAGAAAAAAAAATGTCTTGATACATGTATTTTGTTTTGTTTTGTTTTTTTGTGGGGCAATGAGGGTTAAGTGACTTGCCCAGGGTCACACAGCTAGTCAATGTCAAGTGTCTGAAGCTGGATTTGAATTCAGGTCCTCCTGAATCCAGGGCTGGTGCTCTATCCACTGTGCCATCTAGCTGCCCCCCAATACATGTATTTTGATAGAATTGTTTTTCTTTGTAATCCTATACATTTTATTTCATGCATTTAAAAACATGTTTTTGAGAAGGAGGTCCAGAGACTTCACCAGACTGACTGCCCAGGGGGTACAGGATGAAAAAATGGTTAAAAACTTCTAAGAGTTACCTAGAATTATGGGAGGTTATTACTAGCCCAGGACCCAAGAACACTATGTATTAAACATAGGATCGGAGCCCAGGTCTTCCTGGCTTTGATGCCATCTCTTTACGCACTAGGCAGTGCTGGCTCACACTTATCTATCTATACATCTATATCTGCATATACATATACATAGGCTTACAGTAAACTAAACGTATTGCCTCCAAAGTCTTGAAAAACCTGTTGCTAGTCAAATGGGCTCATAATAGAACAAAGATTATTTTTGAGACATTGCAAGGCAGGTGGATTCATATCTAGGCTAGTTCTCTCTCTCTCTCCCCCCTGTCTCTGTCTCTCCCTTTCTTTGTCTCTCTCCTTTCTGTCTTCCCTCTTTGTCTCTCTGCTTCCCTCTCTCTGCCCCTCTCCCTCTCTCCTCCCCCCCAAACCCCCCTTAGATAAAGAAGTCCTTTGCAGACATTGCAGTGCCCAGCTGTCTCTGAACATGGAATCGGCTTGAGTTTGGATTAGCCTGGACCCAAGGCCAGGCACCACACAGACCACTGATCACAGTGGAACTAAGTTCTTAGGCCTAGGATTCTCTTGGAGGCTCTGATAGTAAGGACCCAGTGGGTCCTTACATTTGTTAGGGTTTGCCTGTTTGTTGACCTACTCAAAAGATCCTGATTAGGGTAACCTATCCTGATTTGGTCTGTCAGCCAAATAAGCTGAATCAAGCCTGAACAAGGCTTGGGTGGAGTTCCCTCATTGGCAGGATCGAATATTTAAATATAATATTTCGAGCCTTGCAAGATGTGTATGTGTGTGTGTGCCCCAGTATTCTTGCTTCTCAAGTTGTTCCTTGGCTCCTGGCTCTGTTAACCAGTTCTGGTTCCACAAGAGATGGGGGACTGAGCCCACTCCTTGTTTTTAACATAGATGTACAGTTTAAACTGGTTTCAGTCCTGGAGGTCCTGGCCTCTACTGAAGGGGGCTAGGCCCTCTGTGTTTTTGATTTGTTAACCTCCTACATTTGCATTCTGGGGGACAAATTAATTTTTAGCTTAGATTATGGCTCATGTCTGAGATTTTCTTCAAAAAAGAGGGTAGGAAGGTACTAGATCTATAATGTGAGTCAGGAATGAGGCAGGTATTTTATTTTATTCCTATACACACACACAACGCTCAATATCAAAGACTAACAAGGATAAAAACCCAAAGTTAGGACATGTTTTATTAATGTTATCTAAAAGTGCCCATTCATATCCTTTGACCATTTCTCAATTGGGGAATGACTTGTATTCTTATAAATTTGATTTGGTTCCCGATATATTTTAGAAATGAGGCCTTTATCAGAAACACTGGTTGTAAAAATTGTTTCCCAGCTTCCTGCTTCCCTTCTAATATTGGCTGCATTTTTTCTGTTTGTATAAAACCTTTTTAATTTAATGTAATCAAAATCATCCATTTGGCATTTCGTAATATTTGATATCTCTTGTTTGGTCATAAATTGTTCTCTTCTCCATAAATCTGAGAGGTAAACTATTCCTTCCTCTCCCAATTTACCTAGGGTATCACACTTTATGTCAAAATCATGTACCCATTTTGACCTTATTTTAGTATATGATGTAAGATGTTGGTCGATGCCTAGTTTCTGCCATACTATCTTCCAGTTTTCTCAGCAGTTTTTGTCAAATATCGAGTTCCTATCCCAGAAACTGGAGTCAGGTTTATCAAACAGTAGATTACTATAGTCATTTACTACTGTGTCTCCTGTGCCTAACCTACTCCATTGATCCACCACTCTATTTCTTAGCCAGTGCCAAATAGTTTTGATGACTGCCACTTTATAGTATCACTTCAGATTTGGTACAGCTAGCCCACCTTCCTGTGTATTTTTTTTCATTAGTTCCCTTGATATTGACCTTTTGTTCTTCCAGATGAATTTTGTTATTATTTTTTCTAACTCTATAAAATAATTTTTAGGTAGTCTGATTGGTATGGCACCTGAATAAGTAAATTAATTTAGAATTAATGCAGAATTGTCATTTTTATTATGTTAGCTCTGCATATCCATGAGCAATTGATATTTTTCCAATTATTTAGATCTGATTTTATTTGTATGAAGTATTTTCTATTGCCATATGAAAAAATGCTCTAAATGACTATTGATTAGAGAAATGCAAATTAAAACAACACTGAGGTACCACCTCATACCTATCAGATTGGCTAATATGACAAAAAAGGAAAATAATAAATGTTGGAGAAGCTGTGGAAAAATTGGAACACTAATGCATTGTTGGTGGAGTTGTGAACTGATCCAACCATTCTGGAGAGTAATTTGGAACTATGCCCAAAGGGCTATGGGATTGTGTATATCCTTTGACCTGCAATACCACTACTAGGTCTGTATCCCAAAGAGATCATAGAAAAGGGAAAAGGACCCACATGTTAAAAAAAAATATTTATAGCAACTCTCTTTGTGGTGGCAAAGAATTGAAAATCGAGGGAATGACGATCAATTGAGGAATAGCTGAACAAGTTGTGGTATATCAATGTAATAGAATACTGTAAGAAATGATGAGCAGGCAGATTTCAGAAAAACCTGGAAAGACTTAAGTAGACTGATGCTGAGTAAAGTAAGCAGAACTAGGAGAACATTGTACACAGTAACAGCAACATTGTGTGATGATCAAGTGTGATAGACTTGGCTCTTCTCAGCAGTGCAATGATCCAAGACAGTCCCAAAGAACTCATGATGGAAAATGTTCTCCACATCCAGAAAAAAGAACTGTGGATTCTGAATATAGATTGAAGCATACTCTTTCTACTTTTTGGTTGTTGGTTTTTTTCTTTTTTGAGGTTTCCCCCTTTTGTTCTGATTCTTCTTTCACAACATTACTAATGCAGAAATATGTTTAATGTGATTGATTGTACATTTACAACCTATATCAGATTGCTTTCTGTCTTGGGGAGAGGGGAGGGAAGGGAGAGAGGGAGAAAAATTTGGAACTAAAAATCTTATGAAAACAAATGTTGAAAACTATTTTTACATGTAACTGGAAAATAATAAAATACTTTTACAATAATAAAATGTTATCTATAATTGCATTTCCAATCTGTTGGGAGGCTGTTAGTTAAGCTTTATCAGAACATAAATCAGCGTGCAGCACTGCTAACAATGTATTTTACATTTTGCTTAGGCTCAGCACTGTCCAAACAACTCCTGGTATATGTCTACTGGTAAAATGGACAGTCTTAGACCGATCTTCTTGTTGGTGGCCTTCTCCTTCAACAACTCTGGAGTAGCTTCTGGGGATGCCTTTCATTTTTAGGCTCAACTCTTTGTGATCCCGGGATCTCTGTACTTCTTGAAGTCACAAGGTAACCTGCAAGTCTGGATACACCCATCTCAGGATGCACATTCACTTAATGACCATCGGTTGGGGATCAGGAGAGAATAAACCCAGAAAAAGGAGCCTCAAACTCAGTCTTAGCCTTGTGATTTTGAAATGTCTATGAATATGGCAGCAGGGTCCACTGAAGTAGTTGGTTGTACTTGTGGCAGCAGAAGGAATGAACTATTTGGCAAAGCTCAACATTAGAGAGGGTGTCTACCAGCAATATCAGGCTTGACTGTTTGATCAATTGGCAACTGAGGTGAAATGTAAGTTGCTCCTTTAGCCATTTCCCCAAATTGCCTTATGTCGTGATGAAACTAAAATATTAGCCTCCCAATCAATTGTAATCATGATGATCAGTTGTTATTGAATTCAGTTCTAATTATTCTGTTAATGCACACTGTGATTCTTCTGTGTTTAACATTTTTTTTTGAGTTGGAATTAATTGCCTAACTCATCCTTGAGTCATATTTGTGCATTGAGTACCTTTCTACCCCCCCCCAACTTTGAGGATCCATAAATTTTATTATAATTAACATCATCCCTGGGATACTAGGTTGGGACTTGTTAATGAGTCAGTGAATATGAGAATAGGAAACCTAATCCCCCTAATTAGAGCACTGAATCCCATCTAGGAACTGAATGCTTGGGCACAGAATAGGAAGTGATGTGGGATTCCAGCCCCGGTGATCTCAGCTACCATTCCTTAAGGCTAAGCGATAAAAGAGAGATACCCAAACTGTAATATGTGTATGTTTCCATTGGCTTACACAAAGATGAGGAGATCAGAATCTCAGTGGGAAATCAAGTCATGTGTTTTATTTAGTGAGGTCTTTGGAATTGGTTTCTGGTGTGGGGATGAAGTATATCTCAAATTTGTAGTAAAATCACTTAGCATGTTGCACTTGTTGGGGGGAATCCCCCGACCCAGAGGTCCAAAGATATTCCCAAGAAGTAATTCCTTCTTCTTTGAGCTGTTTGACACGTGCAGAGACTGAGTTTCTTTTTTCCACAAGTCAAAATACAGCACGAAAGCAAGGGCACTTTGCTATTGACAAATGCTACTACCATTACTACTGTTGCTGCTGCCAAGCACTGTGCTAAGCACTTAACAATTATTATTTCATCCTTGCAACCACCCTGGGAGATGGGGTGCCATTTGACAGATGAATACAACACAGACAAAAACAGAGGCTGGATGGGTTGTGAATGTTGACCTTGTCTTCTTAACTTCCCTTTTGTCTTGGTACAAATTCATTTGTACCTAAGCCAGAGAGGATCTTGGGAGTATTTAAGAGCATCTAGCCCTAGCACAGTGGATAGAGCACTGGCCCTGGATTCAGGAGGGCCTGAGTTCAAATCTGGCCTCGGACACTTGACACTTACTAGCTGTGTGACCCTGGGCAAGTCACTTAACCCCCATTGCTCTGCAACCCCCCCCCCCCAAAACAAACAAAACAAAACAAAAAAGAGTATCTAGCCCTAAATTAGATAGTTATCCATAACAGAAAGCTCTGATCTCTGCCCAGATATAAAAGAGGAAAAAGAAGGCCCTAATCTTATTCTCCATTCCATCCCCACTCCCATGAGGGGCAGAGGAAGGAGGGTTGACTTGGAGACAAGGGACTTGGGCTTGAGTTCTGAATATGAAAGGTTACTAGCTATATAATGATGGAGGACCATCTTCCTTCTCTGAGCCTCGGTTTCCAGCATCAGGAAAATAGGGATGGTATTACCATGCCTTTGGTATGTACTTCACAGAGTTGTTGGGAGGATTGAAGGCATGTGTATGCAGTATTTTTTTTTTGGGGGGGGGGTGAGGCAATTGGGGTTAAGTGACTTGCCCAGGGTCACAGAGCCAGTAAGTGTCAAGTGTATGAGGTTGGATTTGAACTCAGGTCCTCCTGACTCCAGGGCCGGTGCTCTATCCACTGTGCCACCTAGCTGCCCCATGTATGCAGTATTTTGCAAAGTTTCCAGCACCTCTAAAGTGAAAAGACTGGACATCATGGTTTCTGAAGTCCCTTGTACCTCCATATTTATAGCCCTATGAAGTCAACACCGATGTCCTGAAGGCATCTCAAGCTCAACATGTCCAAAACAAAACTCATTATCTTTCCCTCTAAAAACATCCCTCCTCCTCACTTCAATCTTTCCAGTTACCCAGACTCATAACCTCTTCATTCTGACTCACTCTCCACATCCAGTAGTTGCTAAGTCTTGTTAATGCTATGCCTCAACAGCTTTACTATAAATCCATTTCTCTCCATATACACCACAGACCTGCTAGTTCATCCCCTTTTGCCTACACTGCTAGAACTGGGCTCCTTGCCTCCGACCTCACCTATCTTGTTAGATATCGTCCATACAAGTGCCACAGTAATTTTCCTGAAGTACAGGTCTGAGCAGATCACAAGATGCTGTGATGGCTCCCACGTCTAATGGAAGCTTTATCTGATCTTGTACACATGACTGTTTTTACTGGGCTCCAAAATTAGAAGAAAACAAAAACCCTGAAAAAACTCCCATAGAGAGCACAGCTTTGATTGGCTATGGAGGCTGCTATTCCAAATTTTCTCTTCTTTCCCGTGAGGGAGCTGAGGCACTGATCTCTTACTTTACTGAGAAAAATAGAGTCCATTTGACATGAGTTCCTGTTCCCAAGTGGCCACCCTCCTTTTCCACTCTTTTCATTTCAAAAATCCTGACATCTGCTACTTTCTTTCCTCCTTTCCCCCAGTATCTGACAAAGAGGTAGCCCTTCTTCTTGACAAGGCTGACCCCTCTAAATATGCACTTAATCTCACTCTTTTTCATCTTTGTCGGCAAAAGAAAAGGAAGTGTATTCGTTATGTAGTATGATATTAATGGGCCAGTAGTACTGAGGCATGAATTTCTTCTCCATACATGTGCCTTAGCCACATGTATTTTCTTTTTTTAAGAAATTCTTTATTTTTTTGGGGGGGGGTAAGGTGATTGGGGTTAAGTGACTTGCCCAGGGTCACACAGCTAGTGAGTGTCAAGTATCTGAGGTTGGATTTGAACCCGGGTCCTCCTGAATCCAGGACCGGAGCTCATCCACTGCACCATCTAGCTGCCCCCTCAATATATTTTTAGAAAATAGAAGGGGCAGCTAGGTGGTGCAGTGGACAAAGCACCAGCCCTAGATTCAGGAGGACCCGGGTTCAAATCCAACCTCAGATACTTGACACTCACTAGCTGTGTGACCCTGGGCAAGTCACTTAACCCCAATTGCCTCACTAAATATATATATATATATATTGAGGCAGCTAGGTGTATGTTAGACTTGGAGTCAGGAATACCTGAATTCAAATCCTGATTTAAACATTCATTAGCTGTTTGACCCTAGGCAAGCTACTTAACCTCAATTAATCTATTTTCTCATCTGTAAAATGGAGACAATAATAACATCTTTTAGGGCTGTTGTGGATCAAATGAAATGATAGATCTAAGAGATTTGCAAACCTTAAGGTGCTAAACACATGTTAGTTATTATTTGTGGGAGCCTGTTGTCCATGCCTATGATGTTAAAGTTTTGTTTCTATTTTTCTTACCAGGATAATACATTGTTTGAACTAATTGTGTCCTCTGGTTGACTACTAAAAGTGAGTGCGTTAGTAGGGGCTCAAGAGCTAGAGGTTAGGAGATGCAGACCCACTGTAATCTGGAGAACAGACCTTGTGAGTTATGAGATGCCCCTGTGTATTATGACTATTTGCCAGTTGTCACTGTGTTGTTTGAAAATATATGGGGGTGGGGCAGCTAGGTGGCGCAGTGGCCCTGGATTCAGGAGAACCTGAGTTCAAATCTGGCCTCAGACACTTGACACTTACCAGCTGTGTGACCCTGGGCATGTCACTTAACTCTCATTGCCCCACCAAAAAAAAAAAACAATAAAAAAATTAAAATAAAATAAAGAAGCTATAGCATCAGTCTTTGGCATTAAGCATTTATTAAAGTATATTAAATGTTAGTAAAGAGAGAGAGTACATTGCTCAGAATTAGAATTCCTACATACCTAGATAGAAAAGAGAGAGAGAGAGAGCCAGGGCAGTATGACTGCCTCCTCCAACATCCCAGGCCAAGAGAGTGTGTGAGAGAGTATAAACTTCCTGTGGTCCGGAGTAGAGGCGGCCCTTACACACTGCTCAAAGCTAATTGGCTAGCATCATTCAAATCTATTGGTTTACTGGACTTGAGGGTGGTCCATATTAAAATGAACAGTACTTGCTGAGGTCAGAGTCCAGAGGACAGACCCTTTGAAGGGAAAGCCTTTCAGATTGATGTGGTTTTAATCTCTATTGTTTCTATTCAGAGTCTGAGCTCCAACTTTATTTACTCCAGGATGGCCTTAAAAGAGGCCTGGCAAAGGGGCAGTAAAGTGGTAGTAGATAAAGAAAGTGCTGACCCTGGATTCAGGAAGACTTGAGTTCAAATTCTGACCTCAGACATTTGACACTTACTAGCTGTAAGTGACCTTGGGCAAGTCACTTAACCCTCATTGCCCCTCAAAAAAAAAAAATGTGGTCAGGCAAAGCTCCCTTGAGTTGGGGGGGAGGTCCTTCAGAACCCTATTATTTTTCTCATATCACATAAATATAATAGTATTGGCAAATGAAAAAAGTGATTTGTTCTGAGCTATAAGTAATGGGGAAAACCCCCAAACTCTGGTGTTAACATAGCCTGAAAGAAACAACATTACTCTCCAGAATAAATAATTTTTTATTCATATAAAAAGTCAGAAGATGGCAGAATTCTCATTGGATAGATGAATGACTCTCCCCACTCCCCCCCCCCCCCAATACTTCCTAGAGCTTAAACTACCTAGTTTAGTTTGGAATTATACGGGAGGTAGAAGCTGGAATAGTGAGAAAGGGCCCGAATCTGGAGTCAGATGGCCTGGATTTTAATCTTGGCTCCTCGGTTGCTTACCAGCTCTTAGGCAAAGACCTCCCCCTGTCTGGGGTTCAGTTTCCCAATGAGAAAAATGAGGGTGCGAAACAGTCTCTAAGACCCTTTCTGGCATAGACATTTCATGTTGCAATGCGCCTTTCAGCAATAACATTCTAAATCTTATGTTCTAAGGTACCATCCAGAATAGGCATTCCATGTTTTATGAGCCAATTTTTTTTTTTTTTTAGTGAGGCAATTGGGGTTAAGTGACTTGCCCAGGGTCACACAGCTAGTAAGTATTAAGTGCCTGAGGCCGGATTCGAACTCAGGTCCTCCTGACTCCAGGGCCAGTGCTCTATCCACTGCGCCACCCAGCTGCCCCCGATGAGCCAATAGTTTTAACTGAAAGGAAAAAAAAAATAGCAGGTAGCATGTTGGTCTTGGAGGACAAAAGTAGTGGGGATCATACTGACCTGAAAGAGTAATTTCTGGACAGTGCATATGGATGAGCAGAAAAAGGGACATGCAGGCCCCACCTTCCTTTCTTTTCTCCTCCAGTAGTTGCGGGCCTCTGAGTCATACCTATCTCAGAAGAGAATCCTATTCCTGCCAGCTGCGAGGTGTTTGATGGTGAGGCCACTGAGAAAGGGAGAAGGGAGTGGTAAGGGGAATGGGAAGGTTAGGAGACCAGTGGGTGTAGGGCCACAGTAAAACACCTCTGTGGCCCTTTTCCCTGGACATTAGTGTTAAACATAGTAAAATGTAGAAATCGACTAGGATAGCCTCTCAGGTTCCTCCCAGCTCAGACATTCTTTATTCTAAGGACCCTCCGAGCTCCAACATTCCACATTCCAAAGCCCTCTCAGCTCTGATATTCTCTGTTTTAAGGACGTTCCAGCATGTCTTCTGCTCTAAAGAGCTTTCCGTTGTGAGCATTTTACTAATTAGCGAGGTCTCATATCCCTTTTCAGGAGAGGAGTGGACCTAGAGATATCGGATGGTATGGAAAGACCCAGGGCATCCCAGACTAGGAGCTTGGATACCTGGGTCTAGTTTAAGGCAGCTGGTTGCTCTTTCAGCTCTTTATTCAGAGCATGACTTGGTGTGGGTGTTGCAGAGATGGAGAATATTTGGGGACATGGCTTACAACTCTGGGACCCACCAGTGCAATGCTTTAGGATTCCTCTCCATGTTGCCCCAAGGGAGGCTATGCTGTGGGCCTCACCAGATCTTCTGTAGACATACCCACTGGTGCTGTACTCAGAACGAGGACTTCTCTGTCATCCCCAAGAACCTAAAGAAGACAGAGGCTGAGGATTGTTACAGCCACTTTGATCCGATAGAATACTCAGGCCCCAGAACACTGACTGGTGAGCTCAGGGTGCTTCCCTGCCCCAAATCTACCCCCACTGTGGGACATGGGGATAGCCTGTGGACCTGGGTTGGGGGGGAGGGGGAGGGTGTGCTCTGCTCTCTCCTCTTGTTGAAATCATACTTAATCTTGTTCCCAGTCCCCTCTTCTTGGCCCTTTTCCCCCCTTTAATCTTTTCCCACTGTGGGGAGGAGAGCACTCTTGGCTCCTGTGCTCTCTAGATGATTCCCTTATGGGTTTTGTTCTATTTCTAGGCCATCAGGATGGGCTGAAGGGCCCCCCTCTCCTATTCCTGTTCTGTCCTAGGGAATGCTCTGAGGGACCTTCTGCTTCTAGTGCTGTCTGTCTCCCTTCCACATGAAGAGGGTCCTGTTTCCTTCTTCAAGGGGTTGAAAGGACCTGGAAGGCATTAGGTTCTTTTGTCTCTCCCACCCTTCCTCTGCTTTCCTAGCTTTTTTCATTGGCTTCTTCCTGGTTCATCCCCCATCATACTACTTCTCTCTTCTTACTGTCATCACCCTGGTATGGGTGCCCCCTGTCTTGCCTGTTGCCTTAGACTTAGAATCACAGAACTTCTATGTTGGAAGGGAGCTTACAGGCATCTGGTGCCATCTACACCTGAACAAGAATCTTTTCTATAGAACACCTAAATGGTCATCTACATAGCACACACTGAGTGGTCAGCCTTTGTCTAAAGACCTCCTGTGAGGTCTTCCTGTGCCTCTTCCAAGGAAGTATATTTCACTTTGTATGGAAGTGTTTCTAGACTTCAAACCTAAACTTGAATTTGCTTCTTTATAATTTCCCTATGATTACTTTTAGTTCTAACTTCTGGAGCCAATCAGAGCTAATTTAACCACTCTTACACAAGACAGTCTTTCAGAAGTTGAAGACCCCACCTACTCAAGCACTCCAGGGCCTAGTCTTTCTCAGACTAAACAACCCTCCAGTTCCTTCCATTGATCTTCTTATACCAGGGACCCAAGTCCCTTCTTCACCATCCTATCTGTCCTCCAACTTATCACTGTCTTTCTTAAAATATTGTATTGTTAATATGAATATATGGGGGCAGCTAGGTGGCACAGTGGATAGAGCACTGGCCCTGAAGTCAGGAGGACCTCAGTTCAAATCTGGTCTCAGACACTTAACACTTACTAGCTTTGTGACCCTGGGCAAGTCACTTAATCTCAATTGCCTCACTAAAATTAAAGAAAAAATTTGAAAAAAAATATGAATATATGGATCAACTGAATTTGATGGAGGTACCTTATTACCCAAGGGGAGTTTTATAAAACCCTGGATTAAAAGAATTAATAGGAGCAAAATGTCCTTCAACTGAACTCCAAACCTGAACCCAGATAGCTAGCCGATAAAAGACCCTACCTAGTGACTTCTTTTCCCTCAGGATAGTAAGTCCCTATTTTATGGGAACATCTGAGCTTCCTCATCCTTGCCAAACCCTTTTTTGGAATCCTGTAGCCTTATCATGATGCTTTTGTATTTCCTCCATACTTGTTATAACTGAAATTGTTAAACTACTTTTGGCTTCTGGGTTGATTTCTGTATCATACTATTGAAACTGACAACACCCTATAATCAATGGACTAAAACCATATATGCCCTCAGAAATGGGGAGTCCCCGGAGCTTCTCTCTTAGGAGGGAAATCTCCACATGGTCGTGTTTTGTTAACTTTCTTCTTGGGACAATAAAATATTAAATTGATATTTATGTTTTTTTCTGTCTCTCTCTGATTTGTTTTCGTAGGAGAAATTAAACATTATTTCTCTGATCTGTTAGTAGGAGACAGGCAGATATATCATGTTCTCAGATTTGGTTCATTGTAGGAGATATAAGACATAATTTCTCTGATCTGTTTATTAATTTGTAGGAGAGATTAAACATTATTTCTCTGATTTGTTTGTGGGAGGCAGGCAGATACAAAAGCTATATTTTAATATTCGACAGTATCCAGAACTGAACACAGTATCTCATTTGTGGGCAGTCTGGAACCTCTGCCTTTCTCAATTCCACCCAAGATTCCATTAATTTTCTTGGCTGCTATATCTGACCTTTGTTTTCTATTGAACTTGAGGTTCACCCAAACTCCTAGATCTTCAGATAAACTTTTGCCTAACCACTTCTCTTTCAACTTGTACTTGGGAAGTTGGTTTTTTGGAACCCCTATTAGACTTCCCATTTATGCTTGTGAAACGCCCTTGTGTTCTATTTGGCCTAATGTTCTAGCCTACAAGGGATTTTGTTTCTGTTTGCTTTTGAATTCTGACTTTGCCATCTAGTTTATTAGCCAGTGTATTGTCTTAGCTATTCCTTCTAGTTTGGGCATATGATAGTGATGGAATACTATTGTGCTAAAAGAAATGATGAGGTCATGTTCAAAAATATTTATAGCAACTCTCTTTGTGGTGGCAAAAAATTAGAAATCAAGGGAATGCCCATCAATTGGGGAATGGCTGAGCAAGTTGTGGCATATGAATGTAATGGAATACTATTGTGCTGTAAGAAAGGATGAGCAGGCAGATTTCAGAAAAACCTGGAAAGACTTAAGTGGACTGATGCTGAGTGAAGTGAACAGAACTAGAAGAACATTGCATACAGTAACAGCAACATTGTGTGATGATCGAGTATGGTAGACTTGGCTCTTCTCAGCAGTGCAATGATCCAAGACAATTTCAAAGAACTCATGATGGAAAATGTTCTCCACATCCAGAAAAAAAGAACCGTGGATTCTGAATGCAGATTGAACCATACTGTTTCTACTTTTTGATTGTTTTTTTTTTTTTTAGTGAGGCAATTGGGGTTAAGTGACTTGCCCAGGGTCACACAGCTAGTAAGTGTTAAGTGTCTGAGGCTGCATTTGAACTCAGGTACTCCTGACTCCAGGGCCAGTGCTTTATGCACTGCACCACCTAGCCGCCCCTTTTTTTTTCTTTTTTGAGGTTTTCCCCTTTTGTTCTGATTCTTCTTTCACAACATTACTAATGCAGAAATATGTTTAATGTGATTGTACATATACAATCTATATCAGATTGCTTTCTGTCTTGGGGAGGGAAGGAGAGAGGGAGAAAAATTTGGAACTAAAAATCTTATGAAAACAAACGTTGAAAACTATCTTTACATGTAACTGGAAAATAATAAAATACTTTTATGATTTAAAAAAGAGATGATGAGGTAGGGTGGTTTCAGAAAAACATGGGAAGACCAATATGAACTGATGCAAAGGGAAGTGAGAAGTAACAGCAATATTGTAATGATGATTAACTATGAAAGACTTGGCTACTCTGATCAATACATTGATCAGACAATTCCAAAGGACTGATCAACTCTGAGTGCAAATTGAAGTATGATTTTCTCACTTTCTTTTTCCTTTCTTTTTTTGGCAATATGGCTAATATGGAAATATGTTTTAGATGATTTCTCATGTATAATTAATATCATATTGTTTGTCTTCTCAGTGGGTGAGGAAGGGGTGAGAGAAAGGAAGAGAATCTGGAATTCAAAATGTAAAAAGAAAAGAAGCTTAAAATCAATAAATAATAATAAATGTTTGCTTTTTTAAAAAGCCTTTTGTAAACTTTAAAGTGCTATATAAGTGCTAGATTATTACTATGGCCAATAAAACTGATGCTGCAGTACCTCCCCTAATGTCATGTTACCCTTTTCCATAATGGATGTCACAGGCCTTTGGCCACATGCATGCTTTAAGAGTGTTGGGGGCATGGGGGGGGGGTGAGCTGATCTTGACTCCCAAACTTCCTACCTCCCTTTCTTCCACCTTTGGAAGAAAAAAAAATTGTGTAGAAAATTGAAGACATAAGAAACTTGAGAGCTGAGCAAGCAAGCAAGAGGAGGAGATATGGATGTAGGAGGGTTATGGAAATCTGGCAACTGCAGAGAAATAAGCCAGGGGAGCCTGTGTAGGGCTCTGGACTGATTCTCTGCTTAATCAAGAAAAGTGAGAGTAGCAGCATCTAGGAGCCAGGACTGGGGTGGCCCTAAGCTCTCAGTTATAAGATGAGACTGATCTAGGCTCCCCTTCTCCTTCCTAGTAAAGCTGCTTGTCCCTTTTCTGGTTAGCTGATCTTGTTTGTTCTTTCTCTGTTTTCAACTTAGATAGCATTTGCTGCTGCTGCTGCTGCTGCTGTGCCCTATCCGATTCTTTGTGACCCTGTGGACCATAGCTTACCAATTTTGTCCACTGGGGTTTCTTGGCAAAGATACTGGAGTGGATTGAGGCAAACAGGGTTAAGTGACTTGCTCAGGGTCACACAGCTAGTAGGTGTCGAGTGTCTGAGGTCAGATTTGAACTCAGGTCTTCCTGATTCTAGGACTAGTGTTCTTTCCACTGAGCCACCTACCTGCCCCTTAGATAGCATTTATCCACTATTAGGGGACAGCTGGTGGCACAGTGAATGGAGCACTGGCCCGGAAGTGCTCTATTTTCCTAAAGGAAGCCAGAGAAGCCAGAAGGAGGTGATGATTAAGGAGAGTGTTCCAGGCCTGGGAGACAGTCAGAGAAAATGTCTGGCGACAAGAGACAGGGTATCTTGTTGGAAGAACAGTTGGGAGGCCAGTGTTGTTGGATCGTAGAGTACCTGAGGGGTGGGTGGGAGTAAGGTATAAGAAGATAGGAAAGGGGGGGGGGGAGAGGACACCTTATGAAGGGCTTTGAATGCCAAACAGCATTTCATATTTGATCCTTTTATATTTGAAGGTGACAGGGAGCCACTGGAGTTTATTGAAGAAGGGGGAGGATGACACGGCCAGATTTGCACTCATTTGAGAAGATTAATTTGACAGGTGAGTGAAGATGGATTGGAGTGGATAGACTTGAGGCAGAGAGACCAATCAGTAGGCTACTGCAGCAGTCCAGGCATGAAGAGATGGGTTGGCAACAGTATCAGAGGAGAGAAGGAGGCATATTTGAGCAATGTTGCAAAGGTGAAATTGATGGAACTTGGCAACAGATTGAATATGGGAGGGGGGTGAGGGAGAAGGAGGAATAGAGGATCACACTCAGGTGGTGAGCCTGAGGGTCCAGAAGGATGGTGGTACCCTAAAGACAGTAATCAGGAAGTAATAGGAAGCATGTGAAGACTTCCCCCAGAGGAGTGGGTGGATGAGAACAATTTGTTCCATCGGCCATGAAGGCAGCTGAAGCAGGTGCCACGGAAGCTTAGAGGCTGGTCAGACTTTGAAAATGCCAAGGTGAAGGGGGCAGCTAGGTGGTGCAGTGGATAAAGCACTGGCCCTGGATTCAGGAGGACCTGAGTTCAAATCCAGATACATGACATTTACTAGCTGTGTGACCCTGGGCAAGTCACTTGACCCTCATTGCCCCGCAAAAGAAAAGAAAAAAAGAAAATGCCAAGGTCAGGGGCAACTAGGTGGTGCAGTGGGTAAAGTACCGGCCCTGGATTCAGGAGGACCTGAGTTCAAATTTGGCCTCAGACACTTGACACTTTCTAGCTGTGTGACCCTGGGCAAGTCATTTAACCCTCATTGTCCCCCCCCCCCCCAAAAAAAGAAAATGCCAAGGTCAGCCATTGCATCCTGGGCTATCACTAGTGGTCTTGGCTTTTGTTCTGCCCCTGGATTTTGATGACTCTGGAAAAGAGAATGAGGCATTTGATGACTTTGTGCAACTCTGCCTCACTTAAATCCAATTCACATGCAAGTCATTGGTCCTCTTCAAGAAACAAAGATTGAACAACAACAACAATGATAAGAAAGTTAAGAAGACTGGAGGGCTTTGTGGGTTTTTGTTTGTTTTTTTTTGTTTGTTTTTTTTGTTTGTTTTTTTGCCAGGGAAATGGTTAATCTTTTATTGGAGGGAAGAAAATGTTCCACCATATCTCAGGTAAACCAATTCAGGGGCTCAGTGGCTCAGCTGGTGGGGTACCAGCTTGTAATGGGTTCCACAGTTAGAGCAACATTGTGTCTCACCTTTGTGAAGCCAAAACCAGATGACTGCACCGTTGTCCTCTTCACAGATACTATTCGCTTGTCAGTGATGGAAGGGACCAGGTTTGGCTCCTCCTTAGTCCCTGGAGCTGCCTTTGGGGTTAACATATTTTTAAAAAAATTTTTTTAGTGAGGCAATTGGGGTTAAGTGACTTGCCCAGGGTCACACAGCTAGTAAGTGTTAAGTGTCTGAGGCCGGATTTGAACTCAGGTCCTCCTGACTCCAGGGCCGGTGCTCTATCCACTGTGCCACCTAGCTGCCCCAGGGGCTAACATATTGTAGGCATCCAAATCATTCCTTGCAGCCATCGTAATCTCTCTCTCCAAACCAGTAGCCTGCTCATTTGAGGAGAGAATAAAGGATGGAGATTTTTTCTTTTTCTTTTTGTTATCTTGGTATTGGCCATTTCCAAGTGGTAATGTTCTGAAAAGCAAGCCTTGCCCTGCAAAGAGGAGGGCAATGAGTTGTACAGAAAGGGAAAGTAACTCCAAAGGGCTATGATCTTTTAGGGAAATGCACCCACATAAAGGGAGGGGAATGATTTGTCCTAGCAAGCTCAGTAGGGCTGAAGGCTCAGTGAGTGATTGACAACTCAGCCTGTCTAGTTCCCTAGCACCACCTGCTGCTCATAATTATAGACTCTTTTAAACTGAGATGCTTCAACCAGCCAATGAATGACATCGCGTGCTAGCAAGGTATTATGGGAAAGATGCAATTCTTTAAAGCAAAGGCTCTGTTGTATTATGGAAGGAACATGCCTCAAGGCCATTCTCCTTGTCCTTGATCAAAGGACAATAGAACACTCCTTTCATTTTATTAACCAGTTCAGGAGACCCTCCCTACACGCTTGTGCTAGCCATCTGCCTCAAATAGCTAGGGCAAGAAAGAAACCCTCACCAACTCAGGTTCATTACTAATCTAGGAGGAATATAATATGAAGTGGCTGAGGATTATTAAAATATAGAAATCTCTATCGATCAACACTATATGTGGCAAGTTTCCTGTTCTCTTTAAACGAATCCTGAAATCCATAAGAGTCTGGCAAATGGCATTTGATATGGTTGTTTGGTTTATAACAAAATCGATTAAAAAACAAACTGTCAAGGGGAAGAGCACTCTTCATTGTATTGTTTCTGCCAGGGTGAAATTTCCTCCCTCAGAATCCTCTCAGCCTTCCAGAGCTAGGGAAGGAGCTGGGAAAGGAGTCGCTGGTCTAAGGGAGATGCAAATAAAAAGGGCAGTCTCCCCATTCCTCTCCCTGCCATCTTCTCATTTCTCTTCTGTGTTAAAGGAGAATTGATGGTTTCTGGCCCTCTGGAATTTGTCTCAGTAGCAACATTCCCCACAATCTTGCTGAGCATTTTGTTTCTCTGCTGCAGGTCTGGATTGTATCTCTCTGCCAAACTGTCTCTGGAAACTAAACCAAACCACTCCTGGGAAGTCTCTTGCTTTCGGTGGCTGCAGGGTCTGACAATACCAATTCTTCAAAGTCAGTCGCTGCTAACTGGTCAGGTTCCTATACCAACCAAGAGTTTTTATTTCCAGCACTGAGAGGATGTCCAGTCTGAATAGCAAAGACAAATACCTGCTTATGTATATCAGCCCTGTCATTTTTCTGTCCTCTGGAGTGGCCTCCTGCCTATTTGCAAAAACCAAGGGCTCCCTAGGTCTTCAGGAGGAGAAGATGTCAGACCCTCAGGGGGAAGGAAAATCTAGTCATCAACAGAAATGTGTAACTCTCTTTCCCTTTGTAGCATGTGGCCACCTCCTCTCTTACCCTTTTTGTAGGCTTCTTCTTTCTCTGGTGTAACGATTGGAATGACGCCACCTGCTGGAGACTTACTGTAGAAGAGTTCTGCCCATGAAGCGAAGGTCTTTGAGGGCAAGACCAGGAGTCTTTTCTTTGGCATCAGGAAGTGACGCGGACTAGTGGGAGGGGGAAGGAAGAGACTGGCGCTCAGTCTCGCTCTCTTTCCTCTGGACTCTGGTGGAGAGCGGAGCTAGAAATGTGCTCTCCCTTTAATAGATAGGAATCTAGGCTTTTCTCTCTCTTTACCAAATTCTTATTCTCCTTAATAAATGCTTAAAAGTCTAACTCTTGCTAAAGCTTATAATTTATTGGCGACCACTCATTAGATATTTTAGACAGTTTAGCTAGAATTTTAACCCTTAACACTGGAAATGTTAAATCCTCCCATTGTATGTGTACTCACAGACTGGAATTCCCTAGAAAGGGGCAAGTTCTCCAAGTACTCTCAGGATTCTAGGGATACCCCTATGGGGTTTGGGGAGATCTACACTTCTACTATTATAGCTCCTGAGCCCCCCATTTGTGTGCTTCTCCTTAATAAATCAGTAGCTAAGGGAGCACCGGCCCTGGATTCAGGAAGACCTGAGTTTAAATCCAGCCTCAGACACTTGATACTTACTAGCTGTGTGACCCTGGGCAAGTCACTTAACCCTCATTGCCCTGCCAAAAAAAAAAATCAGTAGCTAACTCAACCCTTGACACAAACATTTACTCAAAAGTTAAAGCAAAAACAATAATGACATAACATTCTCCCATAAACCTGGGGTACCATAACTGCTTCCAATGCACACAGAATCCATGGAAGGAAGTGAGCATACTTTTAAAGGGCTAAAAGAGTGAGGCACAGGGGTAGGGAATATATGTGTTCAAGACAACTTGACAACTCTGGAACTGTCGCAATACTTTTATAAAATTCATTGATGAGAGATAGCTATGTGGAATGTCTGTGTTGGACGAGCATGGTAACTTGGGGTGCTCTGGATTGTTCCAGATATATGCTCTATTCTTGCTCCATTGATGGGCTGGGCTAATATATATGTCTAATATATATTCTCATATGTTTACGTACTCTGATTTCTGTTTGCTTGAATAAATGGATTTCTTTACTATTCACTACATGACTACATCATGGAACTGTCATTCAGTTGGAAGGGAATCAAGGCTTGGATACATTGCTTGGAGCAGCATTCCTTTTCCATCAGGGGACAGCAATCAGGAGTGCAGCTTGAATCTAAAAATTATTTCCCTGAAGCCAAAAATATTTAAGGGAACAGATAGATATAATTCTAGCCCAGTACTTTCTTTCTCTAATGAAAAGAATGGCCAGCTTCTAGCCCCAAACTTCTACTTCCCCTCCTGGAAGGAATTAAAGTTCCCCTTAGAGAATGGTGGGGGGAGGAGACTCTGGAGGTGTTTGTTCTTGTCTTCCTTTGAGCCATATCTAGACGGCCCCAAGTGAATATACGTACCCTCATATCTATAATAGTTTTACTAAGGGTCAGAGGTGTTACATTTCACCCATTTCTTAGATTCTTCTTGACTTGAACCAAAGATGGAGATGAGAGATACCATTTTAAGAATACTGAAGAATCTAAGAAACAGGCGAAATATAACACCCCTAACCAGTAGTAGTAGTAGTAGTAGTAGTAGTAGTAGCAGCAGCAGTAGTAGTAATGGTGGTGGAGTAGTAGTAGTAGTAGAAGCTAGAGAATCACTATTATAGGTATGAGGGTATGGGGGTATGCTATGTGCTGTGTTGTTTTGCCCTGGTAGGTTAGGTGTGTCCACCCGAGACTGTCTAAATGTGGCTTGAATTATGTCTATCTGTTCCTTTAAATATTTTTGGTCCCAGGAGCTTAACCCTCCCTATTCCTCCTTGGTCTTTGAGGAAGGGAGCAGGATTAGGTCATGTAGGCTGAACCAGTTTAAAATGTAATTGGGGGGCAGCTAGGTGGCGCAGTGGTTAGAACACTGGCCCTGGATTCAGAAGGACCTGAGTTCAAATCCGGCCTCAGACACTTGATACTGACTAGCTGTGTGACCCTGGGCAAGTCACTTAACCCTCATTTCCCTGCCAAAAAAAAAAAAAAAGAAAGAAAAATGCAATTGGGAAATGTTTAACAAAATAAATAAAACTACAATAAAATATAGATAACATTACATTTTAAAATGAAATCAATTATGGCCCCGAGTGATCCCTCTATGCTGATGAGTGGCCCCATTTCTACTGAAGTTTGATGTCACTGTTGTAGAGAACTATAAACACTCACCTAAAGAGTTGCATTTTATTCCAAAGGTTCCTGGGCAGGGGAGTGGCATGATCACACCTGTGTCTTAGGAAGATAATGTTGGCAGCTCTTTGGAGGTTGACTTAGAGAGGCAAGAGGTGATAAGAATTTGAAATAGGGTGGTAATCTCTGAGAAGAGAAGAGTAGACAGACATGTGACTGTCTGGAGATAAAATCAGTAAGATTTGGCAACCAAGAGGACGCAAGGGAGAGGGAAGAGAGAGAGCCAAGGATGACTTGGAGGGTCACCAGCCTGGATAACAAAAGATAACAGAAGCAGGCAAGGGTTTTGTGTGTGTGTGTGTGTGTGTGTGTGTGTGTGTGTGTGTGTGTGTATAGATTTAGGGGGAGAGGGGGAGAGGTATTCATTCAAATTGGCTTTTTTTTTTTTTTGCAGGGCAATGAGGGTTAAGTGACTTGCCCAGGGTCACACAGCTAGTAAGTGTCAAGTGTCCGAGGCTGGATTTGAACTCAGCTCGTCCTGAATCCAGGGCCGGTGCTTTATCCAGTTCCCACCCAGCTGCCCCCTAGGAGGGCAATATTGGTGTGGAAAGGAGACTATGAAGTCAGGTTACTGAATTCCTTGCCAGGGAGGGTCAATGACTTCCTTGGTCAGTAGTTTACTGCCACAAGAATTTGGCCAGAGTGCTACTGACTGATAGAGGGATACTCCAAGGAGGAGAGCTTGTAGGGAGGGGCAGCAGAAAGAGGGTCAAGAAGTTGCATCCTCTAGGTATCTGGGTGTGTCAGGGGATGAGAGTCTCAGTGAGGTGCACTACAGAGGAGGAAGCCAGGATGTAGGGGGAGGCATAAAGAGAGAACCAGGCTTCTGTAGCCTTGTCTTGGCAGAAGGGATGATGGGAAATGTAGTTTTTAGGTGGAAGAAGGTGCTGAATGGCCTTGGGAGATAGGAGATGCTTGGGGGTGTTGGGGCGGAGGGTGGGGCAAGTATGGGGAAATTTTGAGCTCCCAGGAGGATAGGAGGGCTGAGCAGATTGCAAGGGAAAGATGCTGCCACATGAACAGAATAATGATCTTCTTCTGTGCTTGGCTGCCCTGAGCCGTTATGTATTATTTCCCCACTTCTCTGTGCCAGGACACAGAATTCCATCCTGGTGTGGAGGGTTAAAAGACCTCCCTGGAGGCTCTTGAATCACAGTTTAGTTTTATAAATGACCCTATAAGACTTCCAAATAGAATCCCTAAAATCCCTAAAAGCAGAATGAGTCTTGCAATTGCAATTAAGGGTTTAATTTGGTTAACCTGTCCCTCACCCTGACTGTTGTGGTTTTAATGATTTAATGAGATTTCCTTAAAGGTAATAAGGAGGCCTGGAGGGAATGAATGGGCAGGGAAAGGAAGGAGTTCATGTAATTGAGTGACTAATAATAATAATACTTATGGTAATAATAGCAGGCATTTAGGCTAATATGTAATTACATGTTATATATCATATACACAAATATGTACATATATACATATATAGTTTAGCTTTTTAATTTTAAGGGTTGCAAAATGCTTTTCAAATATTATCTTGTTTTATCCTCTCAACAACCCTGTGAAGTAGGTGCTTATTGTCTTCATTTTATAGAAGAGGAAACTGAAGCTGAAACAGGTTTAATTACACGACCCCAGGCATACAGTTAGTGTCAGAATTCAGATTTGAACTCAGGTCTTCCTGACTCCAGGTCCAGCACTCTATCTGCTCTCCTAATAGCTGCCTGTTAATTGGTTTTGTCTTCATGCTAAAGGAAAATTCCACCTAGGTTCCTTCCTGACTTTGGCTTCAGAATGTGGTCATCTGTTGGTGACACTGACTGAACAGAGACTGATCAGCCCTTTGCTCATCCAGACTTGCCTCTGTCCACACTAAGGTTCTGAAATTGTCTAAGGGAAGATTGCCAAGTGCTTCGTAATCACAGAAATCAACTAATACGATTTTGTTCTTTCCTCAGTCTTCTCTACTTCAGGTCAAACACAGTTCTTTTGATGTTTGCTCAATTAACATTTTCTACCCAATATTAATGTGCCGCTAGGGGGCGCCATAGTGCATAGGGAAAACGGACCTGAAGTCAGGAAGTCTCATCTTCCTCAGTTCAAATCCAGCCTCAGACACTTACTAGCTGTGTGACCCTGGGCAAGTCATTTCACTCCTTTTGCCTCAGTTTTCTCATCTGTAAAACGAGCTGGAGAAGGAAAAGACAAACCACTCTAGTATCTCTGACAGGAAAATCCCTAATGGGGTCATGAAGAATCAGACACCACTGAAAAACTGCTGAATGTGACTGCATGAGCAATCAGGACTGCTCCTCCCCTGTGGGTCCACAAGAGGGAGCTCTGTGCTCACTCTATCCCAGCCTTCCAAAGAGGCTCTCAGCCAGGGCTGGGGCCCCTGGATAGTTCAGGTAGAGAAAGGAACCCCAGAGTGTTTCCCCTGGGTTCCCTACCAACATAAGGGCTCCAGTTCCATCCCATCCCAGGCAATAGAGTTAACACAAGAAGCCTGAATCTAAAAACCCAGAGCAGGAGTCTTATTTCTACTTCTTCCCACCCTACTCCCAATAACAGGACGCAGCATTTGCCAAGCTCTTAACCAGGGTCAGGGAGGGGGAGTCTGTGGGTGAGAGTGTGTGTTTGTGTTTTCCTATCTGTGTAAATATATGTGACTTTGCATAAGGAGACCTGGGTTCCGGTCTCAGTCTTTACCCACTGTGTGACTTTGGATAAGTCTCCTTTCTGGGTCTGTTTTTTCTCCACCTGTAAAAAGTAGTCCAGAGCTGCAAGTTGGCACCTGATTTTTGCATCCTGCACAAGGTCAGGGTCTTCTGTATAGGTCTGGTACAGTCTCAGTCCTCTTTAAGTTCTTGTGTGTTGGAATTCTCTGAGGCATATCCCTGCCCAGATGCCATCCTCAGTGTCTGTAGATCGATTTCCCTGTATTGACCTGGGCTAGAAATATAATTCACTGTGATTTTTTTCTTTGATTTTCCAATCAGAACTTGATCTGATGCATTTTCTAGATCGTTGTGGAGGAGTTGTATTGGGGAACTCTGCTGTACTGCTTCCTGATTCTTGTCCATCTTGGATCTTCCCACTAATTCAAGGTACCTTATTTAGTTTTGTTCACCTCTCCAGGGCAGTAAGGTCACTCCCATCACAGCCAGGGCTCTAAGTTGTGTCGGACAGCTATACCCTTAGAGCTCAGAGAGTCTTTGGAAACAACAGATTGTTAAAGAATGCCTAGCATTGCATTCACAAATATCCACCTTCTTTCCCAGCTTTGCATTCTAAAATTAGAATGCAATATGCTCCTAACCCAATCAGATCATCAGTACTCAGAACCATGGATATATCTATTCCTTTACAAAATGCAGCAAGTGATATCATTGTAAAGAATGTGGGGTTATAAACTATAATAATTTATAGACCAATCATTACAGATATTCTGTATACCAGCATATACTCTATGAAATGACATCTTCAAGGATTCAAGTTTTATCCCTGTGACTACCACATAATACAGGATACAATTGTATCCTTGTTAGATCAGTGACTGATCCCAATAGCAGTCTACTGGGAATTCCAACCAGGGCAAGCCCACAGCTGTATTTCACAGACCCAAACCTCCAAGTAAATTGTGTCAACTAAGGTAAGGAATAGCAGGTGAAGGGATATGAGAGTAAGGGCAACTGTCTGTTCCAAGTCAAAGGTAACAATAGATCTCACATTCCTAGCTAAGCTTTTCCCAGTTCCTTCCAGAAGAGCACTCATCAAGAATGAATGGATAGGAGCAGCTAGATGGCGCAGTGGATAGAGCACAGGCCCTGGAGTCAGGAGTACCTGAGTTCAAATCCGACCTCAGACACTTAATACTTAACTAGCTGTGTGATTCTGGGCAAGTCGCTTAATCCCAATTGCCTCACTAAAAAAAAAAAAAACCAAAAAACTAAAAAAAACCCCAAAAAACAAAAAACTAAAGAATGAATAGATAGGGAACAGCTAGGTGGCACAATGGATAAAGCACTGGCCCTGGATTCAGGAGGACCTGAGTTCAAATCCAGCTTCAGACACTTGACATTTACTGTGTCACCCTGGGCAAGTCACCTAACTCTCATTGCCCCACCAAAAAAAAAAAAAAAGAATTAAGAATGAATGGGTTGTCTTTTTTGTCCTGGAGGAGCTATACACTTGACCAAAAGGCACAGTCTTTTTTGCTCTGGAATGTCATATCTTCTTTTGGACAGGAGAAAGGATCCTAGCATGGTCCCCCTGTCCTTTTGCTTCAAACTCCATAGGAACATTCCTTTACAGAGGGACATGTGAAGTCATGACTGAAGACCTTGGCCTTGAGCAGCAGTTTTAATAACTTGTGTAAGAGTATCTGGTTACAAGAGTCTTTTTAGGTAACTCTCTACTTTCCATCAGCAGCTCAGTTTGGTTCAGTCTCCATGGAATGACACTTCTCCAGCCCCTGCCCCCCCCTCTCCTTTCTAGCTTCCTTTTATGTATTATCTCCACCACACCACACCCCACATTGGATTGTAAGCTCCTGAGGGCAAGGACTGTCTTTCTTTTTCTTATTTGTATCCCTAGCACTTAGTGGCAGTGTACCTGCCACATAGTAGGCACTTAATAAATGTCCATTGAATTGAATTGAAAATCAAATTCTTTGGAGTCAGCTTTAGCTAAAGTACAGTGAACATCAATTCTTTCCAAAAACATGCACTGAAGCAAGACCATGTTCATCACTATGGCACTTGGCCATTTGAATAAAATCAACCTGAACATTAACATTAAGATGGTTTCCATCTTGGTTGGTTTCCCAGTGTACCATGTCTGGCAGATGAGGCTGACACAACAATGTTGTTGGGCCATTACAGGAAAATGTTGAGCTTGCCAGTGAACTTTTGGGATTCACCAAACCTAACCCCCTTCTTTTTTTTTTCCTTTTTTTTTTTAGTGAGGCAATTGGGGTTAAGTGACTTGCCCAGGGTCACACAGCTAGTAATTGTTAAGTGTCTGAGGTCGGATTTGAACTCAGGTACTCCTGACTCCAGGGCCAGTGCTCCATCCACTGTGCCACCTAGCTGCCCCATAACCCCCTTCTTTACATGTGTGTTATATCAAGCCCAGGAACAAAGTTAGGAAGGATCTCCTTTGGCACAAACAGATAGGTCTTGTAGAAGAGTCAGGTTAAGAGAAGGTGAGGAAGAAATGAGATGAGGTAAGAACTGTTCTGTTTAAGGGAGTAAAAAAGAGAAAGACGACAGCCCTGGATATGGAGTCAGCCTAGGCTTCCTGTTTCTAAATTGCCTGAACATTTCCAAGATGTCTGTTGATCTTACCTCTGAGGGGAGGAAACCCCTTGTGCACAGTCTCATACAGTCGATATAGATAAAGATGACCTAGTTATTCCTAGGCTGACATTCTGATTTAACTCTGTTTACCCTCCTGACCATAACTCTTGGTTGATAAAGCTTGTTCACATTCACTCACAACATTTTCAGTACCACTTCACATACGGGGATGTCCCACATCCAAGTGAAAGGCCTGCAGTCAATCGTCTGGGGCTGTCCTTGGACAGTCTCACAATAGCAATCAAAGCTGACATTTTTGTAGCACCACGAGGTTTGCAAAGAGTTTTATCAACATTCTCATACTTCACAAACATTATCTATCATATCATTGAAACAATCTTAGGAGCTGAGATGTTATTGTTATCCATATTTTACATAGGAGGAAACTAAGACTGAGAGGTTGTAGCTTGCCCAGGGTCATGTAACTAGTAAGTGCCAGAGCAATGATTTGAACTCAGGTCTTCCAGACTTCTATGCATGGCTCCATGAAACTACCTCAATTACAATCAGCTGTTACAATGAAGCAAACTCCAATAGATGTGGGGAATGGTCAATGAGAGTTTTGTCCCCAGAGCACATTGGGCCTGATCTGCTTCCTGCCAAAGTTCATGAAAAGACAGGAGAGCCTGCTTCTGGAAAGGCATGACAAGATATATTAGGCAGCAAAGACTCCAATGTGGATAACTCAGTTTTCTTTCTTTCCTGGATGGTTTGAGTGAGGAAGATACACTGTAAGCACTGGGGCCAGGAGAGAAGCCTGGGGCCTTACTATCTATACCCAGATCAACTTGTAGCCTGATCTCTTTATGTTTGTTCCCTACTGCTCTTTTTTTTTTTTTTTTTTTTTTGGTGAGGCAATTGGGGTTAAGTGACTTGCCCAGGGTCACACACAGCTAGTAAATGTCAAGTGTCTGAGGCCAGATTTGAACTCAGGTACTCCTGACTCCAGGCCTGGTGCTTTATCCACTGCGCCACCTAGCTGCCCCCCCCCTCCCACTGCTCTTAAGTGAAGGAGGATCAGATTAGGTTGTGACCTTGTGGCCTTTGAAAGGTTGTGAATGCTACATTGGGTAGGTGACAGAAATGTGGTTCAAATTTCTAGGAATCACCCAATTTATCATTTCAATAAAGCAGAGACAGCCTATTTCACATTTTGGTTACATTTTATGTATTCCTTGTCTCTGAAAACTTTCTTTTGTTGGTGTTGTTCTGTTGTGTCTCATTCTTTGTGACTTTATTTGGGGTTTTCTTGGCAAAGAGACTGAGTGGTTTGACATTTCCTTCTCCAGCTCATTTTACAGATGAGGAAACTGAGGCAAACAGGGTGAAGTGAATTGCCTAGGGTGAGATGGCTACTAAATGTTTGAAGCCAGATTTGAACTCAGGAAAATGAGTCTTCCTGACTCCAGCCCCATCACTCTATCCACTGTGCTACCTAGCTGCCCCTGAGCCACTGGGGCATTACTATTTTCAAACTCTGCTTAATAATAGGATTTCTAACTTCCCAATGTTTGTTGTACTGTTTATGAAACCCTTGAGGAATTCTTGACATAGTGAGATAAATTCATTGCCGTACTCAATACAGTTATTAACCAGAAGAATACTAGACAAAGGTGCCCATTTTGTGATAGCATTAGTCAATTACAACATTCAGATCAGAGAGAATGAAAGGTCTTCATCTTATAAATGCACCACATTTGAATGTAATTCCCAAACAATAATAGCACCATTGCACACCTATAAGTTTTTCTAAAATCATAATGCAAGCAACTTATAAGTGTAGCACTAATATCAAACATAATTTCATGAACTTAAAATGTAAAATATGAAACAAAACTCCTTGCTGCTCTAATGAAAAAATATCTCCTTGAATGCATCTCAAAATCATCCACACAGAAAACAGAAACCTTTTATAAAAGTTCCTACACTAGATGAATTTAGAAATGGGAATAGAGTAGATGCCACTTTTAATTTCACAGCTACCAAGGTGGCCTATCCAGACCACAGATCAATTGTGCCACAAATAATCATTGTCCCCCAGTGAATTTATCAAACCTCAAATAAATGCAGATTTATTGAGATTGTTCCAATCTCCAGTTTGCTGCCTGATACCAGCTAAGTTTCCAAATCTACCAGGTTGCCAGTATCTGCAATGAAGCTTGGAAACTTTTAGTGATCTCAACTTAAACCCCAAGTCTGAGGAGGAGTTACGTCCTCAGAGATAGCAACTAAAAGGTAGCCAGGGCATTCTGGGGGCAGAATATTTCATGGATTGTCAGACTTGCTGACTTGTTCTTTGTACCAGATAACATTTAATTCTATGTCTGGCTCTGTAACTAGGGGATCCCATAGAGCAGCAGCTCTCCAAGTGTGGTTTGGGCACCTCTAGGGCTTCCCAAGATGCTTTTAGGGGGGTCCACAAAGTCGAAACGATTTTCATAATAAGATTAAGGCATTCTAATGTCAAATGAGATAAATATCGATAGATATAACCCACATAACCAAACATTTTGAGGATCCTCCATAATTTTTAAGTGCAAATTATGTCCTGAAGCCAGGAAGTTTAAGAATTGCTGACCTGGAGCATGCTTGGAACTGCCCTTCCCAGTTTCCTCGAATCCCAGTAGGGCTTCGGACCAGCATCTGGCCATACATGACTCATGACAAAAGGGCCTGCCTGATCTTTGAGATGATCAGGGGTTCCCTGATTGGCTGCTGGGCAAGAAGAGGTCATAGCTGTGGCTTTACCAGATTCAGTAAGTCCCTCTATTTCCCTCTTTCTTTCTGTGTTTGAATCATTCCAGGAAGTGGTGAGCTGTCTCTAAATCCTATGGGAGGATGGGGGATGGGTTTCTATTGACACGGAACAAGGACCTAAAGGATTAAGCTTGTGCCTGGATCCCTTGCTGCCTTCTCTGCTTGGTGTTTCCTTTCCTGAGTAGATGACCTAGCATCAATTTGACTTTGGGACCTTTTGCCTTCCCCACCACTAGAGGGACCCAGGGGACAAAAATGAACTGCCAGACCTTGACAACGCTGATTCCTCCTCATTAGCCAACCATTCATCCAAAAAGACTTAGCAGACTATAGAAAGTCATCAGCTAGGGTTAAAAAAAATGAACTTCCCAAGTCAAAGGTAGAAAGGTGTCATAGCTAGACATTAGAGAAAGATCCGGGAGTGTTAGTGGACTGCAAGCTGCAAGAGTGACCTGGCAAGTAAAAAAAAAAAAGGGATCTTGGGCTATATTAGGAAAGGGGTAGAGTCCAGAAGAAAGGAAGTTAAGAGTGCCCTTCAAGCCATAGCTGGAATGACCTGATCAGTTCTCACTACGCTTTAGGAAGGCAGTGGGGAAGCTGGAGATGAGCCAGGGATGGGCAACCAAGATAGTGGAGAGTCTCAGGATCATGCCATATGTGGAGCAGGGGAAACTAGAGGACCTTTCGCCTGTGGAGGAGAGGAGGTGGTAGAGGGATGCAGCCTGGATTCCAAAGGCTGTCATGTGAAAGAGGGAATGGATTTTTTTTTCTGCTTCTCTTTTCGCTCTAGAACATTTCCCTTGATCTTATCGGCTCATCTCGATGTTAATGATTCTCAAAACTACTTATCCAGCTTTAAACTCTCTGTTGACCCTCGGTTTCACATCTCCATTGTTGTTCTTCAAATTGTATCAACCCTTTGTGACCCCATTTGGTGTTTTCTTGGCAAAGATCCTGGAGCGGTTTGCCATTTCCTTCTCCAGCTCATTTTGCAGATGGGGGAACTAAGGCAAGCAGGGTAAAGTAACTTGCCCAGGGTCCCACAGCCAGTAAGTGTCTGAGGCCAGATTTGAACTCAGTTCCTCCTGACTCCAGGGAGGTCACTTTACCCACTTAACCACCCAGCTGCTTCCTCCTGTCTCCAATTGCCTATTACACATCTTGAATAAAGTATCCTTTAGGAATCTTAAACTCAATATTCCCCAGGATTTAGCATAGTGTCTGACACAAAGTAGACCTTTAAATATTTATTGACTGACTACTTGGTTTCTGGGGACTGCAGAGAGAGAGGGAGTGGCTGGTATTCCTAAAGAAGACTTCTCTTTTGTCCTTCCACTTCTGTGGCCTGCTTGGGAATGCTACCAGCCCTTGGGGCTTTGTCTTATCTAGGTAGAGTTTCCTGGCCATGCATCAGTGATTCAGCAAGTAAAGGTGTCTAGTCTTTTGGAGCAGGGTCCTTGGTAGCCTTGGACAAGTCCCTTCCCATTCCTGGGCCTCAGTTTCCCTGGAGGGAGGTGGTATGGAGCAGTAGAAGGGGAGATAGCTTTAGAGACAGTGGTCATGGGTTCGAATCTCATCTTTGTTCTCTGCCTCTGAACCTTAGTTTTCTTGTCTGTAAAGGGGCTGAGCTAGACAACCTCTAAGGTGTTTCCCAAGCTCTAGATCTAGCAGAAAATGAGACGAGGTATTGAACACACTTGCAAATATGAAAGCCCTCTGTGAATGTTAGTTCGAATTGTCAACTCTCATTTCCAGTGACATTTCCCAAATCCCTTTCATTAGCCCTGAGTGACCAGGGACCGCACCTTCCCTCTGTGCCCACAAGGGGGAGCTCTGTGCCCACTTTCCATGGGCTAATGTTGTACCCAGGCTCTCAGCCAGCGTTTGGGCTGTTGGATTGGGCTCAGGTAAAGAAGGGAAATCCTTTCCCACCGGTGGCTTGGCTCCAGTTCCTTCTGTCGTTGGCAACAAAGATGACACAAGAAGGCCAGAGCTAGCTGGCAAGCCCCATGAGAGAAGCCAGTGGGATGAGGGAGCTGAGAGGCTGGCCTGGGGAGGGGGTCCACTTAGATGGTAGCTTTGTGTTTGAGTCACTTCCTTTCTCAGTGCTTCATTTTAATCAGATGTAAAATTGGGAGGTTGGGGCTAAGCAGACTCTAATTCCGCAAGGATTAAGTGCCTGCTCTGTGCAAGACCCTGTGAACCCCAGGCCAGTCATCAGGGAGGCTCCATCTTGCTGTGTGTGTATGGGGGTGGGAGGATGGACTGACCACATGCACAGACCTGCTCCATGTGAGGCCAAGCATGGAGGGGCCAAGGGAAAGGAAGACCTTCCCAAGGCATTCTGGGAAAACCCAAAAAAGGGAAGAGGATGCTTTCAATGGGGGAATCAGGGAAAGGGAATGGTCTGGATGGAGCAAGAAGACAAGGAGGAGGACACTCATGCCTGAGCAGACCTGGGCAATGCCATCAATGGAGGCCAGTTGTCCTACGTGGCTGGAACCCAGAGAGCATGAGGGGCAGTGATTGGGAATAAGTCTGGGAATGGAGACTGAGTCAGCATGGAAGGGCCCCAAAAGGGCAGAACAAAGAAGTTGTATTCATTCATTCATTCATTCATTCATTCATTCATTCATTCATTCGTTTGTTTATTTATTTATTTATTTAGCAAGGCAATGGGGGTTAAGTGACTTGCCCAGGGTCACAGAACTAGTAAGTGTCAAGTGTCTGAGGTCAGATTTGAACTCAGGTCCTCCTGAATCCAGGGCCAGTGCTTTATCCACTGTGCCACCCAGCTGCCCCCAGAAGTTGTATTTATGCTAGAGGTAATAGGGAGCCATTGTTTTCTAAGGTGTGTATGTGTGTGTGTGTGGGGGTCCTTCTAGTTCTGATATTTCCTGGTCTAAGGCCCCTCCCAGCTCTGACATTCCATGTTCTAAGGGCCTTCCAAACTCTCAGATTGTGTGTTCTAAGGCCCCTTGAAGTGCTGACATTCTGCGTATCTAGAGGCAGCTGGGCTAGGTCACTGCTGTAATTAGGTATCATGTAACCAATATGTTGAGTTGTTTTGACTGTGTTTACCTTTTCTTGACCCGATTTGGGGTTTTCTTGGCAGAGATGCTGGAGTGATTGGCCTCTTCCCTCTACTTCTCATTTTACAGACGTGGAACTGGGGCAAATAGGATTAAAACTTGCGCAGGGTCACACAGTGTCTGAGGCTGGATTTGAACTCAGGTCTTCCTGACTCCAGGCCTGGCCCTCTATCCATTCTCCTTTAACTAATATACCAGCAACTATAAATAGGAATGAGGTTCAATGTCTTGAGCCTTCTGCTGTGCTAGCTGCCAAGTTTTCTTTAGATGTATTTTTTTCTTTTCTTTTCTTTTTTTTTGGGGGGGGGGCAGGACAATGAGGGTTAAGTGACTTGCCCAGGGTCACACAGCTCGTGTCAAGTGTCTGAGGCCCGATTTGAACTCAGGTCCTCCTGGATCCAGGGCCAGTGCTTTATCCACTGCGCCACCTAGCTGCCCTCTTTTCTTTCTTTCTTTCTTTCTTTTCTTTAATAAATTTTTTGTTGACTTCCAAACTTGGCAAACATTAATAAACAGGAGCATTTCTGTAGATAAAGAGGTACAGAAAAAGATTATGCCTAAAATGCAACCACATTTCCATTATCCATGGCTTGTGTTTCTTTTCAGTATTATATAATAAAATAGAGCGTACCTATCAAATAAGTAAAGAATAAATCCAGCGTGTTAGTTTTGGAGTTCTCCCATTGGTCTTTGTTTCTCTGTTCTTTAGTGTTCTTTCTCCTTTTCATGCTGCTCTGATCCTCTTTTTGGGGGGGGGCAGGGATTTAGGGGTTAACCATCAGTAGTATTCTCCCCTTTCCCTCCCAGATTCCTACCTCTCAGTTTTAAGAGCCATAACACATAAGTACAGCCACCCACACAATGATAATGTCTGAACAGGTCTGTCTCAGTCTGTGCCTTGAGACTCTGACCTCTTTGTAAGAAGGTGGGTGGCGCTTCCTCTGGGAGGCCTCTGGAATGTCGGTGGCTCACTGCATTGGTCACAGTTCTGAAGTCTTTCCAGATTGCCTTCCTTAATCATGTTGTCATCTTTTGAAAAATTACCTCCTTGCTTCTGTTCACTGCAGGCAAGTTCATGTAAGTCTTCTCCAGCTTGCTCTTACTTGGCACGTTAAATAAAACACTGTTTGTAGAAAGTCTGGGCCTGAGGCATCGACAGTGGAAGATGATACCCCCTTAATCTGGCTTTGCTAAGGAAAAGGGAGTTTGGGACACTTTCTTGGTCTCCTGGTGTCGTGTGAAGTGCCTTGTGCTAGGGGGTTAGGAGGGCGGAGTGCTCACTCTAATTCTTCCCAACTCCTTCTCCGATCTTCTACATGCCCTTTACCCCCAAGGTCCCAAAGGTAGGAAATATTTGAGGCAAGATTTGAACTCAGGTCTTTTTCACTCCAGGCCAAACACTTTCTCCTCTGAGAACCCATTTGCTCATTCTTGTGTTCAGAAAAAAGATTTGAATTCATCATTCCCTTGTAGCTATCTATCTGCTGTAGGCTCGCCAACATTGCTGAATTGGGCCTAGAACTGCTTGACCTCTGATATAATAGATAACCACCATGAAACCTGTTTCATGCATGGTAATTTAAGGATGATGCTATATTTCATGGTTGGTTCTGCTCACAGTACAGGGAAGCTAGGTGGTGCAGTGGATAGAGCACCTGGCCTGAAATCAGGAAGACTCATCTCAGGCACTTATTTTCTATGAGACCCTGGGCAAGTCACTGCACCCTGTTTGCCTCAGTTTCCTCATCTGTCGAAGGAGCTGGAGAAGGAAATGGCAAAGCACTCCAGCATCTTTACCAAGAAAATCCCAAATGGGGTCATGGAGAGTCAGTCAGACACAACTGAAACAACTGAACCACAACAAACAACAACACCGGGATGAGAAGCACTGATTCAAAGAAGAAGAAGCAGCACTGATTCAGGAGTTAGAGCATCTGGGCTTCTATTTGACTTCTGACACATATTCCTTGGCCTCTCATGCATATTGTTTGACTTTGGAAGAGTCAATTAATTAATCTGCCTAGACGTCAGTTTCCTCATTTGTAAAATGGATCCCAGAGGTCCCCTCCAACTCTAGTCATGGTTATGTTCTCCCAAGTTCTCCAATACTGCTGACGTTATGTATGAATAAACAAAGACACACAGCAGGTTAGAACCCTCTTTTTTCTGTGTACTTAGCACCATTATCTTCCCATTAATTTCTTTTGTGTTCCTAAGCTATTGAGAGAATCTGACTTTGTCTCCAAAAGAGTGATAACTTTATCAATAACAGACATCTGGGCAGGAAGGAGTCCATTTTATATCCCTCTATGTCCCAGCTTGGCAAATATAAAGATAAAAGGGTCTGTAAGAAATAATTACAACCAATATCTTGGGAAGGACCAAATGTTCTCCCCTTCTTTTGTAGTCCTTCCCCCCTCCCCCCCTGACTCCAAGGTCCAGTTCTCCTTGAAAGTAAGATTCACATGGGAAGCTAGGTGGTACAGTGGGTAAAGCACAGGCACTGGATTCAGGAGGACCTGAGTTCAAATCCAGCCTCAGACACTTGACACTTACTAGCTGTGTGACCCTGGGCAAGTCACTTAACCCTCATTGCCCCTCAAAAAAAAATAAACAAACAAATAAACAAATGAATGAATAAATAAATGAGTGAATAAATGGATGAATAAATGAATGGATAGATAGATTGATAGATTGATAGATTGATAGATAGAGTAAGAAAGATTCACAAACGAATGCCCATCAATTGGGGAATAGCTGAACAAGCTGTGGTATATGATGGCAATGGAATATTATTCCTCCTTCCTTCCCCTCTTCCCGAGGCAGTAAGAAATCAGATATGGGTTATACATGTACAATTATGTAAAACATTACCATATTAGTTATTTTGTACAAGAAAACTTGAATAAAATAAAAAAATGAAAGAAAGTAAAAAATAGCCTGCTTCAGTTTGTGTTCAATAAATATCAGTTCTTTCTTTGGAGGTGGATAGTATGCTTCATTAATTGTTCTTTGGGATTGTCTTGGATCATTGTATTTTTTTTTTTTTTTTAGTGAGGCAATTGGGGTTAAGTGACTTGCCCAGGGTCACACAGCTAGTAAGTGTCAAGGGACTGAGGCCGGATTTGAACTCAGGTCCTCCTGAATCCAGGGCCCGTGTTCTATCCACTGTGCCACCTAGCTACCCTGGATCATTGTATTGTTAAGAATAGTTGTCATGGGGCAGCTAGGTGGAGCAGTGGATAGAACACCGGCCCTGGATTCAGGAGGACCTGAGTTCAAATCCGGCCTCAGTCCCTTGACACTTACTAGCTGTGTGACCCTGGGCAAGTCACTTAACCCCAATTGCCTCACTAAAAAAAAAAAAAAAGAATAGTTGTCATTCACAATTATTCATCAAACAATATTGATGTTTCTGTGCACAATGTTCTCTTGGTTCTGCTCAGTTCACTATACATCAGTTCATACAAGTCTTTCCAGACCTTTCTGAAATCATCTTGCTTGTCATTTTATCACCATCAAATACCACAGTTTGTTTAGCCATTCTCCAATTGATGGGGATTCCTTTGATTTCCAATTCTTGGTCACCACAAAAAATGCTGCTATAAATATTTTTGTACAAACAGGTCTTTTTCTCTTTTTGGGGATGTCTTTGGGCTGGATCACATGGTATGCACAGTTCTATAGCCCTTTGGGCATAGTTCCAAATTGCTCTCCAGAATGGTTGGATCTTTTTACAACTCCACAGTGATTAGTATCCCAGCTTTCTGATGTCTTTTTGACCAAAATTCAAGTGACCCAAGTCATGTATCCCCAAACTTCATTTTTTTTTTTTTGCTGGGCAATGAGGGTTAAGTGACTTGCCCAGGGTCACACAGCTAGTAAGTGTCAAGTGTCTGAGGCTGGATTTGAACTCAGGTCCTCCTGAATCCAGGGCCAGTGCTTTATCCACTGCGCCACCTAGCTGCCCCCCAAACTTCATTTTAATATAACACATCTCCAATCGTGTCAACCAATTAGATGTGATTGCTATGTGATGGACCCCCTATAGTTAGAAGGGTATATAAGTTGTGACCGCACTGCTATTAGGGGTCTTTGGTCTGAGAGAGATGGCCATTGACTATCCTTTTATTAATAACCTGCCAGCCTATTAATAAAATGATTAAATTATGCAGAAACTATGTCTCTCATATTTCTAATCTTTTACAGGTCTCATAGACCCCAGCCCCAGGGCTTTGAGTAAAGATAAGAGCCAAATATCCCAGATGTACAGTTGGTTTCTTAGACAATCATTTCCTCAGGACCCTCTGAGAAACAGGGAGGCATCAACAAATAGCAGCAATGGCGGGGGTGGGGGTGGGGTGTCCCCCTCCATAGAAGGGGAAAAAGAAAAATTATCCTATTTTTGCTCCAACCATCTCATGAGCTGGTCCAAGACTACTGATAGAAACATTGCCCTGTACTGGTATTTTGGGATCTATCCTGTAGGCAGCTAGGTAGCATAGTGGATAGAGACCCAAGCCTGGAGTCAGGAAATTGTTGTTCAGCCATGTCTGACTTCTCATGACCCCATGCACTTTGTCTGTGGGTTTTTATTGGCAAAGATACTGCAGTGGTTTGCTTTTCCTTTTCTAGTGTGTCCCCATTTTACAAATGAGAAAACTGAGGCAAATAAGAGTTAAGTGATGTCCCCAGAGTCACATAGCTGGTGTCTGAGGCCTGGATTTGAACTCAGATTTTCTCAACTCCAGACTCAGTGCTATATCCACCTCACCACCTAGCTGCCACTGGAGTTAGGAAAATCTGAGTTCAAATCTGGCCCCAGACACCAGCTATATGACCCTGGGGAAGTCATACCCTCTGACTGCCTCAGTTTCCTCAACTGTAAAAAGGGAATAATACAACCTTACCTTTCAGGGTTGTTTGTAAGGATTAAATGAGGATAGTATTTGCCAAGCACTTAGCATGGTGCTCCTCCAACAAAAATAAAAATAAAAATAGAAAATCCACAAAAACAAAGCATTAACATGATCTTATCCCCCATTTGTCTGGTTAAACAGACTAAAATCAAAAATAGGGTAATTAAGGAGTTTAAAAGGTCCATTTGAAATAATTTAAAGGGAAAACACTGGGCAATTCAGCAGTACTTCGGATTTAAAGGGTTAGGGTAGGGGAAATTTCTTACCCAACCGAAAGATCAGAAGTGAGGTTCAGCTTTCCTCTTCGTGGTCAGCCATCTGTTAAGGGCTAAAATTCTAGCTAAACTGTCTAAAATATCTAATGAGTGGTCGCCAATAAATTATAAGCTTTAGCAAGAGTTAGACTTTTAAGCATTTATTAAGGAGAATAAGAATTTGGTAAAGAGAGAGAGAAAGGCCTAGATTCCTATCTATTAAAGGGAGAGCACATTTCTAGCTCCGCTCTCCACCAGAGTCCAAAGGGAAGAGCGTGAGACTGAGTGCCAGTCTCTTCCTTCCTCCTCCCACTAGCCCACGTCACTTCCTGACGCCAAAGAAAAGACTCCTGGTCTTGCCCTCAAAGACCTTTGCTTCATGGGCAGAACTCTTCTACAGTAAGTCTCCAGCAGGTGGCGTCATTCCAATTGTTACAGCTTCAGTTTCCTTACCTGTAAAATTGGGGGTTGGAATAGATGGCCTCTGAGGCCTATCCAATTTTTTAATTAATCAATTAATTAATTTTAGTTTTCAACATTTGTTTAGATAAGATTTCAAATTTCAAATTTTTCTCCCCCCCTCCACTAGACAGCAAGTAATCTGATATAGGTTTTGTATATCTATCTATCTATATAACATTAAACATTTCTGCATTAGTCATGTTATATGAGAAGAATCAGAGCAAAAAGGAAAAACCTTAAAAAAGAAAAACAACAGCACTGAAAACAAAAGAAATAGTATGGTCCAATCAGCATCCATATTCCACAGTTCCTTTTTTTTTTTTTTCTGGATTTGGAGAGCCTTTTCCATCACGAGTCCTTTGGAACTTTTTTGTACCATTGGATTGATGAGAAGAATCTAGTCTATCACAGTTGATCAACACATAATGTTGATGATACTGTGTACAATGTTCTCCTGGTTCTGCTCATCTCACTCATCATCAGTTCATGTAAGTCTTTTTAGGTTTCTCTGAACTCCTGCTCATCGTTTCTTACAGCACAATAGTATTCCATTACATTCATATACCACAACTTGTTAAGCCATTCCCCAATTGATGAGCATCTCCTCAATTTCCAATTCCTTGACACCACAAAGAACAGCTATAAATATTTTTGTACATGTGGGTCCCTTTCCCCTTTCCATGATCTCTTTGGGAAAAAGACCCAAAAGTGGTATTGCTGGGTCAAAGGGTATGCACATCTTTATAGCTCTTTGGGCATAATTCCAAATTGCTCTCCAGAATGGTTGGATCAGTTCACAGCTCCACCAACAATGCATTAGTGTTCCAATTTTTCCACCCAACATTTATTATTTTCCTTTTTTGTCATATTAGCCAATCTGCTAGGTGTCAGGTGGTACCTCAGAGTTATTTTAATTTGCATCTCTCCAATCAATAGTCATTTAGAGCATTTTTTCATATGGGAATAGATAGCTTTGATTTCTTCATCAGAAAACTGCCTGTTCATATCTTTTGACCATTTCTCAATTGGGGAATGACTTGGATTCTTATAAATTTCATTTAGTTCCCTATATATTTTAGAAATGAGGCCTTTATCAGTACTGGCCACAAAAATTGTTTCCCAGCTTTCTGCATCCCTTCTAATTTTGGATGTATTGTTTCTGTTTGTACAAACCCTTTTTAATTTAATGTAATCAAAATCATCCATTTTGCATTTCATAATATTCTCTATCTCTTGTTTGGTCATAAACTGTTCTCCTTTCCAAAGATCTGAAAGGTAGACTATTCCTTCTTCTCCTAATTTACCTATGGTATCACCTCTTATGTCTAAATCATGTACCCGTTTTGACCTTAGTTTAGTATAAGGTGTAAGATGTTTGTCTATGCCTAATTTCTGCCATACTATCTTCCAGTTTTCCCAGCAGTTTTTGTCAAATACTGAGTTCCTATCCCAGAAGCTGGAGTCTTTGGGTTTATCAAACAGTACATTACTAATGTCATTTACTACTGTGTCTCCTGTGCCTAGCCTATTCCATTGATCCTCCACTCTATGATATTAAGATCCTTGTGAAAGTCTGTCCCAGCCCAATCAAGGTTAGCATTATTTTGTAGGGGGGCAGTGGGATGTGGTAAGAGCAGTTAAGTGGCACCATAGCCTGAAGTCAGAAGGACTCATTTTTCTGAGTTCAAATCTGGCCTCAGACACTGACTAGCTATGTTTCCTTGGGCAAGTCATTTAACCAACCCTCATTGCCTCATTTTCATCAACCATAAAATGAGTTGGAGAAGGAAATGACAAACCACTCCAGTGTCTTTGCCAAGAAATCTTCAAATGGGTTAGAGTGGGACGTGACTGAACAATAACAACAACAAAGTGAGATATAGTAGATTAAATTCTTGGCTCAACCCTGTTCTCTGATACATCCTGGCTATGTGGCCGTGAGCATGTCATTTAACTTTAGTTCTCTAGAACAATGGTGTCAAACTCAAATAGAAACAGAGGCCACTAACCGCCCCCTAAACCATAAGGTTCCTTGCAGGACATATATTACCTTATTTTGCTTATTTGATTGTTTAGTGGTATTTTACTATTTGTGACCTCATGGACTACGGCCACAGGGTTTTCTTGGCAAAGATATGGATTGCCATTTCCTTCTCCAGCATATTGACTTAGAAAACCATATATTAAAATTATCTATGTTTTATTGTATTTTGAATTTATTTTGTTAAATATTTCCCAGTTAAATTTTTGTCTGGTTTGGACAGTACTCTAGAATTCTGTGACCTTCATGAAGCCTGAGACCTCATGTTTGACACCACTAGCTTAGCTAATTCTCTTAAGACTATAATTTTTTTAAATCATAAAAGTATTTTATTATTTTCCAGTTACATGTAAAGAAAATTTTCAATATTTGTTTTCATAAGATTTTTAGTTCCAAATTTTCTCCCTCCTTCCCTTCCCTTCCCCCTCCTTAAGACAGAAAGCAATCTGATATAGGTTATATATGTACAATCATATCAAACATATTTCTGCATTAGTCATGTTGTGAAAGAAGAATCAGAACAAAAAGGGAAAATCTCAAAAACCAAAAACAAAAGTAGAAACAATATGATTCAATCTGCATTCAGAAACCACAGTTCTTTTTTTCTGGATGTGGAGAGCATTTTCCCATCATGAGTTCTTTAGAATTATCTTGGATCATCGCACTGTTGAGAAGAGCTAAGTCTATCACGGTTGATCATCACACAATGTTTCTGTTACTGTGTACAATGTTTAAGACTGTAATTTGAAGAGAAGGTGCCAACTTGCTTGAATAGAAGGCTTTTTTTCCTTCTGAAGAGTAGTTCCTTAGGGCCGTTCTCTATTCTCTTAAGTCAAAGGTCCCACAGTTTTCCTTAGAGAAGCAAGCTTCAAGGTCTTTCCCCTTGACAATGGAGAAGGTTAGAGACAGGACATTTTCAGCTCTTCTTTATAATTTCACTATTTGCCCTTAGAGGCAGCTAGGTGGCATAGTGGATAGATCACTGGCTCCAAAGTTGGAAGGATCAGAGTTCAAATCTCACCTCAGTCCCTTACTATCTGTGTGACCCTGGGCAAGTTACTTAACTCCAATTGTCTTAAATATCCAAGGTCATCTCCAGTTGTCCTGATACATGTCTTGCCACTGAACCCAGATGGATCTGGAAGGGAGAGTGAAGTTGGTGACCTTCCACAGTTCTTCCTCACTTGTGAAATGATCAACAGAGGGAAGGCACCAAGATTAGGGAGGACTGGCTCTTAAAGAAGTTAGGATTTGAAGGAATCGAGGGAAGCTGGGGGCTAGAGGTGAAGCAGAGGGGACAGCCAGAGAAGATGCAGGAGGAGCAGAAAAGTGAAACAGGTGTAGCCAGTTTCTTTTTTTCTCTTGGTTTTTAAAAAACTGGTTCCAATTTTCCCCAGGCAGATCAGCTCATAGCCACCTGCATTCGATAATGGTTTTATTTGTTCTGAAGAGATCCCAAAATGAAAATTCCCAGAAACACCAGAGCTAAATTTCAAAACTTACCGATCAAAGAAAAGATATTGCAAGCAACCAAAAAGAAACAATTTGCATACTGTGGAGCTACAGTCAGAATTACATGGGATTTGGCAGCTTCTACATTAAAGAATCACAGGACTTGGAATATAATATACCAGAAGGCTAAGGAGTTAGGTTTACAACCAAGAATTACATGCCCAGCAAAATTGAATATAATCTTTCAAGGGAAAAAAAGGATATTTAATGAAATAGAGGAATTTAAAGTATTTTTGATTAAAAGGCCAGAGTTGAATGGGAAATTTAACTTCGAAATACAAAGTTCAAATGAAATATAAAAAGGTAAAAAAGAAACAGGAAGGAAATACTGTAAGAAATTTAATAAGGTTATGATGTTTCTAGTTCTATATGATAAGATAAAATTTGTAATTCTCAATAACTATTATAAAAGTAATTTTTTTTTTTGCAGGACAATGTGAGTTAAGTGACTTGATCAGTGTCACACAGCTAGTAAGTGTCAAGTGTCTGAGGCGAGATTTGAACTCAGGTCCTCCTGAATCCAGGGCCAGTGCTTTATCCACTGTGCCACCTAGCTGCCCCAAAGTAATTATTAATGCAATTAGAAGTATATGTAAAGAGCTTGTGGTCATAAGGTGATATTTAAAGTATGATAATATTTGTAAGTTTAAAAAAAGGTAATATTAGAACGATCAGAAAGAGGATATGTAGACAGAGGGTGTGATCATAAGGTGACATTGATGATACAACACCATAGAAAACAAATTAAGAGGCTTAAAAGAAATTACAGGGAAAAAGTAGGAGGGGAGAAACTGAAAGGGGTGAACATATACACATACACAAAGAGGCATAAATAAATAAATGAATAAATGACTGACTGACCAAATGAATAAACAAACAAACAAACAAATAAATAAATTATCATAATGGAGGGGAAGATAGGGGACATGGGCAAAGATTAAACCTTACTTTCATCAAAGTTGGCACAAAAAGGGAACAACAAATACACTTAGTTTGATATAGAAATATATCTTACCCTATAGGGAAGTTCAGATAGGGACAGTGATAATGGAGGAGGGAGGGAGGACTGATATGGGGGAGGGGATATTGGGGAAGGTGGTGATCATATGTAAGGCGGTTGTGGGAAAGGAGAGGGTGGGGGGTTAAAATGGGAAGGATGTACAGATGAAATATAGCATGGAGAGATATAGGCAGTTAGTAATAACTATAAATGTGAACACATTCGAGGCAGAGTGATACACAGGGGGTGAATATAGAGAGTTGGAGCGGGATCTCTTATGCAAGGAAAGCAGGGGTAGCAATTATGATTTCAGGCAGAACAGAGGCAAAAATAGATCTAGTTGATGGAGATGGGGAAGGAAACTATATTTTGCTGACAGGTATCATGGACAATGAAATCATATCAACACTTAATATGTATATGTGAAGTGTTATAGCATCTGGGTTTTTGAAGGAGAAGTTGAATGAGTTGAAAAATCTCTAGGACCAGATGTATTCACAAGTGAATTTCTACCAAACTTTTAAAGAACAATTGATCTCAATACTATATAAATTATTTGAAAAAATAAGAGCTTCAAAAAGCTTGGAGAGACATGTATGAAATGATGTATTGGGAAGTGAACAGAACCAAGAGAATACAGAGACAGCAATACTGTTTGATGTGAAGAACTGTGAATGACTTGACTATTATCAGCAATGCAATGATCCAAGTCAATCCCAAAGGAATATTGATGAAATACACTATCCACATCCAGGGAAAGAACTGATATTGATGGAACAGATTGGGGCATGCTATTTTTCACATTCTTTCATTAAGTAACAAATATGGTGATGTTTTCCATGATCATATATGTATAATCCATATTGAATTAGTTACTGCCTCAGGGAGGGGGGAGGAGAGGGGGCAAGGGAGGGATAGAGATTGGAATAGAAAAATAGAAAAAAAATGTTTAATCTGGAAAGGTGGGGGAGGGGTGTGCTGGGAAGGATACAGGAGGTATATATGTATTTATATACACACACACATATATATATATATGTGTTGTGCATTTATGAGTTATTTAGGTATTATTTATATAGTAATTATATTTAAACAAATTTGTCATATAAATTATTTATATAAATTGATATGTATTTGTTATTTATAAAAGTTATTTAAGGAATTAAAATACTAAGTTATATGTATTAGAATATATCTAGGCATATCTAAATGTAATCATGTAGAAAATTTCCATTCTATATGTCATATATGTGTTTTTGTGTATATTATATCTATGTTTGATCTGTATATAAAATAGAATTATATATCACAAATAAAATTAAAAATTTAAAAAGAAGAAGATCCGGGGTTCTGGGTGAACCACAAATTCAATGTGAGTCAGCATTATGATATAGTAGCTGTATAAAAAAAGTTAATATAATCTTGAGCTGCATTAATTTACCAGAATAGGAAAATGATCATCCTACTGTACTCTGCCATTATAAGACCTTATGGCATTAAGATAGAGACCCTGACTTACCCTCTTGACCCAGCTAGCTATGTTCCGCCTCCCCCCACCCAATTCTTCATGAGTAATACCTGACGGTCCCAGTTCCATGATATCAGTGGCTGGTGTAATTTGGGGCAAGTGTCAGCATTTCTTTTCTTTTTAGAATTTATTTAGAATTGTATTTTTCCCAATTACATATAAAAACAATTTTTGTGCTCCAAATTCTCTTCCTTTCTCCCCCCCCCGCCCTTAGAAAGAAAGCTATTCAATATAAGTTATACATGTGTAGTCATGCACATTAGTCAGTTTGTGAAAGAAAACAGACCCAAAAATGTAAGAAAAAAACCTAAAAACAATTATGCTTCAATCTGTATTCAGACACCATCAGTTCTTTTTCTGGAGATGGATTGCATTTTTCATCTTAAGTTCTTCAGAGTTGTCTTGGATCATTGTGTTGCTGAGAATAGCAAAGTCATTCACAGCTTATCATCTTATAATATTGCTGTTGCTTTGCATACAGTACCAGGTTTTTCTGAGAGAATACTGCTCATCATTTCTTATAGCACAATAGTGTTCCATCATAATCGCATTCCACAATTTGTTCAGCCCTTCCCCAATTGATGGGCATCCCCTCAATTTCTAATTCTTTGAAATGTCAGCATTTCTATGGTGATTCTGGTACAGGGTCACCTGTACATTGGGGATGGGACCCTTCTGGTATAAAAAGTGAAAGCTTGGAGGGAGTTTGGATCTGTTGCACTCAATCTTGCCCTTACCCGATAAGCCATCTTTGGTGCTCATATACAAGTTTTTTGATGCTACTTTCCCCCTCAGCCCTAAGTCACCAGTTGATCTGAAGTAGAAGGACTTGGCATTGCCAGGATATCTAGTGAAAAGCCATCTTTAGGTCTGCAACCTTCTCTAACATCCCTAGGAGTTACCATCCACACCCTTCCCCACACTTCTTGGGGAGAAATTGCCTTTCCCCCTATCCTTGCCCCCTTCCCTTAACAGCTTGATCTGAGACCCCAAACCATTGCAGCCTTATAAACCTGATTGACCTGAACAATTCATAGGTACCTGAGGAGCACTGTGTCTTATTTCCACTTGTTCTCTACTTGGTACAAATTAGCAATAAATCTCTTAATGACAGTCGTTTCCACCCCCCACCCCCCCACCTCCCAGGCTATCTCACCCTTGTACCAGAGCTTTCCATAATATCTGGTCTCTGTAGTTCAACATCTCCTTTTTTTTTTTTTTTTTTTTTTTAGTGAGGCAATTGAGGTTAAGTGACTTGCCCAGGGTCACACAGCTAGTAAGTGTTAAGTGTCTGGGGCCGGATTTGAACTCAGGTACTCCTGACTCCAGGGCCGGTGCTCTATCCACTGCGCCATCTAGCTGCCCCATAACATCTCCTTTTAACCCACAGGTTCCCAATTATTCAAATCTGCTCCACTTGGCTGGATCAAAACACCATATTTTACATAATCATAACTTCAAGTAGTGAGTTGGAATACATACAACCACTTCAGAGGATTCCGTATTCACAGTCATTTTTCAGTCCTGTCCAACTCTTTGTGACTTCATTTTATGGTTTTCTTGGCAAAGATACTGGAGTGGTTTACCATTTCCTTCTCTAACTCATCTGACAGATGAGGAAACTGAGGCAAAGAGGGTGAAGTGACTTGCTTAGGGTCACACACTGGATTTGAAGTCAGGAAGATGATTCTTCCTGACTTGGCACTCTATGCACTATGGTACCACCTAGCTGCCCTAAGGAATTGAGACCCAATTAAGTAACTTGCTCCAGACCATCTGGGCAGTGAGTGGCAGAGTCAGAATTTTAACCTGGGTCCTCTTACAAAAATGGGTCTTCAAAGGAGACCACTCATGCAGCATTAGAAAATGAGTATCACGGCAGCTAGGTGGCACAGTGGATAGAGAATCTGCCCTGGATTCAGGAGGACCTGAGTTCAAATCCAGCCTCAGACACTTGACACTTACTAGCTGTGTGACCCTGGGCAAGTCACTTAACCCCAATTGCCTCACCAAAAAACAAAAACAAACAAACAAACAAACAAACTAAAGAAAATGAGTATTGACATTTCTAGGCTAATGATGTCTCTGTCTCTTGCATGGGTTTTAAGCTGACAATTCCCACGTAACCATTCAGGACTCCAGCTCACCTGTCTCTGATCACAGCCAGTTTTGAATTGGTAATTACTTAAAGTAGAACCCCAGTCCAACCAGTGATCTCAGACTGAGTTTTTACTGGACCACTTTAGAACTAAGTTCTTATAGTTCTCCTTGGGGGGGGGGATAGCAGCCCCTTGTAGGTCCCTTCAGACATTGCACTTCAACAATTCATTGATACAATTTAGGCCACAGTGGATGAATGGGTAGGACTTAGAAGCAGGAAGATCTAAGCTTACATCATGCCTCAGACACTTGCTAGTTGTGTGACCCTGTCTGTCTCCATTTCCTCATTTGTAAAAAGGGAATAGTAGTAGCACCTACCTCACAGAGTTTTTAAAGAGGCTCAAAGGAGGATATATACATATTTATATATATGTAAGTATATGTGTGTATATTTATATACACATGCACACATGTACATGCATGTATACATACATATATATATACATGAAAGGCTTTACAAACTCTTTACCTTTGATCCTCACAAAAATTCTGTAAGGTGGGGAAACTGAGGCAGATACCCAAGGTCACATAGCCAGTAAGTATCTGAGACTGGATTTGAACTCAGGTCTTCTGGACATCAGGTCTAGCAATTTATATCCTGAATCACCTAGATCATCCTCATCTTCACCACCACCACCACCATCTGCTACTACTGTCCCTGCTGCTATGCTTATAGAATAGCCTTCCTTAGAGCCACATCCATTAGTCAACAGCATGAACTCTGATGGTGGGCTCTAGCCAATGAAGGGGTTAGGGAATGTCTATAAAATATTTCAATATTACAAGTACTGCAGTAGCATCACGTATGGGATACATGTTGAGTATAAAGCAAAGTCCTTTGATTTACCTGCCTGATAAGTGTAAAAAAGAAACTGGGAAGTCTCTCTGGGTAAAGGAACCATACTTTATTAAGAGAAACAGAGGGGCAGCTAGGTGGCGCAGTGGATAGAACACCGGCCCTGGATTCAGGAGGACCTGAGTTCAAATTAGGCCTCGGACACTTAATAATTACTAGCTGTGTGACCCTGGGCAAGTCACTTAACCCCAATTGCCTCACCAAAAAAAAGAATAAGAGAAACAGAGAGGCGGCTAGGTGGTGAAGTGGATAAAGCACCTGCGCTGGATTCAGGAGTACCTGAGTTCAAATCCGGCCTCAGACACTTGACACTTACTAGCTGTGTGACCCTGGGAAAGTCACTTAACCCCCATTGCCCTGCCAAAAAAAAAAAAAGAGAGAGAGAGAGAGAGAGAAACAGGTGGAATCTCTGCCAAGAGAGGCCTCCCAGTTTCTTTTTTACATAAGACCACTTTTAGGAAGATTTACTTGTACTTTGCAGGTGGGAAAACTAAGCTGAAGTACAAATGATTACTAACAAGGACAGAGGAGGGATTTTCTCACATTTCCCCATCTGCCTGCAGCCCCCAGGCAGCAAGTTGTATTGGTGAGGATTGGAGGGGAGTTAGGGAGGAAGGAAAGTGGAGGGGCTTTCCTTTTTTTTTTTTTTTTTTTTTGCAGGGCAATGAGGGTTAAGTGACTTGCCCAGGGTCACACAGCTAGTAAGTGTCAAGTGTCTGAGGCCGGATTTGAACTCAGATACTCCTGAATCCAGGGCTGGTGCTTTACCACTGCACCATCTAGCTGACCCCGGCTTTCCTTCTTTTTAACGCCCTAGGTTTCGTACCGTCAATGTATCATGCCCTCTCTGTGGTATTCTGATGTCTCATCATGGCCTGGAGGTGATGTTGGGCTCTGGGAGGTTTTGCCAAGGAAGAACACCCACTAGCAGGTTGGAGCAAGCTGGAAAGTCTCTGGGTCTTGGTCAAATCTGCAGACTGTGTGCCAACCCAGGGAAAACCAGTGAAGTTAAATACATGAGAAGAGGCAGGGAGAGGGGAGGGAGGCTCATCAGAGGGGCCAGCAGGCAACTCACGAAGACCACTTTCTAAGGGGCAGTGGGCTTGTGATCGGAATTCAGTTAAGTCTGTGAAGGAAAGTTCACACCTCAATGAGATCTCAGAAATATGGAACCAGGGTATTGCTTTGAAAAATTTGATGGGCTTTTAAAAGAAATATGATAGTACAATTTATGAACTATTTGTGCCTGACCTGTGCTAGAGACTCCCAAGCTCTTATTGGTCTGATCAGCCACTGTACCTTGAACTCAAGGTAGTGATTTGATTGTGGTCTTCTTCGAGAACAAAGGACAACAACTGACAGCACAAGTATTCATGATGGCTGAAATTTATATCATCCTTCAACATTTTCAAAGAATTTTACATAATTTAAATACAGGTATCACTGCCTGCATTTTACAGATGAGGAAACTGAGGCAGACAGAAGTTAAATGACTTGCCTGTGCTTACACAGTAAGTGTCTAAGGTTGATTTAAACTCAGATCTTCCTGACTCCAGGCTTGGTCTCTATCCACTGTGCTATCTAGCTCCCTGAGGGTATTTAGAATTTCTGATAGTTTTTTTGCTTTCTGGATTCCATTCTCCTCATTCATGTTTTGTTTACTGTGGCTGATGTGGCTTCCAAGTTTCCTCCTGTGATTCCCCAGCTAGATAGAGATATAATCTCCTATGTCTTTCCCGTAGGTCTTCTACAATTTTTCCAAGCCCATTCTGCCATAGCAGTACCTTTTTTCTTTCTTTTTTCTTTTTTGGTGAGGTAATTGAGGTTAAGTGACTTGCCCAGGGTCACACAACTAGTAAGTGTCAAGTGGCTGAGGCTGGATTTGAACTCAGGTCCTCCTGACTCCATGACAGGTGCTCTATCCACTGCACCACCTAGCTGCCCCCCCCCCCCAGGGAAAGACCTTATCTTAAAGAAGCCAAGGTTTCCCACTGCATCCAGGCCATCTCCAATCATCTTGATCTATGCCTTGCCACTGGGGAGAGATTGAGGATGAGGACTTTGCACATCCTTGCCTCCTTTGAATCCAATTCACTTGCAAATCAAGACATCACCCTCCTGACCTCATTGGTCCTCAGTGAGAAGGAAGGACAGACAACAAAAATTGGGAATGTTGCTTGGAGCACTGAGATACTAATGGAATTTCCCATGGGCATACATCCTGTACGCATCATGGGCAGTACCTGAATCCAGTTCTTGGCTTTGAGGCCCATTTCTCTATCTGCTTCTTTAAAAAACAAAAACAAAAACTTATTTATTTTATTCTCAGCTTAAGAAATAAAACAAACATTTCCATAACAAAGTGGAACAGAAAAACAGGATTGTCCTGAGATTGCAAATCCACTATGGACAACTTGCTATTTTTTCCAATATACTACCCAGTTATCATGCAACTATCCCCCCCAAAACCCCCCCCAAATTTTGAGATGGCTATTATTAGACCTAAATTTGTATGGGAGTGCATGTATGTACAGTACACACACACACAAACATATATGCATATATTTGTGTGTGTATATATACATATATACACATACATACATATATACAGAGAAAAGAACCTACACACACATATATACATACACACATATTATATATATGTGTGTGTGTGTGTGTGTGTGTGTGTATGAGAGAGAGAGAGAGAGAGAGAACTTACATATATATTCAAGCAGGTTCTTCCTTCATAGAACTGGTATAGATCTGGGGTAAATCTCCTTGAGAAGTTAAACTAAAGGAGGGACACACATAAAAACGGATATAAACAACATTTGGCATGGCTGCTGCCTGATCAGCACCAGGGACAGAGCTAACTCCAGAAGTCTGGACCACCACCCCAAAGGAAACTTCCCATTGTCAGGTGGTCACCCCATCTACCATCTATAAAGGCTTTTGCCTTTCTTCTGTTGGAAGAGGAAGATGTCTCAGAGAACTCTAAGCCATCTCTTTCCCTTGAGGTGATCTTTGACTTCCCTTTTGGTCATTTTCTCTTGCACCCAAATAAGACTATTTTACTCTAATTGGATTGTGTTCAAGAGGTGTAATTCTTTAAAGAGGAATGCCTAAAGACCCCCGCCCCCCACCTCTTTCCCCTGTGACAGGACCTTTGTGGTAAATTTAGGTATTTACAATAGTCAGAATGACTTGGTTGCTCAGTTGTTCTTAAAACAATACTGATAGGGGAAGCTAGGTGGCGCTGCAGTGAATAGAGCACTGGCCCTGGAGTCTGGAGGACCTGAGTTCAAATCCGACCTCAGACATTTGACACTTACTAGCTGTGTGACCTTGGGCATGTCACTTAAGCCCAATTGCCTCACTGAAAGAAAGAAAGAAAGAAAGAAAGAAAGAAAGAAAGAAAGAAAGAAAGAAAGAAAGAAAGAAAGAAAGGAAGGAAGGAAGGAAGGAAGGAAGGAAGGAAGGAAGGAAGGAAGGAAGGAAGGAAGAAAGAAAGAAAGAAAGAAAGAAAGAAAGAAAGAAAGAAAGAAAGAAAGAAAGAAAGAAAGAAAGAAAGAAAGAAAGAAAGAACAAAACCCAAAAAAACCTCCCAATACTGATGTTTCTGTATACATTGTTCTCTTGGTTCTGCTCATTTCACTCTTCATTATTCTATGGAGATCTCTCCATGCTTTTTGTTTGTTTGTTTTGGCAGGGCAATGAAGGTTAAGTGACTTGCCCAGGGTCACACAGCTAGTAAGTGTCAAGTGTCTGAGGTCGGATTTGAACTCAGGTCCTCCTGAATCCAGGGCTAGTGCTTTATCTGCTGTGCCACCTAGCTGCCCCATTCTCCATGCTTTTTTTTGGGGGGGGGAAGGCAGTTGGGGTTAAGTGACTTGCCCAGGGTCACACAGCTAGTAATTGTTAAGTGTCTGAGGCTGGATTTGAACTCAGGTCCTCCTGAATCCAGGGCCGGTGCTCCATCCACTGCACCACCTAGCTGCCCCTCCATGCTTTTAAAAAATCATTGAAGGGGCAGCTAGATGGCGCAGTGGTTAAAGCACCGGCCCTGGACTCAGGAGTACCTGAGTTCAAATCCGGCCTCAGACACTTGACATTTACTAGCTGTGTGACCGTGGGCAAGTCACTTAACCCCCGTTGCCTAAAAAAAAAAAAAAAAAAAAAAAGACAAAAAAAAAATCATTGAGCTCATCATTTCATATGGCAGAGTAATGTTCCATCACAATTTGTTCAGATGTTCCCCAATTGATGGACATGCCCATGATTTCTAGTTCTTTGCCACCTCAAAAAGAGCTGCTGTAAATATTTTAGAACATGTAGGTTCTTTCCCTTTTTCCCTAATCATCTTGGGAAGCAACCCTAAAAGTGGTATTGCTGGGTCAAAGGGCATAGGCAATTTAGTAACTCTATGGGCATAATTCCAGATTTCTCTCCAAATGGCTGGATCAGTTCATAGATCCAGCAATAATGAATTAAGGTCTCAAGGTAGTTTTAATTTGCATTTTTCTAATCAGTAATGACTTAGAGCATTTTTTTCATATGTCTATAAATTATTTTGATTTTTTTTATCAGAAAACTGCCCATTCTTATCCTTTGACCATTTATCAATTGGGGAATGACTTGCATGCTTCTAGATTTGACAAAGTTCTTTATATATTTGACATATGAGACCTATATCTGAAGAACTGTCTATAAAATTCCCCCCACCCCAGTTTTCAGCCTTCCTTCTGATCTTGGCTACATTTGTTTTATTTGTACAAAACATGTTTAATTGAATGTAATCAGAATTATCCATTTTACCTCTCATGATGCCCCCTATCTCTTGTTTGTTCATAAATCATTCACCTATCCTTAAGTCTGATAGGCAATATGCTCCATGTTCTTCAAATTCTCTTGTAATATTTCTTGTAATTCTCTTGTAATATCCTTATATTTAGGTCAGGTATCCATTTTTTATCTTATCTTGCTAAATGTTGCAAAAATAAAAATTAAACAGAGGAACAAACAAAACTCCCCACCAAAAATGCATGTGTTCATGATGGTTCTTTTGGGTTACTCTGCCTTGGTGTATACATAGCTGACAATAGCAAGGGGCTATATAGCACTTTGAGGTTTGCAAAGAGCTTTACAGGTATAACTGGACTTTTCCCTTGTTCAGATAGAGGCAGTCATGTGGGATATAGCCAAGACCTCCTTCTAGAAGACATTCTCCATTCTGCTGCTGGGGGTGCAGAGAGAAGCAGCCTCTTTCCAGAAAAATTGGGTCATGACAACCTTGGCTAGCTATTGCCACCAGCCCAGCAGGGTGACAGGACTTGTGCCCTGGGGGCTTTGGACTTGGAACTTGGTGGGACTGACACTTTCTCAGGGGACTAAGCTAAAGTGTGATCCATATTCCCCTGCAGCCTCACTTCTTTCATCCAATCTGGGTTGAGAGATGGGATTATTTCTTTCAGATGGAGTTATTTCTTTCCACATTGAGCTTGACAAGATTGCTGTGTAACTTGAAGCAGAGGGTTTCACCATTGAAAAGCATGATGGAACCCTGACCTCCAGCAAGTCAGATTGGTTTGTGATTGTGTTATGTGGTATCCTTGGGGCATAACCAAAGCATTTGGTTTTTTCCTCCAGTCCATTTTCTCCACACTCACGGTTTGCCTAGTAAAATTTTAAGCCCTCTGGGTGTAAAGATTGCATCATTTTTGTTTTTGTAACCCCATTGCTTAGCACAGTGCCCAGCACACTTCTTGTTCAGGTGTTTTTTTAGTCCTGTCCGACTCTCCCTGGCCCCATGTGAGGTTTCTTTTTCTTTTTCTTTTTTTTTTTTAGTGAGGCAATTGGGGTTAAGTGACTTGTCCAGGGTCACACAGCTAGTAAGTGTTAAGTGTCTGAGGCTGGATTTGAACTCAGGTCCTCCTGACTCCAGGGCTGGTGCTCTATCCACTGCACCACCTAGCTGCCCCCCATTTGACGTTTCTTGGCAGAGATTCTGGAGTGGTTTACCATTTCCTTCTCCAGATCATTTTATTGATGAGGAAACTGAATGAGGCAAATAGGTTGAAGTGAGTTGCCCGGGATCACAGAGCTAGTCAGTCTGAGGCCCAGATTTGAACTTAGGAAGATGAATCTTCCTGACTCCAGGCCCTGTTTTTAGCACTGTATGCACTATGGTGCTGCGTAGCTCTGCCTGGCATACAGAAGGTGTATAATAGATGTTTGCTGATTGATTTATACACTGCAGAGGTTAGCACCATCTGCACTGTTTGGACTTAAGGTTCTTCGCAACCTGGGGTCTTCCTAACCTTTCCAGTATTTTTGCACTTTATTCCTCTCCACACAAAGCCAGCTTCACAGACCTACTTGCTTTTGCCTGTACACACCACTCCATCTCCTGCCTCCAAGTTTTTGTCCAGGCTGCCATTAGGCCTGGAATTCTCTTCCCTTTCATTGTGGCTGTGAGAAATCAGGAGAGCATGAAGCAAAACCAAGAGCCCTAGGCTTTAGTTGCCTGAGTCGCCTAGCCTGCAGGATAGTCCCAGTACCTTTTTTTTTTTTTGGCGGGCCAATGGGGGTTAAGTGACTTGCCCAGGGTCACACAGCTAGTAAGTGTCAAGTGTCTGAGGCTGGATTTGAACTCAGGTACTCCTGAATCCAGGGCCAGCACTTTAACCACTGCACCATCTAGCTGCCCCGTCCCAGTACCTTTTTAAGGGAAAACATCCTTTTTCTGATGTTAGAAATTAAGACATGCACAGAACTGTGGAGTATATATGCTGAATGAACCATACTATTTCTTTTGGTTTTGGTGCAGTTGTTTTTTCTATTTTGAGGTTTTTCATCATTGCTCTGATTTTTCTCTTATAACATGACTAATGCAGAAATAGGATTAATGTTATTATGTGTGTGTGCATATATATATATATATATATATATATATATATAACCTATATCAGATTACCTGCTGTCTAGGGGAGGGGGGAGGGAGTGAGAAAAATCTGAAATTGTAAAGCTTGTATAAACAAAAGTTGAGAACTATCTTTACATGTAACAGGAAAAAAAATAAAATACTTTATTAATTAAAAAAAAAAAAGACAGATGCACTTAGGTGGCAAAGAGAATTGTGCCAGCCAGGTATGGGATGAAGCAAGGATGTCCATTATCACCTCTATTATTTCATATTGTACTAGAAATGTTCGCTATAGCAATAAGAGAAGAAAAAGAAATTAAAGGAATTAGAATAGCTAACAAGGAAACAAAACTACCACTCTTTGCAGATGATATGATGTTATCCTTAGAAAACCCTAGAAAATAAACTGAAAAGATACTCGAAATTATTAACAAAAAAGCAAAGTTGCAGGATACAAAATAAACCCACACAAATCATTAGTGTGGCTATATATTACCAACAATCCAGAAATACCAGATAGAAAGAGAAATTCCAGCTTTCCTATATACCCTCCATCATCCAATATTTTCCTTTTTTGTTATATTTGCCACAGCTGAGTGGAGCATTGTGCTGGCACAGAGGCAGTGCCTGAGGCCAGCCCGGGGCGCATGCTGGAGCTTCTAATTTTAGCCAAAGATGGGGTCATAGAAACCTCAAATCACAATTAATTCTTTACACCATGACCCTCCCTCCTTGCAAGTATTCTCAAAAACTTGGACAAAATTGGACTTAGGTGATAAGAAACGAATGATTTTCTATTTTAACACAAGATTCGTGAGGAACCTGCAATTCTTTGGGTGAGCTAGTCCACAGATCCAGGTCACAAGTCCTCTCAACACTGGCTTCCTTCACATCTCAGCAAAACCCTCACCTTCTGAAAAGAAGCTTTCCCTGGTCCCTGACAATGCTAGAGCATTTCTTCTGAGGGGGCCTCCCATCTATATGGTAGAGACACCTTGTGTGCACCCAGCTGCTGCCATATTATCTTCCAAGTAGACAGTAAACCCCTTGTGGGCAGGGCCTGTTTCTGTTTAAACCTTCCATTGCATTCCCAGTAGTTGGCCCAGTGCTTGGCACAGGAGCCACTGTCTAAATGCTCATTGACTTGACCTAAGAATAACAAAAGAGAGGAATAATTCAGAGAGACCAGGGAAGACTAGGGTGGTCTGAGGCAGAAGGAAATGAGCAGATCTAGGCGGACTATGTCTGCTCTGCTGACAGCGCTGCAGAGGACTGGGCTCTGCTGGATTCCACCTTTGCTGATGCTGGTCAGCTCTGTGGATGGGCTGCACTCACCTGGGATGAGGGTGTCTGGATCCCAGGGGCCATTCTCTCTGGCTCCAGGCTCTCTCCTTGGGATAGCCTTTGCTTGTCTGCAAGCTGACCTGGGGAGGGAGAAGGATCTCAGAGTGAGGGAGACATTGTCTTTGCCTTTTCTTCCTAGGATGGACACCGGCCAACCCGGAATTACAGAGCTTGAAGTCTCTGAGCACTTACGAAGGCCCTGTCCTCTGGGGAGAGACTCTAACCAGAATAGGAGGGCAGCAGAGAGGGTCAGGCTTGGAAGTGAACTTGGTCTGAACAGGAAGGGGACTTGCCCCCCTCTCTAATTCCTTCCTTTTGTCCTCATGCCCCTCCCCCATCCTCCTGCAGAGACCCAGGAGGCAGGAGGGGCTTGGGATCCCAAATGGGAAGAGACCCGGCAGTGCCTCATTGACCCCAGACCTAGAGCTCTACTTCCATCTGATACTAGGGGTGAGATGTGTAGGTCAGGCAGCTGTGATCTGTGGCTTTTAAAATTATGTGTGGTCAGGAGCGGCTAGGTGGCGCAGTGGATAGAGCACCGGCCCTGGAGTCAGGAGTACCTGAGTTCAAATCCGGCCTCAGACACTTAACACTTACTAGCTGTGTGACCTTGGGCAAGTCACTTAACCCCTATTGCCCCGCCAAAAAAAAAAAAATTATGTGTGGTCACCTTATTTCTATCCTAAGTATAGGAACAATTAGGCGGGATTTCTAATATATTGCTACTTATAAATTAGAAGCTTTAGCACCAGTTTGGGGCATTACGCATTTATGAAAGCATACCGAATATTAGTCAGGAGAGAACACTTGCCTCGGAAAGTTAAGAAGGCCCATCTAGCCTAGAGAAGAGATAGAGCTCAGCCTGCCCTCCTTCTTCCTCTAAGTCCTCCACCATGAGCCCATCTGAGAGCCTCACTACCTACCTCCCCTTTGAGTTTCAATTAAAATTCCACCTTCCCCAAGGAGCCTTTTCCGACACCCCCCCCCCCCTTACTGCAACCACTTCCCTTCTGTTGATTCTTCAATTTATTCTGTCTACATCCGGTTTGTACGTCGTTGTTTCATGTGTCTCCCTTATTAGACTGGAGGTCCTTGAGGTCAGGGACTGGTTTTGCCTTTCTCTGTATTCCCAGAATTTAGCACGGGTACTTAACAAATGCTTATTGGCTTGAATGGACCTCCACTTCCTGGCTTCCTTCAAGACTCAGCTCAAATCCTACCTCTTCAAGAGGTCTCATCTCCTCCTCCTCCTCCAACTCCAACAACAACAACTACTACTACTAAATATATTAGAATTGCTTCTATATGTGGCATTTGAATTTCATTTTTTTAAACAAATGGCTATTACAATTTCTTTTTATTTTTTTACTGATATACTATTTTTGGATTACTCTCATTTCTAAGTATATCTCTCTCTTTCCTCTCCCTTCCCTCAAGGGAGCCATCTCTTGTTATAAAGAATATAAAAGGGGCAGCTAGGTGGCGCAGTGGATAGAGCACCAGCCCTGGATTCAGGAGGACCTGAGTTCAAATCCAGCCTCAGACATTTAGCACTTACTAGCTGTGTGACCCTGGGCAAGTCACTTAACCCCAATTGCCTCACCAAAAAAAAAAAAAATCAAATCCAGCCTCAGACACTTAACACTTACTAGTTGTGTGACCCTGGGCAAGTCACTTAACCCCAATTGCCTCACCAAAAAAACCACAAAAGCAAACAAACAAACAAAAAAAGAATATAAAAAAGAGAAGGAAAGAAAAGGTCACTTTAATAGTTTTTAAAGACAAAAAAGAAAGAACAAGAAGAGGAAAAAAAGTTTATATAAAGATCAATAAATCCCCAAATGGTCTGAAAATACATGCAATGTGCAAAGCTTATGGACTGCTTACTTTTGTAAAAGGGTGGGGATGGAAATGTCTTCTTATAGCTCTTCTTTAGAACTATGTTTTTTTTCTTCATAATTTTGCAATATCCTCTTTTGATATTTTTGGTGGTTGTTCTTTTCTGCTATATTGTTGTAGTCATTATGTTTTCTTGGCTCTGCTTTCTTCCCTCTGAATCAGTCCATAGAGACCTTTGCATGCTTCAGTGGTGGAGGAGGTAAAGAGGGGTTAACAGACAAACCTAAGACCCAAGCTCTAATTTAGATCTGAGCTCTAAGAGGGGCTAATAGATAACTTGCAGACCCCAGTTCTGAAAGGAATTAATGGATTATTTTAAGACTTAGGTCCTCATCAATATAAGCTAGGGCCTAGGTTCTTATTGTTACCTGGAGGTCCAGTTCCCATTAATTACCACCCACAACAAAAACATAAAGAGACAGGTCACAGAGAGCCTAAATGGTAAATGCTTATACCTAGAAACCAGGCCTAAGAAAAAAAAAATAAAAAATAAAAAGAGACGGCTAGGTGGTGCAGTGGATAAAGCTCTGGCCCTGGATTCAGGAGTACCTGAGTTCAAATCCGGCCTCAGACGCTTGACACTTACTAGCTGTGTGACCCTGGGCAAGTCACTTAACCCCCATTGCCCCGCAAAAAAACCCCAAAACAAAACAAAAACACAGGGACACTCTGACCTTGGCAAGTTGAGGTATGTTTTTATGAACATGCACAGAAAAGGCCAAATTTGTCCCCAGATTAGCCTTATGACATGTAAACCCTGAAAACCGCACCTCCATGGAAAAAGGTACCCGCCTTGGGGGTTGTCTTACGACCCCAGGAACTCCAAATTAGGATAGGCCCTCCCCTGTACCTCCCCAAGGTAGAGATTATGATAATGAGGAGATAATTAATTTCCTTTTTGCTATTAATATAACCATCTTTCTTCCCCCTATTCGAGATACCTTTGTTCTTTGAGTGCTCTCCCTGTGGTCACTCACAGTTTTGCAATAAAACTTGGGAAACTGAGTCACTGAGTCTTGTAATTCTTTGGGATGCCTCATGATCAATTTGATCACCTTGATTCCATCTCACATCAATAACATTCATAATTTCTTCCAGCACAGTAATCTTCCATTACATTCATGTATCCTTCTTCATTTAACCATTGGGCACTTTCCAATTCTTTGCTATCATAAAAAGTGATGCTATAAATATATGAGAAATTGTCATATTTTATTTTCTCTCTCAAAGCTGGAAGGCGGAAGAACCTGACAAGACTGATATACCTGGAACTCTCTTCTTTCCTACTTTCACCAATTCTACCTACTCCTCACTGTGCCTACAGGGCATTGAGAAATCTATCCCTACCAGTGATGAGAGAGTTCCAAACCAATAAGCTTTGGAGGTCAGGTAAACCATCATAATGATGTAGGAGGCAAAAAAAGGTTAATAGAAAAACCTAATACCCAAGCTCTAATTCAGATATGAGCTCTAAGCGGGAGTCAGACCCCAGTTAATGGATAATTTACAAGTCAGAATGCTAAATTCTCTTACTCACAGTAATCAGTACCCATAACCTGAACAGAGGGAGCTAGGCCGTGAAGACCTTAAATAAAATGACAGGGTATAGAAATTCTAATGAAAAATGAAGGTGTTTTGAAACTAGCCATGGGAAACAGAAAGAGACATGCGCAGAAAAGGCCAAATTTGTCCCCAGAGTCACCGTATGACGTGTAAACCCCCAAAACATCCCCTGACAGAAAAAGGTACCTACCTCAGGGGTTGGCTTAGGACCCCAGGAACTCCAAATTAGGATAAACCCTCCTCTGTACCTCTCTAAGGTGGAGATTATTATAATGAGACTGATAATCAATTTATCCATACTATAAATATAATTGTCTTTTCTTTAGCTATTTGAAAGATACCTTTCCGCTATTCTGGTTCTCTCCCTGTAATACTCATAGTATTGCAATAAAACTTGGGAAACTGAGTCACTGAGTCTTGTAATTCTTTTGGGACGACTCACGATCAATTTGACCCCAGATTTCTGCCCACATCAATATCATCAACAAAGAGAAATAATTTAATTCCTTCTTTACCAATGTTTATGCCTTTAACTTCTTTATCTTGTCTTAATAATTAAGTACTTAAATATATAAAAATAGTTATGCTTATAAATAACTATATAATGCATAAACATATATTAAATATATATTTGAGTACTTAATTATTAATTGATTAATTATTCATGCATGCATGCATGTCTATTAATGAGAAAAATGGAGTTCTTTTGGGGGAAAATGACATTTTGCTTAATGGGGCTTCAAAGTTAGGAGTCCCTCTCATCAAAACTGATTGCAAAAGCCCATCCATTAATGCCGATCGGTTATGAGGTTTTACAAATTTCATCTTTGAAAATGTCTTTTCACACAGAGAGGTACTCCTGGATCTTATTTGGCACAAACCCAAGGGAACAAAAGAAATGGAGATAGACTCTTTTGTCTAACTCAGTAAAGAACTGATGGGATCAAACCACACCTAGATAATGGACTTTGCCTTAAGCACTGTGGGAATTTATTTTGATTTGGCGACCCAGCCTTTGGGCTGAGATTAAAAAGCCTTTAGGCCCTCAGAGGTTTTGTTCTGTGTAAGAGGGCCCCTCCCCCACCGCTTCAGCTGAGCCAAAAAGCCCCATGGGTTTTACAGGATGCCAGGTCAGACGGCTTGGGGGGAAAAGCCCCAACTCCCTCCGCCCTGGGGGGATCTCCAGGAGAGATCCTGGCTCCAGTCCGGCCGGGCTCTGGCACAGCCCCTGTAGAGGTCTCAGGTGCACAGCAGGGGGCACGGCCCCTGGAGCTTTGGGTGTGGTAAGCACAGGACATTTGGAGCTCCGGCCTCAGCGGGGCCAGTGGATTAATTTGGTGTGTGTGCAGGGGAGCAGGGGGCTGGAGGTTTGAGGGAAGAGAAGGAACATATATACAGGGGAGCTAGAGAGACAGTGAAGGGGGGATGCTGGAGGACTAGGAGGACGCTGGGAGGCCGGGAGATTAAGAGAACAGGGGGGCTCTGAGGATAGAGAAAGGAGAGACGCTGAAGGGGGCAGACAAGAGAAGGGGAATGATAGAAGAAGGTCCATTGGTACGCAGGAGGAGGCTAAAAAAGTTCCAGGCATGGAAGGTGGAAAGAGATGCCGGAAAGCAGTCAGGTTGTACATTTTATTTCCCTGTATTCTTCTTCTTCTTTTTTTTTTTTTTTTTGTGAGGCAATTGGGGTTAAGTGACTTGCCCAGGGTCACACAGCTAGTAAGTGTTAAGTGTCTGAGGCTGGATTTGAACTCAGGTCCTCCTGACTCCAGGGCCGGTGCTCTATCCACTGAGCCACCTAGCTGCCCCGCTGTATTCTTAATTTAAAATTGTATATCATAAATAGACCCTCTGCTGTTAAATTGGAAGAGGCTTCTTAATCTTTTACTTATCAATTTGGGAGCAGTGTGGAGAATTTTTTTTTTCTGGAGCAATGGGAGTTAAGTGACTTGCCCAGGGTCACACAGCTAGTGTCAAGTGTCTGAGGCCAGACTTGAACTCACGTCCTCCTGAATCCAGGGCCAGTGCTTTATCCACTGTGCCCCCTAGCTGCCCCGTGTGGAGAAATTTTTAAATGGCCCATACTAAGTTGATAGCAGTCGGCTAGCCAGTCAAAAGTCCCCAGATTATGCCTTAGGTACCCCAGTCAGATCAGGCAAGTAGTTAATAAAATATTTTCACATTTGAATGGCCACCCAGATGGGACTTACGGCCCAATTATAATTTTTCTAAAGCTATAATTTTTCATATAATTATAATTTTTTATAAGTCTAGCAAAAGTTTTTTTCAGATTAGTTAGATATAGTTAACAAATTTTTTTTACAACACCGTGAGTGAGGGTCTTTCCCTGATGTCATCTGTGGAGTTCAATTTAATTTAGACCACCTTCAAAAGCATGTCAACCAATGGAATTGAATGATACTAACCAATTAATTCTATCAAAAGTGGATAAAAGGGCAGCTAGGTGACACAGTGGAGAAAGCACCGTCCTTGGATTCAGGAGGACCCAAGGTCAAATCAGACCTCAGACACTTGACACTTACTAGCTGCTTGACCCTGGGCAAGTCACTTAAACCCCATTGCCCTAACAAAAAAAATCCACAAACAAACAAACAAACAAAAAGTGGATAAAACCCTTGGCCATGCCAGGACCACTCTCTTGGCTGGTGTTTGGCTCTCTCTCTCTGGCTGTACTCTTGGCCTGGCTCTCCCTCTTAGAACAGTGTAGGTCTTGTGAACTCCCTTGGGTCTCTTTGAAACCATGTGTTGTCTCTCTGAGAGACAGCATGGGTCTTTTGGGGCTTTTCGCTGGCTGGAGCTAACAGCCACACTGAAGCTCTTTCCCTGCTTTCTCTACCACACAGTCTGGGACCACAAAAAGTTAGGGAGACATGTGGTCAATCCTTTTCTGGTATATGTAATATTAATATGAATTAATAATAAATGCTTTCTGCCAAGACTGGTGCAATAGCAATTAATTAAAAAACAGTTTGTGGCTTGGATTTGGCCTGTAGTTTTCTAACCCTTGAGCTGTTTGAATATTTTACATAGCCTGATTTTGTTCATGAGCTGCTGATTCCTTTGCATGTGGATATTTTCTGTGAAAGAAAAAATAAAAAACTATACCCTATGCTCATATTGCATATCAAGTCACTTAGGCTGTGTCACCTTCATTACTCACATCTGGAGAAACCCTAGTTGTGAGCCATACCAAAGCTGGGTTTTAGAGACTTCTCTTCTTGCCCAGCTGGTAATAAAGGCTGAGGAGCTCTGGTTGAGGGGAGCAAGTCAGGAGGTCTTCATAGCTACCTGATGGGTCCCTTTATGTGACATCTGGGTGAGCAGGGCTGTGGACCTGACTCGAAAGAGCTGGAAATCTGTTGATTAGCCCAAAGGCATATCAATCCTGGCTAACTCACTGAAGGGCAATGTGACATAGTAGATAGAATGGTGGGAAGGAGTGAGTTCAAGACCTGACTCTGGGCTGTGTGACTTTGAGTAAGTCACTTAATGTCGCTCTACAACAATTGAAGACAAGTTCCAGAGAAGTTGCTGATCTACATTGGTAGAGGGAGCTCCTTTTATCAATAAAATCAGGCCAAGGGAAGCTTCAGTTTAGAGAGAACGTGAGGTAAAGGGGTAACACACAACTTGGTATATTGTCTTTCTGGAGCCTTCAAGATGGTGGTCTTAGGTATAGAGAAGCTTTATTTTTTCTGGGCTTTGTAGAGCTGTGAATCTAGATAAACTCTGTCCTTGTCTCCCATGGAAAACACTGCTGTCAGCTAATTTGGGGACCCTTCTAGGTTCACTGAACCTAGAAGGGTTAACAGACAACCTAAGATCTGAGCTCTAAGACCTGAGCTCTAAAAGGGGTTAATAGATAACCTATCAACTGTAGCTAAAAGAGGCTAGCAGATTACCTAAGACTTGGGTATCAATAGTACCTAAAAGGGTTAATAGAGAAGCTAAGGTTTGTGTTATTACCAACAGTTCTGTAACCGGGAGGATTCAAGTCCCTATCAACCAATACCATCAACAGAGATAGTAACTAAGGACCATTAACCATTGGGGGGGGGCGGGGCAACGGGGGTAAGTGACTTGCCCAGGGTCACACAGCTAATAAGTGTCAAATGTCTGAGGCTGGATTTGAACTCAGGTCCTCCTGAATCCAGGGCCAGTGCTCTATCCACTGTGCCACCTAGCTGCCCCTGACCAATTAATTTATTAAATATAAGATGCCCCCCAACCAATTGGGTCCAAGATCTTCCTCATAGTCAGCACCTATCTGCTTGAGGAAAAATTGCTTTTATAACCATTGAGGGAGAATAAAAAATAGAATGAGGTGGTATCATTCCATGATCAGTCAATTCCAGAAGCAGGGAAATCTTATGGTTGGCTAAGGGAAATGTCCATCAATCATAACCACTTGGTCAAGAGGCCCTTTATGGGGGCAGCTAGATGGCGCAGTGGTAAAGCACCGGCCCTGGATTCAGGAGGACCTGAGTTCAAATCCGGCCTCAGACACTTGACACTTACTAGCTGTGTGACCCTGGGCAAGTCACTTAACCCTCATTGCCCTGCAAAAAACAAAAACAAAAAAACAAAACAAAACAAAAAAAGAGGTCTTTCATACATCATTAGCTACAGGTCACCAACTATAGGCCTCCAACCATAGGCCATTTCAGGAGGGGCTTTCCAAAAATCATAAGATGCTGTCAACAACATCTCAGGAACTTCCACAGTATCCTATAGTATCCTAGGGTCCAAGGAAGTTGTGGTTTTGAAGCAAAGGTCACTAGGGAGTGGACAGAAGTCATCAATAGGGATAAGAGGGTATTACTAATGCTTATGAACCTTATTTCAAACATAATATATTTAGAAGTTGGGGTGGGGTATTGCTAATGCAATAAGTTCTTAACTCAAGATAATACATGCTCTTAAACATGCATAACACAGCATGAATCTACCTGAAAGATCCAATACAATTGATATAATCATCAATAGGGGGCAGCTGGGTGGCACAGTGATCCTGGATTCAGGAGGACCTGAGTTCAGATCTGGCCTGAGACACTTGACACTTACTAGCTGTGTGACCCTGGGTAAGTCACTTAACCCTCATTGCCTCACCAAAAAAAAAAAAGATATAATTATCAATACATGGTGGATTAATTAATCATAACTCTTATTCTTACATTAACTAAATCAAATATAATCACTGATGCCCATTAAATCACAATGATCTGATTAAATTTAATAGGGGTGGGACAGCTAGGTGGCACAGTGGATAAAGCACCGGCCCTGGATTCAGGAAGACCTGAGTTCAAATCCTACCTCAGACACTTGACACTTACTAGCTATGCGACCTTGGGCAAGTCACTTAACCCTCATTGCCCAACCAAAATAAATAAATAATAAATACACTTTTGTTTGTTTGTTTGGGGCTTTTTGTGGAGCAATGAGGGTTAAGTGACTTGCCCAGGGTCACACAGCTAGTGTCAAGTGTCTGAAGCCGGATTTGAACTCAGGTCCTCCTGAATCCAGGGCCAGTGTTCTTTCCACTGTGCCACCTAGCTTTCTCCATATTATTTATTTTTAACATTCTCAAAAATTTTTTTATGAGTTTTCCCTCCCTCCCATTGTCTACCACCCACTGAGAAAGCAAATAATATGATATCAATTATACATGTGAAAACATAAAACATATTTACATATTAACCATATCACAAAAAAGTAAGAAAAATAAAGTGAGAAAACTATTTCAATTTACAGTCAGAGTTCATCAGTTCTTTCTCTGGAGATAGTATTTTTTATCATGAGTCCTTTGGAATTATCTTTCCCAGTTGATGATCATTAAAATATTATTGTTACTGTGTCCAGTGATCTCTTCATGATTCTTTTTGCATCAGTTCATACAGGTCATGCCATATTTGCGTGCCTCTTTTATGTGAGATGATTTCCTCCATTCTATCTCTCCCTTCCCCCTTCAACCAGTGCATCTCTCTTTCTCACCCCTTCATTATTTTTTTTTGGTTCATCCCAACATAATTGACTCATGATCAGCCTGTCTATGTAGACTGCTTTTAACTGTCCTAATAATGATAAAGTTCTTAAGAATTAGACATATCAGCTTCCCATATAGGAATGTAAACAGTTTAACTTCATTGAGCCTCATGATTTCCCTTTCTAGTTTCCCATTTTATGCTTCTCTTCAGTCTTGTGTTTTAATCATCAGTCTGATCTTTTCATCAGGAATACTTGAAATTTCTCTATTTCATTAAATATCCATTTTCCCCCTTGAAGGATTATATTTAGTTTTGCTGTGTAGATTATTCTTTTTTTTTTTTTTTGCAGGGCAATGAGGGTTAAGTAACTTGCCCATGGTCATACAGCTAGTGAGTATCAAGTGTCTGAGGTCGGATTTGAACTCAGGTCCTCCTGAATCCAGGGCTGGTGCTTTATCCATTGTGCCACCTAGCTGCCACTATCATTTATTAATTTTTTTCCCTATCATTTATTTAATTATTTATTTTTTTTCCGGACATTGGGGGTTAAGTGACTTGCGCAGGGTCACACAGCTAGTAACTGTCAAGTGTCTGAAGCTGGATTTGAACTCAGGTACTCCTGAAGTCAGGGCCGGTGCTTTATCCACTGCGCCACCTAGCTGCCCCACCATTTATTTTTAACATTCTTTTTTTTTTTTTTTAGTGAGGCAATTGGAGTTAAGTGACTTGCCAGGGTCACACAGCTAGTAAGTGTTAAGTGTCTGAGGTCGGATTTGAACCCAGGTACTCCTGACTCCAGGGCCGGTGCGCCACCTAGCTGCCCCGTATTTTTAACATTCTTAAAAATTTCTTTTGAGTTCCAAATTCTCTCCCTCCCTCCCATCACCTCCCTCATCGAATGAGAAGGCAAGCAATATGTCATCAAGTATACATGAAAAAGTATGCAAAATGTATTTCTATATTAGCCATTTTAAAAAGCAAGAACAACAAAATGAGAAAAGTATACTTCAATTAGTACCCAGAGTTTATCAGTTCTATTTCTGGAGGTAGGTAGCACTTTTTTCATCATGAGTCCTTTGGAATTGTCTTGGATCATTGTGTTGATCTGAGTAGACAAGTTTTCCCACAGTTGATCATTATTACAACATTGCTGGTTTTGTGCATAATGATCTCCTGGTTCTTCTCATTTCCCTTTGCATCAATTCATATGGGTCTTTCCATCTTTTTCTGAAAGTACCCCTCTCATCATTGTGGAGCACAATAGTACTCCACCAAAATTATATGCCACAGCCTGTTTAGTCATTCCCCCGTTGATGAGCTTTATCTCAATTTCTAATTCTTTGTCACCACAAAAAGAGCTATTATGAATATTTCTGTACATACAGGTTCCTCCCCCACCCCCCATTTTCCTTTGTTCTCTTTGGAGTATACACCTAGTAGTGATATTACTGGGTCAAAAGGAATGCACAATTTTATAGCCCTTTGGGCCCAGTTCCAAATTGTTTTCCAGAATGGTTGGACCAATTTACTATTCCACCAACAGTTCATTACTGTACTCATCCCCTCTGGCATTTGTCATTTTTGATTGATGTGAGGTGGTTCCTTAGAGTTGTTTTATTTTGACTTTCTTTAATAAATAGCACAGGGCAGCTGGGTGGTACAGTGGATAGAGTACTGGCCCTGGAGTCAAGAAGACACAAGTTCATATCTGGCTTCAGACACTGCCTAGCTACGTGACCCTGGGCAAGTCACTTCACACTGTTTGCCTCGGTTCCTCATCTGTAAAATGATCTGGAGAAGGAAATGGCAAACCAGTATCTCTGCCAAGAAAATCCCAAATGGGGTCACAAAGAGTCAGATATGACCAAACAAAAACAATCAATCAATAGTGATTTGGGGCATTTTTTCATATGACTATAGATAACTTTGTTTTTATCTTCTGAAAACTGTCTGTTTATATCCTTTGATCATTTATCAATTGGGGAATGTCCCTTATTTTTTATAAATTTAACTCAGTTATATCCTCAGCATGTATTTGAGAAATGAGGTCTTTAACCAAAAAACAAAACAAAACAAAACAAAACAAACCCTTGCAATAATTTTTTGATATTACTTCATTGTCTGTGGTATCTTAGCAAAATGCAGTTCCCTGATTATCCCTTTTAATTATGTCTATTTTTGCTTGCTTTATCTGAGATCATGATTGCTTCCCCTGCTTTTTTTTGTTGCTTTAGCTGAAGCGTATTAGATTCTGCTCCAGCTCTTTAACTCGGTGTGTGTCTTCCTGTTTCAAGTATGTCTCCTGTAAACAACATGTTGTAGCATTCTGTTTTCTAATGTATGCTGCTATCTGCTTCTGTTTTATGGTTGAGCTCATCTCATTCACTTTCATGGTTATGATTACTGTGTATTTTCCCCCATTCCATTTTCTCCTGTTTCTTCTTTCTCTCTTTTTATCTTGTCCCTCCTCAAAAGCCTATTTTGCTTCAAGCCACTGCCTGCCTTAATTCTTAGCAATTTACTGTAATGATTGGAATGACGCCACCTACTGGAGACTTGCTGTGGAGAGCTCCACCATGAGGAAAATGCCTCAGAGGCATTGTGGCTTTTCCTTGGCGTCAGGAAATGACGTTTGCTCATGGGTGCTGTCTATCAAGTCTACCAGCCAATCAACTGGAGGAGCCTCCTATGGTCTGGGAGGAGACAGGAAGGAGGAAAGGGAGCCTGCGCAGAGAGCGCTGGCCTTTTTGGCTTCCGGACTTGATGGTGGTGGCGGCAGAGGACTTCACAGGAAATTTGAGGAAAGATAGGAATGCCAGGCTGTTAGAATTCTGTTCTCAATCTTTTTCTTTCTATTTTCCAATAAACCCTTAAAAACCTAAACTCGTTTTATCAGTGATTTTTAGTCAGTTTCCCCCAAACTGGGGGAACACATTAGAATCCACATTTAGAATCTTAAATTACACATTACTCAAGCTCAATGCAGAAAGAAATTACTCCATCTCAAAGAAATAATCCCATTTCTCAACCCAGACTGGACGAAAGAAGTGAGGCTGCAGGGGGATAAGGGTCACAGTTCAGCTCAGTCCCCTGAGAAAGTGTCAGTCCCACCAAGTTCCAAGTCCAAAGCCTCCAGGTCACAAGCCCTGGCACTCTGCTGGGCTGGTGGCAACAGCTGGCCCGGAATCCTGACCCCAAGGTAGTCATGACCCAATGTTCCCAGAAAGAGACTGCTTCTCTCCTTACCCCAGTGGCAGAATGGAGAATGTCTTCTCCCAAATTCAGGTCCTGGCTGACTCCCACATGGCTGTCTCTATCTGGACATGGGCAAAGCCCAGTTACATATAACCCCTCACTGCTATTGTTAGTTATGTATATACCAAGGCAGAGTAACTCAAAAGAATCATCATGAACAAATGCATTTTTGGTGGGGGGTTTTGTTTTTGCCTTTGTTTAATTTTTATTTTTGCACCATTTACCAAGATAGGGTCAAAATGAATACGTGACCTAAATATAAAGATATTACCAGATAATTACAAGAAATATTACAAGAAAATTTGAAGACCATGGAACATATTACCTATCAGATTTATGGATAGGTGAACAATTTATGAACTAACACTAACACTGTGAGAGGTAAAATAGATAATCTTGATTACATTAAATTAAAAAGGCTTTGTACAAATAAAACAAATGTAGCCAAGATCAGAAGGAAAACAGAAAACTGAGGGGAAATTTTATAGATCTTCAGATAAAGGTCTCATATGTCAAATATATAAAGAATTTTGTCAAATCTATAAGCATGCAAGTTATTCTCCAATTGATAAACAAAGGATATGAATAGGAAGTTTTCTGATGAAGAAATCAAAACAATTTATAGACATATGAAAAAATGCTCTAAGTCATTACTGATTAGAGAAATGCACATTAAAACAACCTTGAAATATCATTTTACACCTATCAGATTGGCTAGCGACAGAAGGGGGAAGTGACAAATGTTGGAGGGGATGTGGAAAAATTGGGACCTTAATTCATTATTGTTGGATTTGTGAGATGTGATATTTCACATTTTATTCTATTTTTTCATTCTTTTGACTTTTAAAAAAATTGTTTCTTGATGTCACATGGAATCATTAGCTTCAATTTGCCCAATTAGGCCAATTCTGGTTTTTAAGGTGTTATTTTTTCCAGTATTTTTTTTTTTTTTTTAGTGAGGCAATTGGGGTTAAGTGACTTGCCCAGGGTCACACAGCTAGTAAAGTGTTAAGTGTCTGAGGCCGGATTTGAACCCAGGCACTCCTGACTCCAGGGCCGGTGCTCTATCCACTGTGCCACCTAGCTGCCCCTTTTCCAGTATTTTTGTACCTCTTTTGCCAAGCTGTTAATTCTCTTTTCATAATTTGCTTGCATCACTCTCATTTTCCCACAGTTTTTCCTCTACCATTCTTATCTTTTTCTTTAACTCTTCAATAAATTCTTGTTGTGCTTTTGTCCAATTAACAATTTTCTTTGAAGTTTGCTTATAGCTGCTTCTATAATATTGCCTTCTGAGTTTGTGTCTTCATCTTCCTTACCATTGTAATATATATATATATATATATATATATATATAATTTTTTTATTTTTTGCACAGGGCAATGAAGGTTAAGTGACTTGCCTAGGGTCACACAGCTAGTAAGTGTCAAGTGTCTGAGGCCAGATTTGAACTCAGGTCCTTCTGAATCCAGGCCAGTGCTTTATCCACTGTGCCACCTAGCTACCCCTCATTGTAGTATATTTTTATAGACAAGTTTTGTTGTTGTTGTTTTTGTCATTTGCTCATTTTTTCCATCCTGTTTTTTGAAGGGTCTCAAATAATCTCTTTCTGACAATTTTTTTTTTTTTTACCCCCTTACTATCTCTGGGTGTGGAGCTCTTGAATCTGATACTGTCTCTGTTGCAACCACCTCCAAGGCCTGATCCTAGTGCTGCTACCATGTTTGTTCTGGGCCAGGTCCTATCCCAGTGTCACAGACCTCTTAACTTGTCTTTTTCACTCTGAAATTGTGTTGGCTCTGCCACTCCGAAATTTGACTTTTGGAGGGTGATGCTGGGAGAATTTGGCTAGGTTGCTTCTTCTAATCCATCATCTTGGCTCTGCCCATCTAGAAGCTTTTATATAGTCTATAAATTAGTCTTGGACCTCTCTCATTCCTTATCAATGTCCAGGCATCTCTTCTTTGTAGGTTCAGTGACATCCACATTAATAAGATGCCCTGAAAAATTCTCTCTACATCTAGAAAAAAGAACAATGGAACGTGAATGCAGAGTGCAACATACTAATTCTACTTTTTTTTTTGAGGTTTCCCCCTTCTTTTCTGATTCTTCTTTCACAACATGACTAATGAGGAAATATATTTTTTTGTTTTGTTTTGTTTGTTTGTTTGTTTTTGCTGGACAATGAGGATTAAGTGACTTGCCCAGGGCCACACAGTTAGTAAGTGTCAAGTGTCTGAGGCGAGATTTGAACTCAGGTCCTCCTGAATCCAGGGCTGGTGCTTTATCCACTGTGCCACCTTGCTGACCCAGAAATATGTTTAATATGACTCTACATATATAACTTATATCAGATTTCTTTCTGTCCTGGGGAGGAGGGAGAGAAGGGAGGGAGGGAGAAAAATTTTGAACTCCAAGTGTTACAAATGTTGAAAACTATCTTTACATGTAACTGGGAAGAAAATAAAATACTAATAGGATTAAAAAAAAAAGATGCCTTGAAATAAGACTTTGTTATATCCATCAGCCAATTGATCGAAAACATTGACTAGGTACCTAATATGATAAAATAATGGAATTTAGCAAACACCCAGGGGTCCCACCTGATTGATTTAGTATTGTTTGAATTGGGTGAGAATGAGAAACTGACTAATACCTACTTGGGGATGATTAGATTGTAGCCACACCTGGCTGGCCCTGAGTGACATGTTGGTGTACTACTCACATCAGCAGAGGACCACTCTCAGCCAACCAACTTGAAGGACCTCCCCTTTGAGGGAGGGAGAGAGAAAGTAAGAGGGGGAATGCTGGCTGTAGCAAGGCCTCTTTCCTTTTGGTGAGCTTTGAGAGTGGACTGGAAAGGGACTGCACAGCTGACTCCCATTGAAACTAGAGACCCCAGGTGGTGAGTTATTAGAAGAGAGGCCACCTCTTTGAGTTAGCTGAACTGGAAGCAAATTTGGGGTTTGAGTCAGTCTTTGCTAGAGTCAGGGAGCTTATCCGTTTTTCTCTTCCCTTATTTCCTTGTCCCTGGCTTTATTAACTTTACCTTTGTTGTAAATTTTATTTCCATTAATAAAGCCTGGTTTGTTTGTGGAAAAGAGGCTGTTAATCTCCTTTCTTATTAGCCTGGGAGAAATAACTAAAAAAGGCAGTTTGGAAGGGAGAAAACTTTGGACCTAGAGGTCTCTCATTATTTTCTGAACCCCAATATTATGGTGAGCCACCCAATTAACTCTCCCCATAATAAATTTGGCCCTTACACTACCATGTCTCAGGCATTGTACTAGGCTGTGGGGATACAAATTCAAATAATTAAATGACTCCCACTTGTAAATAGCTTATATTCTTTTATAAATTAAATTTTATTTTATTTTCAGTTCCTACTTCTCTCTCTCCTTCCCCCTCTCTCTTTCCCTCACTTTCTCTTTTCCCACCCCCCCACTCCCATTCATTGAAAAGGTAAAAAATACAAAAACCATTACAAACATGCATAGTCATGCAAAACAAATTATTGCATTAACTATGTCCAAGAAAAAGAAAGAGGAAGGAAGGAAGGAAGGAAAGAAAATCTGCTCCAATCTACCCTCTGAGTTTACCCAGATCAATCTGGAGGTGGATAGGATGCTTCATCATATATCCTTTGCAATATGGTTGATTACTGTGTCGATCAGATTTCCCAAGTCTTTCAAGGTTGATTATCTTTACAATATCATTGTTATTCTATAAATCATTCTCCTGGTTCTGCTCACTTCGCTTTGCATCACTTCATACAAGTCTTCCTAGTTTCCTCTGAAACCATCCTCTTCTTCATTTCTTATAGCAGAATAATATTCCATTGCTATCATATCACAACTTGTTCAGTCATTTTGCAATTTATGGGCATTCTCTCAGTTTCTGTGGGAGCATCCACAAAAAGAGATATTATAAATGTTTTATGCATATGGTTCCTTTTTTTTTTTTCTTTGATCTCTTTGGGGTATAGACTTAGTAACAATATCACTGGATCTTTTTAGTTTTTTGGGTCATAGTTCCAAATTGCTTTCCAGAATGGCTGGAACAAAGGATCTTACATTCTTTTTTTAAAAAAAAATAATAAACATTTTAATTTAAGGTTCTGAGTACCTCTTGGCCCAAATCAGTCCCTTCACTATTTAATGTTTTGTAAGGAGGTGGCCAGCCCCAGTGGCAATATGCCAATAAAAGTAATTGGATTGTTAGATTGTTAAAAGAAAAAAAAAGGTTCTGAGTACCAAATTTTATCCCTTCTTCCCTCCCTCTTCTACCCTCAACGTGAGGTGGCGAGCAATCTGATATAGGTTATACATATGCAATTATGTAAAACATTACCATATACTAATATGTACAAGAAAACTTGGATAAAAGAAAAAATAAAAGAAAGTGAAAAATAGCATATTTCAGTCTGTGTTCCATCAATATCAGTTCTTTCTTTGGAGGTGGATAGTATGTTTCATCAATAGTCCTTTGGGATTGTCTTAGATCATTGTATTACTGAGAATAGTTAAGTCCTTCACAGTTCTTCATAAAACAATATTGCTGTCTCTGTGCATAATGTTCTCTTGGTTCTGCTCATTTCACTATACATCAGTTCATACAAGTATTTCCAGGCCTTTCAGAAATCATCCTGATGTAGTTTCTTATAGCACAATAATATTCCATCACCATCATATACCACGGCTTGTTTAGCCATTCCCCAATTGATGAGCATTCCTTTGATTTTCAATTCTTAGCTAGCAAAAAAAAAAAAAAAGCTGCTATAATGTGCAAATAGGTATTTTCCTCTTTTTGGAGATGTCTTTGCGATATAAACCTATCAGTAGTATTACTGGATCAAAGGGTATACACAATTCTATTGCCCTTTGGGCATAGTTCCAAATTGGAGCCTACATTCTAATGGAAGGGACAAAAATGCTTTGTAAACAACTACGAAATATATCCACCTAACTGTTGTTGTTATTATTTCCTTTTATTATTGCCTTTGGAGGTGGGCTGGTCATGTGTGGAGAAGAGAAATGATCAGGCAACCATGTGTAACATGCAATATCCATGCAATATTGGAGAAAAAACCTAGAAGAATGCCCCCAGCACAGATGGATTCCCTCAAGAGAATTTGTGAGTGACTATGGCTGGGATGCACCATCGTGTTGGGCAATTGATGAGATCATATAAATCTAGTTCTGACTTTTACAGGAAGACCAGGTATAAAGTATTTTCTTGATGGAATTAATTCACACATGTTACTTCTAGTTCTTGGCTCCCAAAAGTAATAATTAGTCTGTAAATAGATGACGCCTCGGCGTCATCCAGAAAAGCCGACCACTTATCTCCCTATCTTATCTCAGTACATAAGCTAGTGGTGAATCAGTTCACCCTCATGGAGTACTTAAGTCTAAACTCCTGGGGGACTGAATGAATGGAAGTGAATTTCTAAACCAGATTCCAGTCAGGAATAATTCATATTTTCCAAGTTTTGCATACCCCAAACACACTCATATATCTCACACAAAATTGTGTGGCAAGCTCCAAGAAAGTGACATGGCCCTGTCCTCAGTGTACTTCAATACATTAAGGGATTTAGAATGTTATCACTATGGTATGGCTCTTAACAGTTATACTCTCTCTATATCTCTTGTCCACATTCTTCTATAGATGCTCCAGAGAACATCCACTTGACATACTGGTTTTCCTCTAGATTTTTTTTCTGAACATTTTGTTAATATCAGTGTATCAGCCCTCTGGCTCTCCGTCTGTTATCTCTCATTCTTGACATATGACAGATCTATCTCATTTTCTGATCATCAATTTCCTTGGCAATATTCCTTATCCCATTTTTGCTCATAGGTCATCAAAGTGTGGGGGTAGGAATGGAGAACAGTAAAGCAAGCCAGTTTGGTTAGAACATAGGATTCATGGAAAGGTAACTGAAGCCAGAATGAGAAGCGACTTAAATGAGTGGTTTTGTTTTTGTTTTTGTTTTTGTCTTTTTGTAAGGCAATTGAGGTTAAGTGACTAGCCTAAGGTCACACAGCTAGTAAGTGTAAAGTGTCTGAGGCTGGATTTGAACTCATGTTCTCCTGAATCCAGGGACGGTGCTTTATCCACTGCACCACCTAGCTGCCCCTGAGAAGGGAATTAAGAGCCAGAGGGTTTTAATTTCATTTTTGAGGCAGGATGGGGGGACACTAAAGGTTATTGAACTGGGAAGTGATACAGTCAGATCTGGTCTTAGGAATATCAAGATGGTGGCTGTGTGGAAAATGGATTGGAGCGGGCCAACCAAAGCAGGGTATTAAAATGGCCTAGGCTAGAGATAATTAGGGTCTGAACTTAGGTTATTGTGAAATGACTGGAATCAAGGGGATGGATGCAAGATATATTATGGAGGAGGAATTGACAAGTTTGCCAACTGATTAGATATTCAGAGTGGGGAAGAGTCAAGGATTATTCTAAGGTTATGAACATGAGTGACTGAAAGGTTGGTGGTACTCTTAACAGAAATAGAGAAGTAAGGAGGAGGGTAGAGGGTTTTTTGGGGAAAGATATTAAGTTGTTTTTCTAGACATGCTGAGTTTGAGATCCAGTTGGGTCTCAAGACATTCAGTTGGACATATCCAAAAAAGAGTAGATATTATGGAAGAGAGATTGGGGCTGGGTATAAATATCTAGGAGTCTTCTGTATAGAAATGATAAGATTACTGACAATGTGCATGAAGAAGAGAGTCCAGGACAGGACCTTGAGGTCCACCTACAATTAGGGAATTGAAAATAAATGGGGGCGGCTAGGTGGCACAGTGGATAAAGCACCAGACCTGGATTCAGGAGTACCTGAGTTCAAATCCGGCTTCAGACACTTGACACTTATTAGCTGTGTGACCCTGGGCAAGTCACTTAACCCCCATTGCCCTGCCAAAAAAAAAAAAATTTAAAAAGAAAATAAATGGTGTTCCATTCCAAAGGTGGCTGAGAAGGAATGGCCAGATTGGGTAGGAGGAAAACCAAGAGAAAGTGTCAAGCGAGGCCACGAAAGAGAGGAGGTCTTAGAGGAGAGGATGGTCAATAGTGTTAAATAATGAAGAGAGATCAAGGATAAGCATCAAGGACAAACCATCAGATGTGACAGTTAGGAGATCATCGATAATCTTCCTTCTTCCTCCTCATTCTAAAAATATTTGGGATGTGTAGCCCAGACTCAAAGTAGTGGGGATTAGAAATGACATCAGAGTGTAGAGAGCATTAGGTAATTTCCCAGAAGAAAGAGACAGCTATAAAAAGCATTGCTCACCAAGGTTCAGGCAGAATGCTCACACCTGGTCCCGAATCCAAGGTGCTTCTACAGGCTAAAGTGGTGGACCCTCTTTCCAGTTCTATGGCTCTTCCATTTATCTTCCTGGGTAAACCTGGCCTGTGGGGACCCATTCTAGGACTTCCTCAATCTTGGCAAGCTAAGAGGGTCCGGGATAAGGGGGCAGAATGGACTTCTAGCAGGCATTGGCCACTGAGAGATAGTTTGGGGGAGGTGTTGGGTAGTGGGCAGCTCACTGGGGCATCTGGAATTTTTACCTGGGATTTTGGGCAATCTGGGTGAGGGGGATATACAAGAGAAGATTACTTTCTGGGGTTTGGTTGGAGTGCATTCTATGGTGGGGGTGAGGGGTGAGGCAGAATTTGAAAGAGAAAAGCAGAAGGTTGTTCTCTGGGCTTGGGGCTCAGGATTCAGGGGCTGTGGTAGGCTGGGTAGGAAGCGAGTTGGTGTGGTAGAAAGAATGCTAAATTGAGAACCAGGGGGCCTGTGTGACCTTGGGCAGGTTCTTAACCTCTCTGGGGATCAGTTTCTTTCTTTCTTTCTTTTTTCCTTGGGGCAATGATTGTTAAGTGACTTGCCCAGGGTCACACAGCTAGTAAGTGTCAAGTGTTTGAGTCCAGATTTGAACTCAGGTCCTCCTGGATCAAGGGCTGCTACTTTATCCACTACACCACCTAGCTGCCCTCATGGGTATCAGTTTCCATATTTATAAATGAGAGGTTGGATGAGCTGGCTGTGATTCTATGATCTTGTGGATCTTAGATCTGCTATATACAACCAACATGGTCTTGGAAAAGCCTCTTTGGGTTTTATCTTCCTCATCTATAAAAGGAAGGGGTTGGACTCATTGGTCTCTGAGGTTTCTTATGGTCCTCAGAGAAGATGAGCCATGTATAACTGACACATGCCATAATTCAATGAAGAAAGTTATTGGGACAGGCTGCGGGCTAGTAGAAAGTTGATCACAAGTCTTGTGAGTATAATTAATGCCTCCTAAGGGTGAACAGAAAGAGAAAAGGGTAAGACTGGTAGTTATAGATCAGCAAAGCTGATAGAGCTACATTATTTCAGTGACTGGTGTCATTACCCCCATTTTACAGATAAGGAAACAGTCTCAGAAAGGTTAAGTGCTTTACTTATAATTTCACAATTAGGGTCGGAAGGGAAATTTGATTCTAGGTATCTACTCCTTTTCCCCACAAAGTTCTGCTTTTTTATTTGACTAATGACTTAGTTACCTTAGAAGAATACTGAGTTATACCTTGGGCATTTTTTCCTTCCCTCTTTCCTCCCTCCCTCCCTTCCTTCTTTCCTTCCTTCCTTCCTTCTTTTCTTCCTTCCTTCCTTCTTTCCTTCCTCCCTTCCTTCCTTCTATTTTGTCCATCCATCTTCCTCTCCTTCTGTCTCTCTTGTCTGTCTTCCTTTCCTTCTCCCACAATATTATTAGAGAGATGAAGGGGCTCACCGGCAGTCACAGCCAAGAGTGGTGGAACAGGTATTAAACCCAAATGGTCCAAAATCCAGGTCTTATTCCTTTGAAACACCTATGGGGTATTTTTCCCAGTCCACTTTCCTCAACATGCACTGTAAGGCATTTGTTTCTTTAATCACCAGAAGCTTCCCCCAGTAATCCCTCTCCATCACTGGCACTCACTCTTCTCTCTTTCCCTTCTAGCTGGATGCATCTTGTTCTCGTCTTTCTCAGAGGGGCAGCTGAATGATGCTCAGGCTGAGACTCCAGGAAGTCCTGAGGACATAGGTCAGTGGGACGAGTGGTAAAGAGTATGGGAGGGGTTCAGGAGGTGACAGCCAGGGAACCGGGATCAGTAGCGACTTTGGGCCTCAGTTTCTCCATCTGTATAATGACAAGACTGAACTAGGTCCTCCCAGCTCTGATATTCTATACATTTTCTAAGAGTTAAAACATCAGAAGAGGGAAGGAGAGCAGAGGCTCTGGGCTCAGATGTCCAGGTCTGGCTGAGGTGCCCCCTTATCTCTCACAGACTATAAGCTGGTGTATGTAATCCTAAAATGGAGACTTTGTGGAAGCATGGTTTACAACCCCAAAACCCACCAATGCTGTGGCCGGGATCCTACTGGTGATGGGTCCTGGAGTGGCTACTTCATCTTTGACAAAAGCACTGAGCGATGCTGCTTCGACTATACGAAATTCTTTGTCATCAAGAAGGATGAGAAGAAGCTAGAGAAAGAAGACTGTGACTCTTACAACAAAAAGGTTCTTGCTAATTATATCCATCTCCCAAGACACTCCTTTCCCCTTTAGAGTTCCTTGTTCGTGGTGCCCTCCAGCTCCTTCCCCTAAGAGCAGAGAAGGCAGGCACAGTGGCATCATTACTGGATTTGGACTCAGGCTAAAAACTTGGCTCTGCCGTTCCTTTTTTGGGGGGGTGAAGGGGAAATGAGGGTTAAGTGACTTGCCCAGGGTCACACAACTAGCAAGTGTCAAGTGTCTGAGACCGGATTTGAACTCAGCTCCTCCTGAATCCAGGGCCAGTGCTTTATGCATTGCACCACCTTGCTGCCCTCCTCTGCCATTCTTAAATGTGTGACCCTGGGCAAGACGCCAGAAGTGTCCTCTCACCTGTAAAATGCAGTATCTGGACTGATGGATCTCTGAGATCTCTTCTAGCAGTAGAGCTGTGACCCTCTGATCCTCTGATCCTCTTTCTAGGTAGCTGAGGGAATCAGGATGGAGGATATCTGTCTACTGTTCCATATCTCTCCCATGAGATGCCACAGAGTCTTGGAGTTATAATCACAGAATGACAGAAGACTTGTGTTAAATTCCTTAGCCTGGCCCTGACTTGTAGAATGACCTTGGGCCTCCATGAAATGGAGAGATTGGATGGGGTAGATTTTAGATGATGCCTCCCAGCTCTGATATCCCCTGTTCTAAGGCCCCTCCCAGCCCTGACACTCCATGATTTAAGGTTTTCTTCAAGCAATGATGATCTCTGGTCCCTTCCCCACAGTGATGTGGTGGTGGTGGTGGTAGGGGAGTCCTATTCCCGGAGTCTTTTCAAATGAGAGTAACCTCGGGGCAGCTAGGTGGTGCAGTGGATAAAGCACCGGCCCTGGATTCAGGACGAGCTGAGTTCAAATCCAACCTCAGACACTTGATACTTAACTAGCTGTATGACCCTGGGCAAGTAACTTAACCCTCATTGCCCTGCAAAAAAAAAAAAAAAAAAGAGAGTAACCTTGAGGTTTTTTTCTGTCTCCAGGAGAAGGAGAGAAGCTGATAGACTTCAAGGGGACAAAGGGGCTGCTCCCTCAGGCATCTATGATCCTCCGGTGGTGTTGAGGAAATCTCCTGCCCATTCCTCTGGATGAGAGTTCTAGCAGTTTGACTCCCAGTTATCGTAAAACCATTAAGAGGGAGGGGTGTGTGTGTGTGTGTGTGTGTGCGCGCGCGTGCGCGTGCACATTCTGTGTGTGCATCCACGTGTGCAAAGAGCTCTAGACTAGATGTTAGGAGATATTAGATATGCTGCTCTGGCCAAAGATGTTTCCCCACGTCTCCATCTGTACATTGAGGTGCATCAGGTAGGTGGCCTCCAAATACTCTGGAGGCCAGAAAGGGAAGTCATGAAGCCAGTAAGTGGCAGAGACGACTCTTCTGATTTCACATCTGGGACTCTTTGCCCAACACCACACTTCCGTCGAGATGCCTTCTTCCTTCCCAATCCTTTGGATACCTGAGCTGGGTCCCCACCCACTGTGGGAAATCCCTCCATGACTAGGTTCATTTACCTTCTCAGAAGTGACCCCATCCCTGATTGCCTGGGCCCCTCCCCAGACCTTGAGCTCCCCCTGCCCAGAAGTATTAGCTTCTTCTAATGAGGTTGAGTTGTAGAATATCCTTGGGAGAATGTTCCAGTGTTCTGTGACTGAGTAATTTAGGAGGAACTCTTTGATGATTGGTTTCTCTACTTTGGCTTAAACATGAATAAAACTTTTACATTCCTAACTACTGTCTCTTGTGTCTTGAGGAAGAGAAGGGAGGAATGGAGAGAAAGCAAACTCTAGGTGGAGATAGAAGTCAGCCTGTCTCCAGCAAATGAAAATGTTGGGAGGTGGGAGATGTAGTATCTTGTTTGATGACCAGCAAGAGGCCAGTGTCACTGGGCTGAAGACTATGTGGTGTGTGTGTGTGTGTGTGTGTGTGTGTGTGTGTGTGGTGTAAGGTGTGAGAAGCCTGGGGGCTTTCCATTGGAAAATTACACTTCTGTGGCTTGGATTTTGCTCCTATACTATCAATAATGAATCAATGAACATTAATTAAGTGCCTACTGAGTGCCAGGCAGAAAAAGAGGCAAAAGACAATCCCTGCCTTCTAGGATCTTACTTTTTTTTCCAGGGCAATGAGGATTAAGTGACTTGCCCAGGGTCACATAGCTAGTAAGTGTCAAGTGTCTGAGGCTGGATTTGAACTCAGGTCCTCCTGAATCCAGGGCTGGTGCTTTATCCACTGCAGCGCCACTTAGCTGCCCCTGAGCTTACGTTCTAATGGAGGAGACAACATGCAAACAAATAAATACAAAGCAAGCTAAATACAGGATGTCATTGGTCCTTCATTTTTGGAGAGGATCAATGACATCAATGATATCTTGACTTGTGTGTGAATGGGATTTAAGTGAGGCAGGGTTGCACAAAGTTGTCAGCCTTGCTCTCCTAGTCATCAAAGTCCAGTGGTGAGACAAAAGTCAGATGACTGGCGATGTCCTGGGATACAGTGAATGACTTTGACATCTTCAATGTCTGACCAGGCTCTAAGTGGTCCACAGCACTTGCTTCAGCCACTTTCAAATTGTTCTTGCCCATCCATTCTGCCAGGGGTAGGCATCCCCCTAACCTGTTGGTTACCCCTGTGAGATTAAAATTGGATATTAGATCATAAATCTCCCCTCTTTAACCTTTCCCTTAATTTATCTCCCAGACTAGTAAATGGAAGAAGCTTCTGGTTTTCTAGATAGAGCCTTTATTGTATGGTAGTCACAAGGTGATGTTGATTAGAAGGATAGGAAAGTAGAAACACAATACAAATCGTCTTAAGTCTAAGCTTAGTCTATATTCCGTATAAAACTCACCAAAAAGCCGAAGGCCACCTAAAAAAAAATGGCGTCTTTCAATTATCCTAACCGACTCTTAAAAAACTTTCATATTTTTTTTACCACATCCCCAACCTAATTTAGTCCATCTCCCAAGACAGTATACTGGGGTATGGCTACTGTGCATGCTGCAGCTTTTATGGCCACCAAAGGTGGATGAGCAGCCCTGAAAAAGGCTCAGGAAGCCCTCACACTCCCTGAACACCCCATATACCCCTATATTCACGATAAAAGGGAAATAAAAGAGGGGAAGGCACTGGAATTAAGAAGGGTTGGGGAAGGCTTCCTGTAGAAAGTGGTATTTTACTGAGGTCTGTAGTCAAAGTGGAGGAGGAAGAACATTCCAGACATGAGGGACAGAGAAAATGCTTGGAACTGAAAGCCACTCTGTGAGGACCAGAGGAAGAAACAGAGGATGTTTATCCTGGGGAAGAGAAAACTCTGGGAGTGCATCTTAGCTACCTTCAATTACTTGAAGATCTGTCCTGTGGAGGGGGAATTAAGCTTGTTTAGGTATTATTGATCCTCAATTTCAGGTACCAGAGGTGATCCTCATGGGACCCAAGACTTCCATCTATGGCCATCTTGAAGCCAGAATTGCAGATTGAATAGTACATACCTTGAGTTCCTTGGTCTCAAGCCTGGAGGGACGATAGGGTTGGGTTTGGGACTGGGATTGTGCTATATGGGAAATGAGTTAAACTATATGTAATCCCCTTCCATTCTCCAGAGACTGAAGTGGTCCAGGGGAAGGGGCAGGATTAGATCTCCCACATGTTGGGGGATAGTTTGTCTATTTGTAATTATATTATATATATATAATTTTTTTTTTGGTTTGTTTTGTGGGGCAATGAGGGCCAAGTGACTTGCCCAAGGTCACACAGCTAGTAAGTGTCAAGTGTCTGAATCCGGATTTGAACTCAGATTCTCTTGAATGCACGGCCAGTGCTTTATCCACTGTGCCACCTAGCTGCTCCTATTCATTTTCTTATACAAATGGCTAATATGGTAATGTTTTACATAATCAGACATGTATAACCTATATCTGATTGTTTACTGCCTCAGAGAGGGGGAGGAAAGGGAAGGAAGGAGGGATAAAATTTGGAACTCAAAACTTTAAACAAAAAGGTTTATTATTAATAAATGAATGGGGACAGCTAGGTGGCGCAGTGGATAAAGCACTGGCCCTGGATTCAGGAGGACCTGAGTTCAAATCTGGCCTCAGACACTTGACACTTACTAGCTGTGTGACCCTGGGCAAGTCACTTAATCCTCATTGCCCCACAAAACCAAACAAATAAAACAAACAAATGAATGAATAAATAAATAAATAAATAAATTTCAAAAACCCCACTGGGAAGAGAGCAAACCTTGACTTGAATCTGGTATGAATCTCTAAGGCTCAGATTTGTGGTTTGTTCTTAGATGAGGTTATTGCTTACATACTTTGATTGCTTGTATTGAGAGAAAGATAAAGAAAGAAATATTAAAGGAAACTCCCCACCAATCCATCCTTCTATGGAGGTAGAAGGTCCACAAGTATTGCCTATTGAACATGTTTTGGGACTTTTTCGATGTATTGATTGCTTGTGCTGATTTTTCCTCTTCTTTTTTATATTAACAATATTTACTTGTATTAAATAGTAATTGTATTGATAGTATTAAAATACTATTTTATAGAAGAGTTACATGAACTAGTACAAAGTGAAGTGAGCAGAATCAGGAGAACATTGTACATGGTAACTGCAATATTATACAATGGTCAAGTATGAATGGTTTAGCTCTTCTCAGTAATACAATAATCCAAGATAATTGCAAAGGACTTAGAATGGGGGCAGCTAGATGGCGCAGTGGATAGAGCACCAGCCCTGGAGTCAGGAGGACCTGAGTTCAAATCCGGCCTCAAACACTTAACACTTACTAGCTGTGTGACCCTAGGCAAGTCACTTAACCCCAATTGCCTCACTAAAAAAAAAAAAAAAAAGGACTTAGAATGAAAAATGCTATCTGCCTCCAGAGAAAGAACTGATGGAGTCTGAATGCAGATTGAAGCATATTATTTTTCACTGTCTCTCTTTGTTTTTTTTTTGGGGGGATGGTGGTGGTGAGCTTTCTTCCATGAAATGACTAATATGGAAAAATGTTTTATATGATTCCACGTGTATAACATATACATGTTTGCTGACCATCCTGAAAAGGGGCAGGAGAGGGAGAGAGAGAATATGGAATTAAAATTTTTTTAAATGCTGTAATTGGTTTTTATGTATAATTGGGGAAAATAAAATATTACTAAAATACTATTACATTGAAAATACTCTTTTTATATTAAAATACTATTTGTCATTAAAAATACTATTTGTTGGGGGCAGCTAGGTGGCACAGTGGATAAAGCACTGGCCCTGGATTCAGAAGGACCTGAGTTCAAATCAGGTCTCAGATACCTGATGCATACTAGCTGTGTGACCCTGGGCAAGTCACTTAACCCCTATATCCCTGCCAAAACAAAAATACTACTTGTTGGGGCAGCTAGGTGGCACAGTGAATAAAGCACTGGCCCTGGATTCAGGAGGACCTGAGTTCAAATCCAGTCTCAGACACTTCATGCATACTAGCTGTGTGACCCTGGGCAAGTCACTTAACCCTCATTGCCCTGCCCCCCCAAATACTACTTGTTACATTAAAGATACTATTTGTTATATTTAAAAATGCTATTTGTTATATTGGATATAAATTGATTGGAAAGGATAGAATACTGGGAAAACCTGGTGATATATCAATAAAAACATTTCTTCTGGGTCATGTCAACAACAAGATGGAGGACTAGACTTTTTCTCTGATCCTCATAACCTCTCAAACCTCTCCAAAACTCAAATTATGTGCCAAAGGTAAAGCAATCTCCATTGTTTCCATGGTCTAGGTCACCCAGAATCCCAAAGTCCATGAACTGACACTTACTAACCCTCACTGATTCAGTAACCCTCTCCTAACTCCCACACTATGGGTGGAGGCTACATTAGCAGACTCAAGAACAAGACACAGGCCTACAGTAAAACCCACCCTTGTACCCTGGGCCACCCTCCCTCTTTCCAGTTCCATGGTGACTCTGAATCTAGGCTTTGGAAATTTGCCCTGGCTGAGGCAAGTAGATACAGCTCCTCAGCATCAAAAGCCTACAGGAGGCCGCAGCTTTGTGGCACCAATGTCTCAAAGCTCTGAAATGCCATGGATGACCAAAGAACTAAGGAACAGAGGGAACAGGACAGGAAATTAGGACAGGACGTTATGTTTTGGGGGAGGGGTATGTGGAATAGGTGGGGGGACTGTGTAGCACTTCACTAACTCTGAGGGAAAGACCACAGTATACAACTGGGTCAGTTCTGACCACCCAAAATTCAACTGGGGCAGAGACTGAGGCTGGTAAAACTTGAATTGAATAGCATGGGAGGAAACCAATATGCTTTGAGATCCATCCTCTAAGGAAAGCACAATTAGAGGGGAAGTAGCCAGAAATGAGCGATAGAGGAAAATGAAAGGAAAAAACAACTGAAATCACTAAAGATTTTAGAAAGAAGAAAATGCAAAGATCTTGAGCATGAACTGATAAATCAATGAGAATAAAAATCTATTTAAAATGTATTGTGTGAATCATTCTCTAATTGAGAAATAGTCAAAGGATATGAATAGGCAGTTTTCATATACCTACAGCCATATGAAAAAATGTTCTCAATCATGACTGATTGGGAAATGCAAATTAAAACTCCTCTGAGGTACCACCTCACGCCTATCCAATTGGCTAATATGACAAAAAAGGTAAAATGATAAATGTTGGAGAAGATGTGGGGAAGTTGGAACAGTCATACATTGTTAGTGGACTTGTGAACTGATCCAACTGTAAAGAATTAATTGTTATTTGAGGTTTTTATGCCTCGGTGCGTAGCCGTTGCCATGGCGCACCGAGGCATAAAAACCTCAAATAACAATTAATTCTTTATATTACCATTCTGGAGAGCAATTTGGAACCATGCCTAAAAGGCTATAAAACTGGGCATATCCTTTGACCCAGAAATACCACTACTAGGTCTATATCCCAAGGGAAAAAGGAACCACATGTACAAAAATATTTATAGCTGCTCTTTTTGTGGTGGCAAAGAATTGGAAATTGAGGGAATGTCCATCAGTTGGGAAATGGCTGAACAAGTTGTGGTATATGAATGTAATGGAATACTATTGTGCTGTAAGAAATGATGAGCAGTCAGGTTTAAGAAAAACCTGGAAAGACTTACATGAACTGATGCTGAGTGAAATGAGCAGAACCAAGAGAACATTGTACACAATAACAGTATAAAATACAATGGGCTTTTTTGTCAATGCTCAAAGGCCCCAACCAGAGGAGATTAATCTAGACTGCTTGAATTAAATGAGATTCACTGAGAGTGATTGACTTTGCTGATTGGTCTACTTAAAGTTAATTGAATTAAAACCACACTTGCCTGACTCCCAAGAGGCCATGTTCTCAGAGGCTGTGGGCTACAATATCAATACCAGACCACCCTCAACCAATCAGCTTGAAGGACCTCCCCTTCTGGGGGAGGGATACAGGAAGTAGGAGATGAGGCTGACTCCCTGGCTCTGGCTCTGGCCTCTTTTGTTGCTGAACCTCAGGTTGGTGGCCGAGGGAAGGAGAAGAAGGAGTCCATTCTGAAACCCAGGGTAGATAGGCTTCTTCTTAACATTCTGAACTCCATGTGTTCTAGCTTTACTAACATCTAATATACTTTAATAAATGCTTAATGCCCAAAGACTGGTGCTAAAGCTTCTAATTTAAGGCAACCACAGATTTAGTTTTAAATGTCACAACAGCAACATTGTATGATAATCAACTGTGATAGACTTAACTCTTCCCAGCAAGACAATGCCAATCCAAGACAATGCCAAAGGAGAGATTTGTGATGGAAAATGCTCTCCACATCTAGAAAAAAGAACTACGGAGTCTGAACACAGATTGAAGCATACTATTTTCACTTTTTTTGGTTTCTTTTTTCTTTTGTTCTGATTCTTCTCTTAATGTGGAAATATGTTTAACATGATTGTAATGTATAACCTATATCATATTTCTTTCTGTCTTGGGGAAGGGGGAGGAAAGGGAAGGAGGGAGAAAAATTTGAAACTCAAAATCTTACAAAAATAAATATTTGGGGTGGCTAGGTGGCGCAGTGGATAAAGCACTGGCCCTGGATTCAGGACTCCCTGAGTTCAAATCTGGCCTCAGACACTTGACACTTACTAGCTGTGTGACCCTGGGAAAGTCACTTAACCCCCATTGCCCCGCAAAAGAAAAAAAGAAAAGAAAAATGAATATTGAAAACTATCTTTACATGTAATTGGAAAAATAAAATGTATTGTTTGTAATAGTTTTATATTTTTTATAAACAATCCCCTTTTCTGTTATTTGTATATAGAAATAGTCATATTTGTCAAGATCATAATTTTAAAAGAAAATTATCAGAAACTATTATACCAATTATATCCAAACATCTCTGAAATATTAAATGAAACAGATGAATATTAATATAACTCATAGGCAATCCTCTAGACCATGGAATTACCTGGATCAGGTTCAGTCTTGGAAGACTTGCTCCAAAAATCTATTTAGCAGAGCAGCTAGGTGGCACAGTAGATAAAGCACTGGCCCTGGATTCAGGAGGACCTGAGTTCAAATCCAGCCTCAGACACTTGACACTTACTAGCTGTGTGATCCTGGGCAAGTCACTTAACCCTCATCACCCCGCCGCCCCCCCTCTCCCCCGCCAAAAAAAGTCTATTTGGTTCATTTTACCCTCACTCAGAATTGGTCCTAGGAAATCTCAGAATATAGCTCAAATATACTTCATTTCTAGATCTCCACAGGTATAGGTAAAAGGATCCTTAACTCTACACAAGTGCTCAGGGTAAAAATGTATATTAGGTATAGCAAAGACACTGAAAGAATATAAGGGACAAACAATAGCCCATAAATAATCAGTCTAATTTTTTCTCCTTTTCCTATAAGTTTCACCTTTCTCAAAGGGGCCTATACAAAATCTGCTCCATTCAAAGTTTAGCTCAGAGACTCACTGCTTTGGGGAAACCAGGGTGGGAGAAGGGGGAACTGGTTGGAGTTAAGAGAAGTGATCAAGCTCTTTTGTTTGAATCTGCTACCATTTAAGCAGCAGATACTTTGTAAATGACTGCTCCTGTGGTAGATTTCATCAAGCTGCTAACTCAGCTTTCAAGACTCAGCACTTTTCCATCTTTCTCAGCCTCCTCTCCTCTCTGATTGGAGGGCTGGAGTGTAGCTCACCAAACCCTTCAACAAACCTCTTTTTGCAGAGGGCAGGACTTGGACTTTCCATGTTACTTTCTTACTTTCCACCTGCAGCTCTGCTTGGTTTTCATTCCACAGAACATGATATTCCGGATGTCCCCTCACCCCTTTCTAGCTTCTTTATCTGTCTTGTCTTTTCGTATTAGATTGTGAGCTTCTTGAGGACAGGAATTTTCTTTTTCTTATTTGTATCCCTGGCACTTAGCAGAATTTCTGCTACATATCAGGTACCTAATAAATGTTTATCATATGGTATTGTAGATTAGCAAGATGACTTTCAGAATCAAAGGGCAAAGGAGCAGAAACAGCTGCTGAGTAATTGAGTGATGTGGGATGGAATTTAGGGTCAAAATGATAGTGAATTGTCCCAAAAGAATAACAAGACTCAGTGACACAGTTTCCCAAGCTTTATTGCAATACTGTGAGTGAACACAGGGAGAGAACCAGAAAAGTGGAAAGGTGTCTCTTGAATACGGTAATAAAAGATAGTTATATTTATAGTATGGATAAATTGATTATCAGTCTGATTATAATAATCTCCACCTTGGGGAGGTACAGGGGAGGGCTTATCCTAATTTGGAGTTGCTGGGGGTTTGAGCCAACCCCCCAGGCAGGTACCTTTTTCCATGGAGGTGTGTTTTGGGGGTTTACATGTCGTAAGGTGAATCTGGGGACAGAATCGGCCTTTTCTGCGCATGTCTCTTTCTGATTCCCATGGCTAGTTTCAAAATATTTTCATTGATCAGTTTGAATTTCTATACCTTGTCAGTGTATCATTGTTATGGTTAAGGTCTCTATGACCTGCCTCTGTGTGTTCTTGTTATGAGTGGTGATTAATGTGGGTAACAAGAATCCAAGCCCTGACTTGTATTAATGAAGACTCAAGTCTTAAGTTATCCTTTAACTGGGGTCTGAATCCCTCTTAGAGCTCAGATCTAAATTAGAGCTTGGGTCTTAGGTTTTTCTGTTAACCCGTTTTTTGCCTCCTACATCACTATAAGAAGAGTGTATGAAATGCAAATAAGTTTAACAAGTCAACTTAAAAGCAGACACTAAGATGAGAGTATATGATTCAGGAAGCTAGGTGGCATGGTGGATAGAGCACTGGCCCTGGATTCAGGAGGACCTGAGTTCAAATCCAGACCCAGACACTTAACACTAGCTGTGTGACCCTGGGCAAGTCACTTAACCCCAATTGCCTCAAAAAAAAGAAAGAAAGAAAGAAAGAAAGAAAGAAAGAAAGAGTATATGATTCAAAAAAGGGGATTATCAAGGACAAGGATGCTCAGATATTTTTATTTAAGGATGGCTCCAATAGACAGATGGTATTCCTCAGAGAGCCATAAAATGTACTTCGGAATTCTTGGGAAGGAGATCAGTAGATAGGGACTTAATTGGAGGACATTTTGAACTCATTAATCCAAAGTTTCATAAAATTCTTTTGAATAATAAGGCAGCTCTATCAAATCCAGGTGGTTTATATATTAATAGTATATGGCATGTATATCTCTGTGTGCACATAGAATGTATATATGTTATGGGGTTAGGACTATTATGTGGCCAGTAAAATTACATGGGATTGCCCTATAATTGTCCCAAGTTTTAGGGAAAATGAGCTGGGGTTTCTTATATATTCTAACTTAGAAATTAGAGGGGGCAGCTAGGTGGTGCAGTGGATAAAGCACCAATCCTGAATTCAGGAGGACCTGAGTTCAAATCTGACCCCAGACACTTGACACTTATTAGCTGTGTGACCCTGGGCACTTAACCCTCATTGCCTCACAAAAAAAAAAAGAAAGGAAGGAAGGAAGGAAGGAAGGAAGGAAGGAAGGAAGGAAGGAAGGAAGGAAGGAAGGAAGGAAGGAAGGAAGAAAAACTAGAGACTACTGTACCAGTTTGGGGGCATTAAGCATTTATTAAAGCATATTAAATATTAGTAAAGATAGAGAGCGCATGGCTCAGAAAGATCAGAAGCCCTACATACCTAGGATAGAGGGGCGAGAGAGAGAGAGTGCAGCGAGAGGGAAGAGCTTGCCAAGAGAGCAAGAGACCCCTCTTCAGGGTTTTTAACCTGTCTCAGGTAGAGATGAGTCACTCCACCTTGATCCAAGCTAATTGACTGGTAACATTCGAGTCCACTGATTGACATGACTTGAAGGTGGTCTTAAGTTAGTTAACTTCCTTTAGTTAGTTAGGAAGGTCGATCTATATTTCCTTTGAAATTCTCCTGACTCTGGACTGGCCCTGCAAAACCGGCCAGAGTTCTTCTGTGTGTGTGTGTGTGTGTGTGTGTGTGTGTGTATGGGGTCTCTGAGTCCCCAAAACACCCTATTGGTGCTCTCCCTGTGGTCACTCACACACACTATTGCAATAAAACTTGGGAAACTGAGTCACTGAGTCATGTAATTCTTTGGGACAGCTCATGATCAATTCGATCACCTTAATTCCATCCCACATCAGCTTAATAGAGATAAGATCATTTTAGGGGGAATCTAGAGTTTGTGTCTTGATATAGAAAGTGTGGGAGAGGGGGCAGCTAGGTGGCGCAGTAGATAAAGCACCGGCCCTGGATTCAGGAGGACCTGAGTTCAAATCCAGCCTCAGATACTTGACACTTACTAGCTGTGTGACCCTGGGAAGGAAGACCCAAGGATATTTTATTGAGGCTTTCCCCTAATAGATTGTGTTATGAGGGAAGGGGGGGGTAGGGGTTCTTAGGAATTCCTCTTTGAAGAATTATACCCTCTTGCACCCAAATCCAATTAGAGTAAAAGAATAACTTATGAGGGGCAGCTAGATGGCGCAGTGGATAAAGCACTGGCCTTGGATTCAGGAGGACCTGAGTTCAAATCCAGCCTCAGACACTTGACACTTAACTAGCAGTGTGACCCTGGGCAAGTCACTTAACCCTCATTGCCCTGCAAAAAAAAAAGAATAACTTATTTAGGCACTAGGGAAAGGAAACCAAGAGAGAAGTCCTTGGATTTCTTCTCATGGGGAGAAGGCATTGCACAGAGTCATGGCTCTCTAAGATACTTTTCTCCTCGAGCAGGAGACAGGCAGATACTTTTATAGAGGACTGATGGTGGTCCCATGAGGTGATCATCTGACTGTGGGAAGTTCCCTTATTGGGGGAGGACCATCCCCCACTGGTGGTGGCTGGGGGAAGTTGGGTGAGGGGTTGCTCCGGATCTCTCAAGCCATCTCTGTCCTCCTCATGCCACAAAGGCAGCAGCCACACCTAATCTTATCTCCCCCGAGAGGTGGGGGAGACTGGAATGAAGGGTGGTGGTCCTGGAGCTAACTCAGTCCAGATACAGTGCCACTTATCTCTTTAGGTGTGTTTGTACTTTAGTTTTTCAAAGAGAAAGTTCTTTGATTTACCCCAGAAAACTTCTGAGGTACCCCTGGACCCATAACAGATTGTAAGCTCCTTGAGAGCAGGGATGGTCTTTGCCTCTTTTTGTATCCTCAGCACTTAGCTGGGTGGTTAATAAATGTTTATTGATTGATTGAAATGAACCTGACCGGGAGATCAGGATCCTGAGTGGGCAGTTGAGAGATTGCCTGGGGGCTCAAGCATCTTTGGAATCATATTTTCGATGTGCATTTTCAATGTATTTTCTTTCTCTTTCTAGAGAAAGGAAGTCAGATGGAATTGATATTTTCTCCATAGACTAAAACTGTCAGGAGCTAATCTTATTATCTCCAAGCATTCTGGTGGATTTGTACCAGCAACCTTTGTGCTTTTTTATTTTCCATCCACCAGAGAGAGGCAAGAGGAATAAAGACCCCAAGAGAAGGTCACACTCTGAACCAGCTGCTCTTTACATGTAATTGGAAAAAATAAAATAAGTATTTACCAAAAAAATAAGAAAACAGATGATGGAAATCTGTAAGACAGAAGGGAAAAGAATCCTTCCTATCCAGCTGCTTATGAAATCACTTCCAGGAGAAAGGTCAGTCTATAAACATTTATTAAGTATTTACCATGTGCTAGGCACTGTACTAAGCTCTGGGGATACAAGAAAGGGCAAAAGACAGTCCCTGATCTTGAGGAACTCACAGTCTAATGTGGGGAGCCAATATGCAAACTGTGGGAATTGTGGAAATTGAATGAACCCCATTGACTCCATTCTGGAGCTAGCTCAGGTTCCTTTCCATTCAGTTATGGGTCTGCTACGATTTCTGTCTTGTCAGAAAATTTTATTCAATTTTGGGGAATTGTGAGAAAACTTTATTGCATTGTTTGGATGGCTGGGAAGCTGGACCATCCCTACGTGCTGCTTAGAGACCTTTGAGTAAGAATCTAGATTATGCTGGTCCGATCCAAAGATTGATGTAAAGAGTTTTTTCATAATCGTATATCTCAAGCAGCCCATATGTTTTATCTGAAAACTGGTCCCTCACTGGCCAATCAGTTACTGTGTTCTTGTCCCTTTGATTGAAATGAATATAGGCACTTTCGAGGAATGGGACATCTCTTTCACTGATTTCAGGGAACTGCACCTATTCACTCTCTGCCCCCCCACCCCAACCACTGAAACTCACTTATCCCTCTCCCAACTCAGAATGCCCCATATCTTTTCTCCAATTAGAAAGCAGATGATCTAATCTTGTATCCTGGTTTATATCTTGTTAATTGTTTTCTTTTCATGCATAAAAATCTGTGTCCTGTATTTTGGGTTTCGTTGTCAAGCTGACGAAACCTGGTCCAGATTTGTTATGCAATTGGCATGCATTGTTTAATAAATTGATATGCTCAGAAACTCAAATCTTTGTTTTCTTAGTTGTTGTCCATCCTTCATTTTCAAAGAGGACCAATGACATCATGGGGTGATGTCTTGATTTGTGGGGAAATTGGATTTAAGTGAGGCAGATTTTCCCAAAGGTTTTGCCGGTCACAAAACAACTGTACAAACAGGTTATACGCAGGATAGATGGGAAATAATCTCAAAGGGAAGGTATTAGGACTGGGGGGGAGGGTTAGAAAAGGCTTCCTCTAGAACGTTGGCTTTTAGCTGTGACTCAAAGGAAGCCAGATAGAAGAGATGTGGTCACCTTAGTCGTCTGATGTTTCCTTTGGTGGGGTGGGGAGTGATGCTGGGCTCTGCATAGTTATGCCAAGGGAGCACACCCTCTGGCACGTCCAAGCAAGTTGAAGCAAGGCTTTGGTTCTGAGTGCTGTCACAGACCATGAGTCTTTCATGAGAGCTAAATTCCCAGAGGCTCATCATAGAATGATACCAGCCACCTCAGTCTTCTCATAGGGCATTCTATCTCCTGACTCCCGGAGGGCATTTTCATTCTTATTCTCTTAATCGTCATCAAAACCTGAAATACTTTCCCTCTTACCTGCTAGGAATTCTTTGTTTTCTTCAAGGCTCAGTTCAAATCCCTTCTCCTACATGATTTTTCTCATCCCACCCCCCCCCCCCCAGCTATTAATGCCTCTCCCCTCCAATTATTTTATATTCATTATGTATCTTTTTTTAATTAATTTTTTTTTTTTAGTGAGGCAATTGGGGTTAAGTGACTTGCCCAGGGTCACACAGCTAGTAAGTGTCAAGTGTCTGAGGCTGGATTTGAACTCAGGTCCTCCTGAATCCAGGGCCGGTGCTCTATCTACTGTGCCACCTAGCTGCCCCTGTATCTTTCTTGTATATGTTTACACATTTACATCTTGTTTCCTCCAACCGAATGTAGATTTCCTTGAGGTTGGGTACTGTTTGATTTTTGTAATCTCGGCATTCAGTGTAGTGCGGGGCATGTAGTAGGTGCTTACTAAATGCTTGTTTGCTGACTGATGGACGTTATCACATACATTCATAGTGATGCTACATGCATGACCATAATATGTAAGCAAATATATATAAAACACTGAAAATAGCTAGTGAACCTCTATAGTGAGAGGGAACAAGGTGATAGAAAAAAAGGAAGGATTCTAAACTTGGAGTCAGAAAGACCTGAATCTGTTTCAGATATTTACTAGCTCGGTCACCCTCTGCAAATCATTTCATCTCTTTGGGCTTTCCTTTCCCTGTCTATAAAACGAAAGGTTGAGCTTCATGGTCTCGAAAGTTCTTTTTGGCTCAAAATCTATTGATCCTATGCTTGCCCTGGAGAGAGGCTGTCTGCGGCTGGAAAGACAAACTTGTCTCTTTGAGACATTGCACTCCATTTTCCAGCAGTGCATGAAACCAGTTGAGAGAGAAAGACAGAGGGGGAGAGACAGACAGACAGACAGACAGACAGAGACAGAGAGGAGGTGAGAGAGACAGAGAGATAGAGAAGGTTAGAGAGAGAAAAAGAGACAGAGGAGAGAGAAAAGAGAGGAAAGAGGGTGGAAAGAGAGAAGAAAGAGGAGAGAGGGTGGAGAGAAAGAGACAAGGAGAGATCACAAGTCTTGATAGAAAAAACAAAATATACATATAGGGATGTGTGTGTGTGTGTGTGTGTGTGTGTGAATGTTGGATGGAATACTAATGTTATGGGCCCAGAGCACCCCAGAAGTTCTCTGGGGTACATTGAAGAACCTTCTCCTTGAGAAACTAATCCAAAGGACAGACACACCTAGAGAGATAAGTGGAACCAGATTGGACTGAGCTAGCTCCGGGACCCCCACCCTTTTCATTCAGTCTCCTCCACACCATGGGAGATAAGATTAGGTGTGGCTGCTGCCTTGTGGCATGAGCAGAGAGAGATGGCTTGAGAGATCTGCAGTCACCCCTCACCCAACTCCACCAGCCACCACCAGAGGGGGGTGGCCTTGAGGGGAACTTTCCACAGTCAGACAATCACCTCATCAGCCCACCATCGGACCTCTATAAAAGTATCTGCCTGTCTTCTGCTCGAGGAGATTGGTATCTCAGAGCCACGCTCTGTGCCATGCCATTCTCCCCATGAGAAGTCCAAGGATTTCTCTCTTGGTTTCCCTTCCCCAGCCCCTAAATAAACTACTATCTTAATCTATTGGATTTGTGTGCAAGAGGGTGTAATTCTTTAAAGAGGAATTCCTAAGACCCCAAACCCCTACCCTCTATCCCAAACCTCCTACCCTATTTCCCCACATCACTAAGCTTGGATTCTGGAATACCAGGTATAAAGTCTTGCTTCTCCTCTTACATTAGTGGACCGTAAGCAAGTAACAGCATCTTAGCAGCTTGGCAACTTTTCTGTGACTTATGAGTCATCCGATCTGGTGATATCTGGATAGGTCTATAGTTTTGGTGGAAAACTGCCAAGTCACAGTATCTAGAAAGTACTCTGACCATCTTTCTCTCAAAGCAAGGCTGGCTACATATCTCCTACTGGGTTCTAAGGGTACCCTGAGAGGTGGGGGGATCTCTCTTTAATGCCATTGCTTGAGCCTCCATTATGTTGTGGTTCTCTCCCCATCCCGCCCCAAGTTGCCATTAACAAGGTCCCAGTTCCATTTAACCAATTAACATGGATTAGCTTTATAAACTTTTTTTTTGGCAGGCAATGAGGGTTAAGTGACTTGTCCAGGATCACACAGATAGTAAATGTTGTGTCTGAGGGCCTGATTTGAACTCAGGTCCTCCTGAATCCAGGGCTGGTACTCTATCCACTGCATCACCTAGCTGCCCCTGGATTAGCTTTTATAGAATTATATTTACTTTGAAGTTGCACCAAGAACTGAAGCACAGACATTTCCACTCCTCCTTCTCCAACACCTTGGGGGTGGGGGTACACTCTCCCCTGCATCACCTTGACCACTGGAGACAGCAGGGTCAGACTTCATGCAGTTTTTATGCAGCCTTGGTCCTAGGGTAAGGGTACTGAGGAAGACCAGTGACTAGTTTGGTTTACACAGATTTTAAATAACAAAGGATTAGGTCTCCCTACCATGTTATGATCCCATCCACCCCTCCATTGAGCCAAGAGGCATCAATGTTTAGCACTATACACTAGCCCTCCCACCCAGAGCAAAGCAGGTAAAGATTCTAGGATGTAACCCTGAAGGTTTGGAGCATCTTTTTTCTCATACATCAGCTTGAACCCCCACTAATTGTGTTCTCTCCATTGTGAGGGGACCAGTGACTAATGCTCCGGCTGCATTTAACTGCTTAGCAATGGGTAGCTTTTATAAAAGGATATTTGCCTCAAAGATATAGTAAACAAAAACATTTATCCCATCACCTCTGGAGCATACTCTCCCCAACACCACCTCAGTCTTTGGGGAGTAGGTTCTAAACTTCACCATTTGTCTTAGTTCATGTTCAGAAGCACCATGACTACTGGTTGTTTGGCAGGGGGTATCCCCTGCACTTAGCACAGTGCCTGGTGCATAGTATGCAATAAATTATTATTATTATTATTATTATTTTTGGTGAGGCAATTGGGGTTAAGTAGACTTGCCAAGGATCACACGGCTAGTAATTGTTAAGTGTCTGGGTCGGATTTGCAACTCCAGGTCCTCCTGAATCCAGGGCTGGTGCTCTATCCATTGTGCCACTAGCTGCCCTGCAATAAATTCTTATTGACTGATTGCCTCGTTTGAGCAAGCTGACAAGATCTGCACACGTCCCAGACCCCTATTACAAATGCATGATTATATCCTAACCATAGATGAAGGCCAAGTTCACTCACTTCAGGGAAAGTGAACCAGGGTTGGGCTCCTTGCTGAATCATACTGGCTCTTTTCTTTCTTTGGCTTTTTCCAGCCCTACCCAGTCCCTTCAGGCCTCTTTACTAAGTCTGAGAAGATCATTAAAAAATTAAAACTGCCTCTGTTCTGGTGCGAGACAGGACAACCCCTTTCATTATGATTGCAGGACTACCTCCCCATGGCCCCAGAGGGCAGAACTGGGAGCCAGAACTGGGTGGGAACAGTAAGGAGACACTTTTAGTGTTCTGATAAATTCCCAAACACTTGGAGCTGTCCAAGTGCTGATTTGAAAGGCTGTCCTGGAAGAAGTGGGCTTCCTCTCTTGTAGGTCCCAGCAGCCATCAGTGAGGGAGAGAAGGGACTCACCAACTGCAATAACTGATGATCTATTGCCACCAACAGGTGGATAAATACAGGGGCTTTGGGAGTGTCAGTCAGCATTCCATGGACCGTCAACCTTGTCTCTAACTCAGCTCTCCCAGACATCGTCTTGGGGAAGCAACTCATGTGGGAAACGGCCAGCCATCCCCACCAACTGCCAGTCAACTCCCACTCACAGAGAAGACAAGCCAGCCTAGCTGAATCAACAGGATACCTGGCGTGAGAAGCAGGAGCCAGTATGTGGTAGGTGAGGCAAGTCACCACACCTTTACCACCATCTCCTTCAGACCCTAATGGAGACAGACCAGAACGCTCAATAGCCAGGCTTCCAGTCCATCACACTGGGAAGTAACTCCTATGGAGATACAGCCTGGCCACTGCCCCTGAGGGCCTTCAGTCACAGCTACAGAAGACCCAGAAAAGAAAGGTCTTGCCATCAGTCTTTAGCATTGTCAAATGGACGTACATCAGATACTGATATGATTTTTTCACTGGAAGTTACTTTAAAGAAGATGTGTTGGGCAGCTAGATGGCTCAGTGGATAGAGCACTGGCCCTGGATTCAGGAGGACCTGAGTTCAAATCTGGCCTCAAACACTTGACACTTGCTAGCTGTGTGACCCTGGGCAAGTCACTTAACCCTCATTGCCCTGACCCCCCCCCAAATGTTCAGGTATCAAATCTGGTACCAAACCTTATAAGAATAAGGTCCTGCATAAGAGGTGATACCATAGAGAGAAAGGAATAGTCTACCTATCAGATCTTTGGAAAGGAAAACAGTTTTTGACCAAACAAGAGATAGAGTATATTATAAAATGCAAAGTGGATGCTTTTGATTACATTAAATTAAAACATTTTTGTACAAACAGAAGCAATGCATCCAAAATTAGAAGGGAGGCAGAAAGCTGGGAAACAATTTTTGAGGCCAGTCCTTCTGATAAAGGCCTCATCTCTAAAACATATAGGGAACTAAATCAAATTTATAAGAACCCAAGTCATTCCCCAATTGAGAAATGGTCAAAGGATATGAACAGGCAGTTTTCTGATGAAGAAACCAAAGCTATCTATTCCCATATGAAAAAATGCTCTAAATCTCTAGTGATTAGAGAGATGCAAATTAAAACAACTCTGAGGTACCACCTGACACCTATCAGATTGGCTAAAATGACAAAAAAGGAAAATAATAAATGTTGGAGAAGCTGTGGGAAAATTGGAACACTAATCCATTGTTGGTGGAGCTGTGAACTGATCCAACCATTCTGGAGAGCAATTTGGAATTATGCCCAAAGGGCGATAAAGCTGTGCATACCCTTTGACCCAGCAATACCACTTTTGGGTCTTTTCCTGAAAAAGATGATAAAAAATGGGAAAAGGACCCACATGTACAAAAATATTTATAGCTGCTCTTTACGTGGTGGCAAAGAATTGGAAGTTGAGGAGGTGCCCATCAATTGGGGAATGGCTGGACAAGTTGTGGTATATGAATACAATGGAATACTATTGTGCTATAAGAAACGATGAGCAGGAGGAGTTCAGAGAAACCTGGAGGGTCTTGAGTGGGCTGATGGTGAGTGAGATGAGCAGAACTAGAAGAACATTGTACACAGTAACATCAACATTGAGTGTTGATCTACTGTGATGGACTATATTCTTCTCACCAATGCAATGGCACAGAAGAGTTCCAGGGAACTCGCGATGGAAGAGGATCTCCAAATCCAGGAAAAAAAAAAAAGAACTGCGGAGTATAGATGCTAAATGAACCATACTATTTCTTTTGTTTTTGATGCTGTTGGTTTTTTTTTCTATTTTGAGGTTTTCCATCATTGCTCTGATTTTTTTCTCTATAACATGACTAATGCAGAAATAGGATTAATGTTATTATGTGTATATATATATATATATATATAACCTATATCAGATTACCTGCTGTCTAGGGGGAGGGGGGGAGGGGGGGTGGGAGGGGTGGGAGGGAGAAAAATCTGAAATTGTAAAGCTTGTATAAACAAAGGTTGAGAACTATCTTTACATGTAACGGAAAAAAAATAAAATACTTTATTAATAAAAAAAAAGAATAAGGTCCTGTAAGAAGGAGGCATCTCAGATTTCAGATCATGAGCAAGATTGGAGGTCCATTTCATTAGAGGAGACCATGGACCCTTCAATAAAGTACCATTGGCTCAGAGCTCTGCCTCAGTCTCTTTGATTGTAGTGGACATTTTAAATCCCCACAGTTGAGTTATGTCACTGCCTAGGCCCCTTCCAACTCTGAAATTCTGTGACCCTGAGCCAGAGAGGCTTTAGGAAGCATAGGAGACATGCCTGAGGCAGACAGGCAAGCAGGAGACTTGGGTTCTAGAGCTAATCCATTGTGTGACTTTGAGAATGTCCCTTCCCCTCCCCCCTTGTCCTCCATCCTACCACCCCAATTCCAAATGGAAGAACTAAAACTTGGTGGTCTCTAAGATGCCTTCGGCTCATTTGGAATCAAAGGGCCTGTGTTTGAAGCTCAGCTTTCTGCATGTGTGACCGAAGGAGAAGAGCCCTCTGCATGAGTAATCTTCAATTGGCTCCTAGCTCTCTGGGCCCTTCTCTTGGGAGCACAGCAGGAACTCAGTCTGACATCTTCCCCATCCAATCTCCCTGATGCCCGGTTTTCATAAGGTCCTTCATGGACCCTGCAGGGAGGGGGAGAGTGGGCAGAGGGGTGGTGACTGATTGGGGTCCCTCTTAGTTGTTCCCTGGGGAACAAGGCAGCCCTGGCTTTGGTGGGCTTTAAGGCTATGGAGTTGATGGTGAGGATAGGGTGCCCTCTAGTGGATAAAGGAGACAAGTGCAGGGAAGAGAGGCCCCGGCTTGTGGCTTTGTTGGCTGGCTTTACTCTATCCTGGATTCGGGGCTGCAAAAAGGGGCTTCAGAGATTTGATCCACTGCCCCTTCCCCATTTTGCAAGTCAGGAAACTGAGGCCCAGAGAACTGAAATCACCTGCCGCAATATGAAGCCAGGACTTCTAGCTCCATGTCCAAGGAAAATGCCTTAGGGAACTCTTCTCCAAATGAAGCCTTCCTGCTTCTTTCAATGAGAGATATTTGTTCATGAGAGCTCCTAGCCTGGTAGTAGGAGAATCATAGTTCTAGAGCTGGAAGAGGGCATCGGAGAACCCAAGTCTCCCAACTGACAGATGGGGAAACTGAGAACTGGGGTGAAGTGACAGGGTAGTAAGTGAGAGAGCTGGGAAGTGAACCTAGGTCATCTGTCAAGACATCATCTGTGATGCCACTGGATCTCTTGGAAAACAAGGGATGAACAACATTATTCAGCAGCACCTCCTCAGGGATGCCCATCTGTCCTTCCAAAACAATTTAATCCTATGCCCTAGCAGGACAGACTGAACCTTCCATTCCAAGCCCATAGGGCAGAGAGGCATTCACAGTGGGGTGTGGGGTGGAAAGTTTCCTGAAATTTCCTCAGGTTCTTCCCTAAAAGCTGAGTTGGTGTGACCTTCATATTTTAGGTAGATGAGGACTGGTACTAGTCTCCTGGAGTCAGTTTATACAGTCTTGAGAGCTGATTCTTAAATTTTCAATGTATGTATTTACACCTCAGAAATCAGCTAAAGCGGGGGGCAAGCTAGGTGACGGGCAGTGGATAAAGCACCAGCCCTGGATTCAGTAGTACCCGAGTTCAAGTCCAGCCTCAGACACTTGACACTTACTGGCTGTGTGACCCTGGGCAAATCACTTAACCCCCCATATCCCAGCCAAAACAAAACAAAACAAAACCAAAACCCAAAACCCCAAACAAACAAAAAAAGAAATCAGCAAAGCCTATCCATTAGGGCTTGATTTATTGTTTCAATGATGTCTGGACTCAAGAAAGCTATGGAGGACATTTTAATAATGCACAAGTGTGTCATGTGCATACTTTTCCCTGGAGAGACAGTTATTAAACATTTTACTAGCCCACCCCTGGGCTGGTCTTTAGGGGGCAGTGTAGTAGTGAGGAAAGAATAGTGACTTTGGAGGCCGAGGTATGGAGTTCAAATCCAAGCTATGCCACTTACTTCTGTGTTGATTTTTTTTTGGCAGGGCAATGAGGGTTAAGTGACTTGCCCAGGGTCACACAGCTAGTTAAGTGTCACGTGTCTGAGGCTGGATTTGAACTCAGGTCCTACTGAATCCATGGCCGGTGCTTTATCCACTGCAGCGCCACCTAGCGGCCCCTATGCCACCTACTTCTCATGTGACTTTGAGCAAATCATTTAACTTCCCTAGACCTCAGTTTCATCATCTGTAAAATCTGGAGGACAAGATCATCTTTGAGGTCACTTCTAGCTTTATATCTGTGGTCCTCTGCCTTCCAATCAATTGGCAAATATTCATTTGTTCAATTGGTTTATTCAAGAAGAAGAAGAGGAAGAGAAGAAGAGAAGAAGAAGAAGAAGAAGAAGAAGAAGAAGAAGAAGAAGAAGAAGGGAAGAAGAAGAAGAAAAGAAGAGAAGAAGAAGAAGAAGAAGGGAAGAAGAAGAAGAAAAGAAGAGAAGAAGAAGAAGAAGAAGAAGAAGAAGAAGAAGAAAAGAGAAGAAGAGAAGAAGAAGAGGAAGAGAAGAAGAAGAAGAAGAAGAAGAAGAAGAAGAAAAGAGAAGAAGAAGGAGAAAAGAAGAGAAGAAGAAGAAGAAGAAGAAGAGGAAGAGAAGAAGAAGAAGAAGAAGAAGAAGAGAAGAAGAGGAAGAAGAAGAAGAAGAAAAGAGAAGAAGAGAAGAAGAAGAAGAAGAAGAAGAAGAAGAAGAAGAAAAGAGTAGGAGAGAATAAGAATAAGATGATGAAGAAGAGTAAGATAAGAAGAAGAAGAAGAAGAAGAAGAAGAAGAAAAGAGAAGAAGAAGGAGAAAAGAAGAGAAGAAGAAGAAGAGGAAGAGAAGAAGAAGAAGAAGAAGAAGGAGAAAAGAAGAGAAGAAGAAGAAGAGGAAGAGAAGAAGAAGAAGAAGAAGAGGAAGAAGAAGAAGAAGAGGAAGAAGAAGAAGAAAAGAGAAGAAGGAGAAAAGAAGAGAAGAAGAAGGAGAAAAGAAGAGAAGAAGAAGAGGAAGAGAAGAAGGAGAAAAGAAGAGAAGAAGAAGAGGAAGAGAAGAAGAAGAAGAAGAAGAAGAAGAAGAAGAAGGAGAAAAGAAGAGAAGAAGGAGAAAAGAAGAGAAGAAGAAGAAGAGGAAGAGAAGAAGAAGAAGAAGAAGAAGAGGGAAGAAGAAGAAGAAGAAGAGAAGAAAAGAGAAGAAGAAGAAATTGTTCGTGGAGTTGGGTAATGAAAGCACAGAAAGAAAGCTACCATGATGCCAAGAATGAGGCTTTTGTGGACATATTGGGCACAAGGAATGCCTGGACAAACATCACTGGAACCCTCCCCTACTATGGACAGCAATTATTTCCTTTTTGCCCTTGGATTTCCTCATGAGAAGCTGAAGCCTTTCCTTCCCTGGGCACAGGGGGAAGTCTGTTTCCCTTTGGGGGTATTGTTTAAACATTTCACTTTGTCTTTATAAAGAGTTAGCCATATAGATTTGCCAGTCTTTACTTATCTACCAAGAATGAGATTGGAGGAGGGCATTTGAAGGGAGCATCCTGGAGTAAAGAGAGAGAAAATTAATATTGAGATTTTTTTTAAACCAGAGGCTCTCTCTGACTGGGGCTGGGGGGCTCAGAGAGCTTTTAAAAAAAATAGGAAGAAATTCTAGCTCTTGTTTATTACAACTTCTCAGAACAAAGGCAATACACTGACAAAGTAATCTAGACAAGAGTGTATGTGTGTGTGTGTGTGTGTGTGAGTGTGTGTGAGAGAGAGTGAGAGAGAGAGAGGACAGAGAGGAGAAAGGGAAGAGAGAGAAAAAAAGAAGAAAGAGAGAGAGAGAGAGAGAGAATGGTTGAATAATCCTGATTATCATGTCATCTCATCCTAGAAGACACTAGGGGACAGGAGGGGAAAGTGTCATGCTTAGAATCAGGAGACCTAGGTTTATGTCACTTCTCTGTACCTAACAAGGGGATTGGACTGATAGTGTCTAAGGTTCCTACCAGCTGTGACATCCATAATTGTGTGGGTCCTAAAGCCCTCGGGGTTGAGAGCCAAATGAGGAGAGGACAATGTCCTCTCCCATCCTCCTAATGAATTTCCTCCTAATTAGTTCATCCCTAACCCCCCCTCACTCTTAGCGGGCAGAAGCACCTTGTGCTGCCCTCTCCATGCACAGCAGAACCTAGACTTACCGGCGTTCCCTGGGATATGCTTGTCTGTCTGTACCAGATTTACTCCCATGCTCAGGGACGATGGGCAGAGTCCCTGCTCTAAATGCTGGGGTGGGAGGAGGCATTCACCAGGTTAGCCAGATGGATGCTGGGACATAACAGTTATATGCAAAAGGCTCTTGAATTATTCTTGTTTTCTCAAATATTGACTGCTTGCTCCCTGGGTTTTAGGTAGATGAGGGAAGGGCTCTGAGAGAAGGAAGATATCCCACTTGCGGGCCCATCTGTTGATGTTAAGCCCAGCATATGGAGCTGGTGGGGAGACGAGGTGGGGAATAAGCATCTAATAAATTCTACTGTGTGCCAGGCACTTTATATTCACTTATTTGGTATAGTAGGAAGATGCAAAGCCAGGATATGGCTCTTGTCCAAGCTTCACCCCTCTCTTCCTATGGATCTTGGACAAGTTTCTCCCAGTCCATGGGTCCTAGTTTCTTCATCTGTAAATTGGATGGGAGGAGGTGACTAGAACTCATCTCTAAAGTCCATCCCTAACTAACACTAACAGTCATGTCCTAAGGTCTCTCCCAGTCCTGGCATTCAACTTTCTTCTTCCTTTCTTCTTTCTTCTTTCTTTTCTTTTCTTTCTTTCTTTCTTCTCTTTCTTTCTTTTCGTCTTTCTTTCTTTCTTCTTTCTTTCTTTCTCTTTCTTTCTTTTTCGTGCGGGGGCAGTGGAGGTTGTGACTTGCCCAGGGTCACACAGCTAGTAAGTGTCAAGTGTCTGAGGTTGGATTTGACCTCAGGTACTCCTGAATCTAGGGCTGGTGCTCTATCCCACTGTGCCACCTAACTGCCCCCAGCATTCAATTTCTCCACAACTCTCACACTCTCCCCTAGCAGAGACTGACCACCTCCTCTGCTGGTTTCTGGATGCCATTCTCCAAGGTCTTGGCCATCGTGTCTTTCTCCTGGTGTGGACTGGACCTGACAAGTAGTTAGTGAATGAATATTAAGTACTTATTATATGCCAGGTGGGGCAGCTAGGTGGAGCCATAGTGTATAAAGTGTTGGACCTGGAGTCAGGAAGACTCATCTCCCTGAGTTCAAATCTAGCCTCAGACACCAACTGCAAGTCAATGAACCCTACTTGCCTCAGTTTCCTCATTTATAAAATGAACTGGAGAAGGAAATAGCAAACCAGTCCATTATCTTGGCCAAGAAAACCCCAAATGGGGTCATGAAGGGTCAAACATGACTGAACAATAAAATGCCAGGCACTGTGCCAAATGTTGGACCCAAAGAAAGGCAAAAATACCTTCCCTGACCTCAAGGAGCTTACATTAAAATTTTTTTAAATTAAATTAAATTTTATTTTATTTTTGCAGGGTAGTGAGGGTTAAGTGACTTGCCCAAGGTCACACAGCTAGTAAGTGCCAAGTGTCTGAGTCTGGATTTAAACTCAGGTCCTCCTGAATCCAGGGCCCGTGCTTTATCCACTGTGCCACATAGCTGCCTCAGGAGCTTACATTCTAATGGGGGAGACAACATCTAAACAACTATGTATATTCAAGATATAGCTATAGACATAGACATAGGTATAGATACATCGATATGGGCAGTTAGGTGGCTCAGTGGATAAAGCGCTGGCCCTGGATTCAGGAGGACCTGAGTTCAAATCCAACATCAGACCCTTGACACTTACCAGCTGTGTGACCTTGGGCGAGTCACTTAACTCTCATTGCCTGCAGAAGAAGAAGAAGAAGAAGAAGAAGAAGAAGAAGAAGAAGAAGAAGAAGAAGAAGAAGAAGAAGAAGAAGAAGAAGAAGAAGAAGAAGAAGAAGTAATTACATAGATATGGTAAGTGGAAAGAAATATCAGAGGGGCACCTTGGATCTCCAGGGCCCATAGGCGCTATTCCTTTTCTGCCAGTAAACTGAAAATAGAACATAGCCACCATGCCTCATTCCTCTTCTGTTATCTCCCTAACACTCATGGAGAGAGCAGAGACTGAGAGATAACATGAGGCTCATGCTGAGAAGGGGAGAAGAGTATGATGAGGGGACTGAGGTCAATTGGGGCACACCCCATGAGGAAGGGGAGAGGACAGAAGGAAATGGTCCACCTGGTGGTAGCTTTCTGTTTAATCTAATCATTCCTGTTAACCAGGAGGCAGCTCTCCTATCTGATGCAGGAATGCAGTTACTGGCGGCATCCTCTCTATTTCTGTGCCCTAGCCCTGCCATAGATATTTCTGGGGGGAGGGGCGCAGATGGAGAAGTAGGGATATTGATACCCAGACATCACATCCTAGGGACCAGAAATGCAAAGGGTTGGAGGAAAAACCTGAAACAGTGACAGTAACTAGGATGATTGCATTGAAGAACTGGACTGCCTTTATGGCAGTGTGCCAAGACAGCATATCTGGGAACTGGTCCAGGCAGCCGGGTCAGACTTCTCTACCAGAGGACTTGATGACAGTAAGCCAACTGCCCAGAGATTTGGGGTGAGGCCGGCTCTGCCAGTGATATAGAAATAGACGACCTTCTTAACCCCCATCTTGGACATCTGGAGCTTGGGGCCTGGGAAACCTTGCCTGAGATGCAGCAGGGACAAATGGTACATGGGACCCCAGGTCTATGGCAATGCCAGGCGATATTGGACATCCCTGAGGGATCTCTCTGCTGCTGCCCCTTTATGAGTGAATGGTCAGAGTGGGACGTTCACAGCCACTCACAATGTGGCGAGGGAGTCTATTTCAAACACCTAGGACTATGATGGAAGGGACCATGGAGCTATGGATAGAGACCCGGATTCAGATCCCACTTTTGACACATTCCAGCCGTGTAAACCTGGGTAAGTCCCATGACCAAGTTATAGATGAGAAGCTGCCCTCCTTGCCTTTTTTTTTCCCCTGGGGCAATGGGGGTTAAGTGACTTGCCCAAGGTCACACAGCCAGTAAGTGTCAAGTGTCTGAGGCCGGATTTGAACTCAGGCCCTCCTGAATCCAGGGCCGGTGCTTTATCCACCTAGCTGCCCCCCCCACCCCTTGCCTTTTTAGGTGTAACGATTGGAATGACGCCACCTGCTGGAGAGCTACTGTCAGAAAGCTCTGCCATGAGGAGAAGGCATCTGAGGGCAAGCCATGCGGTCAGGTCCTTGGCATCAAGAAGTGACATTTGCTCGTGGGTACTGTCAATCAAAGCTATCAGCCAATTAGCTTGGAGCTGTGTGTGTAGTCCAGTTTTCACAGGAGGCTTGTGGGATTGAGGAAGGTGTGGTTCGTGCTTTTTTGTGAGGACTCTCATGGAGAGTAGAGCTAAAACACACTCTCCCTTTGATAGATAGATGAATCTAGGCCTTTTTCTCTCTCTCTTCACCAAATTCTTATTCTCCTTAATAAATGCTTAAAAGTCTAACTCTTGCTAAAGCTTATGATTTATTGGCGACCACTCCTTAGATATTTTAGACAGACTAGCTAGAATTTGAGCCCCTTACATAGGGCCCCAGGAAACTAAGATGTAAATTGGAGAACAAGTATTTTTTGTTCAGTTGTGTTTTTCTTGGCAGAGTTACTGGTTTGCTGTTTCTTCTTCCAGTTCATTTTACAGATGAGCAAACTGAGGCAAACAGGACCCAACAGGGCTAAGTAATTTGCTCAGCGTCACACAGCTGGTAAGCATCTGAGGCTGGATTGGAACTCAGGAAGATGAGTTGTCCTGATCCAGACCAGGCGCCCTATTCACTATGGTGCCCCGTAGCTGTTGTGCAACCAGAGAGGGAGTTTCCACGCAAGGACCTCCCTATATTAATAAAATTTTTAAAATCCCAATCCAAACCCAATAAACTCCTATTTCTACAAGCCCCTTCTTCCCAACCCTACAAGGAGAGCTACTGCAAGCATAATGATCCTTATACAGGTGAGGAAACTAAGGCTCTGGGTCACACAGGTAATGTCAGAGCAGACACCGGAGCCTAGATGTGGTGGCTTTAGCAGCAGGGCAGTAGAAAAGAGAGAGAACCAGCACCCGCTGTGCGTGCTGCCTCTGATGGGGAAGTCATCGTCTGCCTGGGATTTCCAGGAATAAACTTCTCATCACCCTCTAATCATAGACTGAAAAACCTTCAGTGGCTCCCCATCCTCCAGAGGATCACAGAGCTGGAAGCGGGTCAGATGGCCCGGGTCACAGTCTCAGCATGGTTTCCTTACTGATAGAGTTAGGAACGTTGGCCTACATGGACTCTGGGGTCCCTCCAAACTCTAAATGCCAAGAACCTAAATGTTGATGAAAGTAACTCCCCCAGCAGACTATGAACTCCTCGGCCAAGAGCATGGAAGCTAGCTCCCTAACGGTGGGAATGGTTCAGGTGTTTTTGTCCCTGGGTCCTCAGCGCCTAGCATTGTTGGACAGCTGGGGGGCAAAGTGGATAGGCCTGGAGTCAGGAAGACTTCCTCAGCTCGAATCCAGCCTCAGACACTTATTAGCTGGCTAAGTCACTTCACCCTGTTTGCTTCAGTTTCTTCATCTGTAAAATGAGTAGAGAAGGAAGTGGCAAACCACCCCAGTGTCTCTGCCAAGAAAACCCCAAATGGGGGGTCACAAAGAGGCAGACACAACTGAAAAACAATGGCACATACCAGGTGCTTGCTTAATAAATGCCAGTTGAGAATGAATGACCAATCTATGATTGATTGAATTCACTTTGCCTTTTTTTTTTTTTTTTTTTGCAGGGCAGTTGGGGTTAAGTGACTTGCCCAGGGTCACACAGCTAATAAGTGATAAGTGTCAGAGGCCGGATTTGAACTCAGGTCCTCCTGAATCCAGGGCCAGTGCTCTGTCCACTGAGCCATCTAGCTGCCCCCACTTCACCTTTCTAACACTCAGTTTCCTCCTCCTAGCTACATGTGAACTATTATGATGAGGGGATGACTAACATGAATAGTCAGATTAAACTCTCCATGCATATTTTCTCATCAGGAAATAAGCTATTTTTAGGCCCGGAAAGCGTGGGAGCCCCAGATCCCTGCCAGACTGGATTGTTAAGGGGCCAATCAGAGTGACCACTGGAGGATGGCCAAGGAAGGCCCACGGGTGTTGGCGTGAGGCTTTCCTCTCGTCCGTCTGTCTTTGCGTCTGTGCTCCCAGAGAAGGTGTCCAGCCCCTGCTCCCTTGCACACAGGCTGGACCCCAGGGTCCCTGTTCTTAATGTAGTCTATTTCATTGCTTGGCCATGTTCCCATTGGTCATTTCTCCCCAGAGTGCTTCCTCCCTGGGTGTTCTGATTGGCCAGAGACCCAAGTGTCTAAAAATTGAGCTTTTCTCCCTGTGACCAAATTGCCCAATGAGCGGGCAGCTAGGTGGCGCAGTGGATAAAGCACTGGCCTTGGATTCAGGAGGACCTGAGTTCAAATCCAGCCTCAGACACTTGACACTTAATTATCTGTGTGACCCTGGGCAAGTCACTTAACCCTCATTGCCCTGCAAAACAGAAACAAAAAACCAAAAAAAACCAAAAACAAATTGCCCCATGAGTCGCTTGGGGTTGGGATAATTTGTGACCTGGGGAGAGGCCATTTAACTTCTCTGAGGTTCAGATTCCTCCCCTGTAAAAGGAGAATCCATTCCCTAGGACTCATGGGCTTACAGGATTTCACAGCTAGATTTTCAATTCAGTAATTCAATTCAATTAATACCTGAGTTAAGTGTTTGGGGATACAAAAAGAGGCAAAAGACAGTCCCTAGGGGCAACTAGGTGGCACAGTAGATACTAAAGCACTGGCCTTGGATGCAGGAGGACCTGACTTCAAATCTGACTTCAGACACTTGACATGTACTAGCTGTGTGACTCTGGGCAAGTCACTTAAACCCCCATTGCCCCTCAAAAAAAAAAAAAAGACAGTCCCTGCCCTCAAGGAGTTTAGAGTCTAATGATTTAGGTCATCTAATGCAACCTCTTCTTTTTCTTTTTCCAGCTGAAGAAACGAAAGCTTAGGGATGTGAAATGACTTATCCAGAGTGGCCAGAGCTGAGATTTAGACCCAGGTTGTCTTTTTTTTTTCTTTTTTGTGGGGCAATGAGGGTTAAGTGACTTGCCCAGGGTCACACAGCTAGTGTCAAGTGTCTGAAGCCAGATTTGAACTCAGGCCCTCCTGAATCCAGGGCTGGTGCTTTATCCACTGAGTCACCTAGCTGCCCCCTGACCCAGGTTGTCTTGACTCCAAACCTAGCCTTGTACTTGCAGCTGGCTGGCACAGTAGGTAGATTGCCCCTTCTGGAGTCAGGAGATCTGAGTTCAAACCCAGTCTCAGACACATACTATCTGTGTGACCCTGGACAAGTCACTTCTCCCTGTTTGCCTCAGTTTCCTAATCTGTACAATGAACTGGTGAAGGAAATGACAAACCGCTCCAGGACCTTTGCCCAAAAAACCCCAAAAGAGTTGGACAAGACTAAAATGACTAAAAAACAACCAGTTGCTGAGGCCTGAATGATATAACAGGCAGTGAAGGAGTGACTGACCCTCACCTCTAACCAGAGGAAAGCAATGGGAGCTTCACAAACCTTTGAAGCCCTTGGGGAGATACAGAAATGAAGGCAAAATGATGTTCTTGCAGCTGGCAGGAAGTTCTAGAGGTACCCTCTGTGTCGCTGTGGCAGGATTCTAACTCAGCTCCCTCTCACTCCTGGACTGGCCTGCCACCGACCATGACCTCGATGCCTCTCTAGGTCCTCTGTTCTTTTCACTTCTAAGTAAAAAGCCTCTCCCAGCTTCCTAGTTCCAGAGGGCTGGACTTTTTCTCCCACCTCTTCCCTTGGCTTTGTGGCATGGAAATGTGAGTTATAATTTATGGCAAGGCACTAATGGGTGGCCAATCTGGCCCTGGGCAGAGGCTTGCAGTCAGGTATGGGTCTGACTCACTGTACAGTATGAACTCTGTTTCTTTCTTTGTTAAATGAGAGGGTTGTGCTGAATTGGGCAGGCACTGGCTAGGACAAAAAGTCCCTTCCTGTTTGTTTGCTTGGTTTTTTTTGCAGGGCTATGGGGGTTAAGTGACTTGCCCAAGGTCACACAGCTAGTAAGTGTCAAGTGTCTGAGGCCGGATTTGAACTCAGGTCCTCCTGAATCCAGGGCTGCTAGTGCTTTATCCACTGTGCCACCTAGCTGCCCCTCCCTTCCTGTTTAGAGAGCTTGGTGACTCTTCCTAGCCCCTATCTGGACCTCTCTGTATGCTCATGAAGTGACAAGATGCTAAGATTTGGAGACAAGAGAACCAATCATTAATTACTGCCCCTACCCCGTGCTTTCCCAAGGCTGTTCTGAGACTGAAATACCACCTGTCAACCAGAGGCTGAAGGGACATCAGAACCTACCACCTGCTCCATTCAACAAGTCCATTCTTTGTACAGGAGAACCCAATCCCCGCAATCGTGCGCCTTCTTTCGGTGCCTGTAAGTCGGTACAGAGAAGGTGGATGATGGATGGAGGAGGGGGAGGGTGATCCGGGGTCATGGTTTGGAAAGGGCAGAGCGGCCAAGGACAAAGAGGCAATGGATTCAGGGGCTGAGGACATGGTAAAGCTGAGCTGGTTAACTAAAGCATCCAGATGTGGACAGGAAGAATAGGACTAGGTGATGAGGGGGCTGAGGAATCATGGGAAAGGATATGGGAGAGGCCAGGCACTGCTAGAGATGAAGAGACAGCCCACAGGCACTTGGGGGTTGGGGACTGAGGAAGTGAAACGGTCATTTGTGGGGATGACTAGATCTAAGGGGATGCCACTCTCTGCATGTGGTTGAGGTGGAGGGAAGGTGGGAGCTGGGGGTGAAGGTGAGCTCATGGGAGCAGAGGAGGTTGGTGTGTTTGACGGGTTATCAGGGGGAAGGAAGACAGTGAGCCTAGTCTGGAGCTCCTTGGGAAAGGATGGGGAGAGACTGGGAAGCAGGGAGATAAATGCCGACAGGGGATGGTCGGTGGATGGGAAAGACAAAGATGGGGTGGACCTTGAGGGGGAGAGGTTGCTGAGAACAGGCAGAATCACTAGGGTTGAGGGGTGGTAGGGAGGGGTCAGCAGGGGTCTTCTGGGGGAGCCAGGCTTCCATGATCACAACAAGACAGAAGGACGGTGGGAGGAAGAGGTTAAGGGCAATGGCATTAGCCTAAAGGGAAGGGGAGGGAAGAGGTTGCTCAGTGTCCCTGCTGCCTTCCACTTCCCTTTATGTGCAGTCTTCCTCTATGAGAATGAAAGCTCTTCAAGGGCAGGGACTTGGTGCTTTTATCTTCAGAGTTTAGCGCAAAGAGTTGGCGTCTGGTGAAACCAATGGACCTCTTCTCAAAAATGTGCTCGTCGTCGTCTACAATAATGCGAGGACACGCTCAATTTCAGCTAGAGAGCATTGAAGGATGCTCTCTGACCTCCTGAAATTTATCCACAGATAATAGACGCCAGATTGGGAAGCCCTGGGAGCCTCGTGGGGTTGACTGGGTAGGTCTGCCATATTCCTCTATCTGAAGGGAAGAAGCTGAATCAAAGGGCTGAAATGAAACCAAGGGTAGGAAGAAGCCCAGTTTCCATTCTTGCCTGCCAGCCCTGCCAAGACTCACTGGTAATTCAATCAACAAGCATCTATGAAGTTCCTGTTATGTGCAAAGGAGGACCACTAGGTGGCGCCATAGTGCACACGGCCCCAGGCCTCAAGTTAGGAAGACTCCATTAAAGCTGGCTTGGGACACTTACTAGCTGTGTGACTCTGGGCAAGTCACTTAACCCCATTCACTTCAGTTCCTCATCTGTAAGATGAGTGTCTCTGCCAAGAAAAGCCCAAATGGGGTCACAGAGAAGTCAGACCAGACTGAAATGACTCAATAACAAATGTGCAGAGACTATAGTGGGTGACCCACCAGAGTCTCACCTCAAAGACAAAAATGAAGCCTTCTCCACACTGCCCTGGAGGCCCCTCACTTCCTTCAGGGTGCATCAGCTTCCACGGGAGGCTTTTCCTGACTCCCCTCTAGCTGCCAGTGCTGGGGCTGCACTGCCCCCCCTCAAAATGGCCTTGTGTTACCTTCTATACCCAACAGAGCATGGACACCTTCCTGGGCGAGGCTGCCAGCCCCTTGGGGGCAGGTCCCTCCAGGACCCAGCAGAGCTTCACACACAAGTGGATTGAGCCCTTCATTAACCCTTTCTGAAGGTGCCTGGCTCCCACTAGGTCAGGACAGGGGCCATGAGGAGTAGGAGGATCAAGGTGGGGAGGAAAGGCAAGTACTTCCCTAATTAATCCTCCCTCCCTCCCTCCTCCCTTCCCCCTCTCCCAGCCTGGGATTGCTCTGGGGCACAGAGCCTTGGGAAGGTCCTCTCCTCTATTTCTCCTCTGGACAATTAGAGACTTAGATGAGCCGATCTCTACTTCTGAAATGACACTGCACGATCCCAGGTCCTACAGTGGGTCCCACAGTGGCTCCCGAGTGCTCCTGCCCCACCTTCACTCAGGAAATGTCCCTGTCATTTCCTCGTGCTTTCCCCCTTCCAGCTTAAAAATACAAGCAGATGTGCCTGTGAGTTCGGCATAATCCTTCTTCTAAACGGTTGCTACGACCAAAAAAACCCAAAATCCTGAATGGCTCCTGAATGGTTCCTGGATGGGGCTTCTGAAGCTATTGTCTGGGGAAAGAACCCCAGACTGAGAGGAGAAAGGTTGGCATAATCAGAGGTCTCACTGCCCAACCTGCTGTGCAAGCTTCTCTCCCGGCCTGTTTTCCCTCTTCAAAAATAAGGGATCTCTGATATTCCTTCCAGCTCTGGTATCCTCGGAGCCAGGTTTTTCTCAGATCTGACATTCCCTGTTCTAAGGCCTCTCCCAGCCCTGACATCCCCTGTTCCAAGGCCTCTCTCAGCCCTGACATCCCCTGTTCCAAGGCCTCTCTCAGCCCTGACATCCCCTGTTTTAAGGACTCTCCTAGCCCTGACATTCCTTGTTCTAAGGCCCCTCCCTGACCTCACATTCTTTTTTTTTTTTTTTTAGTGAGGCAATTGGGGTTAAGTGACTTGCCCAGGGTCACACAGCTAGTAAGTGTTATGTGTCTGAGGCCAGATTTGAACTCAGGTACTCCTGACTCCAGGGCCGGTGCTCTATCCACTGTGCCACCTAGCTGCCCCTCTGACCTCACATTCTTAATTGCTCTCCCCACAAGCCTCCCATCACTGATGTGACCATGTTGCTCACCAAGAATGGCAAAGTAATTAGGATGAGGCAGAATTCTGCTGGGGGAAGGCAGAGCATCCAAATCATGGGATGGCATGGGAGTGCCCGACCCTTGGGCCCACACAAAGGCTGGCCTTCTCTAGCCTCACCTGGACCCTGATCCCAAGCCCAGAATCACTTCAGAGGAAGAGATGGAGGGAAGTCTGTGAGAACGTCAGGGCACGTCTGGGGCAAGGGGGAGAGGGAGAGAGCCTGTCCCGGCCGCCGTGCCCCCTCGGGTCGGAGCTGCAGGCTTCCCACCTGCTGGCTGAGAGTTCACAGGATTATGGAATCTCTAAGTCAGGGGATTTTAGGATCTTGGACTCATAGAAGAGCCTTGGATTCATTAGATCTCCCACTTATCGACAGAATTTTAGACATAAAGTCCGAGAATTCTAGACTTCAAGTCCAAAACTGTCCGTGTAGGGAGGCTCAGGGCTAAGCTGGGGTGGCCAGAGGATGCATGAAAGACCTCAAATCCAGGCCATAAGGAAGCCTGAATTAGAGTGGGGAGGGGCATGCTGTCTTCCAGGACTCCGAAGGCCATCCCGCGCAGCCAGGAGGAATCACCCTTGGTCCAGCTGTTTGTCCTCGAGGGCAGGCCCAGAAGCCATTACCAAGAGGCCTATCTATAGTCCTCTCTCAAATGGGTGTAACAACAGCACCACTTCCCAGGGTGGTTGGGAGGATCAGAGATAGGAACAGTAGCCACGTCACGGTCATCGTCATAGGTTTTAGAGGTGGCCAGGATCTTCTGAAAAATGAGGAGGCTGGACTAGGTGACCCGAGAGGCCCCTTACAGCTCTCCTTCTGTGATGCTGCAGACCCAGAAGCAAGCAACGTGTGCAGGCAGGCTGAGAATCCCTGAGCAGAGGAAGACGAGCCCACGGCAAGCTCAGGCCTGAGGGTCGTCCTCACTGGAAGGGGCCGCGGCATCATCTCAACGGCCAGCTGGTGGAAATGCCCTGGGGCTGCCCCTCTCCCCATAATCCACCTCCAGGGAGAGAATGAAACACCCTGGCTTCCACAGCACCACCGGCCCTCTGCCCAAAGGCTCCTCCCACAGACCTCTTGCCACCTTGGCCCTTTAACTGCTGTGGTGTGCACCCCGCTGGCCTGGAAGGCCCAGTCGCCCCAAGCGAGCTCAGCCGGTGCGCGAGCCGTGGGACAGCCAGCCAGCTGGCCTCTGCTCGCTGCCTGTGCACGAGCTGTGGGACAGCCGGCCAGCTGGCCTCTGCTCGCTGCCCTCTTGCAGGGGTGGAGAGAAGGCCCCAGGTCTTACTGGATCTGCTGGCCCAGTTACAGGTGCACTAAGGAAAGAGGAATTTGCTGGTCTGGAGCTCTTCCTGCCGACAGCAGCCAGGACCCCTTCCCCCATCAAGCACCAGGGATGGGAGGAGGGCATGCCTGGGTTCTAGCCCCAGCACTCCCATCTGTGACTGGCCAGCATGGAGGTCAGCGGCATCCTGCCAGGCTGGAGCCCCCGGGGCGCTGCAGGGGTCAAGCCCTGCTATGAACCGGAGCCCAGAGTCTGCCCGGAACCTCGCCCTGGTCTGTGCTTGGTCCTTTGTTCCCATCTGGGAGCCCCTCAGCACCAGCCGCACCGCAGGCCCTCCCAGGGCTGGAGAAAGGAGAGGGACTGCGGTCTGGGTGGCCCTCTTCTGGCAGGAGCCTCATCTGACCTCAGCTGTGGCCAGGGAGAGAGCATGGGGAGAGGCCTGGGAGGGGTGCTTTCTGGAAGCACAAATGAGGGGCCAGGGCCATCGCCCCCAGCCTACTCAGGGCTGATGTCCACAACCAGCGGCTGCTTGGGCTGCCCATCTCCTCTCAGCAGACAGACTGTTGGGGCTGGTGGGGAGTTCTGCTCTTGAACCCAGGAAGAAGCAGACCTGGCTTCATTCCCGGTGAGGGTGCAGATGGGCATCTGAGGTCGGAGAGGGGAGGGCCCCCAGCAGCTGCCGCGGGGGCTACTGAGGCCTGGCCCACTGATGAGGCACCTAATGCCTGCCTGGGAGAGAGGCCTATGGGAGGTCTGGTGGCCCTGTCACTTACTCACTGGGTGGCCTCAGGCCTCGCGGACTCCACCTGGGAACATGAGTGCATGGGTCCTGCCCGCTCTCTATGGTCCCTCCCATTCTAAGGACGGCTCTTCTAGGCCCCAACCCCTATGCAGACGCGGGGGGACACAGCAAATAGAGGCTTGCTTCATCCCCAGCCAGCGTGGCTTACCAATAATGACTTTATTTAAACATATTAATTACAGACAGTAAAATAGCTTGGGTGGGGAGGGGAGGGCTCTGGATGGGCCTGGCTCTCAGCCCCTCCCTGGGGGGCTCTCGGTGGATCGAGCGGAGGAGAGGAACCCTGACCCCCAGCCCCTCCACAGGGCCTATTGCTTCAGTGATGGGGTGGGAAGGGGGCAGAGCCCATGCAAACAAAGGGGGGTGAGCAGCTCCCTGGCCCAAGCCCCTTCCTCCCTCCCCCAGCTCCTGCCTCCTCCTCCCAGAATGCCTGGAGCCCACAAATGCCCCATCCGTCCTGGGGATGCAGACCCCTTGAACCAAAGTGGGGGAATAAATACAAAGTTTACAAAGTAAAAGCAGGTGGAACTCCTCCGGTCTCCGACTTCTGGGCCAGGCTGCCCTCCCGGCTGGGCGCAGGGGCTGGGCCACACACGGGCTCCCGGGGAGCCTCAGCCCAGGCCCCTCCCGCCCCCCTCACATCATCCCCAGCTGCAGCAATGTGTTGGCGTAGGCCATGGGCTTGACGTTGGGATGAGGCTGTGGACGAGACAAGGAGACGGTGTGGGGAAGAAGGCCGGGCTGGGCCTGCCCACACCTCTGCCCTAGCCCGGAGGTCAGGGCACCCAGGGACTCACCACTGCTGTGAACTGGTGGAACTGGGGCCGCAGGTCGGAGCCTCGGAGGTGGATGTAGGAGGCTTTATTACCCATCTGGTCGCTGTGGGGCAGACAAGTGAGAGCAGCGTTAGGCAGGAGGGGCAGCGAGAGGGGTGGGGGGCCTGGGGAGGGGATGACAGCAGAGACGTGTGGTAGAGGGGGGGTGAGGGAGGGGGTGCATGGAGGGGGAGGGGCCCCAGCTTCCTCACCAGTAGTTGGGGGCGGAGAAGACAGTGATACATTTGCCATCGTGGGCCACCTCATAGCCCTCGGGCTTCACCTCGTGGCTGCGGATGATGTAGTCCAGCCGGTTCTCCTCCAGAAAGGCCTTGGTGACATCCGGTCCAAACTGGCAGCTCACGCCTCGCTTGCTGACTGAGCGCCCATTCTGGGGGAGAGAAGGCTCAGTGCGAGCGCCCCATGGCCCCCAGCCCCGACCTGCCACCTCTCCCGCCTCCCAGAGACCCCGCTGAAGGCGCGTACTCACTGACCTGGGGCTGTGGATCTGACCAGAGTAAGTCACACATCGGGCCTGTTTTAGGAAGGGGAAGGGAGAGGAAGAGAGAATTACTGGGGCTTCAGACCTCAGGAAGGGGCCCCATGGGGTACAGCTGGGCCCGCCGCCTCCCTGCTCCCCTTCCAGGGCCTCGTCTCCGATGGAGGTAGTGGCCCCACGCCTGCTGTGGCCGGGCTGGGCACGGGGTGCCCTCGGTGTCTGAGTCACATCACTACGAGGGGCCAGCCCCCCTGGGATGGTGAGCACAGAGGGCTCTGGGGGGGCACCTAGGAATCAGCCTCAGACCCCAGACTGATAGAGGGGCCTTAGAGGGGGGGCCTAATCTAACTCTATTAAATCAGACAGAAAACTGGCCAAGAGAGGGGAAGGGAGGCGTCCCGAGGTCCCACGGGGAAGATGGCGGCTTCTCTTCTAGCCCCCCTTCCCGGGCCCCTGCAGAACTCACCGGAGTCTGGGGGCTGCCGATTCGCTCTATCTTCGGAAGTCATCCAGAGTGACCCCATCCTCACTGAACAGCCCCCCGTGCATGATCTGGGGGAGGCAGGAGGCGCGGTGAGGGCACCCCCCCCTCCCTCCCCCGCTCCCCAAGGGCTGGTCCCTCCTGCCCCCTTTCCCACGAAACGAAGGCTTACCAGCACCTTGCCGTTGATACACTGGGCCAGGGGCAGCCACTCAAATACCTCGCTGAATAGCTCAAACATCTGTGCTGTGTATTTGGCCTTCACCTCCCCCTCAAAGCCGTAGATTTGGTTCATGTTGTCTGTCTCGTGGTTCCCTGGGGGATTTTGAGGGATGGAGGGAAGACCCTGGGCTCACAGGCCTGCTTGTTAAGGCTGGGCATGGAACAGGGCTTTGGCACTCGGCTGGACCCCGACTAGGGCAGCACCAGAGAACCAGAGAGTTTTAGAACTAGAAAGGCCTGGAGAATATTAAAGGCTAGAGTCGGAGGGGTCTCAGAGACTAGCTAGACCCCTCATTACAGAGATGGGGAAACTGGGGCCCACAAAACGGAGGGAGCCTCTCAGGTCCCCTGAGAAGGGAGGAGCAAACCCAGACAAGAGCCTTGGGTTTTAGCACCCACCTCCCAAGGGCCCCCCGGGGAGAGCAGGGGGTCTTCCCGCCCCAAAGGGGCTGAACAAAACTTCTCGCAGGCTCGTGTCCTAGAATCCCAGGGAGATCTCTGCTCTGCTGGAGGCCGAGGGATAGGAATGGGCAGCACTAGACCCTGCCCCGGTCTGTGAGCACCCTTCCACAGACACCCTTCTCCCAACCTGCGCCCAATCCCCTGCCCCCAGCTTACCTCTGAGGAGGTGGAAGTGTTCAGGATAAAGCAGCTTGAAGCCAAAGAGGGTGAGGATCACTTCCACGGAGAAGGAGCCTCGGTCCACAAAGTCTCCATTAAATATCTACGCCATGGGAGGCTCAGGAAAATGTGGAAGGGGTGGAAGCCCACCGCCCTCCCCTGCCCCCAGCCCTCTGTGAGCGTCATTCCCAGGTGGGCAGCTGTAGCCACCAGGAAGCACACACGAGAGCAGAATCATCAAGTTGCCAAGCCGGAGAGAAGTTGAGGGTCATGCAGAGGGCCGGGGGCCAGACGTGGGGCCCCGTGACCGTCCCACTGTGACCGTGTGGGACCCCAGGGGAGCAGCGAGCATGGGCGGGCTTCCCAGGCTGTCGTGGGGAAGGGGTGGCTGGGCGGGGGCCAGCGGCCCAGAAAGGATACATAGGGGTTGGTCTCCGAAGGCAGCCCGTTGAGCTCAAAGATGTTGAGCAGGTCATAGAACTGGCCGTGGGTGTCCCCGCAGACTGTAATCTTCTCTGTCTGGAAGAAAAGAGGCCGGGGAAGAGGGAGAGACACAGAGACAGATGGAGACAGAGAGACCCCGAGCGGGGGGCAGAGAGGTGCAGACAAAGCGGAGCAGAGACAGGGATGGTGAGAGAGAGAGACCAAGGAAGAGGAGGCAGAGACAGAGGCAGCATTGGGATGGATGAGATCCGGGATGGCCCAAGAAAAATGGGGACAGAGAAAGAAGCAGTAAGAGCGGGGAGCAGATGGGGGCAGAGACAGAGAGAGCCAAGGGGAGACAAAACCCAAGCCGGGTAAGTGTCTGCCGGGCCCCAGCCCCCAGCCCCCCCTCACCCCCTCCAAGGTCCCCCCTCCCCCAAATACAGAGGCACCTCTTTGAGTGTGGTCTCCACCAGTGTGGTCAACTTGGACAGGATCTCCTTCACCTGCACCAAAATCTGAGGGGGATCGGGCTGTGAGCACAAGGGGAAGGGACAGCACCCCCCGTAGGGTCCCCTTCCCTGTTGTCTGGATGGGGTGTATGACAGTCAGCCTCACTGTTACTGTCCAGATGGGGAGGCACGGAGCCCTTGTTATGACCCCTGCTGCCCTCAGGGAGGGGCTGGTGCCTGGGGTGAGGTTCGGGCTGTGTGCTGGTCCCCAGGGCCCTTCCCTGGCACCCCCTCCCCCGGGGCGGAGCCTGGGGCAGGGTGGGGCTACCTGGTAGGCACACTTCCTGTGCAGCTTCTTCTGATCTCTGTACCACTGCATGAGCTCCTGCATAAAGGCCAGGGTCACTTCACCATTCTCGAGCTTGGGGCCAACGTACTCATCCTCGATGGCTGGGGGCAGAGGAGGGAGAGGGATCAGCTGTGCCCGCTCCCCTGCCCGGAGCAGCCCCAGAAGGAGAAGCGAGCTCGGCCAAGCTCGGGGAGCTAGGCCTGAAGGGACAGTGGGCTCTGGGAGCCCAGGAGGGAAAGGGCCCAGGAGCTGAGGAGTGTGGCTGGGTCCCTACGGACTATGGGAAGTTACCAGGCCAGAAACGGGGCAAAGGCCTAACCAGGCTTCTGTTGGGGCCCAGAGGCCGATGAAGGGGCTGCTGCCGACAACTGCCAGGCCCATGCCCACCACCCAGTCAGAAGAGGTGTCCCAGGGGGCAGCTAGGTGGCGCAGTGGATAAAGTCTCAGCCCTGGAGTCAGGAGGACCTGAGTTCAAATCTGGCCTTAGACACTTGACACTGACTAGCTGTGTGACCCTGGGCAAGTCACTTAACCCTCACTGCCCAGCAAAAACAATAACAACAACAACACCAGAAGAGGTGTCCCCAGTCCTCAGGAGGCCAAAGTCACCACACATTCTCTCCCTACTTTCTGGGGAAGACGTCCCCAATCATCTCTTGGAACAGACCCATGTGGAGGGCTGAGGTGTGTGTGTGGGGGGGTGACGGCAGGGGTCGGTATGCTTGGGGGCAGGCTGGGGGCGGTTCCCAGAGCACCGGCAAGGGGGTCATGAGCCCCCTGGGCAGTCAGTCTGGTGAAGCCCAGGACCCTTCTCAGAAGCCCAGTTATAAAGACATAAGAAAAAATACACAGGATTGCAAACAAAACCAATTCTACCGAAATACTGTCAACCATGGACCCCAGGTCTAGAACCCCAGGTCTGGGACAGAGTTGAGAACCTCAAACAGTGACCAGTGTGCACGGCTTCCTGTACAGATCCAGGACAGAGAACCTTGTACACAGGATGTGACTGAGGGAGACGAAAGCCCCTCTCCATCCGCCCCAGCTCCCACCGCGTGTCTAGCATGGCTGGTGCCCTGAGATGGAACCCAGGAGGACAGCCTGACAAAGCGGCTCGCTTCAGGAAAGGCTGGCACAAGGCGGTGGATACCCAGACCCAGTGCAGATGGGCAAAGGAACCAGGCTCGTTGAGCCTCGAGAGGGTTGGGGGCCCCTGCTGCCCAGACGGTGGCCTGAGGACCAACGGAGAGAAGCAGCAGGGAAGAGGAAACCTCCCGACAGTCTGAGCTGTCCCAGAGGCTGCTGAGGCCGGGTCTGCAGTGTCCCAGAGCCAGCGGGGGCTCAGGTGCGATGGCCAAAGTGACCCCTTCGACACAGAGATCTGGCTCACGGCCAAGCCCTTGGCGATCACAGCGCGGTGAGCAGAGGGAAGGCAGGCTGCTGACAGCGCAAGGGGCATGGCAGGGTGAATCTGTCCTTCCCCTACAACCATCACCACTGGAACCTCAGTCAAAGGAAAGATTCGCCAGGTGGGAAAGGAGCAAAGCACCACATGAAAAGGCAGGAAAACCTCAGTCAGCAAACACTGAAGCCAGGGGCAAGGGGGGTGGGGGCTCCCGGCCCACTCTGCCCAGCCCCAGGAAGAGCAGAGCAGGCGGGCGGGAGCCAGGGGCTGCACCGGGGCTCATGAAGCCATGAGGCGGAAGCCCAGCTGAGGCCAGACTCCCCTTGGAGCTTATTGAGGGCACGGACCCAGGCCAGCAACCCACCTACTCTATACATCCCCCCCAAGAGAAGGTGAAGGCAGCCCAGCAGCCAGCGTCAAGGGTTTGTATCGCAATGAAAGGGGAAGAAACCAAAGAATGAAGGCGGAAACAAGAACCAAGTGACTGGGCACAGACCAGAGAGGCTGAAAGAGAGAAAAGTCCAAAAAAGAAAGTCTGGCTAAAAGTCGAGCTCAAGAGCAGATAAGCTGCCAGAAAGAAGATGGTCAAAACAGAGGGCAAAGCGACTAAAAACCCAAAGAGAACCTACAGCAAAATGAATAAATATCACAGCCTTAACGAACTTGACCCCAGGGAACCAACGAAAAAGAAAAATCTGTATTTTCTAGAGATCACAGAACAATAGCAGGAAACTCCGGGATGACTCAAAATAAAAATAAAACTTGGAAGATCACACAAGGAATGAAATCAAATCAGAAATCAGAGGTAGGATAAATTTAGGAACAAAAATAGCTGAATAAGAAAAATTGAAAACTGATAGAAAATCTCTCCAAAGCAGTAGAGAATAAGATTTGAACACAAAACTACTGAAGTAGAAAAAAATTTGGCAGAAGAAAGGCCAAAGGTAGCAGTCACATTCAAAGAATACATGAATACTATAAAAGTGACTGACTTTAAAGAGAGACTATGCAAAGTTAACTTCTGGATCACAGATCTTCCAATATCAAGTCAAAAAGCCTGAGCACCGTCTGGCAGGTAAGAAAAGCCTAAGAAGATTGTCCAAACTTCTGAACACATAGATCCACAGAATTGAGGGATGGCCACCGGGGGAAAACAAATGTGCCTCAAACTCCAGGGTATATGATTAAATTTCACAACTCCAAAAACAAAAGCAAATTCTGCAAGCAGCCAAGGAGAGCGCTAAGTATGAAGGAAAGAAAGGTAATTTGAATAACCCAAGATTATTTTATGTTCATAAGAAATCAGTGAAAGGAATGGAACGGTTTATTTCCAAAAAAGAAAAGGAGCTCGAGTAGCAACGCCAAATAACATATCCTATACACTTACGCCTGATCATCACTGAAAGAGAAGCTTTCAATAAGAGGTATTTGAGACATTCCTGAAAAAACAAGCAACCCATAAAAGGAAGCAGACTGACCTGCAAACATCCCAAATAATAGGAACACAAGAAAAGTATGGTTATCAAAAAAGAGAAAATTATGCCATTGGTTTAAAAAAAAAGGAATCAAATGAGAACAGAGAATCACTGAACTCCTAAGTAGCTCAGATATGGAAAATTTATGAGAAAGGAACATGCTGACTTATTCTATTCTCTCTCTATACTTAAATGAAGAGTCTATGGTTAAGGGCAAGGAGGGCTAGAGAAGCCACGGGGAAGAGGAGGGAAGTGGTGAAAAAGAAAAGAGCTCCTTTAAAAAAAAAGGCTATGGCAAAGATGTGGTCATTGACTGTTGGGGCTGCAAGAGCCCCAAGAGTTCATCTGGTCCAGTCCCCTAAATTTACAGACGGGGTAACTGAGGCCCAGAGAGGCAAAGACACTACCCCAGGCTCACAGAGCATACCAGTGGTCAGTCTAGATTTTTAACTCCTGGTTTTTTAGTCCTTTCCTATGAGATGTTCAAGGAAAGGCCTGTCAGATGACAGGTTAAAACAGCTGAGGCTCCGTAGGCTGAAAGTGGGACATGCCAGAGGTAATGTGCTATGGCAAAACGTGTCCCAGATTAGGAGTTTCAGATCTGGCTCAATCATCAACCTGATGTCTGACCTTGGGCAGAACTTTACTCCCATTTTTCCATTGGTAAAATGAGAGAGCTTGACTCTGTAGTCCCCCAAATCCCTATCAGCACTAATAATCTATTAATTGGTACAACAGAAAGAGTCCTGCCCCTGGAGTCAAAAGACTTGAGTTCAAATCCTGATGCTATCTGTGGGACCTTGGAAAGGCATTTCACCTCCCCAACCTGTTTCTTCCTCTAGAAGATGGGTTGTATGATGGCTCATGAGGTCCCTTCTAGATCTAAGATCTTCTAATCCATAAAATCATGGAATCACTTTAAATCAGTCACTCTGGCTTTTCTGGAAGTCACATGTTCTTTTAATGTACCTGTTGCCTTTTTTTTTGGGGGGGGGGTGTTTGTGGGGCAATGCGGGTTAAGTGACTTGCCCAGGGTCACACAGCTAGCAAGTGTCAAGTGTCTGAGGCCTGATTTGAACTCAGATCCTCCTGAATCCAGGGCCGGTGCTTTATCCACTGTGCCACCTAGCTGCCCCACCTGTTGCCTTTTGCTTCTCTTCTGCAAAAGTTTCTTCTACTTCAATAGTTTTGCAATCAAATTTTGTTTTCTCTCTCAGAGTCTCTACTTGGAGAGATTTTTCTGACAAGTATTTGATTTTTCTTACTCTGCTATTTACATTTTTAAATTCTTTGTAACTCTGATTTCTAATCTATTTTCATTCCCATTATCTTCTTCCAACTTTTATTTCTATTTTGAACCATTCTGGAGTTTCTTGTTGCTGTTCTATGATCTCTACAGAATACAGAATTCCTCGTCATTGGTTCTCTGGGTTCAATTTTGTCACTCTGAATTTTTACCTTTTCACCAAATCCCTGCACAATGAAATAAACAAGTGTCCCCTGAAACCTGAGAGGCAGTTTCAGTAAACGAGGAGCATGGTGGAGCCCTCACACAACATGAGAAGAGTCCCTTCCGCATTTGCAAAATGCAAGTAAACCTGGGCTGTAGGTCTGGTCCTCAGCCTCTTATGACTTTGGGTAAGAAGTCCTTTCTCCTCTGAGGTTCAGTCCCTTTGGGCCCTCCTGGTTTCAAAGGAGTTTCAGAACCGAAAGGAATCCTTTCTCTCTCATACTTGCAAGGTTCTGTGATTTGGGGGTGTCCCCTGTCCCCCCACGCCCATGTAGGTCACCTCCTCTCTGCACTTCATGAGGGTGGATGACCTCCATTCACCAAGTCCATCCTCTGGCGCCCCAGCTCAGCTTCATGCTGAAGTGGGCTGGTCTCTGGACAAGGCCTACCTAGCAAAGAGCCTGAAATCAGGGGCCTTCAGGCCTGGAAGAACGCAGAACCGGCCCACGTGTGTACTCTCTGGGCAAAGCCTTTGGCCATGACAGGGTCACTGTTTGGTGCTCCCGTGACACACCAGGGAGCCTGAGAGGCTGGGGCAGTAATCCACAGGGGAGAAGGGTGGGCCCGCACTGGGATGACAGCCGGGGCAATGGACCAGCTTAGCTTTTTGCTAGGCTCTGGCTTAGCTTTTTGCTAGGCTCTGAGAGATCAGAATGAGCTGCCCCAGGAGGAGGTGAGCTTCACAGCACTGGAGGACTCTGCCTCAGGGCTAGGTGAGGGCTTGTCAGGGACGTCCTCTGAGGTCCTTCGAAGACCAGAGCCACACGGAAGGACCGACAGGTGCTCGCTAGCTGGTTATCCCTAACCTTTGAGGCCAGAATCAAGGGGCCGGCCTTGCCCTGAGGATAGAACTGGAGGGACCACAGGCTAATCTGACTTTATTTGGGGGGTGGGGGAGGGAAAGAGGATGTTGTTATTATGCTACACCCTGAGAAGCAGGATGTAAAAAACAGAGGAAGTAGGAACAATAAGGAGCTGACCACCTATGGAGGGAAGAAGAACATGAAACTAAGAAGAGGATTCGGTTAGGGCCCAACTGCTAAAATAAGGTGAAGTAAAACAAAGTCAAAGTAGATTTGAGAGGCTTCAATAAGGTGCTTTCTTCTAACCTGCCTCCCACCCCAGCCTGGAGACAGAGATAGGAAGGATGGGAGAACTGAGGGAGATGGCAGGGAAAGAGAGAGACAGAAAAATAGAGGAAGAGAGAGAGGAGGAGGAGGAGGTGAGGAGAGGAAGAGGGGAGGAGGTGAGAATAGGGAGAACGGGGAAGGTGGAAGAAATGGGGGGGGTGAGAAGAGGAAGAGGGGAACAGGTGAGAGTAGGGAGAGTGAGGAAGGTAGAAGAAATGGGGGGAGAGGAGGAGTTGAGAAGAGAAGGGGGAAGAGGGGGGAAACATGGAAGAAATGGTGGGGAGAAGGGAGAGGAGGGGAGAAAGGAGGAGAGAAGGTGGGAAAGGGAGACTAATACAGAGGAGAGACTGGGTGAGAGGGGGATGAGCCAGAGAGAAGGCCCTGGAAGGAGAACACGGCTGCTCCGGCTGAGTCTCCCCTGCAGGCCCCCCATGAGGCAGCAGCCAGAGCATGGCCAGTTTTACAGAGGAGACGGCCGCGTGCTCCACCGGCAGCACCAGAGGCAGAGAACAGAGGGGGCTCCGTGGAGGCAGTGGGTGGTCTACGTCCACCGCAGGCGCCCGAGTGACGAGGCCCTGACCCGCACGTGTCGTCCCCATCCCCTGGGTGCCCTGCTTCCACACAGGGTCCTTCCTGGGCTGTGGCCAGCTGCCCAAGCGTCACCAACACTCCATAGGAGAGACAGACGTGCAGAGTCCCGGCCTCTCCCCCAGTGACAGGGTCACTGGTAGGCTTGTGCAGCCCCCCAAATTAAGGGATTCCAGTCAAGGAAAGAAGAAGGAGATGACCAGGAGCAGAGTGAGAATAGGGAGTCCTGGGAGAAAAGTCCCATCTCTCTCCCGGTGCACCTCCATAGCAGCCAGCTGTCAGGGGAACGCCCACAGCCACCCGGGAGCACCCGCCAGGCTCCGCCTGCCCCGGGAGCTCACGGCAGAAGCAGGAATGGGGTCCGAGGCCGGAGTCTGGAGTAGGGGCTGCCCACTGTGCAGGGGCAGACGATGGAGGCACAGAGTATCTATCTGGGCTGGGGATGGGGATGGAAGAGGAGAGGCCTGAGCAGCAGCACCTGGCACCCTCCACCTCCGGGACCCCGTGAGCTGCCCTCTCTGCCTCAGGGATGTCAGGCCAACTTCTCCCTGGGAAGGCCAGAGGGGTGGTAGGAGGGGACTGGAGTGGACGAGTCAAGGGGGACGTTGTACCTGGGAAGGGAGTCGGGCCAGCCAGAGGAGTCCCGTAGGAGCATATCTGACCCCCAGCCAAGAGCGGGAAGGACCCACCACGTAAAGGGGGAGGCCCTCTCCCGGATCAGGAGGGGCTGGCTGGAAGCACGGTGGCGTAGGAGAACAAGAGGACAGGAGAGGGGGCCAGGTACGGGCCTCTATGGACGTCCCCCCCTTCCCACATCACGGGGAGGACATGGCCAGTCCCACTGATGAGACGAGGGGGAAGACTCACGAGCAGACCCAGGCGACACCTCCTGCTCTCCTGTCCCTGGGCCCGGCCCATCCCATGCCCCTCCGCCCCGTGGGCAGCGTGTGACTCACTCATGCTCTCGATGTCTAAGGAGTCCACAACCGAGCGCTTGTGCTCATCCCCGGCGATGGCCCGCTCAAACGCCTTCTGCCGCACGATCTTGTTGCACTCCTGGTATTTCATCTTGGCGTCCTTGTCGTTGGGCTTGACTTTCACCACCTGGGCGGGGAGGGGGATGTGTGTGTCAGTGGACAGACAGAAGGGAGCTATGCCCAAGGGGAGAAGCCACAGCCCCCTGACCTAGAGCACCACCTCTTCCAGGCAAAAGGGAGGAAGAGGAGTCCTGGAGAAGGGGACAGATGCACGCCCTGTTTCTGTGCACTTTTCTCTGGTCTGCTCAGAATTCGAACACAGGTCTTTGGGCTCCAAATCCAGAGTACACTTCCCACACCAGCCTCCCCTGCCTGCCGGCCTGGGCAGCAGCCACAGACAGAGACAGGATCCTGGCACCCCGGGTCCCTAACTGTGCTCTCCAAAGCCCGTCCTCTGCCCTGGCTGACTCTGTCTGCTCACGTGCCAAGTGAGGAGGGAGAGAAATCAGGGGAGAAGCGGCACCTGCCCAGGTGGGAAGACATCCCCCTGCCAAGGAATAACTTCTTTGCTCCTTCTTTTTTTTTTTTTTTGCAAGGCAATGAGGGTTAAATGACTTGCCCAGGGTCACATAATTAGTAAGTGTCAAGCGTCTGAGGCCGGATTTGAACTCAGGTCCTCCTGAATCCAAGGCCAGTGATTTATTCACTGCGCCACCTAGCTGCCCCATCAAGGAATAACGTCTGAGTGTTACTTAGTGGTGAATACAACCTGAGCCTTAAGCAAGGACAAATGGGGAAGGGGCCGACTGGCTGGGGTGGGAAAAGAAGGCGGATGGGCACAGCTGGGAGAGGAGGAAGAGGGAGAAAGCCTGGAGGAGGTGAGGGATGAGGAGAGAACAGAGGCCAGGAGTGGAAGGAATTGGTTACAGGGCCCCAAGTCCCAGGTGGCTCATTACCTCCTAGACTGGTGGGAGGCGGGGCTGGAAGGGATGGATAGAGAGGTCCGGCTCCTCCGCCCAAAGGCCCCTGCACTGAGCCTGCTCCCCCCGGGGGGCAGAGCTGTCTTCGTATGCCTGTGTGGGGGAGTCACTGAAAGCCCACTGGCCTTGGGGTCTGCTGCCTCCCTGTGGCAGAGGCCCGAGTGGGCCCAGCCTCACCAAGGCAGGCTGAACGCTGGAGGACTCTGGGGGTTAAGGCCATCGGGCCAGTCCCAGCCCTGGTCCAGAGAACAAGGAGACCGCTGGGAAGCCAGTCCCTAACAAAGAGGAAAGGGGAGTGTGGGGGGAGCAGGAAGGAGGGGTCACCTGGGAGCCGGGGCTCCTGCCCTGCACCCGGAGGGTGGGGCCGGCACCAACGTCCAACCCTGTCCTTCTTCCCCAAACCGAGACTCAGGAAGGGAGACGAAAGGGAAGTGGAGGCTGGAAACAGACACCAGCTCCCAGGGAACTTGGAAACTCTGATCCATTTGCTGCCTCCAGGGCTCAGAGCCAGGGGAGGACCCTTGATCTCCCTCGCTGAGGGCTGGGGAAGGCCCTGTCCTCTCCTCCTCTGAGAAGGCGGCCACAAAGGGCCCCCAAGAGCGCCCAGAAGAGACGAGGGAGGTGACTGGATGGCAAAGCCCTGGTGGGTCACTGCCGGGGAGCAGCCGTGTGGCAGTGATTGGGAGGGTGGGGGGGACATGCCTGCTCCCCCAAACAGCTCAGGGTGAGGGCAGGGTCCATGTCCTCCTCCCAAGTTCTTCTGGGCAAGGGGCAGTAGCACCATTTTCCCAACATGCAGCTGGGGCAAGGGGTGGGCAGGAAGGGACGTCTGTGATCACACGGTCCAACCTCTCCTTTGGGCAGCCCTGTTTCTAGAGCCAAAGCCTCCCGGGCCCCAGGCCAGCGCCCCGAGTATGAGGCATTCAGAGGCCCCATGGGGCCTAGTCTGACTAGTCCTTCCCCACCACCCAGCCTCCTTCTGTCCTGGCCCCAGATCACACCCTGTCCTTTCCCAACTTGCCATGGCCACCAGGATCCAGGACAGCCCGGGCCCAGGGCTCAACCCCCTGGCTCCCCAGGGCACCCCATTTCCTCTCCCAGGCTCAGAAGATACAAAGGTGCCCACCTGGGGGGCTGAGGACTGTGTGCGCCTCCCCAAAGAAGCCAACGGACCTTCTACGGCTCAACAGCAATGGGGTTTGCACGTCTGCTCTTATTCCCAATGTCGGTAGATGCTATTACGATTTCTGAGGCACCTGGGCCAATCCTCCTGCCCCCCCCTTTGACCACTGGCTCTCGGTGAACCAATAAACACAGCCTAACCACTACTGGGTGGAGAGCTTCAGTGTTTGCATGTTAAATGGGGTCCTCACATGTAAGACTGAAATGGGATAGCTGTGCTGAGAGGAGCTAAGGACATGGAGGTGTATGCTGAGTCAGGCTCAAGGGTCAGAGAGACCTAGGTTCAAATCCTGCCTCCCACATATATGGGCTATGAAAGTCACCTCTCAGAGCCCCAAGCTCTCTCTGAAATAAGGGGCAACCCACCTGCTATTGTGAGAAAGGACTGCCCCCCACCCTCCTGGGAGATCCCCAGATTGAGGAGGGTCCTCCAGCACTGGGGGAAGGCAGGTTCTTGGAATCCGAGCACAAAAGTCCAGTGCTGCCCATGTGAGCCTTCCCGCGCTGCCCAGGGCTCCCAGGGCAGCAGATTGGGGACCACAGGAGCGGAATGAGCTGCTCTGTTACCCAGAGGAGCGGCTGAGATGGATGGCATCACCAATACAGACAACAAAGTCTTTTACTTAGAAAACCCTGGGGAATCAGCGGAGAAACTGAGACCGAGACAGCTCCCATCGAACACGGGGATAGGAAGTAATCCCCCAGAAACAGCGTGCTAAGGAAAGCCAGGAGGTGACGGAAGAGAACACCACCACCACCTGCAGGGAACAGCCCGACCCACGCAGGGAGCAGCACAACCACCTGCCCTTTCCCTGGATGAAGGCTCACTGCGGACAGGTCTGCTAGTGTCCTAAGCAACAATCTGGGGCTGGAAAAAAGAGCAGCCATTCGAGGGGCTGAGGCCCAGAATCCTGAGGAGATGCTGAAGAAGCCTTTATGTGCACACACGTGTCGTATACGTGTATGCATGGGGGGAGACAAAGGGAGCCTGACATCCCCAGGCCCCGGCCCTGATCTAGAAGAGCACTCATCAGGACCATTAGTGGCTGGTCAAGCCCCCTCAAACAGGGCCTAGGAGGCCACACCTCCCACCAGCTGACTGCGGGGCTGCTGGGAAGGGGCCCATGGTCCTGGGAACATTTATTTTGAAAACACAACTAACCTCGTCTGCACCCCTGACCTGGGGGTCCAAGGCAAGCAGAAAGGTTCACATGTAACAAGTATTCAGAGCAGCACCTTTGTGGGGGCAGAGACCCTGAAACATGAACCGGGGGCAGATCAACAACTTGTGGGAGGACGCTAGACCCCAAAGATGAGCCCCGAGGCTCCTGAGGGAAGCCCGGCTGGAGCACAAAGGGGGTGGGTGCGCGGTGTGGGGCACTGTGACTATGGGCAGAAATGGTGGTCATGGAAAAATAAAAGACATCAAAAGTCCACTTTACAAGAAACCTGAGTTCATAGGCAACTTCCCCTGGTTCAAGACTCTGTCTGACCAATTCCCCTTCCCTGACCTGCATGTCCTTTATGAGTCATTGGTGGGTCCCCAAGTTGGGGAACTTTCTCTTTGTGACCTATGAGGGGCATCCAATGGGAGTTTCTCCGAGTCCTTATGGCATCTGCCCATGTGACCCTGAAATCCCTTTCGTGGTGCCACCCCCCCAATCTTTCAGTGGTTTCTCTGTGGTTACCCTCTCCCACACCCCACACCGCCAGCTCCTCCCTATGCTGGAGGTGAGAATCCTCTTCCTGGACCCTGGCTCAGACCCTTCTCAGACCTCAGGGCCCCTTCCTGGGTGTACTACCTGAGAGCCTTTACTGCCCCTCTCCGACCCCTATTTCCTCATCCCAAAAGGAGGGGGCTCTGAGGCCCTTCCAGCTCCACGATCCCGTGATCTTCACGGAATGCCGTCCACACTCCTGGGCCTGGCATTCAAGGCCTCCACAGTCCGGCCACAGCTTTCGTCTCCAGCCAAGGACAGGAAGCCGTCTCCCCCCTCCGCCCGCCCTCCGGCCCAGCAGGGGATCCCGAGCCCTGCAGGCTGTGGGGGAGCAGAGCAGCAGCAGAGGACACACCCCAGGCTCACCGTCTCATAGTCCCGCAGAGCTGCCTTGAACTTGCCCAAGGCCATGTTGCTGGTGGCCCGGCGGTAGTAGCCCTTGATGTACTTTTTGTCCAGCTCCACAGCGCGGGTGGCATCGGCCAGGGCATAGCCATAGCACTCAGTCCGGAGGTAGGCCAAGCTGCGGTTGCCATAGTAGATGGCGTTGTTGGGGTTCAGCTCGATGGCCTGGCTGTAGAACTTGACTGCATTCTCATAGTCCTTGCCTGGAAAGGGTGGGGGAAGGAAAGAGGTGAGGCGCGCTCTCCTATCACCACGCAGACAGATAGGTGGCTGTGTTACCGGTGCGCCAGCCTGGATGCCCTTCTCTGGCGGTTCTGCCCCCCACCTGCTCCCTGAGCCTCAGTGTCTCCATCTGTAAAAGGAGGGGCCTGGATGAGACGGCCTCTGAGTTCCCCGATCTCATGCCTTCTTCACCCACTAGGTACCTCCTTGTCCTGATGGCCCAACAAGGCCAGCGGCCTCACCTGATCCCCCTGGTCTGTCGGAAAGTGTAAGTAAGCGCTCGCGACCCCCCACTCTCCTAGTCCCCTGTGTCTCCTCCCGCTGCTGGAAAGTTAGCTCCAGGACAGAGGGCAGACTTGCACCCTAACTCTCTGGGTCTCAGCACTGACCGTGGCATTCTGCACACAGCAGCCGGTTATGGTTGAATAGCTGTTGAAAGCACACACGCAGACACACGCGTGCACACACCTGTACATATGTATACACAGTCAGTCAGGCCCCCGCCTTCCCGCCCACCTTTACAATCCCAATCAATCAGGGAATTTGCTCCTTAGTGCACAGGCAGGCGTGCTGTGTCGGGCACAGACCCAGGAGGGATAAGGAGCTGCGCACCGGGGAGCTAGCTCAGCCACTTGGACCACAAGCCCTGATCTTCCTGGGGCTGTCTCTCATGGGTAAATCATGGAGATTGGGCTGGGTGACACTTAAGGCCCCCCCAAGACAACACACTCAATCATTGGAGGACATGCCAGCTATCCCCTAGTCCAGGCCTCCGGCACTAAGTTGATGTAGTCCTCACCTCTCATCCAGAAGACACACTATCTTCTGGGGGCAGGGGCCAGGGCCTACTGATAGCCTATTTCTTGGCCAACTTTGATGGAGCAGATGCTGCACAGGTAGAGGGGTGTGTGTGTGTGTGTGTGTGTGTAAATCAATGCACAATTATGAACTGGGGGAGGCACAGCCAGAGCTGGGGGTCTCAGTGGACCCAAAACTGAATGAGCCAGATCACAAAATCTGGGGTGCGGCGTTTCACTCTGGCCCCTCCTTCCCACTGTGATAGGCAGGAGAGAGTCCAGAAAAGGTCAGTGAAAAGGTGACGAGGTCTCACTTGAGGGCTGTGTAAGGAGCTGCTGATGTTTGGGTTGGAGGCTCAGGGGACTGGGGGGGATTTTCCTTCAAGCCCTGGAAAGACTGTCCTAAGGAAGAGAGAGAGCCAAGGCCTGATGGCAGGACTGAGGAGCACCGGGTGGGTGCTGGAGACTCAGGCTCAGGCTCGTCTAACATTGAATCTCTCCAGCCAACCTCAGAGGCCCTGGGGCCAAGGCAATTCGCCACAGAGCCTCAGTTTCCTCCTAGTAAAAAAGAGATAATGATGCCTCTCTCCAATTGCAAGGCTCCAATGAGGCAATGAACACCAACTCTCTGCCAGCCTCATGCCGTGACCCTGCGACAATTCCTGCCTATTTCTCCCCTGCCCTCTTCCTCAGTCACCTGTGGCCCCCCCAGGCCTCTGTCCTCCTCTGCTCAGGGTCCTGGATGCTGCCCCAGGGTGGCTGCCAGGGTCGCCTACTGTACCCCCCCAAGGTGGGCACAGCCTCTCTCCGTCCTGTCTGCCAAGCGAAGGCCGTCTTCCTCTCCCTGGCTGGCGGCAGCCCCACCTCCCATGGTGGCCCCTCTGTGCAGGCCTCTCCCTTCCTCTTTCTCAGCTGCCCCCCCTCACAAGGCATTGGGCCCAAGAGGCCTTCCTTCCTTCCTTGATTTCCACCTGCCCCAGGGCAGGAACTGAGTGACCTGTGCTTGTAGCTGGTAACCTCCAGGTGGGTGGAGACAGGTCACCCAGGATCCCTGCCTGCGCCTGTTTGCTGAAGCAAATGAGCCCACAGCAGTGCTGGAGATGGACACCAACACGAACGGACCGATCCCTCCTTCTCTGGGAGGACGCCCTCCAACTGAGGGTATTCAACTTGTGGACCAGTAAGTCTGAGAGGAGGAGTGGCTGGGACCAAAGAAAATGTCCTAGGGAAACCTGAGGGGGAGGAGGAAGTGGTTTCGCCCTCGGGGTTGGGCGGGTGAAATCAGGGAGGGCTTCCAGGAGAAGGTGACACCTAAGAAGGATTTCTTCAGGTGGAAATATGGAAGGAGTGTGGTGCAGGAGGGGAACCAGCTAATGCAGGGCCTCTAGCCTAGGGGCAGAGATAAGGGAAGGCCAAGGGTACCATGTATGCAAGGGGAGAGGCCTTTCCTGGTCAAATCAGCGATGGCACTGAGGCTGTGGAGGAAAGGGAGTGCTACCAGAACAGGGGAGACTGCCTGAGAAAACAGGGAGAGACTGGGGCAGAGGGCACATGAGGGCAGAGGGCAGGTCCTAGAGATGACCTTGGGCAACCACACTCACCTTCAGTCTCTGAATCTGTAAATGAGGGGGTTAAACTGGCCATCTCTAATGCCCTGCCTAGCACGGATGACTCTCGGAAGGTGGGGGTACAGCCGGAGGGGCACCCCCAAATCTGTCCCTGCAGCGGCTCCTTCCCATGTGGCTCAATTTCCTGTTGGGGTCTGATGCTAAAGGTCCCCCCGCCATGCACTATTATCTTAGAGAAAGTCCTGAAAACAAGTCAGAAAACCTTGGGGTTCCCCCTGGCTCTGCCTTGATTTGGGCAAGTCCCTTCTTCCTGGACCTCAGTTTCTCCATCCATAAAAGGGGAATTGGACAAGAGGGTCTCTTTCCATTCCCGTGTCCTCCTGGATCACCGCTCCCAGTCTTTTCCTCCCTAACAATCTCCCTCCTCCCCAGCAGCTCCAGTGGGGGCCACGAGGAGGGGATGCTGGCGGTGCCGTCACTCTGGGCATCTCCTTCCCTTCCAGTGGCTGTGGGGCAACCCCTGCCTCGGCCTGACTCTGAAGCTACGTGTGTCCCCTTCGGTTTCTACAGAAGCGAAGAATGTGAAAACTCAGCCATCTGGGCAGGCTCTCTCATTCCACAGATAAGGGCCTGAGAGAAGGGCAGCTGCAGGGCTGAGACCTAAAGAGCCCAGCTCAGTGTTCCGGGACAAAAGGACCAGAATTGGAGACAGAAGCCCTGAGTTCAAATGCTGGCTCAGCTTCTTACTGCCTGTGTGACCCTGGGCCAGTCACTTTCCTCTATGGGCCTCGGTTTCCTCCTCTGTAGAAACAAGAAGGCCCCATTAGAGGAAGGCCCTTCTCCAGAGCCTCTCCTAAGCCAGGCCTCAGGTCTGGGTTTTAGGGGTCACCCCCAGGGGCCCAGGCTCCTTAATCAACACAAGCCCCCAGGCTTGCTGCCATTGTCAGGCCTCTCCCAGCCATCCTCCTTCCCCACCTGCACCCTCCCTCCCATCCCCTTGGGCAGTTTGTCCTCATGGCCTGGTGGAGCACTTTTTGGCAGCACATAACCTCCCGGTAATCCTAACTGAACAGTCTCTCCTGGTCCTTCCCAGGCTCCCTACCTGGCCCTACTCTTCTCTCGGCTCCCTATCTGGCAGCACTTTCTCTCATATCTCCTTATGGCTCCCTCCCTGGCAGAATTCCACCCCCAAGCTCCCTATCTGGCAGCACTTTCCTCCTTATGGCTTCATTATAGCTCCCTATACAGCAAGGGTCTCCCCTCACACCTTCCCACGGCTCCCTATTTAGCAATCTCCCTCACAGCTCCCTATGTGGCAACCTTTTTCCCATGTCACTATCTGGCAGAGATCTCCTTATGTCTCTCTGTGGCTCACTATATGGCAACCATCTCCACACTTCCCCACAGCTCACTCTCTGGCAGCAGTCCATGCCGTCATATAGCTCACTATGTGGCAACTACCACATTTCCCACGGCTCACTATCTGGCAACATTCCTGTCCCCCCCATAGCTCACTATGTGGCAGCAATGTCCACATGGCTCACTATGTGGCAAACTTCCTCCAGTTCCCAAGGCTCACTATATGGCAAACAAGCTTCATATAGCTCACTATTTGGCAACCCTCCACGTTTCCTCATAGCTCACTATCTGGCAGCAGTTTCCTCAGGGCTTCATGTGGCTCACTATGTGGCAATCTTCTCCCCATTTCCCCATGGTTCACTATCTGGCCAAGATCTCCTGTCTCCTCATGTGGCAACATTCTCCCTGGGGTTCCTTATGTGGCAGCCGCCTACCCTAAAATCTCCCTATCTGGTAACGCCGGTCTCCCGTGTCTCCCCCATGGCTCTCTATCTGGCAGCGCCCTCCAGCCTCCCTCCTCCCCCCGCCCGCCCGTTGCCATGGCACCGCCCGTCCGTCCGGCGCCACCGCCCTCCCGCCAGCCCCAGGGGGCACCTTTAAAGTACTCGTTAGCCTGCGTCTTGAGCTCCTCGGCCCGCTTCAGGGTGCCGTCAGCCGGCGGTTCGTCCCGGGGGGGAGGCGCACAGCCAGGCCGCTCACCCTCCGCCATCGCCATGCCGCAAAGCGCGCCTACCCCTCCACCGCCACAACCCAGGCAACGGTCGCCGGCAACTGTCGTAAAACGCCCGCCCGCCCCTCTTCCTTTCCTGCCCTTCGCTCTGAGCGCCGGCCTCGCACCCTGACCTCCCGTGCGCATGCGCTTAGCCGGCTGGGTGGCCGCACATTCCCCTGGGGGAAGGGGGCGGGGCCTTGGCTGCTAACCATAGAGAACCGGGACGACCCGAGTGGCTAGAGCGGCCCCAGGCGTCCCGCGGGCCATTGAGAGACCCTGAGACTTCTAGAACGTCTGGAGTCGGCTCGAACGTCCTAAGAGGGGCTGTCCCCTTTTTGCTGGGGCCATTGCTCAGACGCGGACAACTGAGGCGGGTCGGAGGGATTTGCGGCACAGCGAGGCAGGGGCAAGAACGGGAGCCAGGGCTGGGACTCGTATGTCCTGGTATCTGCGCCCAGGGCTAGGGGGAATCCCGGAGGACTTCCTGGAGGAGTCGCTTTCCTCCCATTTATTTCTTTGTCCTTTCCCCGAGAGGTCATCCGTGCCTCGGGGACAGGGGCTGCTTCATTTCTGTCGCGGCTAGCAGCTCCTGCCTCCCCCAGCTGAGCTAGGCATCTCACCCCCTAGATTGGAACAGCCCCCCACCATGAGACCTCTGGATCATCTAGGACCGTCTCTGCCCCATCCAAAGGCCCTTCCTATTGCCTCTAGAGTAAAATGCAGACTCTGCAGCAGCGCCTGGCATTCAAGATCCTCCCCAATCTAGCTCCAGCCTTGCACTCCCTGGGCCAGGCGGATGGGTCTCAACCCAGCCTGTGATCGATCTCCAGCCTCAGTGCCTTTTCCTAGGCTGGCTGTATTTCCCCCTCCCTCACCCCTGGAAGACACTCCCATCTCTCTTCCAACTTCACCTCATCTTCTGACTCTTACAAGGACTCTTTACAGCCTTGTCAGCGCATTTTCCCCTCTGGTCCAATTATGTCTTAGCTTCTTATTTTATCTTCCACTTAAAAGTAATGCACGTTGTTGGTGGAGCTGTGAATCGGTCCAACCCCAAAACAATTTGGGCTTTTGTGGGGAGGAAAGTGACAAAATGTCCACACCCCGAGATTTCAGTGCTAAGACCGTCTGGCTTCTTTTTCTATCCCCAACGCTTAGTGCCTTACACATAGTAGGCATTTAATGTTTAGTCACTGACTGATCGATTGATCCCAAAGAGGGCAGAAAGGTTCCATAGGCACCAGAGTATTCATTCATAGCTACACTTTTTGTGGCAGCAAAGACTAGAAACAGAGGAGAATACCCCTCTTCTGAGGAAGCAGAAGGTACATGAATATGCTGGAGAGGGGTATGAAGTAACTGGTAGAAGCAGCAAATATGATTAATACAGAGAAGTCTAGGAAGATTTCTCTGAACTGATGCAGACGGAAGTCAGCTGATTTATGGCAATGGAAATGGGAAAAATAGTAGCCAAAATAACAACCAAAAAAAACCCAAACCCCAAATGCTTGGTAATTATAATGACCAAGACTGTACTCAAAGAAGAGTCAGAATGTTACCTCTCTCCCTACTTCTAGGCAGAAGTGGAGGACCAGGGATGTGGAATACTGAATACATACAACACCTGACTTGGGAGGCAGCTTATCATAATGAATAGAGAGCTGGGCATGGAGTCAGAGAGAAATGAATTTCATTCCTGCCTTAGATACTGTGTGACCCTGGGCTTCAGCCCCCACCCCCACAACCCAACGTATATTGAGACCCAGGAGTGAACAGACACACACACAGATGATTTGGTGTTTCCTTACACACAATGACTGACACAATGACACACATGAGACAACCACTTAGATTCGCATCTCCTGCCATTTAGAGAGCATGTTCTTCAAGTATTCTTTCTTCTCATCTTCACATCCTGGTGAAGTCCATCTTACAGATGAGGGCTGGAGCTATCTTTTGCCTCTTTTTGTAGCACTTAGCACAGTGCCTGACACAAAATAAACGCTTCCTGATTTATCTTGTGTCCCTGAGCTCCTGGAAGGGAGACACTGGTTACACTTTTTTCTCCCTGTCCCCAGCATCTAGGATGAATTCTGGCATGAAGCAAGCACTTAATACCTCTTTGATCAATTGACAACCACTAGCACTGGTAGTTTGGGGAGGAGGTGGGGAATTAGGATTATGATAACAAAATCAAGATGAGCATTTATTAAGCTCATGCTGTATACAGGTGTGAGAGATATTGGTGAAAACCTGACAGTTATATAAACTCTAGCTAGTCTTATTATAAGCAAATCCTTGCCTTGGGCAAAATCCATACGATCTCTGTGCCTCAGTTTACCTCTCTGTAAAAATAAAGGGGGGACTAGATCTGTGACCCCAGATCACACAATGGAAGAAGAGGCGTACCACACAGATCCAAGAAGACAGGAAGCCAACTATAAAGCAAAGAAACAACAAATCTCAGACGCAACCTACACAGACACACCCGACTCCACACAGATGGAGCCATCTGTGTGACATTAGGCAAATCACTTCCCTTCCTGAAACCTCAGTTTCCTCCTCTGTAAAGTGAGGGGGGATGGGCTAGATGACCTCCTAGGTGCAGCAGTTTGTCTCTGTCAGTCTCTCTCTCTCTCACACACATACACACACACACACTCTGAATAGAAGTCTGCAACGGAAGTTCTGGTGCCTTTCAGGCTAAAGGCTTTATTGGGGGTGCAGGTGGTAGTTACAGCCCTAACTCCCCAATTCCCCCCACACACATACACACTTCCACAGCTCCCTCCCCTGAGGCCTCTGACCTCCTGGGGAGAGCTGGGAAAAAGCCCTGGTCCTTACCCCACGGCCCCATAGCACCATCTGGTCAGACTCCTTGCCTCCCCAGTCTAGGGGGAGGGGATCTCCCAGGAAGGGGATGGTGGGAGGTTACCAGGTAGATTATGTGTGTCTGTGATGGGGGGGAGGAGGGGGAGTTTCTTGTCCCCAGCTCCAGACCTGAAAGATAGCACCATCGTGCAAACAGGGAAAAGGGGAGAGGGGATGAGAGGCAGGCATCACGGAGGCGGGATAGAGGAAGGGGTGTCCTGTGAACCCCCCCCTCCAACTCCGACCATCCAGGAGACCTGCAGCTGGAGCTGTGCGTGTGACTGGGCGGCCTGGAATTTGGGCTTGGCCCGAGGGGAGTGCCTCAAGTTCCCCACTTGGCCTGGGGCTGGGGAAAGTGGACAAAGAAGAGGCAGGGAGTCTGGAACCAGGATAGGGAGCAGGCCATGGAAAGACGCCAAGAGACTGGCCTTCTAGACCCACAGCTTTGCTATCTGGGGTCTCAGATAAGTCTCTTTCCCTCTGTGTGCCTCAGTTTCCTTGGATGTTAAATGAGAGTTGAATTGGTGGCCCCTAAGTGTCCCCTCCTAGTTCCCTCTTTTGGTGCCTCAAACCCCTTCCCCTCTGTGGGCCTCAGCTTCCTTCACTATAAATGGAGGCTCGGGAGACCTTTTAGGGTCACAGGTTCCTCATTTGTAAAATATAAACCATCTCTAAATTCCAAGACTCGTGGATTGGACAAGACACACCTCTTAAGTCCCCATCCCCACCAGCCCTGACATCTTCTGATTATGTGAAATGAAGGGGTGAAGTCTGGGAAGAGGGGCATCTGCTCAGTGACCCCAAAAATGGCAGAGCCAGAAGGGCCCTTATTAACTGCTAAATCCAACTACCTGCCCTCCTGGAAGGGGAAACTGAGACACAGAAAAGGCAAGGGAAACCAGACCAAGTCAGATAAGGGCCAGGGCTGGGGCCAGGGGCTAGGTTTGCTGACTCCCAGCCCAGGGTCTGCCTGCCGAGCCCGATTGTCTGGATGGAGTAAGGCCTGGGACGAGAGGCAGCTGAGGGGGTGAGAGCTCTGAAGAAGGAAGACTTTAAGGAGATGAAATATACAACTGGGGGCAGGAGGGGGGGGGGGAAGGAGTGGTCTGGCTTAAAGAGCCCCCAGGGAAACCTAGGGGGAAGGGTTCTGGTTTTGTATTCTCATCAGTTCTCCCCCACCCCCTCCCCGTACCTTTTGATTATAACAATTTTAAAGAGATCATTTATCACAAAAAGGGGAGGTTTTTCTCATCAATAAGGTGGTTATGTGTACCCCAGAGTTAAAAATAAAGCATGCTGTAGAAAAGATTCTTTGCCCTCCCCCCACCCTGAAAAACCCCCATTTATAAAGTAAACCCCTAAAAATATGGGTGAGGTAACTGTGTAAATAAATGAGCACCAAGAGATCCTGAGAGGGGGAGTGGGGTGGGAGGAGGGAAAGGGAAGGTCCCTGCCCTCCAAGGGGGGTGGTCACTGAGGGTTAGGAGGACCCTGCCCCTTGGGAGAGGTCTGGGACCAGTGGGAATGAGATGGGACTCCCCCCATCCCTGCTGAGAAGTTTGGTTGGCTCTCCCTGGGCCACCCACATCCCCCGAGACACAGGGGGGTAGGGTGGGAGGGGACAGTGAGGTAGGGCCCGGTGTGGGAAGGGGTGGGGAGGGGAGGGAGACACAGGTCCCTCCTCCCCTGGCCCCAGACCCCTCTATCCTGTGCGTAGGCTGCCGGCTTGGAGTGTGGCTAAGGTCCTGGGTGTGGGGAGAGAGGAAGGGGGAAGGGGGAAGGGGCTGGGGAGGGGTGGGGCGGAGAGGGGTGGGGCGGAGAGGGAAGTGGCTCAGGTGCCTGGGGTGAGCTCCTGAGGCATGGTCTCCTCCAGCTGAAAGGGACCCCTGGGCTGAGCTGTATCTTCATCCTCATAGAAAGAGAGCAGGGAGGTGGAGCCCAGGACTGTAGGATGAGCAGGAAGGGCAAAGTCAGGAACCCAGGAACACTCTCCCCCAGCCTTTGTCATGCAATAGCCTTAGTCTCTCCCAATTTCAATCTGTCCTCTGCTTCCTGGTCAGAGTGGTCTTTCTAAACCCCAGGTGTGACCACACACTCCCCTCCTCAATAAACTGCAGTGGCTCCCTATTACCTCCAAGATCAAATATGTAATCCCTTGTTTGGCTTTTTGTTTTGGTCAGGGCAGTGGGGGTTAAGTGACTTGCCCAGGGTCACATAGCTAGTAAGTGTCAAGTGTCTGAGGCCAAATTTGAACTCAAGTCCTCCTGAATCCAGGCCAGTGCTTTATCCACTTCGCCACCTAGCCACCCCCTTGTTTGGCTTTTAAAGACCCTTATGACAAGGCCCTTCCTACCTTTCCAGGCTTACACTTACTTGACTCTTCCATCCAGCGACACTGGCCTCCTGGCTGTTCCAGGATCAGGACCCTCCCCCTGCCCCCCTCCTCGATTTACACTAACTATCCCTCACGTCTGAATTCTCTCCCTGCTCACATCTACCTCTTGGCTTCCCCGACTGCTTTCAAGATTCAGCTCAGATCTCTCCTTCTGTAGGAGGCCTTTTCCATGCCCCAGGGATGAACATGTATGTATATTGTATGAACCTACATATGAACATATATGTAACTTGTCTGTTGTCTCCTCCCACAGAATGTAAGAGATAAAGTTGCTCAGGATCAGAGAGGATTTGGGGGCTGTTTGGAGGGTCTGGATACTCCCTAAGGATGACTATACAACTCCCACACTGTCTCCATCAGTCAGTCAACAAACATTTATGTAGTGCTTACTATCTACCAAGGGCTAGAGAGGCAAAATCAGTCCTACCCTGGGGGTAACCCACAGAATCCCAGTTGGCAGGAAGTTTAGAGGTCATCCCTCCTGGGAGGTACATTGGTTTTAGAATCAGGAGACCTGAGTTTAAATCTGGCCTCACACACCTACTAGCTGTGTGACCCTGGTTAAGTCACTTGATCTCTGCCTCAGTTTCCTCATATGTGAGGGGAACGGCTAGATGAACTCTAATGACCTTTCTAGCTTTGATTTCTATGATCTCTTCACTGAGACAGCCAGCCTTCACCTAAAGGTCTCCAGTGACAGGGAATCTGCTAACTCCTGAGGCAGCACGCTGAGCTGTGGGATGCCTCTGATCATCAGGAAATTCTTCCTTCTGCTGAGCCACCATCTGCCTCTCTGCAAATCCCCCCACTCACTGCTCCTAGCTCTGTCCTGGGGGTCAGGCTAGATTAGTCTGAGCCTCCCTGGAGTCAAACTGGAAATTCCTTTTAGGGAATCCATGGCATATAACCTGGATTAATTAGCCCAGGGCTTTCCTGGGCCCTTGCTGAAATGTCCCCTCCTGCCCAGAATCCTCTCACTCACCCATGGGCTCTTCAAGGTCCAGGAGCCTGGTATCAGCATCTGGTTGGGTGCCAGGGGTGGTCTCGCAACTCAGGAGAAAACTCTAGTGGGGAAGGAAGGAAGCAGAAATCAGTAAGTGCTTTCTGTGGCTCCCAGACCCAGTGTGTCCCTTCCTCCCTTCCCCCAGATGGCCATCCCTCTCTGTTCCCCACAGGCAGCTGGGTGATGTGGTGGATATCAGGAAGACCCTGGGCAAGTCACCTAACCCTGTTTGCCTCGGTTTCCTCATCAGCAAAATGAGTTGGAGAAAGAAATGGCGTACCACTTTGCCAAGAAAATCCCAAATGGGATCACGCAGTCAGACATGAATTAAAAAACAACCACGGGGGCAGCTAGGTGGCACAGTGGATAAAGCACCAGCCCTGGAGTCAGGAGGACCTGAGATCAAATCCAGCCTCAGACACTTGACACTTACCAGCTATGTGACCCTGGGCAAGTCACTTAACCCCAATTGCCTCATAAAAACCCAAAAAACAAAAACAAAAACAAAAAATGCTCGTCATTTGCTCACTGATGAGGCTTGAATGAGTTCTAGCTCTGATTCCCCCCCAGCCCTTGCTAGTGCCCCTCCCCCAACAAGTAACTTCGAATATCTTGGATACCAAGGCTTCTCCCAGTGGAAAGGAAGTTACTCTCTTTGACACTGAATATTAGCCTTTACAGAGAGCTTTAGGGTTGACAAAGTGCTTTACAAAAATCACCTTCTTTGGTCCTCACAACTCCAAGAGGCAAGCATTATTATTATTATTATGCCCATGTTTTAGGTAAGGGAACTGAGGTGAACTGAGGTTAAGTGACTTGCCTAGGGTCATACAGCCAGTAAGTGTTTGAAGCTAGATCTGAACTAAGGTCTTCCTGACTTCAAGCCCAGGGTTCTATCCACTGTGCTCCCTGGTAGCCATGGTAGGGCCTGCCAGGTTCTGGGTTCCAGACACACCTGGATTTCACACCTGCATCAGAATGAAGCAGCAGCAGAGAAACGGTCTAACATTATCATCATGAGAAGCACTTAGAGTGTATGATCTCATTTGAAGCCCACAACGATCCTGGGAGGGAGATACTATTATTGCTCCCATTTTAGAGATGGGAAAACTGAGAACTCCGGGGAAGCTACATGACTGAACCATGGTCATGTAGGTAGTCCATGTCAGATGTGGGATTTGAACCCAAGTCTCTCCTGACTCTGTCTAGTAATCTTCTCCCCATTGCCTCCATCACAGAAACATAAGGCTATCCATGGCGTAATGGTTGGAGTCAGGGCTGATAAATTCAGATCCTGGAGTCATGACTCAACAGCTGTGGGATTTTCTCCCTCTGGGCCCCACTTCCCTCCTGAGTCAACCGAATAGGTCAGCTCCATGATCCTTTGATTCTCTCCTTCAAGTCCCCCCAACCCCATCCCCTGCGCCCATATGGACGCCCCTATTCCCCAACCTACCAGGCTGAGGGGCGGCAGCAGAAAGTGTTCGGGTGCTGGGCTTGGGGATCGCTTGGGGGGCTTCACTCCTAGGGCCTCAGCTCCATTGTCCTCCTCTAAGCTCTGGGGCAGGGCCCTGCAGGAAAGGGAGAGAGAGAATTCAGGACCCCAGAGGCACAAACAGAGCAGTAAATATCAGCACTGGGAGTTGCAATCCTTTCCTCCCTTTTGTAAGGAGTCTTGACCAAGTATCTCAGATGTGCCCAGTCCCAGATCCATGTTAAGCACCAAGGGGAGAGGAATCAGTCTTGGTAACAAGGACTTCATCACTCAAGAGATCAGCTGTCGTTATGACCTGCACAAAATTAGATGGTAAGCTTCTTGAAGTCAGGGACTGTCTTTTGACTCTTTGTACCCCTAGTGTTTAGCATAGTGCCTGACATATGCAAGGCACTTAGTAAATGTTTATTGACTGATTAATCAAGGCTTTCACCCACATGGTTGTTGGCCTTCGTTCTCAGAGGACCAAAATGACATCACTATGTTGGGTTCAAGGTACTGTGTGTCCGACCGCGGCTGATCAGAGCAATTCAAGCTCAGAAGGCTCTACCACAGGTCAGCCACAAATAGTCCCCATGAACATTTGTTGTGGAGACGGCTCTAAATTTGTGCATCTCACGCTTCATTGGAGCTACTGTGGTTCTGCTTTGCTCATGCTGGGCAGGCCCGTGCCAGTGTCTCCCATGCCCAGGTCACCAAATCTGCAAGGTCAGGTCACTCCTTGAGGCACCTGTAAACTCCTGGGGGCGGGCAGGGGGGGGGCAGGCCCTCTTTCTCATTTGCTGGGAAATTATGGACGGCTTAACGTTCTTGCAGAGCATCTAAAAGATCGGTCTTTGGCCAGGTGCTAGGTAACATCTCTATCTCTCTTTGGAATAAAGGTATAGAAGTAACATTTATTTACAATGCCACACAGGCAGAGCGAACACACTGGGAAACTGAGTGGGGATCCCCAAAAGATCTCAACAGAACAGGTCCATGGGCCCAATCTTGGAAGACCAAGTGAAGTGGAGATCCATATAAAAATGTCTCCATTTTGGTTAAAAACAAACCAACTTTGAATCCTCAAGATGTGAAAGCGTGGTGGAAGCCTAAGGCTCTTCCCCTAGAAATTCAGACTAGCTTCGCCTTAAAAAGAGACTGCACTGGGGCAGCTAGGTGTTGCAGTGGCTAAAGCACCAGCCCGGATTCAGGAGGACCTGAGTTCAAATCTGGCCTACGAGCTAGCTGTGTGAATCTGGTCAAGTCACTTAACCGCCATTGTCCCACAAAACAAACAAAAAACCCCACAAAAAACAACAACGACAACAAAAAAAGAGACTGCACTCTAAGGGGCTCCCAAGTTCCTTGGTACTTGACAATCTAATGAATTCCAAACAGGAATAAATGAAGGTTTTTTAAAAAAAAAAAAGGGAAATGACATTTTTCTTGAGAATTAATGGCTCAGGGCTCTAAGGTTCTGCCTCTTAGCATGGCTTCCTGAGTACTGAGAGAGGGGAGGCATCCCAGCTTGCCCCTAGACCACCATGGGCAGCACTGAGTCTGGGGAACAGTACTAAGATGAATCAGATGTCCTTGATGAATCTCCTCCTTATCACTGCAGCTAAGAAAGCTGTATCCTGTTGACTGTCAGCTCTCCTCCAAGTTGTTTCCTTTCATTCAACATCTCGGCACTCATTCTGATCTGATTCCATGAGATATCTAATAGATACATACATACATACACACACACACACACACACACACACACACACACACACACATATAGAGCAAAGAACTGGTCACTGGAGACCGTGTTGAAATGAATGGAAAGAACAGTGGTCTTGAGTCAGAAGGCCTGAGTAAAGATATTAAACTGTGTGACCCTGGACAAGTGTCCAAACCCTTCTGAGCCTCAGTTTCCTAATCTGTAAGATGGGCTGAATAGTCCCACCATTGGTTTAAGGAAGTACTTCTTGAAAAATAAAACATGTTTTAGCTGTATGAGTCATGGTCATTCTCACGACGTCACTCCCCTGCTCAGATGTCTCTGAGTGGCTCTCTATTACCTTTGGGATAAAGTACAGACTCCCTCAGAACACCCAGCATTCAAGGCTGACCACCTTCTGGATTCCAGGTACCGTTCCACCCTTAGAAGCCACGACTTCACTGGATAAACTCTAGGTTTCGATCAAACTAGTCTATGTGACATCTCATTATCTTGTCCTATCCTCTACCACCTCCGTGCACTTATCTAGGCCAGGACTTCTTAAACTTTTTACACTCATGACCTCATTCTTGCCCAAGAAATTTTCTTTCTTTCTTTCTTTCGTGAGGCAATTGGGGTTAAGTGACTTGCCCAGGAGCACACAGCTAGTAAGTGTTAAATGTCTGAGGTTGGATTTGAACTCAGGTCCTCCTGACTTCAAGGCCGGTGCTCTATCTACTGCGCCACCTAGCTGCCCCCTTGCCCGAGAAATTTTTACATGACCCTGGGTGTTTAGGTATATAAAATAGGTAGTCAAATCAAACATTTACTGCCAAATTTTTCTTGACCCTCACATTCAGTTACATGACCCTGTGTGGGTTTGAGACCCATAGTTTAAGAAGTTTTGATTTAGGCCATGGCTGGCCCCTGTCTCTTTCTTCCCTTCTTCTAGCAGACAGCCTTCTACTTGCTTCTGGTTCCAGGCTCAGGACCCACCCTAATCACCCACACTTCAAAGGGCTTCCCTCTTCCTCCTCAGATTGGCCTAGAGCATCTGTTCTTCCCCACCCCTCCCCCCCATTCACATTCTATCTTGTACCACACTCATTTATTTTTAGGCCATCATTGTCTTGCTTCCTAGTAGACTGTCCTGGAGGGCAGAAAAAACAATGGCCGTCATTTTCCATTTATGTCCCCCCAGGATTAAGAGGGATGGGAACTAGACCTGAGATCTCACAGATGAGGAAACTCCTCTTACCAAGGCAGGTAGGCATCTTCTCCACAATTTATTGTCTTAAGAGAGATGCCTGGGGGTGGATATTGAGAAGTCAAGTGACTTATCTGCCACTATCCCCATAGAAGGTCCTTTTTTTTTGGGGGCAGGGCAATGAAGGTTAAGTGACTGGCCCAGGGTCACACAGCTAGTAAGTGTCAAGTGTCTGAGGCCAAACAGGTCCTCCTGAACCCAAGGCCGATGCTTTATCCACTGTGCCACCTAGCTGCCCTCTCCATAGAAGGTTCTTAATAAGAGTTAATGTAATCTCGGGATACACTAAGAGGCAGAGGAGGAGAGAAGAAACAAGCATTTATGAAGTGCCTATTACATGTCCAACACTGTGATAAGCACCCAACAGATGTTAGCTAATTTTTCTTGCATTTACGGTCTTTGAAACATGCTGATAAGCTGGAGAGTGTTCATTATTATTATTGTTCTGATGAATGTGGTTCTCAATATAATTGGCTTCCTTTGTAAGGTTTTATGCATTTTGTTTTTTATTTTGTTTTTTTTTTTGCGAGGCAATGGGGGTTAAGTGACTTACCCAGGGTCACACAGCTAGTAAGTGTCAAGTGTCTGAGGCCGGATTTGAACTCAGGTCCTCCTGAATCCAGGGCCGGTACTTTATCCACTGCACCACCTAGCTGCCCCTTTTATGCATTTTAACAACACAATTCTGAGATGAGGTCCCTGGGCTTCTCCAGACTGGAGACAATCTAGGAGCCAGAAAGGGTTAAGAATCCCCCAGAAGGAGGAAGGGCCTTGAGCCCGAGTCATGCAGGGATCAGCTGAAAGAAGGGGGCACCTTTGGCCTGGAGAAGAGTCTCAGGTTTGGAGGAGGCCATGACTGCCCTCTTCATGTACTGAATTTGGAGTGGAGGATGGGTTAGATTCCTTCTCCAGGGTCCCAGGAGGCAGAACCAGGAGCAAGGAAGGAAGTTGGGGAAAAGCAAATTTAGAGTCGGTGTCGGTAAAGACATCAGAGCAAGGCCAAAGGCCCTGCACCCTGAGACAGTCAGGTGGTGGCTGTTGGATGCCCGACTGCTCAGCAGATGCCCAGGCGTGGGCTGGCCCGGAGGGTGGCCCAGAGCCCCCTTCCACCTCCAAGCTTTCCTATATGCAGAGATCTCTAGATCACAAGATGTAATACCAGAAGGGGGACCCTAGATATTATCAGGTCCTACCCACCATCCCCTATGCCTTGTTTTACAGATGACAAAGCTGAAGCCCATAGGGGCTTCTCAGAAGGGCAGAATGTGGTAAATACCCGTGAGGGGCTCTGGCTAATGAGGGGTGGGGCACCACATAAAAGGGGGCTGGGGGTGCTCAGGAGAGAGTAAGTTGTGGTGGTAGAAAGAGCCCTGGTCTCAGAGGGGGAGAGACCTGGGTTACAGCCCTTGGCTTTGACACTCACAAGCCATGTGATCATGTTCCTCTGAGGGCCTCAGTTTCCCATCTGTAAAATGGGATAATTATACTTCTATTATCCACCTCAAGGTGGGGGAGGTGCAGTCATTCATTCATTCATTAATATAATTCACATTGAATTAAGTTATTAACCTACCACATGAAGAACAATTGTTCCTAGGTTCTGGGATAGTTTAAAATTAGGTAAGATTTGGTTCCTACCCTCAGACAGCTTAGAATCTATTAGGAAGAGGGAGACACAAACAACTATAATCTACATTATTAGACACAGATTGAGAGTTGGAAAGGATGTCCAAACCCTCTCTCTTTTTTTTTTTTTTGCAGGGCAAATGAGGGTTAAGTGACTTGCTCAGGGTCACACAGCTAGTTAAGGCATCAAGGTGTCTGAGGTTGGATTTGAACTCAGGTTCTCCTGAATCCATGGCCCAGTGCTCTATCCACTACGCACTTAGCTGCCCCCCAACCCTCTCATTTTACAGATGGGGAAACTGAGGCAAACAGGGTTAAGTGACTTGCCCAGGTTTATACAGCTAGTAACTATCTGAGGCTAGATTCAAACTCAGGTCCTCCTGACTCCTAGGGCAAGCACTTCTATCCACTGCGCCAGCTTGCCAATTTAAATTGGGGTCCTCTATTTCCAAATGCAAGGGTCCCAATCTCTCCCCCTCGTCTTTCCTAACTTCTGTACTCCATCCTCCCTCACTCTTCCGAGCTCCACTGGGGAGCTTGTGTCTGCAGGGTGGGTCCTCTGGCTCAGTCGTGGGTCGCTCCCCCACCGATGCAGAGCAGAGGACTCTGGGGGTCGGGGTGACAGGCCGTGGAAGCTTCGGGCACGGGGACGAGGGGTTGTTCCTAGACACCTTCGGGGGGCCCTAGTGGGCTGCTCACTGGTGGTTGAGCTGGAAATCATCGTCCATGGAGATGTAGGGGACAGCATCTCTAACTCTAGTGCCTCAATGTCCTGTGCAGAAGAGAAAAGAAGCCCCTGTGAGAGACCCTCCTTCTCCTGGAAGCTTCTTGGCCCCAGATTGAGACAAGTCCCCAGGGAGCCAGCCAGAACTGGTTCTGAGCTTGGGGAGACCCACCATCCTCTCATGAGTCACCCAGAAAGACTGGAGGACCCCACACCTAGAGCTGGCAAGGGTCTCAAAGACCATCCAGCGATTCCCCCAAATTTTTATAGAAGCAGAAACTGAGGCCCAAGAGGTTCACAGAATTCCAGGAGCATAGATGTCAAGCTGGGAAGAGACCTCAGAAGTTCTCTAAGGTACAGGTATCCCAATTTGCAGATGGAGAAACTGAGGACAACTCTGGTGCTTGGTGACAGAGTTGGTTTTGAACTCAAGCCTTTGCTCCCAATTCTACAACTTCAAGCTGCATCTATCATGGAATGCTGAGCTTTGGGGCAGGAGCCCCGGGGGCCAAACCCCACATCTGCCTTCTGAGACCCCGAACATTCCTTCTCGGGAGTGGAGTTCTCTTCCCTAGAAAAAGGGATGCTCTGATGCCTGAAGCACCTGCCCATCTCACGGAGCCATCTCTGAGGCTCGTATGAATTCATGTCCTCCTGACAACCCCATGGATGGGTCTTGAAGGGACCAGGCACCTCCATTTTATAGGTGAGGGAAACTGGTGAGCCTAAGGGACTAATTCAGGGTCACGCAGGACTCTACAGAGTGGGTCTCTCTGCTCCATCCAGCTACCTCTCTTTTTTTCTTTTTTTTTTTTGTGGGGCAATGGGGGTTTAAGTGACTTACCCAGGGTCACACAGCTAGTAAGGGTCCTGAGGCTGGGTTTGAACTCAGGTCCTCCTGAATCCAAGGCTGGTGCCTTATCCACTACGCCACCTAGCTGCCCCCCCCCCCCCCCCCCCCCCAGCTACCTCTCAAGAGCTCAGGAGGAATCAGAAAAATCTGAGTGGATAGAAGAGCTGTCACAAAGCCCAAGCACCTCCAATCCTCATTGCATGCAGATGCTGCCTCCTGCTTTGTACACAGTGCTAAGAAGACTGGGGGCCCATGACATTGGGAATGGTGAACTGAAGGAGAAAGGAATGGTGCTAGAGGCAGGCACCCAGAAAACAGCAAGACATGTTAGCCAGGAAGGAGATGGAAAGCACAAGACCCAAGAAAGGAGGCAGCCTCCCTGCCTCCCAGGCTCTGAGTGCAGGGGGGTCGGTCCGAGGGCCTCATAGAACTAACTATAGGATAGGGTGATAACAGTAACATCATGGGGCATGATGGCCAGAGTGTGGAATATAAAGGCTGGTTCAAAACCCAGGACCTCGGCATTGGAAGGCACCTCCAAGACCATCCATGATAAAGAACCCCCACTATTATAACCCTTACAGCTCAACCAGCTGCTGGGTAAAGGCCTCCAAAGACGGGGAGCTCACTACTTCCCCAGGTGGCCCGTGCCATTCTGGGGCAATTCTCAGTCACCCCAAGCCTCTTCTCTGCCTCTCCCCACACTGCTGTTCTCCACTCTGGGCCGTGCAGAAGGAGGCTAACCCCCCACCCCTCCCAGAGGGAGCCGTCTGTTCTCCAGGCTTGAACGTCCCTCGTCCCAGCGGCCCAGGTAGCGGGGAGGGAGCTAAGAAGGCAGCACGGGGGATTCTCGGCTTGTCCACTGACTCCCTCTGGCGTCTGGGGCCCAGCTTCTTCATTTGTCCAGATGGGGCTGAGTGAGGAGGAGGATGGAGGCTGACGGCCTCCCTAGGCCTGGGCCCTTAGCCTCTGGATGAAGCCTATGAAACGACGATCTCTACCACACTCCAGACTGGCTCCAAGAAAACTCCCAGGGCACCCCCTTTCTTCACTAATCCACCATTCTGGGTGCCCCCCACGGGACACCACCTGCTACCACCACCCCCGCCCCTCACCGGGGTCAAATGCCATTCCCTCCTGGGAGGAGTCTGGGCAGGAAGTCACTACTTCAGGCTTCAGGATTCCATCCAAGCATGTTTTCTTTCCTTCCTCAGGCGCTACTGATTGCTCTGGGAAAGTCTCTTGACCTCTCTGGGCCTGGGATGTCTTTTCTATAAAATGAGGGTCGGTTGGACTAGATGATCACTGAGGTCATGTTTTGGCTCTACATCCCGTGCTCCTCCTTCATACACGGCTGTGCTAGATGGGGCACAGTAGAGTCAGGAGGCCCTGAGTTCAAATCCTGCCTCAGACAGGCACTCATTGAGGGACCCTGAGCAAGTCACTTTTCCTCTCCAGTCCTCAATTTCTTTATCAATAAAATAAGGGTGTCAGGCTTGAGGGCCTCTAAGGTCCTTCTTCCGATTCTAAATCTACACCCCGGGAAAGGAACTTGGCAAATACCATTTCTATATCGCTCGCCCCCATTGTGCACAGGAGGAAATTGATGTCGAGAGAGAGAAGAGATTTGTCCAGTCAGAGAAAGGAAAGAAGCCGGGGACTCGGACAGGGTACACAGGCCTATCCCAGCCCCCCAATCTGGCCCTACCTGCTCCATATCTAGAGTTTCCACAGCCTCCGGGGGCTTGCCAAAGCCAAACATTTTGTGTACGTTTTCCATTTCCAGGAGTAGGCCATTTGGAAGATCAGCCTGTGGGGGAGATGAAGACAAGGCAACGGCTGAGTCCAGAAGTCTGTCAAGTGAGGGCACCTGGCATCAGATCATCTCCAAGGCTGGGTCCATCTCTGCATGCCAGATGGGATGGGAAGCCCAGTCCAGCCAGGAATGGGGAGTGGGAAGCCAAGCAGCAAACAGTGGGGGAGGAGCTGAACCTCCAGAGGCTGACCCCAGACCGCTCCATCCAGGGGTCAGCAAAGCCCCGTGAAGAGGTCAGAGTGGGGTACCCAGAACTGGGTCGTTCAGTAATGGAATCTTTGGAAATGGTTTTCTGTTTTTGTAATATTCTTAGTAAATACCAACAGATAGGAACACTTCCATGGACAAAGAAGAAAAGAGAAAAATGACTATGTCTGAAACTGGGAATCTCAAGGTCAAAGGCTCTGGGGAAGAGGGAGCCAAATGTCAAGGTCAGTCAGCCCAAAACCTAGGAGAAGAAAAGCCTTGCCCCTTGCCCTGGGAGGCGAATATCAAGTGGATCATCCTGTTTCGAGACCGGGGACCTAGGAATCACCATGGCAGGCAGGGAATGGGAACTTAAGGGGTGGGAGAGGTCACAAGTCAAGAAAGGACAAAGGTTAGAGGTTAAGTCCATATCTACCCTGGGGTTAAATGTGTTAGTGAGTGGAGAGTATATCAATACCAATGACAATACAGGGGATGAGGGAAGAAGATTCAGGAACATATCATTGTAGAGCTAGAGAGGGCCTTAGAACAGGGAATGTCAGAGCCGGGGGGGGGGAGGGGAAACCACAGTTATATAGCACCCATCTACACCAGGGCACTGTGCTAGGGCACTTTCAAATAAGTTCAGCCGATCCTCACATTGCTTTTTGGATTATACCCCATTGCTCGCTAGAACAGTACACCCAGAAAAGCAGCCTTGCCAGGTGTGGTGATTGGCCCAGGAGGCCTGCATACCGGTGGGGGGCTTCGAGGACGCTCTTTGGCTGGGGGTCCACTGGGGATGGCGGCAGCAGCAGCAGCAGCAGGGGCAGGGGTGGCCCCGTCCAGGATGGGAGCCAGGAGGCACCGAAGGTCTGGGCTGCAGAAGCGGCGAGGGTCAGCGGCCAGAATGGCCTCACTCAGAGCTGGGGGCTTCAGGAAGGCAAGGATCCTGGGGCCGGGGGTATCTGTGAGATATGTCCTGGGCTGGTTACATGGGGTGGGCTGGGGCAGCTGAGGGCCCGCCCCAGTGTGGGGATGGGATTTGGGGCGGGGGGGCGGGCAGGAGGCTGGCCTGGATATTATAGGGAGGGGGAGGAGAGAGAAATCCTGACTCGGTGTCTGAGAATCAAGGGAGTGAGCTGCCTAACCTAGTTGAAGAAACAAGAAGGTAGAGGGTCCTCCTGGGAGGTCGCTGGATCTTGGGGAGAGGAGGACAAAGGGAAGGGGGGGGAGGGCCCTGGGGGCCATGGAGAGCCTGGAGGCCTTCCTGGAGGAGAGGTGAACTAACAGGTGAGTGTCAGAGGTCATTCCAGGCAGGCATAGGGGTGGGGGGCAGGAGGGGCTATTGCTGGAAGGACATGGGCTGGATACTTGGCTGAGGGGCACGGGTGGGATCCTGGGATGCACAGGAGCCAAGGCAGTGGGCAGGATGCCAGCCGTGATGGAGAAGGTGAGACAGCCCATGAGCCTCCCCCCTCTCCTCTCTCCACCTCCCAGTCTCCTTGGCCTCAGTGCCCCATACCCAAGCCGTCTCCGAGACCCTGAGGGTTCTTCTCCGAGGGAGGCCCACGTTCGGTGGATCGGGCGGGCCGGCGGCTTGGCTGCTCTGTCTGCTCCAGGGATAGCACCACCCCGGTCTCCTCTACCCGGCTGGAGGGAGTCAGGATGGGGCAGAGGGGGGAGGGGGTCAGGAGAGGGAGAGCAGAGCTCTCTCATCCCCTGCAGCCCCCCCCAGCCTATTATAAGAATTGCCCCAGGGGTGATATCCCAGCTCTCAGGACCCCATAGGCCTAAATGGCTTCATACAGAACCACGCCGGAGCTGGAAGAGACCACTGAGTTCTCCGCTCCCTTCGTTTTACAGCTGGGGGGAAACTGAGGCTCAGAAGGGGAAGGAGGCTTCCCAAGAGAAAGGGGCAGGCGCCAGATCTGAAGCCAGGTCACCTGACCCCCAGCACAGGTGTCCCCTCCCTCCAGTATAAGGGGCCTCGCCTTCGCCACCACCTCCCCCCTCCCTCTCCCCCAGGGGGTCCCGCTCCCTTCCCTTGCCCCATACAAGACCTCAGCACAAAATGGACACAGACAACGCTTTCGCGGCTGGGGACCTCGGCCGCCTGATATCACTGTGGCCTGGGTCTGGGTCAGGGGAGTAGCCGCCATTGCGGGCCAGGAAAACGAACTGCCCGGTCACAGCCTGGCCCTTGCTGAGCACTAGGGAGGGCAGAAGTGGTGGGGGAGGGTCAGGCAGAGGTGGGGGGCTCGGGGTGAGGGTGGGGGGCTCGGGGCGGGGGTGGGGGGCTCGGCAGAAGGGTAGGAGGCTCCCAGGCAGCCAGGGAGGAAAAGGCTTTCAGACGGGCTGGGGGCAGGAGACCAGGGCTAAGAGCCCCTCCCGCCACTGTGGCAGGGCCGGGGGAGGGGAGGGTGTCTCTAGGGGTGCTCACAGGTGTGGATGCTCTTGCTGACGGCATCTGAGTCCAGGGCATGGATGTACTCGTAGGCTGAGCAGCCAATCAGATCGTCTGGACTATAGCCCGCCACTTCTGAAATCCTGGGGGTAGAGAACATGGGCCCTGTCAGTCCTGACTTGCTCTAGCCCAGAATCCTGAGAATGGGGGACTGGCCCAAGGGGAAGGAGGGGAGAGGACAGGAGTGTGGGGAGGGCGGAGAGGATGGGGGAGGGGATGCTTGGAAGGGAAGGGACTAAGTAAAGGGGAGAGGGGGGAGGGAGAAGCAGAGGAAGGGGTGGGGATGAGCACAGATCTGGGGCAATAGAGAGAGGAGAGGGGGTAGGAGGGAAGGGAGCTGGCTTGGGGGGTGCAGTACGTGGTGCCAGGCAGGAACCAAGGACAGACCTCTCATCGCAGTGAGTGAATTTCATGTCCAAGCTGTGCCGACTGAGGAAGGGCCCCACGGCCCAGGGGTGGCTCCAGGCTGCTGGGGTGCGGGGATGCTTCACAGATCAGACAAGGCAACGGAGGGGTGGCTCAGGCCCGGGCCCCCCACCCGCAGAAGGCTCCGAAGGTGGGCTATAGGCCCTCATGTGCCCCGTACAGTGCAGAACCTGGTGTGTGGAAGGGGTGGGGATCAGCGGCAGACAGACTGGGTCTTCCCTGCTGCAGGCATGCTCTGCCTACCTGCCCAAGGCCAGGGGCTTTGTTCTACCCCACCCTGTACATTAGGTGTCCTAGAGATGCTGAACTCTATAGCCCCAGCCTCTGGTTCCCCTGCACTGCCCCCTGTACCTCTGCCCCTCAGTTTCTCAGACGGGCCCCCTGGTTTTCCCTATACTTGGGCACCGACACAAAGGATCATAGATCTATGGATGAAAGGAGCCCCAGAGGCTATTGGTTCAACCTTCTCCATTTTATAGATCAGCCAACTGTTCAGCCTAGAGAAAGAAGTCCTGATGCCTGCAGACAGCCCGCCCTAGCCCCCCAACTTCCCGGAAGGTACTCTGATGCCCCTTCCTCCCGCCCCACCTTCCCTCTGCCCCTTGCTTCCCTTGGGGACAGCTCTTTAGAAACTCATTGTCCTAGTTTGTGAGCCCCCTGAAGTCGCCCCCTGTGACACACTGTCAGTGGTGTCCTCAAGCTCCCAGGAGCCTCTGAACCTGAGTGACTGGATCCCTGCCCTAACTCCCCGAGACCTTTGCCCCAGAGACTCCTACCTCCCCGAGCGGTCCCTCTTTGCCCCAGGGCTCCCCATGTCCCAGCCTCCCCTGGGCTTCCTGGGTCCATGGGACCCCCTCCTTGCCCCTGGAGGCCCCCTACCTGCCAGGTGCAGCGTTGAGGTTAAGGGTGGCGTCCGCGCTGGTGAGGGTACTCTTCATCCGGGAGGGAGGAAAACTCCGCTCTGGTGGGTGCCTCCAGTTTCTTCTTGGATAGGCCTGGGGGAGGGTGGCAGAGGAAGGACACAGAAGGCATTAAGCTCCCATGGGAAGTGGTCTCCAATCCTGGGGAACAAGGGCTTTCTGTGGCCAGGGCTGGATCCCCCCTCCTCAAAGAGGGTCTTTTCCCCAAGTGCTCCCTGATCTCACACAGATCAGGCCCAGGCCCAGGGAGGCTCTAGGTCACACAGGTGAAGTTTCAGAGTAGGATATGAACCCAGACCCTCTGCTTCCAGGGCCAGGTGCCTCCCCATTTTCCCTGCCCGTCGCTTCTACCCAAGACCCAGGATGGGGGTGGGGCAGTCCTGAGGTGGGGGAGAAGCCTTTGGGATGTGCCTCCCTAAGGGTAGGTCTGTGAGTTCCCCCTGGGATGGCAGAGAAAGGATTCGGAAGGTTGGGGATAAGAGCCAGACCTGTGAAAGGGCTCACCCTGCCTGGGTCAGGACATCGTGAAGCTCCTCCTGGTCACAGGGATGGACAGAAATCGAAGACACTGTGTCCAATGAGCTCTAGCTACAGGGAGGAAGGTGTTGTGGGCGGGGTCCTGCTGGCTTTCCCCAACCTCAGGACCCCACGCTCCTGGAGGTAAGTGACAAACCATACAGCCAATTCCCTCCTGGGCTCCGGCCTGGGCTAGGCCCTGGCCTTTGGGGTTTTTTCCTTCTGGCCCCGACTTCCCTTCTAACACCCTGGCTCCGATATCATCCCTCCCAGGTGCAGAACCTCCCTAGGGTCATCACCCCAGCACCCAGCATCAGGGAGATGAACATAAAGACGGGCAGAGAGACAAGCTCAGAGTTGAACCTGAAGGATATCTCATCCAGCCCATTCCTGAGCACTGAGCCCTTTATAACATCCAGCCTCTGAATTCCTCCAAGTGATGGGGAACTCACTATTTCTCAGAAGCTGAGAAAAGGAAATGTTGTTAGAAAATTAAAAACAAATATGGGCCCACCCTATTTCTGACTTGCTGTGTGACCGTTGGGTGAGTCACTTCCCCTCTCTGGACTCCCCCCTTAAAATGGAAGGGTCCAGAGTCAATGATCTCTAAGGACCTCCTAGCATATGGTCCACATCCCAGCCCAAGGGGAGCAGTGCTCACTTGGCTCAGCCCTAGGTGTTTGCTGACATTCTCAGACAGATAGGCCATGTCCCCCTCGGCCGTCAGCACCATGACAAAGCCATCCAGGGCCTTCAGGTAGCAGCGTCCAGTGGCTCCCCGGACCCTGCACCAGCTGCTGAAACCTCGCTCCAGTCCCTGGAAGGAGAGGCACAATGAGTCCCAGGACCCCGGCCTCCTCCATGTGGGTAGCTCAGAGCTTACAGCTCTGCCCACTCAAGGGCACTGGGGCTCCCTGGGGGCGAGAGGGCTGAAGGAAAAGGGGAGAACTTTCCCAGGGGCCGCCCTGGGCCAGGGTCCTCTCAGGGAATGAATGTCTGAGGAGCCTCCAAGCCGCCCCTTCCTGCTGCAGCCCTCACCTGCTGCACAGAGGCGGTGCATCCGAAGGTAGCTGATGGTGAGACGCATGATGGAAGCCTTGTCCAGATGGGCGCTGACCCCGGCGAGCGAAGGGCAACGTGTGGGCAGCAGCTGGTATATGCACCTCGGTCTCCTGGCTCCGGCGCTTCGGGCTGCATCCCGGGACTTCTCCTTCCGAAGTTCTGGGGTGGACCTGCCCGGGAGGAGGGGATGGGATGAAATGGGAACCCCAGCCCCCAAAGACCCCAAGGGGTTTTGGCCCACAGGAGACCCAGGATCTGAGTGGGGGAGGAAGGAGAGAGGAGATGTTGGGCAGAATTCTCTAGAGACTTTCCCTGAGGGCTGGAAGCAGCAGCCCTTCCCAGCTCTGACATTCCCTGTTCTAAGGGCCTTCCCACCTCTAATAGTCTATATTCTAAAGGCCCTCCCAGCTCTGCCTTCCTTCTTCTAAGGGTGCCAACCCCCTATCCCCATCTCCTATTTCTGTCTAGGGTTCTTTCCAGTCAGTTGCTAGGGCCTTCCCTTCCAGTTCTGACAGTCCATGTTTAAAGTCCCCCCTCCCCCATCGATATTCTCTATTCTAAGGTTCTTTCCAGCTCTGACATTCAGTTCTAAGAACCCTCCCACCCAGCTCTGACGATTCCCTTTCTAAGGGCCTTGCCACATCTAATATTCTATTGCTAAAGGCCCTCCCAACTCGACATTCTCTGTTCTAATCTTCCCCCAACAGTTCTCTGTTCTAATCCCCTGTCCCTCGACTCGGACATTCGATAGTCTTTGTTCTAAGGATCTTCCTAAATCTGATGTTTGACTTCATTCGTCTCCCCAGACTGGCTACCTGCCTCTGTTCCTGTACATGCCACCTGGATTCCTGGCTCCTCTCCCTGTCTCTGCCTGTGCCACTCTGCTCCCTGTACTCCCTGTCCCCCCTGGCCGGCCCGGGCCCCTTCCACACCCTAACTTATCTGCTGGTTTACTAGACCAGGAGAGGTCCTGCTGCTGGCGGCTGAGCCAGGTGCCCCGGGGAGGGACTGAAGCATAGCAGAAAGGGGTTAAAGGTCTCGGTCCTTGGGAGGAGGGGTGCGGGAAGAGGACACTTCTCCTGTGGAACTCAGGAGAGGCCTACCTGGCTCTTTTGCTCTGCCTTAGCAGAGCCAGGAGTGAGTAACAATATAAGGGCTGGGATAAACCAGCAAGACCAGCCCCCTCATCTATGGGGTAGGTGGGAAGCGGCTGGGCTTGGTGGATGGAGGGACTGGGCATGGAGTCAGGCAGACCTGAGTTCAAATTCTGCCTCAGATACTTACTACCGGCACATTATTTAATCTCCCCCCAAACTCGCTTCCTTAGCTGTAAATGGGGACAACAAGAGCACCTTGTTGTGAAGATCAACTGGGACAGTCTATAAAGTGCCAAAGTGCTGAATGTCTGCTATCATCATGGGTGTTGTCACTGTCACTGGCATCACCACTGTTATTACCTGTAACCCCCTTGTAATCAGTGTGACCAAAGAAGCTCAGAAGGGGCTCAGAATGAGCTTACGGCATTGGGTTTCTACCTGGAAAAGGCCTTGGCTCTTATCTAAAGCAGCCCCCTGAGTTTACAAGATGGGGAAACTGAGACTTGGAGAGTAGTAATAAGTTGTCCATGGGTGCAGAAATAATAAGGAAGCAAGAGCAGAGTTAGGGTGCACAGCCTGGTCCTCGGATCCCCCAAATCAAGTGCTCTGCAGGGCAAGGGCACCCCAGGGCCCCACCCTTTAGGTGCCTCCCTCAGGAGTCAGGTACTACTTCTTCCTTGGTCCAAGGGGGTGGGGACACTCTGCCTTAGAGCCAGCAGCAGGGCAGGCCCCAGGGGAAAAAAAAGCCTTTTTTCCCACTGGTCTGGGATCACTATAGAAAGGGGGTGGGCTGGGGGCCTCCCATAGCCTGAAGTAGGTGGGGCTGGGAGTTCCAGCTGGCTCCCCCTCCCCTCTGCGGTGGGCGCCAGGGGGCCCCCAGTCCTGGGAGGACATTCTGTTCTGTTCTGACTGTTTGTTTTCCTGCCCAGAGGGTGGGGGTGGGAGGGACAACCAGAGCCAGGGGGGCCCCAGACAAGCCGGAACAGGGGGGAGGAGGGAGGAGGGGAGGAGGGAGGACCCAGAGCCTGGAGGCCCTGCCTCCTCTGGCAGCTGCGGCCCGGCAGGGAGGAGGGGCACCCCACAACCAGAATGAGAAGGGCTAGACTGAGAGTCAGGCTCTGGGTTGGAATCCGAGCTTGGCCACCTTCTTGGTACCTGAGCGACCTTGAGGAAGACACTGCACTTCCCCATCTGTAAAATGGGGGTGGGGGAGACTCCATTGGGGGGCGGGAAGGGTTGTGTCAAGCCCCTAATCTTGGCCTCAGTTTCCTCTCCTGGAGCATGATGGGAGGGGAGAATGGAGAAGCTCACCTGGTGCAGGAAGGCAGAAATCCAAGAACCCTGGGAGTGGCACTGGCTGTGTGAGCTTGGACATGTCATTTCCGACCTTAGAATCTAACCCTCACTTGCCTCTCTTTAAAGGAAGATAATAAGCTGGGCCAGTGAAACTACTATCCAAGTAGAAGGATGCTTGTTCGGAAAGAAGACACAGTGTAACCTGGTGGAGGAAGGAGGTGGGCCTGGGGAAGGAGGTGGAATAGATTTGGCTCTGGCTAAGATCTCTCCCACTCTGACCATGAAGTATTCTGGTTCTCAGGGGCCTCCCTAGTTCTAACATGCCATGTTCTAGGGTTCCCAGGGGTCTCCTAGCACTGTTATTATATACTCATGGTTCTCAGGGCCGGTCCCAGGCTCTGGCACTCCAGTGTTCTAGGTTCTCAGGGCCTCTTGGCACTGATATCCACATCCTAGGTGCTCTGGGGGCCGCCAGAATAGACATATCATGTTCTAGGTTCTCAGAGGCTTCCCATGTTCTGGCATTCTAGTGTTCGTAGATTCCCAGCGGTCTCCCAGCACTGGAATGATATACTTATGGTTCTCAGGGGCCCCTAGCACTCATATCTACAGTCTAGGTTCTCAGGGGCCTCCCAGCTCTGCAGCCCATGGTTCCAGGGTCTCTGGGGGTCTCCCAGCTCTGATGGGATACACTTGAGGCTCTAAGATTCCAAGACAAGGGGGCGGCTAGGTGGCGCAGTGGATAAGACTATGGCCCTTGGATTCAGGAGGACCCGAGTTCAAAGTCCAGCCTCAGACACTTGACACTTACTAGCTGTGTGACCCTGGGCAAGTCAGGTAACCTCAATTGTCTCACCAAAAAAAAAAGATGCCCAGAAGAAGCCTCAGCACCAAGTTTGAGGGTACTGGTGAGCTCCTCATATTCACATGCTGGGCGCTGCAGGCGGATGTCTCCTCCCCTATCCTACCCCAGAAGCGCTATCATCAGCAGACTGGAGAGATCTGGTATTCCCACAAGGACTTGGGTCGCCCAGCCCGCCTATGCCAGGAGCTGGTGGTGGATGTTCAGTAGCTTTTGGGGTGAGGCATGCTTCACGCAGACCCACGTGGGTGTGTGAGTATGCAGTATGCAGTCAGTACTCAGCCATGCCTTGTGTGGTGGGGGGTCTCTCTGTCCTCTGGCCAGGGAAGCCACACACCCTACTTCATTTCTCACTGCCACGGCGCCCTTTCTATCCCACCTTGGCTTCCTCTCTTCCCAGGCGGGTCGTGTCCTCTGCGCCTGGCTCCAGCCTGGCCCTTCTCCCCGCCCCTTTGGCCCTGTGCCCAGCGTGGGACGGTGCAGCTGGGGGGGTTTGTTACCCTCCCCATGTTCCAGCTGAGAACAGGAGGCGGGTCAGGGAGGGCCCTTGCAGAGGCCAGGGAAAGGGAGGAAGGGCAAGGAGGGGAAGTCCTCACTTGTCCCCAAACAAGGGAAAGACAAACTCCCCCATAGCTCCCCACATAGAAACACAGAAATCTGGGTGGAAAGATAAAAGTTGGGGGGGGGGTCCTCGACAGTTCTAAGCCCTGGCCCAAGTTCCAGCTTGCTCCCTGGCCGTGGCCCTAAAGGCCCAAGGAGAGTTGAAAGGTGGGTGGGTTAACTGACTTTCTGGGCCATGGGCTTTAGAGGGTCCGAGGTTCGATTCTAGCCCAGACAGGGCCGGAACCACTAATGGGTTTACAGAAAACACCAAAGGGGGGTGGGTGGTCCTAGATTTCCCCCTACAATCGCGTCCTGGAGATGCATATCACCTCATCCCCAGGGAAGGGGTTTAAGGGAGCGGCAGGCACATCTTTTTTCCAGCATCTCGAAAAGACGGCACCCCAAGGGATCCCCATCTCCTGGACAGCAGCTCCTCCTCCCAGCAACCAGTGCCAGGCCTGCCCCCTGGGCACTGTGCCCACTGGGGAGCCCTTCACTACAACCCCCCACTCCCCACTCAAAGACAAACTATCGTTCAGAAGAGGGAGGGGGAATAGAAAAGAATGAGAGCACCAGTTCCCCCCCCACCCCTTCTCAGGCCCACTCTCCATTGCTTGGATCCCCCCACACAGGGCAGCCTTCTGGACCATCCTGGTCTCCTCCACCCCAGAGTGGTGCGATGCCCCTAGTCCCCATCGGTCCAGGGGGGCCTAGGGCTGAGTAAAACAAAGCCAGGAGGAGAACAAGCTGTCCTGGCCCTGAGTGCGAGTTGTGAGTGGGTGGTGGCAGCCAAAGGGTGGGGGGGATGGGGGGGGTAGATGACAGGACAGGAAGGGGCTCTGGGCTCTGGGGTGGGTTGGGGGGAAAGACACCCCAGCTCATCAAGAGGGCAGGGTGGTGGGGCGCACCCAGCCAGGCCCGGGCGCACAGAGGAGGGGCCAAGCCTGCCTCCCCCCTCCAAGGGTGTTCCCTGGCCAGGGTCAGAGCCAAGGCTCAGGATGGGGGGTGGGGGGACAGTAGGGGCGAGATGTCTATAACATGGGAAAGATCTAACCCGGCCAGGAAAACGCAGGGGAAAGAGGTGGAGTCCTGGAGAGTCCCAGAACCGGACCCCCTGGGAAGGTTGCTGTGTGGCACCAGGTACCCCACTATCTGTTTAGGGCACGCCCATTCTCTTGCAACCTGCTCTGGTGCAAGACTTAGCTTCTAGCACCCCCTTCCCAACTCTTAGGGCTTTGGCCCCCAGACTGTGGCTGGGGGGCCCAGGGCAGTGTGCGACTCATCTCCGTGCACTAAAGGGGCACTTTGAGGGCCCTCCTTGGTGGCCCAGGGAACTCTCCCAGGTCCCCACAGCTCCAAGGAGTCCCTAGAACCTGCCTTTCCCTGGGAAAGCTCTGGGGTGGGGGGTAGAAAGGTAGGGAGCTTAACTCTGAGAAGAACAGGTTTGTCTTCTTGCTGACGGGGGTAGGGGGGTGGGGGGGGGCGCTTCCTAATCTTAGTCCAAATTCTGCCTCCTTTTGGGATTCCCTGACAGCTGTTTAAAGGGACCCGACCCTAATTCCAAGGGGGTACCGACATCAGCCCCCCTCCTCTAGGGACCCCATAACTAAGATATGTTTGCTCTAGGTGGAATTTCCAGGGTCGTGGAAGGGGGGGTGGCCTCCTCCTTCCAGGTCCTAAGTTGGAGGAATTCCTGAGTTCTTCCCCCCGGGGTCCCAGGGAGCTGTTCAAAAGGGAACCCTGGATCCTCAGGTCTACCCTCAGCAACTACATGTCCGGGACCTTCTAACCTGAGGGAAGGAGGCGATGGGTTCCCCCTTTGACTCTGAAGGGGAGTGAGGTCCCCCCCTCCTGGGGGCTCCTAAAAGGCTGAAGGTTTCATACGGGGGTCCCCCATCTTCAACTGCCCCAGAAGGGCGCCCCTGGACCAGGGGCCTCAGGAGGTAGGGTAGATCCTGTGCACCCCGGGCGGCTGTGAGGGGCTGAGAGCAGCCTCTAGGGCTGCCCCTTCCCCCCAGGGTTTTGCCCCTCGCCCCATACCTGGATCTCTGCAGCCCCCGATTCCATGGCCTCCGCCGCCCGCCGCCTCCGCCGCTGCCTCCACCACCGCCTCCGCCACTGCAGAAGCTGGCGGCCCCGGGCCCCGCCCCCTCCTCTCCCGTCCCCCTCCCCTCCCGCAGTCCCAGGCGCCCCCTCCCCAGCCCCGCCCCTAGTGCGCCCCCAGCTGAACATTGCCGCCCCCCGGCCCAGGCCCCTCTCTACCTCGGGATTGGCCACGCGGAGCGTCACGTCAGAATGGGGGGGGGAACTAGAACAGAGGGGGAGGGGGCGCCCCTCTGTTCCACCCCCATCCCCATTCCAGCACAGACACCCCCTCCCCCAACTCGCCCTGAGTACCTCGCGTGTCCCACTTCCCTCTCTGGAGCCCCTCATCCCTTCCTTACGTCCTTCATTCCCCCTGCTCCCCCATCCATCCCCTAACTTTCCTGCCTCCTTAAACTGCCACGGAATTCCCAACCTTCCTCCTCCGTCACCCCCCTTCTGCTTCCCCAACCGCCCTCACCCCAATCATTGCCCCCCAACCACTTCCACTTTCCTCAATCCCCTTTGTCTCCAAGTCTTCCCTTTGACTCAACCACCTTCTGTACCACTAACCACACCCACTTCCCTCACCTCCTCGGCACCCCAAGCGCCCCCAGTGTTCTTCGAATTCTTCAGTCTTCTCACAGCCAACCCTTCTCTACCTCTCTCAGCCCTCTATGCTCCACCAACTACCACCACCTTCTTGTACTTGGGCTCCAACCCTCCTTCTCACCTTCCACCACCTCCTAGTGCCAAGTTCCCCAGAGGCACTGAGTGAGCCATGAATACAGCTCTGGGCTTGGATCGTTGGACTACTGTGATGCCAAAGGGTAACTTCAGACACTTATTTGTGGTTACCTGCGCAAATCATTTGCACGGATATCTGCCTCAGGTTCATTCAACCAGAAAAATGGGGACAATTTCTAACCTCCCAGGGTTACTGAGAGGATCAAGTATAGAGTAGTTGTAAATTCTTTGGGCAATTAATAAAGACTCCTTTTTTTTCTTTGCTCCAAACCTTTTGGTGGCCCTCAGTTCTCGCCCCCCATCTGCTTTTCTGTACTTGTAGGCCCTTTTCTGCTGTGCCTCCACGATCCTATCCAAGCTCGAGTCTTCCAACCTTCGTGATCTCAATTGGGCAATTTAACTTCTCAGCCTCAGTTTCCTCATTGGGAAAGATGAGATAGACTAGAGGCCTAGCTTCAGTAAACTGCAGGTCACATAAATGAATGTGGGTCGATAAAATATTGGCAATGGTAAAAGGTATGGATACCTATTTTATATACCTTGTATGGCCTGGATCATGTAAAAAATTTCTCAGGAAAAAGGGGGTCATGAAGTGGGAAAAAGTATAAGAAGCCCTGGACTAGATATCAGCAAGGCCCTTTGGTCCTCTAAATCGTAGGATAGCTCCTGTGCCTTCAACCTCGCTTCTCACCTCTACCAGCCCCCATAGCGTCCTGCTCTGATCCATCTGCCTCCCCATCTCCCCCCCCCCCACCTCCACAACGTCTTCCCCCTAAAATAAGCCTAGTGGGAGTAGAGAAGGATTGGCGTCTGCAGGTCTGGGGGTTTGTTTGGTTTGTTTTTGGGGGTGAGGGGCAGGTGGGGGTTAAGTGACTTGCCCAGGTCACACAGCTAGTAAAGTGTAAAGTGTCCTGAGGCCTGATTTGGAACTCAGGTCCTCCTGACTCCAGGGCTGGTGGCTACTATCCACTGTGCCACCTACCTGCCCCTGGCCCCTGCAGGTCTGGGGGTGTGGATCTCAGCTCTGTAACTGACTCTTGGGGAAAGTCATTTCTCTATGGATCTCAACTTCCGTAGCTACTGTAATACCCAGCAGTTTCTAGAGCTCATTAGTTGGCAGACTGTGCTAACCACATTTCCTTTGAGTTACACAACAAACCTTCGAAGATAGATGCTATGGGTAGGACGTGTCCCATTCTGCAGGGTGAGAAGACGGAGGTGGAGAGTTTAAGGGAGTTGGCGCAGCAAGCTGCACAGAGGTAAGAGGGCAGGATTCTAATCCAGGGTCTTTCATGCCCTAGTCCAGCCTTTCATCTGCACCCCCATCCTCCACCTTTACAGGGGCACATTGCCTTGTTCAGTTGAGTTAGAGTTAGAGACCTGAGTTGAGGCCTGGTTTCAACATATGCTAGGCTGTGTGGCCTTGGCCAAGTCACGTGCTGTCTCTGAACCGCAGATTCTCTCCTCTCAAGCCATGGTGGAATAATGAGGGATGAAAATAGGTGGGTAGTTACAGAACTAGGGTAAATGGGGAGGGAGGAGATGGTGGAGGAAAAATGGAAATGCCATTTTTTTTTAAAGTGAGGCAATTGGGGGTAAGTGACTTGCCCAGGTCACACAGCTAGTGTTAATGGTCTGAGGCCTGATGTGAACGTCAATCTCCTGACTCCAGGGCCGGTGCTCTATCCACTGTGCCACCTAGCCCCCCAAAATGCCTTTTTTAAAAAAAGAAAAAACCCTCAGAACTTTGGGTTGGGCGGTGCTCCTTATATAGAAGCAGCAGGGACTACAGCGTTTGTCTCATAACCTTCAAAACGGGAACAAGGGCTAAGGGTAACGCTGGAGGTGGGGAAGGGACTGAAAGGCCCAGAGCTGGCCTCGGCACATTCTCTAGGGTCCACAGGGTACTGGAAGAACATCAAATTCAGGTTCGCCTTCCCCCTCCCCCCAGCCCTTTAGCTGCCCCAACGCAGGTCCACAGCACATGCGCACTTTTCCCGAGACTCTGGCACCTCTCAGCGTGTGCTGCAGTGATTTGGGCGTGCGCAGAAGGCATATTTCACTCTCCACCTCCTCCCCTCTCCTGGCTTGTTGCCCATGCGCAGGCCCGCACCATCGCTAGTTTGATATGGGGAGCTGCAAAATTTCACGGATCTCCCTCTAAGTGGCGCCAGGCAAGCGCAACAGTTGCTACGTTCCCAGGCATGGGGACTGCAGGGCTAGCCAATGAGAGCCCAGCTGATGGGCATGTCAGTCAATTGGAGTGGGGGGTGGGTGGAGAGGAAGAGTGTGTGTGTGTGTGTGTGTGTGGGGGGGGGGGGGGGGGGGGGGGAAACAGAGGTGAGGCACGTGGGTAGGATGGCTAGGAGAACGGAGACTCTAGGTTGGGTGCCATCACTGGGGTCATACCCCCCTCCCTCCTCCTGACCACCTGCCTGGTCTTCTCTCAACTCTAGGACCCCTTGTTGCCCTCTCTCCTCTCCCCATCTCCTCTTCTTTTCTCTTTTCTCTTCTTTCCTCTAGCCCATCTCTTTCCCCTTTCTGTATTGTTCTCTTCCCACTCTTTCCCTCTCCTTTTCCCTTTCCCTGTCTCTCTCATCTCCTCTCCTTCCCACTCTCCACCTCCCTCTCCCTTCTCTTCACCTCCTTTCTCTCTTTCCCTCTTTTTGGGGGGGGGGGGTGAGGCAAGTGGGGTTAAGTGACTTGCCTAGGGTCACACAGCTAGTAAGTGTAAAGTGTCTGAGGCCTAATTTGAACTCAGGTCCTCCTGAATCCAGGGCCGGTGCTCTATCCACTGTGCCACCTACCTTTCCCTCTTTTCTCCCACTCTCCTGCTCCTAATTCTCTCCTCCTCCTCTCCCCTCTTTCTCTGCCTCTCTCATCTCCTCTCTTTGCCATTCTTCACTTGCCTCTCTTCCCTTTGTGAGAAAATAATTATTAATAAATAAATGTCTTGGGGGACCCAGACATCATTCTCTTCTCTCCCCCCTCCCCCCAAGCCAGAAAGTCTTGTTCTCCTAGTTGGGAACAAACTCAAGGGAACCAAAGAAATGGAGATAGACACTTTTGTCTATCTCAGTGAAGGGCCACACCTAGATAATGTACTTTGCCTTAAGCAATTTTAGTGAGGGTCTTTCTATAGAGTTCATTTTAATTTAGACCACCCTCAAGTCACATCAACCAATGGAATTGAATGATGCTAACCAATTAGCTTTGATCAATGACCTGCCTCTATCAAAAGGGAATAAAAATCGAAAGAGGCCACAAGCTCTATCTTGGTTGGCCCTTGGCTCTCCCTCTTAGGACAGTGTAGATTTTGTAGGTCTTCTGAACTCTCCTGGAAACCACTCCTGTCTCTTTGGAAGACAACATGGATTTTTGGGGGCTTTTCTCCTGCTTTCACTACCTACCATGCTAAAGCTCTCTCCCCTTTCTCTACCACATGGTCAATTCTTTACTGTCATAGAATATTAATAATTAATAATATGCTTACTGCCCAAAACTAGTGCAATAGCATTTAATTTAAAAAGCACAGTTTGAGTTTAATTTTTTTGGGGAGGGTGAGGCAATTGGGGTTAAGTGACTTGCCTAGGGTCATACAGCTAGTAAGTGTTAAGTGTCTGAGGCTGGATTTGAACTCAGGTCCTCCTGACTCCAAGGTGCATGCTCTATCCACTGAGTCACCTAGCTGCCCCTGAGCTTAATTGTTTAAAACATACATTCCTTTCTCCCCTTCCTCTTTTCCTCTCCTTTCTCCCACCCTTTTCCACCTTTTCCTAATTCCGCTTCCACCTCTGTTTCTTCTTTCTCTTTTTATCTTCTCCACCTCCTTCCTTTCCTGTCTTATCTTTCCCTCTACCTTTTCTCCCTCTCTTTCCCTCTCTCCCTTTAGTGTCATCTAGTCTACATCTTTCCATTTTCTCCATGATAATAGTTTGAGATACTTTATTGAATGATTTATTAAAATCTAGGTAAATTATCCCTTCTCTCCTTTTTCTTTCTCTTTCCCTCACCTTATCCCTTCTCCTTGTCCTTTCTCTTCCCCATCTCCTTCTTTCATTACTTCCTTTTCAATCAATCAGCCACAGTTTTCATAACTTGCTCTTCTCCTTAGCCTGCCCCCTTTCTCTCTTCCAGAGGGCAGAGAAACTAACTCTGACAAAGAAAACAGTCCCTCCCCCTAACCTCCGAGTAGTATGACACAGTAGATAGAGAGTTGGACTTAGAATTAGGAGGATGTGGGTTTGAATCCTGCCTCATGGTTATGAGCTACGTAACCCTGGGCAAGTAATTTAATTTTTCTGGGCCTCTGCTGCTTCATATGGTAAATAAAGTTCTTGGACCTATCTATAAGGTCTCTTCCAACTCTAAATCTATTCTCTCTCCCTCTTCATCAACAAAACATTTGTTTTTCTTGTTCAGTATCTATCATGTTGCTGTCCATATTGGACCGAACACTCTCAGATGGGTTCTTTGTAAGCTAATTGTCCCAAACAGACAAGTTGGCATCCTCAAATGGGAATGACAGTAGAGGAGTAACATTGAAAAACACTACCTGCCTAATGAGAACGATTAACCAAAGAGGCAGCCTGGTTTAAATCTAGTTCTTTGACACATACTGGTTGTATGACCTTGGACAGGGCCCTACACAAGTCCTCATCACTATTTAGAGTAAATGCTAAATCTATATTGGCAAGGGAAAGTGTCCTTGCAGAGAGTTCCCTATGAAAATGAAATCACAGGTTCAGGTGAAAAGCAAATGAAGTAAGTTTTGACAGTGATGACAAGATGTGGTGACAAAGATTACACATAGGGTTAGCTGCATCTTTGGACAAAGGGCTGGGGATTGGGAGTAAGAGATGAAGGGTAGAGAAATGACAATCTTAGAGTGATGGATTTTCCCTTTGCCTATTTATTTATTTAGAATTTTATTTCCCCCAAATTACATGTAAATATAAATTTTGACATCTTTTTTTTTTTAACTTTGTGTTCCAAATTCTCTTCCTCCCTTCTCCCCCTCCCCCCAAGAACTCAAGCAATTCAATACAAGCTAAACATGAGCAGTCATGCACAACATTTCCACATTGGCCAGGTTGTGAAAGAAAACAGACAAAAACAAAACTTCAGATAAAGGAACTAACAAAAAAAATTATGCTTCAATCTGTATCCAGACACCATTTCTCTCTGTAGATGGATTGCATTTTTCATAAGACCTTCAGAGTTGTCTTGATCATTGCATTACTGAAAATAACCAAGCCATTCACAGCAGATCGTGATGGGTTTTCAAAGTGATGTCTAGTAGGCATCTCCAACTCAACATGTCCCAAACTGGACTCGTTATCATAGGGTTTTTTGGGCGACTATCTTTCCACACTACATTCGCTGTTTCTCTCTTCTCCCCATATTTCTTCTGCCATTAGCCAGGGTCGCCCTCTGCTGGTGGGTTCTGTTATTTCTATGCCAAAGTCTACTGCTGCTGCCTCCCAGGATGTCTGGACATGTCAGAGCTCCCGAGGTTGCTTGGGTACTTCCATCTCGGGTTACTCACTTGCCTAAGAAAAGAACAGACACAAAGAGACCAATACAAAATGTGCTCATGATAGCGAGAGACTGGGCAGCCACCCTCTCTTCCACTGGACTCTCAAGCTCTTGGGACCACCTCAGCATCATCTCCACACTTTACAGCTGGAAAGGGAAAGAAAGAGGCTGAGGGGGAGGGGGTGGGTCATCCCTTGTGTATGTCCACTGAAGCCCGGCCCAGCAGCCAATCAGGGAGCTCGTTATCATCTCCCACTGTAAGCCTCAACCACATGGCCAGAAGCAGGCTATACCTGAGCTTCCATATGGCCAGTTACAAACAGACAGAGGATGGGCAGCTAGATGGCTAAGTGGATAAAGCACCGGCCCTGGATTCAGGAGTACCTGAGTACAAATTTGACCTCAGACACTTGACACTTACTAGCTATGTGACTCTGGGCAAGTCACTTAACCCTCATTGCCCTGCAAAAAAAAAAAAAGTGTATTTACAAACAGACAGAGAATATCTGAGCATGCTCTATGTATCTTGGCAGGAAGGGTGAATCAAGAATATTCTTTCTGATGCTATTACAAATATTCATTCCCGGATTAATGAGTGTTGGACTGCTAGGTGACAGGAAGCTACTATCACACAGAGTTTCAGGATGGGAAAGGTGAAAGATCATCAGACCCAACCTCCTGATTCTATAGAGATAGAGAGGTCACAGGTCAGTGGATAGAGTGCTGGGCCTGAAGTCAGAAAGACCTGAGTTTGAATCTAGTCTCAGACACTTCCTAGCTGTGTGACCCTCAGCAAGTTAGCAAAGTTTTGCTGAATCAAAGCCCCTGCACCTTCTCTATTGCCCCTGGTTTTACTCTCTTAGGTCAATTAGAACAAAGCCAGCCCTCTTCCACAGGACACTTGAAGGAAGATATCACTCCCCACCCCCACCACCCGGCCCAGTTTTTCTTCAGAGTAAATATACCCAGTCCTTCTGACCTATCCTCATAGGACTTGGAATCAAAGCTCTTCACCAACCCATCATCCTCCTCTGAACACATTCTACCTCATCGATGTCCTTCTTAAACTGTGGTGCCCAGAACTGGACACAATACATCACACTGATGAGGTCAGAATCCAATGCAACTATTACCTTCCTCCCTGTTCCTACAAGATTTACCCTCTCTTAATGTAGCTCAGCATAGCATTCATTAGCTTTGGGGACAGCCACACCACACTACTGACTCATGTTGACCTTGTAGTCCACTAATCTCCCCAGATCATTTTCAGAACAATCAGTATATAACCATACCTCCTTCATCTTGTATTGATCAAGTAGATTTCTTTCTTCCTTATTTTTCTTTCTTTTCTTCTTTTCCTTCCTTCCTTCTTTCCTTCCTTCTTTCCATCTTCCTTCTTTCTTTTCTTCTTTTCTTCTTTTCTCCTTCCTTTCTTTCCATCTTTCTTTCCTTCCTATCTTTCTATCTTTCATTTTCCTTTCCTTCCTTCCTTCTTTCCTTCCTTTTTTGTTTCTTTTTTTTTCATTTGTTTGTTCGTTTCTTCATCTGGGTGATGGCATTAAATAGAACATAAGGCATGGAGTCAAGAAGACTGAGTTTAAATACAAACTCAGACACTTACTACCTGTATAACCCTGTATGATCCCTTAACCTCTGTTTGCCCCAGTTTTCTCCTCTAGAAGATTGGGATAATAATAGTACCTACCTCACAGGGTTATTTTGAGGACCAAATGACATAAAATTTGAAAATGCTTAGCACAGTTTGTGGAACATAGTAGACATTATATAAATATGTTCCCTATTATTAGCTATAATTAACCCTAGTGTAACACTTTACATTCATTCCTATTGAATTTCAGGTCATTCTCTTCAACCCAGTCCTCTAACCTATTAATATTCTTTCAGTACCAGATTGTTAGCTACACCTTCCCATTTTGTGTCATCTGTAAATTTTGTGAGCATGCCATCTGTGCCACCATGGTTACCATTTCCCATCTAGTGCAAAAGAACACTGAGTAATATTTGTATGCACAAATAATTCCTTTAATGCAAAACAAAGCCCAATAACTCCTGGGTAATATGCAAGAAATCTCCATGAGCAGGTAGAAAACTGCTGGCAAGGGGATTAAAAGCAGACATCAAGGAAGGATTTTATTTTTTTTTTTGTGGGGAGGGAGGGGTCTCAGAGCTCCTCCATCAACATCTTAAAACTGCTTTTATGGCCTCCTTGCCCAGAAGGCCCACTGCTAGGTCCTACATCAGTCTACCTGGGGACAAAGTGAATTCAAATTGTTCCATTGCTAATTGACTCATAATAGTCCCAGTTAGCAGTGTGTAGGTGTGGGGGTTTGGGATGGAGTGAAGTGAGCATTTTTGCCGAGCTCTTCCAACATCCCCATTTAAACAATTTTAAAAAGAGCATTAAATAGAATTCTGAGCAAGAAAATGGACAAAAAGTGACAATGACATTTTTCCAGCCCAGGGCAGCTTAGGAAGACAGAAAGGGAGGTCTGCAGACCTTGGGGCAGGGACTGATCAGGAGCAAGTATGCCAGAAGTGTACAGGTTAATTTAATCCTCCCTATTTCCACAAGTGTCCTGGCCCATGATATATAACTTTATCCAAGTCATTGACAAATGATATATAGTACAAGGTCAACTTGCTAGGTAGTGCCATAGTGCATAGAGCACAGGGCCTACAGTCAGGAAGACCTGAGTTCAAATCTGAATTCAGACACATAGTAGCTGTGTGACCCTGGGCAAATCATTCAACCCTGTTTGCCTCAGTTTCCCTATCTGTAAAATTAGCTGGAGAAGGAAATGATAAACCACTCCAGTACCTCTGCCAAGAAGACCCCAAATGGAGTCACAAAGAGAAACAACTGAACAACAACAAGCACAGATTTCTGGGTTATCCATTTGGAGACCCATTGCCACAGTAACAATGATGCTTTGTGTCCAGACATCTGACAAGCTCTGAGTCTGAGTCTTATTACCTAGTCCATATCTCTCCATTTTATCTTCAAGAACAGTATGTGATTATGCTTCCAATGAAGTAAAACAACAACAACATGTGATGTTTAAAATCTAAATTGTGGTCGCCTTAAATTAGAAGCTTCAGCACCAGTCTTTGGGCATTAAACATTTATTAAAGCATACAGGTATTCACAAGGAGTTCAGAAAGTTAAGAAAAAGCCCATCTAGCATAGAGTTCCAGCCTGGTTGGGTTCTTCCTCAAGTCCTCCTCCAGGAGCCTGCTTTAATCAGGAACTCTCTAGCAAGCTGATTGTGGAAGCTTTTTATAGGTCTGGAACAGAGGCGGTCCTTACACACTGCTTCAAGCTGATTGGTTGGCGTCATCCAAATCCATTGGTTAAGGGATAGCCAGGTGTGATTACAATCCAATTAACTTGAAGTAGACTTAATCAGCAGTCAATCACTCTCACTTGATTCAATCAGTATAGATTAATCTCTAGGTGGGTCTTTGACTATCTGCTAAGTCCCATTATTTCATCACAAACAACAACAACAAAATAACCCAGGGGTAGCAATCCTTATCTCAGACAAAGCAAAAGCAAAACTAGATTTAATTAAAAGAGATAAGGAAGGAAACTACATCTTGCTAAAAGGTACCATAGACAATGAAATAATAGCAATACTAAACATATATGCACCAAGTGGTATAGCATCCAAATTCTTAGAGAAGTTAAAGGAGTTACAAGAGGAAATAGACAGAAAAACTATACCAGTGGGGGATCTTAACCTTCCCCTCTCAGATCAAGATAAATCTAACCACAAAAAGAAACACAAAAGAAATTAAAGAGGTGAATAGAATTTTAGAAAAGTTAGATATGATAGACCTCTGGAGAAAACTGAATGAGGATAGAAAGGAATATACCTTTCTTTCAGCAGTACATGGCATCTACACAAAAATTAAACATATATTAGGGCACAACAACCTCACAGTCAAATGTAGAAAGGCAGAAACAGTAAATGCATCCTTCTCAGATCATGATGCAATAAAAATTACATGTAAAAAGACATAGAAAGATAGACGGAACATTAATTGGAAACTAAATAATCTCATCCTATAGAATGAATGGATCAAACAACAAATCATAGAAACAATCAAAAACTTCATTCAAGAGAATGACAATAATGAGACAACATACCAAAACTTATAGGATGCAGCCAAAGCAGTCTTTTTTTCTGTTTTAATTTTTAAATTTTTTATTTTTCTCAATTACATGTTAAGATATTTTTGAGTTCTAAATTTCCCCCCCCATCCTCCCTTCCCTTCCCCTCCTGAGCCAGCAAGGAATTGAATATAGGTTATACATTACTATCATGTTAAAACTATTTCCACATTAATCAGAACAAAAAGGAAAAAAAATGCAAGAAGGAATAAACAAGAACAATAACAAAAACCCACCAACAACAAAAGTGAAAATAGTATGCTTCAGTTTGCATTCAGACTCCATAGTTCTTTTTTCTGAGTGTGGAAGCATTTTCCACCATAAGCCTCAAAGCAGTTGTGAAGGGAAATTTTATATCTCTAAATGCTTACATGAATAAAATAAAGAAAGAGGAGTTCAATGAATTGGTCATGCAACTAAAAAAGCTAGAAAAAGAACAAATTTTAAATCTCCAAATAAATACTAAATTAGAAATTCTGAAACTCAAAGTAGAGATTAATAAAATTGAAAGTAAGAAAACTATAGAATTAATAAATAAAACTAAGAGCTGGTTTTATTTATAAAATAGATAAACCTTTGGTTAATTTGATTTTTTTTAAAAAGAAAGAAAACCATTAAATTACCATTATCAAAAATGAAAGGACTGAATTCACCACCAATGAAGTGGAAATTAAAGCAATAATTAGGAGCTATTTTGCCCAAATATATGCCAATAAATTGGACAATATAAAGGAAATTGATGAATAATTACAAAAATATAAATTGCCCAGATTAACAGAAAAGACTTGGATAGCCCCATTTTAGAAAAAGAAATTGAACAAGCAATCATGAACTCCCTAAGAAAAAAATCTCCGGGGCCAGATGAGTTTACCAAACATTTAAAGAACAACTAATTCTAATACTATATAAATTATTTGGAAAAATAGGTGAAGAAGGAGTTCTATCAAATTCCTTTTTTGACACAAATATGGTGTTGACACCTAAACCAGGCAAAGCCAAAACAGAGAAAGAAAATTATAGACCAATTTCCCTAATGAATATAGATGCAAAAAATTTAAACAAAATATTAGCTAGGAAATTACGGCAATTTGTCACCAGGATAATACATTATGACCAAGTGGGATTTATACCAGGAATGCAGGGCTGGTTCAACATTAGGAAAACTAGCACCGTAATTGATCATATGATTATCTCAACAGATGCAGAAAAAGCTTTTGACAAAATACACCACTCATTCCTATTAAAAACACTAGAGGGAGGGGCAGCTAGGTGGCACAGTGGATAGAGCACTGGCCCTGGAGTCAGGAGTACCTGAGTTCAAATCTGGCCTCAGATACTTAACACTTACTAGCTGTGTGACCCTGGGCAAGTCACTTAACCCCAATTGCCTCACTAAAAAAACAAAAACAAAAATAAAAACACTAGAGGGGGCAGCTAGGTGGCACAGTGGATAGAGCACTGACCCTGGAGTCAGGAGGACCTGAATTCAAATCCGGCTTCAGACACTTGACACTTACTAGCTGTGTGACCCTGGGCAAGTCACTTAACCCGCATTGCCCCCCCCCCCCCCACAAAAAAAGTAACTGTAGACAATATAATATATTTGGAAGTCTACCTGCCAAGACAAACCCAGGAACTCTACAAACCAAATTATAAAACATTTTCCACACAAATAAAATCAGATCTAAATAACTGGAAAAATATCAATTGCTCATGGATAGGCCGAGCTAATATAATAAAAATGACAATTCTACCTAAATTAATTTACTTATTCAGTGTAAATACCAATCAGACTACCTAAAAATTATTTTGTAGAGCTAGAAAAAAATGGTAACAAAATTCATATGGAAGAACAGAAGGACAAGAATATCAAGGGAACTAATGAAAAATATGTACAGGAAGGTGGGCTAGCTGTACCAAATCTGAAGCTATACTATAAAGCAGCAGTCATCTAAACTATTAGGTACTGGATCAATGGAATAGGTTAGGCACAGGAGACAGTAGTAAATGATTATAGTAATCTACTGTTTGATAAATCCAAAGACTCCAGCTTCTGGAATAAGATGGGCCAGACCTGCCATAGCCTCTCCCAATCCAAAAGAATAGGAAATGCTCCAAGCCATGCTCCTGTCATACTGCACAGTGTGGTGATCTGAAGACTATTATCCCAAATAGATGTAGCTCCATTTTTAGTGAAAACTTGTAGCCATGCTTTGATATTTGGTCCTAATAAACACAGAGAAGGTAAAGTGGCAAAATAACAGCAAATAAAAATGTTTCCAGCATCAACTCTATTAGTAGTGCTCCATATAGAACAATAATTGCATGATAGAGTGGGCAAGATATAAAAAAAGTAGACACGATTTCAGAAGTCTGGATATCTGATCCTCGGCCTGAGGAGACGTGAGTGGGAGGTAAGGCAAAAGCCAGCACCTGAAGCTGAACTCCCACCCCCTTGGCTCTCAGGTGCAACTGGCTAAAGACCTCATTTCTTTTTTTTTTTTTTTTAGTGAGGCAATTGGGGTTAAGTGACTTGCCCAGGGTCACACAGCTAGTAAGTGTTAAGTGTCTGAGGCCAGATTTGAACTCAGGTACTCCTGACTTCAGGGCTGGTGCTCTATCCACTGCGCCACCTAGCTGCCCTAAAGACCTCATTTCTAAAATATAAAGGGAACTAAATCAAATTTGTAAGAATGCAAGTTATTCCCCAATTAAGAAACGGTCAAAGGATATGAACTGGCAGTTTTCAGATGAAGAAATCAAAACTATCTCTTGCCATATGAAAAAATGCTCTAAATCAATATTGATTAGAGAGATAAAAATTAAAACAACTCTGAGGTATCACCTGAAACCTATTAGATTGGCTAATATGAAAAAAAGGAAAATAATAAATGTTGGAGAAGCTGTGGAAAAATTGGAACACGGGCATTGTTGGTGGAGTTGTAAACTGATCCAACCATTCTGAAAGAGCAATTTGGAACTATGCCCAAAGGGCCATGGGGCTGTGCATACCCTTTGGCCCAGTAATACCACTACTAGGTCTGTATCCCAAAGAGATTATAAAAAATGTACAAAAATATTTATAGCAGCTTTCTTTGTGGTGGCAAAGAATTGGAAATTGAGGGGATACCCATCAATTGGGGAATAGCTGAACAAGTTGTGGGATGTGAATGTAATAGAATATTACTGAGTTATAAGAAATGATTGGGGGGGAGCTAGGTGGCACAGTGGATAAAGCACTGGCCCTGGATTAAGGAGGACCTGAATTCAAATCTGGCCCCAGACTCGTTTTTTTTTTTTTTTTTAAGTGAGGCAATTGGGGTTAAGTGACTTGCCCAGGGTCACACAGCTAGTAAGTGTTAAGTGTCTGAGGCTGGATTTGAACTCAGGTACTCCTGACTCCAGGGCTGGTGCTCTATCCACTGCTCTACCTAGCTGCCCCTGGCCCCAGATTCTTGATACTTACTAGCTGTGTGACCCTGGGCAAGTCACTTAACCCTCATTGCCCTGAAAAAAAAAATTATGAACAGGCAGATTTCAGAAAAACCTGGAAAGACTTAAGTGGACTGATGCTGAGTGAGATGAGCAGAAACAGGAGAACATTGTACACAGTAACAGCAATATTGCATGATGATCTACTGTGATAGACTTAACTCTTCTCAGCAATACAATGATCCCAGATAATTCCAAAGGACTCATGATGGAAAATGCTCTCCACATCCAGAAAAAAAAGAATTGTAGAATCTGCATGCAGATTCAACTATACTGTTTCTACTTTTTTGAGGTTTTCCCCCTGTATTCTGATTCTTCTTTCACAACATGACTAATGCAGAAATGTTTAATGTAATTGTACATATATAACCTATATCAGATTGTTTTCTATCTTGAGGAGGGAGGGAGAAAAATTTGAAACTCAAAATCTTATAAAAACAAATGCTGAAAACTAAATTTAAAAAATAATTAATGAAAAGAAAGAACACCATGAGATACTCAATCAGAAGCTCTGTTGAAATCTCAGTGAACTTGATCCACAGCATTCCCCATCCTCTTGGAGTTGAAAAACTCTGTCAAAAAAGGAAGTGGGGCTAGACTGGCATAACTTGTTCTTCCTGCCTTTTTGTAATCACTTCTTTTATTTCTGAAATTTCACCAACCATCTTTTTCACAATTCATTAGAATTTTTTCAGTAAATAAAGTCTAGCCCATTGACCTATAGTCTGGGATCTCTCTTCTTGCCTCTTTGGAACCACATTTGCCCTTCTTCGATCTTGTGGTACCTCTCCTGTTTTCCATGATCTTTCAAATATCCCAGCAATAACACCTGCCATTTAGCCAAGGCCATACAAATAATGAATTACTTAGGTGGGGATTCAAGCCAAAGTCTTGTGACCCCATGTTCAATTGGAATTTTCTATCACATCAACTATTTAACTATTCAACTTTAAAAAAAAATTAAATTAAATTTTTTTGCATAGGGCAATGAGGGTTAAGTGACTTGTAAGTGACTTGCCCAGGATCACACAGCTAGTAATTGTCAAGTGTCTGAAGCTGGATTTGAACTCAGGTCCTCCTGAATCCAGGGCCGGTGCTTCATCTACCTCGCCACCTAGCTGCCCCCAACAAATTGTTCTTGTTTAACTATTAGATGCTTTTGGGAAATATAGGGGAAAGAATATTTGAGTAGGACTCCAAAAACCTAGGTCTGAATCTTTGCTTTGAGACCATTACTTGCTCTATGACCTTCTTCTCTATGGGACTCAGTTTCCTTCTCTGTAAAAATGAGCCTGTTGGACTTGTTTCTTTTTTTTTCTTTTAAAAAAATTTTAAAAATTATTTTCCAATTACATATACGGATAGTTTTCAGCATTTGTTTTCACAGGACTTTTAATTCCAAATTTTTTTCTCCCACCTTCCCTTCCCTCCCTCCTCCCCAAGATGGAAAGCAGTCTGATACAGGTTGTATATGTACAATCACATTAAACATATTTCTACATTAGTCATCTTGTGAAAGAAGAATCAGAGCACAAGGGGAAAACCTCAAAAAAGAAGGAAAAAGGGGCAGCTAGGTGGTGCAGTGGATAGAGCACTGGCCTTGGAGTCAGGAGTACCTGAGTTCAAATCTAGCCTCAGACACTTACTAGCTGTGTGACCCTGGGCAAATCACTTAACCCCAATTGCCACACTAGAAGAAGAAGGAGGAGGAGGAGGAGGAGGAGGAGGAGGAGGAGGAGGAAAAAAACCTGGACTAGATAGTTTCAAAGGTTCTTTTGGGCCCCAACATTCTGGATTTTTGTTTGTAAGTTTCTTGAGGGCAGGGACTTTCTTTTGACTTTCTTTGTATCCCCAGCACTCAGAGTAGTGCCTAGCACACAATAGGGACTTAAGAAATGCTTATTCACTGACTGATATGTCTTGGGGAGCATTTACCTGGAACTCTGCCAATTCTGTCTCTTGTTGTTGGGTTTCTTCTGTATAGCTGTGTGATTCATCTGCTCTTGTGGAACCCTGAGGGCTTTGCAGAAAACTGATTGCTAGGTTTTGACCAAGTCAGGATTTGTCACCTATATCAGCAGTTTCTAAGATGCTATCGGATTTCCTTTCCTTTTTTCCTTGTGGCTACAGTTCCTAATAATTCAAGTTTGAAAAAGTCATTGGAATCTCTGCTGGATATTCTCACCATGAACAAAATTCCCCACTTTCAAAACCAGGTCTTGATTGCGTGACAGCCTTCCCGAGGACCATCCAGAGGTCAGCATGTCATTATTTTCCAAGTTCTAAGTGTTAGCAGACTACCTTTGTTTGACAGGGGAGGAAACAGAGGCACTTATCCATAGTCAGGAAATGTAGTAGAGGAAGAGAGTTAGAACAAGGCCTAGTCACCCTTGGACCGTAGACACAGAACCCACCTCTGTCTATACTTGAAACTTTTCTAAGATTTTCCAGAGCTTGAACTTTGCTGGTATAGCCTGTAAGAAACTGGGTTCTCCTCCAGGCCAAAATGAAGGTTCGGAGGGGGGGGGAATGTTAGTAGAGATCCACAGGACAGAACAGACAAAATTCTCAAAGATATCATTAAAGAGATGATTGGTGAGTGGCTAGGAAAGGAAGCAATGATCACCACAAAGTGCATGGCATTATCCAGGAGAGGTCATATTGAAAAAACTTGATTTCCTCTGCTGACAAGGTGGTCAGGAGTGCTGAAGATAGAGATTTGAAACTCTGACCCCCAAAGTACTATACTGTGCCTAACCTTTAATTTAACATCACCACTATTAGGTCTATATACTCTAAAGCCATCAAAGAAAGAGACTCAAAGGAACAAAGACACTTATAACAGCTCTTTTTGTGGTTGGCAAAAGAACTGAAAACTGAGGAAATGCTTCTCATTTGGGGAATGTTTGAACCAATTATGCTATATGATAGCACAGTGATGAATTTTTGTTGTTGCTGTTCAGTCACGTCTGACTTGTTATGACCCCATGGATGGGCATTCCATGCCCTTCTAACCTCTACTATCTCTCCAATTCTAAGTTCATATGCGTTGTTGTTGTTGTTTTTGCAGGGCAATGGGGGTTAAGTGACTTGCCCAGGGTCACACAGCTAGTAAGTGTCAAGTGTCTGAGGATTGATTTGAACTCAGGTCCTCCTGAATCCAGGGCCTGTGCTTTATCCACTGTGCCACCTAGCTGCCCCCTCAATGGACTTTCAAAAAATCTTCTCCAGCATCACAATTCAAAAGCATTGATTCTGTGGTGCTCAGCTTTCCTTATAGTCCAACTCTCACAGCTACACATATGGAAAAACCATAGCTTTGACTATATGGACCTTTGTCAGCAAGGGGATATCTCTGTATGCTGTCCAGATTTGCCATAGCTTTCTTTTCTTTTCTTTTCTTTTTTTTTTTTTTGGTGAGGCAATTGGGGTTAAGCTATGCCCCCATAGCTTTCTTTTCAAGGAGCAAGCGTCTTTTAATTTCATGGCTTCAAAAATAAAAATTAAAAAAAATAAATTTTAATTCGGGGCAGGTAGGTGGTGCTACAGTGGCTAAAGCACCGGCCCTGGATTCAGGAAGACCTGAGTTCAAATCCGATCTCAGACACTTGCCACTTACTAGCTGTGTGACCCTGGGCAAGTCAATTAACCCCAATTGCCTCAAAAATAACAATTAAAAAAATAAATTTAAATTTCATGGCTTCAGGCATGGCCTTCAGTGATCTTTGAGCCCAAGAATATGGAATTTGACCTTCCTTCTATTATTTCTCCTTCTATTTGCCAGGAAGTGATGGGACCAGTTGCCAGGATCTTGGATATTTTTTTTATGTTAAGTTTCAAGTCAGCTTTTACACTCTTCTCTTTCACCCTCATCAAGAAGCTCTTAATTCCTCTTTACTTTGATGTGATGGAATACCTGCTGTAAAAAATAACCAAAGGGATTATTTCAGAGAAACATGGGAAGACTTATGTGAACTGAACAGAGTGAAGTGAACAGAACCAGGGCAACAATTGATACAACAACAATAATATTAAAAAGACAAGCAACTTTGAAAGCCTTAAGGACTCTGATCAACACAAAATCATCCATGATTCCATGATGAAACATATGTCCTACCTCCTCACAGGGAGGTGATAGAATCAAAGTGCAAATTGAGATTTTTTTTTTTTTTTGATATGTCTAATGTAGGAATTTGTTTTGCTGCACTATATATGTTTGTAACAAGGGTCTTTTTTTTTCTTTTGCATTGTGGGAGGGAGAGGAGTGGAAAGAAGAGAAGTTGGATGTTTTTTAAAAATTATTTTTATTTTTTTATTGTTGAGGCAATTGGGGTTAAGTGACTTGCCCAGGGTCACACAGCTATGTAACGATTGGAATAACGCTACCTGCTGGATACTTACTGTAGAAGAGTTCTGCCCATGAAGGGAAGGTCTTTGAGGGCAAGACCAGGAGTCTTTTCTTCAGGAGTCAGGAAGTGACGCGGGCTAGTGGGAGGAGGAAGGAAGAGACTGGCGCTCAGTCTCGCTCTCTTTCCTGGGGACGCTGGCGGAGAAGGGAGCTAAAAATGTGCTCTCCCTTTAATAGATAGAAATCTAGGCCTTTCTCTCTCTCTTTATCAAATTCTTATTCTCCTTAATAAATGCTTAAAAGTCTAACTCTTGCTAAAGCTTATAATTTATTGGCGACCACTCATTAGATATTTTAGACAGTTTAGCTAGAATTTTAGCCCTTAACAGATGGCTGACCACGAAGAGGAAAGCTAACCCTCAGTCTTCTGATCTGCTGGTTGGGTAAGAAATTTCCCCTCCCTCTCCCTTTAACTGCTAAGTACTGGCGCACTGGCTGTGTTTTCCTTTAAATTTTTTCGAATGGACCTTTTAAACTCCCTAATTACCCTATTTTTGATTTTAGTCTGTTTAACCAGACAAATGGGAGATAAGATCATGTTAATGCTTTGTTTTTGTGGATTTTCTATTTTTCTTTTTATTTTTGTTAAAAGAGCCAGCAACTTACTCACACAAGGAAATATCTCTCCCTCTCCCAACCATGCTTTTTCAGAGAAACCTGAAGAGATTCCCGCAGCTTTTCCCAGTTCTAACAGTAATTGTTGCTTTAATTTTGCATGCCTGGAGGCAATGACCCACCCTCTAGAAGCTTTTAATCCCGTAGTGCCTGGAGGCAAAGTGGGGGAAGAGGAATCCAGGCCTGAGTTCAAAATCAAGTCTGATTCAAATTGCGCTGGTCCCTCCCCTCCTCTCCAGACCCCACCCTCTACTCCTCCTATGGCCAAGCCCATAGCTTCCCCTGCCTGGGAAGTCCAGAGATCTGATGCGCATGCTCAACTTTTTCTACCTGCATTTGCAGCTTCAGGCTCAGCCCTTCCCCATCCTGGCTGTGCTTTTGAGACAATCTTAGAAAACTCTTTAAATTCCAGATATGCTCGTTTTGTTCATAATTTTGCTAACCTGCTTTTGTCTTTAATTAGTAATCTTATAAAGCATTTGTATGGTGAAAAGCCCAACAGACAATATAGAGGGGTTAAAGAAGAAAAACTTAAGCTGAATAAGAATGACAATCAACATAGTTCAAGACTCCGCTTCTTTTGCCATGGAAGGGTACATATTTTACAGAAATGTAGAAGTAAGCAGCAAGGTATTGATATGAGTATTGGGGATTTTAGATATCGGAATCAAAAGTGTTCTGAATTCACTCAGAGTAATAGTATCAGTTCAGAGGTTACATAGGATTTCTATGCTATTACATATGCATTTTGAAATTAATGGTATAGGTTTATTTTCATAGAGAGTTTAATGCTTTTGAGATTGTGTCTTATACTTAGTTTCTAAAACAAGGAGAATATTTGTAAAAGCTTTTTATAGTCATGCGATCAAGTTTATATTTTGTAATACTCTTATTAATATTAAGTTCATATTCATTTAGATTTCCCTAGTTTGAATTTCATTGTCTTTTATTGTTCCATGTGTATTTTTTTTCTATTTATTCATCTCTCTAAATTTTGAAACATTACAAGATGGTTTTGATTTCATAATACAATGTTAATTCTTGGAATATTGTGCTCCCATATTCTGAGTTGTTTTTGTTATTTTTTTTTCTCAACTGATTATTTGATCAAACTCTTTAAAGCATTTCCCTGGCAAATTGGTTGCCATGGCAAGTGTAAAGAAGTATTATTTTTGATAAGCATATTCCAAAAAAAAAAAAAGAGAGAGAGAGGAACATTTGTAAAAGTTTTCTATTTTCAAAAAAAAAAAGTTTTCTTTGAGATTGTGTTGTGCTTTAACTTGTATTTAAATGTTTCAATTTTTCACAAAAGTAATTGTATACTAAGTAAAAAAAAAAGATATTATTTGAAATTGTTGCATAACTATATATTGTGTTCTGAGTCAAGATGTATTCACATTTTTTGCAATCATTTATTATCCTCAATTTTTAAATCCATATGAGACTTGGATTATGGGAACTTATCATTTAAGACATTAATTGCCTTTATTCTGAGTTATCAGATGCCAGTTGGCCAAGATGCCATCCAATCACAAGAGGAATACATGCAAGAGCAGACACTGAACTGTCACATGAGGGGAGACTCGCATGAAGTCAAGGTATGGCCGAGGGAACGGCTTTTGACTAATGTTGAGGTTGGATTCTCTTGGTTTAATATTTTATTTTATTTTTCCCCACAATATTGTACAGATGGCTGGAAGTATTCATCCCACCCATCTCACTCCTACACCTGGCTTCTATGCTCCCTCCTATATGCCTGATGCCATGGACATCTCAATCCCATGCATCTGATTAAGTCTGACTCAGTTTCTTCCAATATGTTCGGTGGCATGGACATATATTCCATCCACCTATTTTAAGCCTGAGATACTGTATGGACAGTACATATTGCTCAAGTGTGGGAATGCTCATATCCCATCATTTCTCTGTTCTTTTATGGTAACCCCCATAATTATCTCAGGTGTCATGATAAATACAGTGTTGAATTTGGCCTTGACACCTGTTACCAATTATATTAGATTTTTTAATTTCTCATAATGGCATGAGGATAATTAGGCAGATGATGCAAAAAGTGATGAAACAAAGATAAAAATTATTTTTAAAAATTAATATCGCAGCAATTGTCTTCTCAATTACCCTCCATAAGGGGGGACTATAGTAATATTATAATTTTAAAGAATGGTTCAATTTTTGTTTTATTATATGTTTCATGTGTAACAACTAAGATTCTGAATTCCCTTAGACATGTTTTTGAGAACTTTCATTGTTTGATTTGATTATTGACAAAGCTATTTTAAAGTTGTGTTAAGCTCAATTTTGTAGGAAGTTTTCCTGGCTGATTACCAGCATCCATACCTCAACCCCTGAAAAGACTTCCATTCCACGACTACACCTAGAGGACATCTGAGAAAAGACTTTCAGAGACTTTAAATGAACAGTTTTGATTTGTTGTTTTTGTTGTTGTTTTTCTCTTTCTGTTATAATATACACCATCTGTAACATGTATTCTCTGCAGAGGCTCTCCCTTTGCAAGACTAATGTCAAAGCGTCGGTTCATGAGGACAAAAAAAAAAAAAATCGCCCCTCTGAACAAAACTTTCCTCTCTTCCTTTTCTATATTGTTGTTCACATATTATTAGTTAGCAATAATTATTATATTCTTTTTACTGTTCCGTCAAGGAAACATTTTGTTTCTTGAGGAACAACAGGGGGGACTGTAACGATTGGAATAACGCCACCTGCTGGATACTTACTGTAGAAGAGTTCTGCCCATGAAGGGAAGGTCTTTGAGGGCAAGACCAGGAGTCTTTTCTTCAGGAGTCAGGAAGTGACGCGGGCTAGTGGGAGGAGGAAGGAAGAGACTGGCGCTCAGTCTCGCTCTCTTTCCTGGGGACGCTGGCGGAGAAGGGAGCTAAAAATGTGCTCTCCCTTTAATAGATAGAAATCTAGGCCTTTCTCTCTCTCTTTATCAAATTCTTATTCTCCTTAATAAATGCTTAAAAGTCTAACTCTTGCTAAAGCTTATAATTTATTGGCGACCACTCATTAGATATTTTAGACAGTTTAGCTTTTTAGCCCTTAACAGCTAGTAAGTGTTAAGTGTCTGAGGCTGGATTTGAACTCAGGTAGTCCTGAATCCAGGGCCGAGTGCTTTATCCACTGCGCCATCTAGCTGCCCCTAGATTTTTGTTTATCGGAGTGATTAAATTAAAATTTTAAAACACAGTTTTGTGAAAGTAAAAAAAAAAAATTAGGCTCCATTAAAAGAGGCATAGGTAGCTAGGTGCTACAGTGGGCCTAGAGCCAGGAAGTCCTGAGTTCAAATCCATATTCAGACACTTATTAGCTGTGTGACCTTGGGTAAATCACTTAACCTCTATTTGCTTTAGTTTCTTCAATTGTAAAATGGGGATAATAATAGCACCTATCTCCCTGAATTGTTGTGAGGATAAAATGAGATATTTGTAAAGCACTCAACATAGCGCCTGGCACATAGTAAGCATGATATAAATGCTAGCTGCTATCACCACCACCACCACCACCACCATCATCTATGGTAGTAGTAGCAGTAGTGGTATCATAGGGTCCAGGACTAAGAGAGGTCATAATCCCAATGTATTTGGCTCTGGTCCAAACATGTCTAAAGAAAAGGATTCCATTCTAGGCATAACATTTTAGAGGGAAAATTGACAGGGGGGAGTATGCCTGGTGGACAGTGAGGAGGAGGGTGAGAAGACTAGAGAATGCATCCCAGAGGGATCAGCAGAAGGACCTGATGATGTTCAGGTTAGAAAAGAGAAAGCTGGGGCAGCTAGGTGGCACAGTGGATAGAGCACTGGCCCTGGATTCAGAAGTACCTGAGTTCAAATCTGGCTTCAGACACTTGATACTTACTAGCTGTGTGACCCTGGGAAAGTCACTTAACCCCAATTGCCTTGCAAAAAAAAAAATCAATTTGGAGCAGCTAGGTGGTGCAATAGATACAGCACTGGCCCTGGAGTCAGGAGTACCTGAGTTCAAATCCGGCCTCAGATACTTAACACTTACTAGCTGTGTGACCCTGGGCAAGTCACTTAACTCCAACTGCCTCACTAAAAAAAAAAACCAACAACAACAACAAAAAAAAAAAAAGAAAAGAGAAAGCTGAGGGCAGGGTAAGGGGAGGAGGGTGTGATAGATGTGTACCAGTGTTTCAGAGAGGGACCTGATCAGGACTGCTGGCCTTGAGAGGGCTGAGCAAGGGCAGAAATTGCAGGGAGGCAGATTTAGGCTGGCTGGCAAGACCAATTCCTAACAATGAGAGATCTCCTATTTGCAGTGGGCTGTCTCAGGGGCAAGTGGGTTCCCTCTCCCTGGAGGTCTCAGTGACCACGTATTGTGGAAGATTCTTGTTCAGGTTAAGGTTCAGGCTCCCAGCTCTGAGGTTCTGTGAAATGCTTATTGAAATTGTAGGATTCGGAGATGGAAGCCCCAAAGAATCATCTTGGTATTGGCTCCTAGGATCATGGGATCCACAGCCGGAGAGGACTTTAGTGACCAGCTAGTCCAGTTCTTTCATTTAACAGGTGAGGAAACTGAGGCTGGTTGGTTATTGTCCTTTGTTCTCAAAGATTACCAAAATGATATCACTATGTTAGAGTCAAGTTCCGGTGTGTAATTTGTGTGGCTGGTCAGACCAATACAAGCTGGAAATGCTCTACTACAGGTCAGGCAGAAATAATCCAGGTGAACATTTGGTTTGGATTCTTTAAATTTGTGCATCTTGAATTTCTTTTGAGCTATTTCACTTCTGCTTTGCTCATGGAGCATTGTACCTTCTCTCACAAGGTCATGGTCCTGTGCCAGCATCTCCCATGTCATGCAATCCATTCCAAAGTTCTTAAGAGTGTAATGATTGGAATGACGCCACCTGCTGGAAACTTACTATAGGAAAGTTCCACCATGAGGAGAATGCCTCTGAGGGCAAGGCCATGCGGCTTTTCCTTGGCGTCAGGAAGTGACATTTGCTTAGACCTTGATTGTGTCCTCATATCTCTTTTTCTGACCAGCATGTGAGTGCTTGCCTTCTGTCAGTTGTCCATAAAACAGTCTTTTAGGAAAGCATACATTTGGCATAAGAACAAGGTGGTCAGCCCATCAGAGTAGAGTTTGAATGCTTGGCAGTTCAGCTCTAGAAAGGACATTGGTGTCTGGTAACTTGTCTTGCCAGGTGATCTTCAGAATCTCCCTAAGACAATTCAAATGGAAACAATTCCATTTCCTGGAATGTCCCTGGTAGACTATATAGGTTTCACAGGCATACAACAATGAGGTCAGCACAATGGCTCTGTAGACCTTCAGTTTGGTAGACAGCCCAATACCTCTTTTATCCCACATTTTCCTTCGGAGTCTCTCAAATGCTGAGCTAACTCTGGCAATGTGTGCGTCAACCTCATTATCAATGTGTACATACCTGGAAAGTAGACTGCCAAGGTAAGTGAACTTATCCACAGTATTCAAAACTTCTCCATTTGCTGTAACTGATAGTTCCATGTATGGCTAGTGTGGTACTGGCTGGTAGAGCACCTGTGTTTTCTTGGTGTTAATTGTTAGGCCAAAATTATCACAAGCAGCAGAGAATCAGTCCATACTTTGTTGCATCTCAGCTTCAGAGACTGCATTGAGTTCACAATCATCTGTAAACAAACAAACAAAAAAATCATTCACCAATACTCGTTCTACTTTGGTCTTGCCATGTAGCCTTTTCAAGTTGAAGAGTTTACCATCAGTGTGGCAGGTGACCTTGATGGTGTGTTCATCCTCATTGAAGGTATTTGACAACATGGATAAAAATATTGTGCTAAAAAATATGGGAGCAAGCGTATAGCCTTTTTTCACTCCATTGGTGACTGGGAAAGTATGAGCATTGTCCATTATCCAGAACCCAGACAAGCATGCTATCATGAAATTGATGTACAATACCGATGAACTTCTTTGGGAAACCAACTTTGTGTGTGTGTGTGTGTGTGTGTGTGAGGCAATTGGGGTTAAGTGACTTGCCTGGGGTCACACAGCTATTAAGTGTCAAGTGTCTGAGGCTGGATTTGAACTCAGGTCCTCCTGACTCCAGGGCTGGTGCTCTATCCACTGTGCCACCTAGCTGCCCCAGGAAACCAACTTTTGACATAATTTTCCATAATCCCTCATGACTGACAATATCAAAGGCTTTGATCAGGTTGATAAATGGTGTGTACAGACCTCCATTCTGCTCCTTTGCATTTCTCCTGGAGTTGTTGGGCAGCAAACACCATATTGACCATTCCTCAGCTCTTTCTGAAGCCACACTGGATCTTAGATAGATGAACATCTTCTAGGTGAAGGATCAGCCCATTAAGGAGGACTCTGGCAAGAATTTTGCCAGCAATGACCATGAGAGAGACCTCCCTGTGATTGTCACTGAACAATATATTTCCTTTACCTTTACAGAGATGGACAATGGAGGCATCGAACTTCTGGGGATAATGTCCTCTTGCCATAAAACCCCCAAAATTTTAGTTAGCTTTTGTATGAGCAATGAACCCCCAACCTTGTAAATCTCAGCTGGAATAAAATCAGTGCCAGATGCCTTGACACAGGAGAGGAGCCTAATGGCATTCGAAACCTCTTCAGTTTGAAATTTGTCTAGAGAAAGGTTGACTTCAACCTCATGGAAATGGTCAGTGGCTTTGGTTTTGATTAATGATGGTTTGTTGAGAACACCATGAAAGTGTTCAGCATATCTCTCCAGGATCATGTCCTTATCACTAATCAGTGTGGCTATGTCAACACTGAAGTAGAGATATACCATGTGTCTTTGGCCCATAAATAGCCTCAGGGCATCATAAAAGTACTTTGGATTGTTACAATCAGCATAAAATTTCATCTGCCTTCTTACTGAGCCAAGAATTCTGCATTTCTCTAAGCTTCACTTGTACTTTACTTTTGAGGAAATTAAGTGCTGCTTTCTTAGGTATGGACCAACTATCCTGCTAGGAAACCCTGTGGAGTTCTCATTTTTCATTTAGCAGCTTCTGAATTTCCCCATCATTTTCATCAAACCAGTCTTGATGTTTGCAATGTGGTTTTCTTTTTTTTTGGTGAGGCAATTGGGGTTAAGTGACTTGCCCAGGGTCACACAGCTAGTAAGTGTTAAGTGTCTGATGTCAGATTTGAACTCAGGTACTCCTGCCTCCAGGGCCAGTGCTCTATTCACTGCTCCACCTAGCTGCCCCTGTTTGCAATGTGTTTTGACCCAGATACATAAATGCAGTGCTGTACACCAAACCTCTGAAAGCTGACCACTCCTTTTCTGCTTCACTGAACTTTCCCTCTAAGTTAGTAACAAACTGTTCCCACTCAGAGAAGCCATCTAATCTGTTGACATTAAGTTTTCTGGGAGGCATTTTGCCTAGAGGCCACTGCTTTTGTTGAATATGACTATTTAGCTTGGAGAGGATAAGTCTTTGATTAGTCCAGCACTCTGCCTCCCCCATTGCCTTCATGACTTTCATATCCTGTCTGTCTCTTCTCCTTACAATGACGTAGTCTATTAAATGCCAATGTTTGCTGTGAGGGTGCATCCACAAAGTTTTATTATGTTTAGGTAAACGGAAGACAGTGCTGGTGATGAGAAGGTCATGAGATGCACAAGTCTTCAGTAATAAGTGACCATTGCTGTTGTTGTTCCCAACTCCATTCCTCCCAAGGAGGAATGTCTGTCGTGTCTGGTAGTCTGAGCCTACTCTAGCATTGAAGTCACCCAGAATTTTAAGCTTGTCCTCTTTTGGGATGTTGATGATAAGCATCTCCAGGTTTTCATAAATTTTTTCTTCGACCACATCAAGGTTTGACATGGTGGGAACATAGGCACTGATGATGGTAGTGTGTAAAGAAGAACTAACTTAATGAGTAGAGCTACTCAACAATGGAATGGGCTGCTTTAGTAGGTTATTACAGACTTAGGACTAGAAAGAATCAAAATCCCCTAGTCCAACTTTTCTCACTGCTAGAGGCATCAATGACTCTATTTGTCTTGGATGTTGGATATTCTGCTTCGGGTAGGCCCTATACTATGAAGGCAGCATGGTAGTGGAAAGAACACTAGTTTGGGAGTCAAAGGACCTGGGTTCAAATCCTTCCTCAATACTTATTACCTGTGTGACCTTGGGTATCCCTTAACATTTTTAGACTTTTGCTTCATCTTCCATAAAATGATGGAATTAGACAAGATCTACCTCAGTTTTCTCAGCTGTCAAATAGGGATAGCAATAGAACCTACCTCCAAGGTTGTTGTGAGGATCAGATAAAAAAAGTTGTAAAGCACGCAGTGGGCACTAAGTAAATGCTTGTTCTGTTGAGGTCCCATCTAGAGCCATGATCCAAACTTAACTCTCTGGGTTAAAAGGAAGGGGCCATAAAGAAAGGGTTGGATCCTGAGGTCTTCTCTGGTTTTATAGCTAAGGTCTTCTGAGCCTAGATGCCCCTTAGGACCCTTCCAGTAAAAGACAATCTATGATTGTCCAGTCAGCTCCGGGAGAGAGAAACAAAAGTCAACACTCCCTCTAGTGGCAGAAACAGATCTCCAAACAGTTCAACCATCCCCTTTCTAAGATTGTTCGTTCCTACCTCTGACATTCCACAGTCATATAGTCACTAACCAAAACTGGATAATTCCCTGGGATGATATCCTGAATCATCTCTGAAATGTTGTTTGCCTATTACTCACAGCATATTTCCATGTAGGTGACTGCTTTACTGAATCATCTTTTTTTTGGGGGGGGTGGTATTAGGTATTCTCAACACCAACTATTGATGCTGAAAGGTAGGCTTACCCTGTATATCGTGATACTTATAGATGCAACTAGGTGATGCAGTGGATAGAACACTGACACTGAAGTCAGAAAGACCTGAGTTCAAATCCTGATTCTTACTAACTCTGTGACCCTGGTCAACTTATTTAACCTTTGTTTGCCTCAGTTTCCTCAATTGTAAATTGGGCATAATAATAGGATCTACCTCCCAGAGTTGTTGTGAAGATCAAATGAGATAATATTTATAAAACACTTAGTACAGTGTATGGCATGTAATAGAAGTTCAATACATGCTTATTTCCTTTCCTCTGTCCTTTTCTCTCTTTCTATATCTTCCCTCTCTCCCTTCCTTCTCTCCATTCCTCCTTCCCTTCCTTGCTTCCTCCCTTTTTCCTCCTTCTTTCCTTACTCCTTCCCTTCTTCCTTTGCTTCCTTCTTTCCTCTCTCCTTTCCTCCTTCCTTTCCTCCCTCCTTCTTTCCTTCCTCCTTCCTTCCTTCCTTCCTTCCTTCCTTCCTTCCTTCCTTCCTTCCTTCCTTCCTTCCTTCCTTCCTTCCTTCCTTCCTTCCTTCCTTCCTTCCTTCCTTCCTTCCTTCCTACAGTGGTTCTATTTCTCTCAGTACAGTCCAGGTTTTATATTATGGACTCCCATTGAAGCCTTAGTCCACTAAAAATCCTTTAACTATTGCAGGAGAATGAGCAAATTTAGCCATGTTTCATGTCCTTAGGAAACTGATTTTTTTAAACCCCAGTGTAAGACTTTACATTTATCCCTCCTCATTTCTATCTTATCAAGTACCTTTTGTCATACAGGGCCCCTGTCCTAGGCCCTGTGGGAAGACATCAAGGAGTATAACACCCAGGCCTTGACCTGAAGGAACTTGGAATTAGGGTATAGTGGAAAGGAAATGATAGCCAATAAACACTTTTTGACTGACTATGCCCTAGACTGGCCAAGTACTCTTGGACAAGTCCCTTCCTTTCTTTGAAAGGAAGCATTCCATTGGCTAGTTACAAACCATTTTTATTGTCTCTTTAGCTGTGTTAATTACAAATCATTTTTGTATTAAAGCAGGCCTCCCAGGAAAAGGTTTCGCTAGCACAGTGGGAATTACTGAATGTATTTGAAACAAACACATATATCTCTAGGGAGCACAGAGGATAGAGCACTGGGTCTAGAGTTAGGAAGCCCTGAGTTCAAATTCAGCCTTTTCATTCATTCATTCATTCATTTATTTATTTATCTATTTATTCATCTATTCATTCATTTGTTTATTCATTCGTTTATTTGCTTATTTATTTATTTTCAAATCCAGTCTTAAATGCTTTCTATCTGTGACCCTGGGCAAGGCACTTCATAGATGTTTGCCTCAATTTCCTCAACTGTAAATGAAGATAATAATAGTGCCTTCCTTTCAGAGTTGCGAGGATCAAATGAGATCATATTTGTAAAAAATGGTGGTTGTTGCTGCTGCTGCACCTCTTTGGTTGGTTGTTTCTTGTCCAACTTTTCATAACCCTCTTTGGGTTTTTCTTGGCAGAGATACTGGATACTTCTCCAGCTGATTTTACAGATGAGGAAACTGAGGCAAAAAAGGGTGAAGTGACTTGCCCAGGGTCACACAGTAAGTGTCTGAGGCTGGATTTGAATTCGGGTCTTTCTGACTCTAGACCCAGTGCTCTATCCACTGTGCCCTGTAGAAGTATATGTGTTTGTTTCAAATACATTCAGTAATTCTTGACTTTCAGACCCTGAACTCTATTTACTGTGCCACCTAGCTGCCCCCCCAAAGTGACCAGCACAACAGAAATGCTCATTTCCTTCCCTTCCCTATTTGAGACAAGCCAGTATAAGAATAAGAATATTCTTCATAGAATCAAGAAGACTTGAGTTCTAAACTTGTCTCTGTCATTTACAAGTCAAGGGGCTCAGAGCCAGTAAGGGCTGAATTTGGGAGTCAGAGGACTTAGCTTTCAATCCCAGCTCTTTCTCTTATTACCTAGAAGGTGGCTTTACCTCTCTGGGCCTCCTTTCCTACATCTGTAAAGTAAGAGATTGGAGGACCTGATTAATCTTAAGGTTCCTTCCCACTCTAAACGTGTGATCAGATGCTCGGACTCCAAAGGAGCTGGATTGGAATCACAGACCTGCTACTGTGGGACTTTTGGGGAATTTGCTTAACCTCATTGGGCAAATCAGTTCTCTCATCTGTAAAATGGGGCACAAGATCAACATTTTTCAAAGTGTTTTCGGGGAATCCCTTAGATCCCAAAGATCCTTTGGGAGGGTACTCAAGGTCAAAACTATATTCATATTAATACTATTTAACATATATTTAATTAATATAAATATTTAATTTCTGGTATGGTGATAGCTGTAGTTATAACCCACATCAACAAAAGCTCTTTGTAGGGAGAGGGAGGTTCCTCCTAATTCCTCAAGAATTTTTAAGACTGTAAAAGAGTTTTTAAAAAAAATAAACATTTCTATTTGAAGTTTTGAGTTTCATGTAAAGGAGTCTTGAGACCAAAGTCTCAGAACTACTGGATTGTATGAACTTGGAGGTCCCCCCCCCATAAAGTGATGATTATAGGCTTCTACTCCAAAGGAATTGGGTTTAAATTCCAGACTCCCTGCTTAGTCCAAGTATGACCTCAGGCAATTGCTTAACCTCTCTGGGACTCAGTTTCCTCAGTTGTAAAACAAAGAGGTAAGACTAGGTCCCTTCTAGCTTGAGACCTTAAAGACCTCCTGACCCTGGATCAAAATTCCCAGACCTCAGAACCACCTGATTTCTCGGTTTCCTCTGAATCTGGATCAGTCCATATGGGCAATTCCTCCTCTCTTGGTGGAGCCCCCTGCCAGGGGCTGGTGGGTATCCCCAGAGAGGGGCTGTGGCCCGAGAAAGGAAGGTGGGAGCAAGTTTGATCTAGTTGGAGCCAAATCGGAAGGCCCTCTGGTCCTTGGGAATCCCAGAGTATTTTTCCAGTGATGAGGCAGATTCCCCACATACCCCAAATTCTGCATTCTTCAAATTCCTTTCCGCATTCCTGTCATTCTCCTACCTGGTAAGGGGTTGCCCCTTCAGTAGGTTTTTATCCGGCAGCCAAGATGGAAATAATCAGCATTATTTCTCCTCTGAGGGTGAAACCATGTAGTGGGAAGGCCTGTTGTAGCAAGAAATACCATGAAAATGTTTGCATTCCAGCTGTGTCAGCATCCAGGGCTCCACCTCTGAGAAAATGTGGGACTAAGCCAGGTATGGGAGGGGTGACATCAATCTGCAGGAGCTTAGGCCTAAGAGGAACTTCAGAAAAGCCATCTCCTACCATGGGAAAAAAAAAAAGCACTGACTTTGGAGTGAGAACATCTGGATTTGATTCCTGGTTCCTATCCTTATAACTTGTGTGATCTTCGGCAATTCATTTTCCCTCACTGGGCTCAGTTTCCTCAGATGTAAAATGAGGGAGTTGGACTGGCTGACTATGAGGTCCCTTCTAGGGGCAGCTCTAGGTCTAGGATCCTGTGTGTGTGTGTGGGGGGGGGGGGTGTGGTGGGCAATTGGGGTTAAATGACTTGCCCAGGGTCACATAGCTAGTGTCAAGTATCTGAGGCTGGATTTGAACTCAGATCCTCCTGACTCCAGGGCCGGTGCTCTATCCACTTCACCACCTAGCTGCCCCCCTCCTTTTTTTAAACATTTGAGTTCCAAATGCCTTCTCTCCTTCTAGCCCCTTCCCCACCAATTGAGAAGTCAAGCAATATAATATCATTATACATATGAAGTCATGCCAAACATATTTCTATATTAGCCGTGTTCCAAAAAAAAGCAAGACAAAAGGTTTTTTTTCTGTTTCTTTGTTTTTGTTTTTGTTTTGTGTTTTTGGCAGGGCAATGAGGGTTAAGTGACTTGCCCAGGGTCACAGCTAGTAAGTGTCAAGTATCTGAAGCTAGATTCGAACTCAGGTTCTTCCGAATCCAGGGCCAGTGCTTTATCTACTGCACCACCTAGTTGCCTCGACAAAGTTTTAAAAGATCTGTTTCAATCTGCACTTAGAGTTCATCAGTTCTCTTTGTGGATGCGGATAGCATTTTTCATCATGGGTCCTTTGGAATTGTCATGTACCATTGCATTGATCAGAGTCAGTAAATCTTTCATGCTTGATCATTATTACAATGTTGCTATTACTGGGTACAATCTTCTTTTGGTTCTGCTCACATTACTTTGCATCAGTTCATTAACAAGAAACATAATTCCTTGAAATCAGAGTGGAATCTCGGGATTGGTAAGGATTTCCAAGGCCTCCCAGTCCAACCTTGTACCTGACTGAGAATCCCCTTATGACATCCAGTCTCTACTTGAAGACCTCCAATGGGGGAGAGCTCCCAACCTCCTGAGGTAGCCCCGTTCCACATCTGGAAATGAGCCTCCAAAAATATGGTCTCAAGTTCCTTCACCATTCTGGTCCTGCTCATGTGGATGCTCTAGACTTGTCTCTGTCCTTCCTAAAATGGGCTGCCCAGATTGGGATGCTATATTCCCAACATGATCTGTCTGGTTCTTCTAATAGCCCAAGCTGGAGGTGATGAGAGTTTGAACTAGTTGTGGTGACAGAGAAAAGGAAATGAGAGGATTGTGAGGGTCTTCTGAGGTACAGTTTACTGAAGCTGTCAACTGATTGGATGTGGGTGTCAGGGAGAGAGAGGAGTCAAAAAGTTCTCTGATTTTTATCTTGAATGACTAGAAGGATGTTGGTGCCATCAACCAAAACATGGCAGTTGTCGGGGCAGGTTTGGGTGAAGATGAAAAGAGTTTGGGCCAAGTTGAATTTGAGGTGTTATGGAAATGGCTATAAAGAGCCAACCACACACCAGTTGGAAATGTGGGACTGGAGTTCAGGGTAGAGACTAGGTCTGGAGATAAGAGGTAGGGATGGCTTGGATTTCATTTTAGAAGGAACCCAAGCCAAGATTTATATAAATGCCTTAAGAGTTGCAAAGTGTTTTACATGTGATTTTTCACTTGATCCTCACAACAATCCTGTGAGATAAGTACTATCATGATCTTCATTTTACAGATGAGGAAACTGAGGCAAGCAGTCATTAAGTGGCTTGCCCAAGGTCACACAACTAGTACCTGAGGCCAGATTTGGACTTACGTCTTCCCGATTCCAGGTTCAGTGCTCTATCCACTACATCACCTAGCTAACTCTAAAAAAACAAAACAAAACAAAAAAGCAAGAGAGAAAGCAATCCAGAGCTTCAAGGGACTACAATTTTATGGAAGGAGGGACTATTTGTGGACTGCTTGCACCCAACCTGTGGTAGAGCCTTTAAAGCTCATACTGCATACAGCATATCATACTCATACAAGCATATCAATGTTTTCAGTGGTTTTAATTAATTCAGATCGGTCAGCAACCTGGAATCGCCTGCTCTTTTCTACAAATACTTTGTCTGACCAGTTACAGTTGGACACACTGTACTTTGACCCCAACATAGTTTTTTTTTTGATCCTATGCAAGAATGAAGGACAATTGCCCCCAGTCAACCAAAGTTATAAAGATGGAGAGCAGAGGCAGAAGGAGTATCTGCATTGTTTCCGGTACCAGAGGCAATATTGATCCCATTATGGTTTCAGAACTAGAAAGGAAGGTGGAGGAACATGGAGGAACATGAGGGTACAAGTGACATATCACCAGCAGGGCTGGGCTAGTGAACCATGTGTGAGGTGCCTACCGATCAGACCTTTGGGGAGACCAGGGCAGGAGTTCTAAAGGTTCTAAAGCTGAAATCTTCCAGTCATCCAGGCTCTCTGGTCCCAGCAGAAAGGGACGGGCAAAAAGATGGTGGGGAAGTAAAGTGAAGCATAACTAGAGGTATATATGTTACACATATAACATCAGAATAGAAGTATAGCACTCCCTCTGCACACCTCATGAGGTTTGCGGGATGGGTTCTCAGAGAATGACTACCACCTCAAGTATTAAGGAAGTTGTCTGTAGGTTCCCAGATCCAAATGTTCTAGCTCCATTGGTGAGCTTCCCATTCACAGCCACCAGTAGACAAAACGAGGCTTCCCATAACTAGGTGATCTACCGAGCACCAGGCCTGGAGTCAAGAAGACTCATCTTCCTGAGTTAAAATCCAGCCTCAGACACTTACTAACTGTATAACCCTGGGCAAGTCATTTAACCCTGTTTGCCTCAGTTTCCTCATCTATAAAATAAACTGGAAAAGGAAATGGCAAACCACTCCAGTATCTCTGCCAAGAAAACTCCGGGGGCAGCTAGATGGAGCAGTGGATAAAGTACCAGCCCTGGATTCAGGAGGATCTGAGTTCAAATCCAGCCGCAGACACTTGATACTTACTAGCTGTGTGACCCTGGGCAAGTCACTTAACCCCCATTGCCCTGCAAAAAAAAAGGAAAAAAAAAAAGGAAACTCCAAATGGGGTCACACAGAGTCAGACATGACTGGGAAACAACTGAACAAGAACAATAAAAGTAGACGGAATGAGCTCTCAGAAAAGGCATTTGCTGAGAATGCTAAGAACATTAGCTGCAAAACATTTCCCTTAGAACCATGGGGAGCACTCTCCCACTAATACACATGGCCTCTAAGGGAAGAGCAGGCCCACATTTAGAGTACAATGATAGTGAGGCACACATGGAGGACTTACGTGGCCAAGACAACTCCTAACTCCAGACCTACAGAAACTCAAGTCCTTTCTCCATGATCACAGTCCTTTCTGCACTCCCAACTTTTCATTGCCAGGGCTAGCTTCCCATGGAGTCCATAGCTGGTTTTTGCTTCTCTGCTGCCAGCGGTCCTCACTCTTTTTTTTTTTTTTTTTAGTGAGGCAATTGGGGTTAAGTGACTTGCCCAGGGTTACACAACTAGTAAGTGTTAAGTGTCTGAGGCTGGACTTGAACTCAGGTCCTCCTGAATCCAGGGCCAGTGCTCTATCCACTGTGCCACCTAGCTGCCCCGGTCCCCACTCTTTAACATTGCTCCCTCCCTTGAATGACTCCATCTCCCTTTGTCCATATCTGTCTAATTGAGTGCTTTTCTGTGTTTGTCCTTATACTCTCTCAAAATGACTCTTCAACTGCTGATGAGGAAGTCTCCTGGGTAAGGAGTTCTGCTGATAGGCATCATGACTGATGGGGAGGGGTCAAAGTGAGAAGGTTCCCTCCACACACACACACACGCAACTTCCAAGAGATAAAAAGCTATGTTCTTAAAAAAACAAACAAACAAACAAACAAAAGGGGCAGCTAGGTGGCACAGTAGATAGAGCACTGGCCCTGGAGTCAGGAGTACCTGAGTTCAAATCTGGCCTCAGACACTTAACACTTACTAGCTGTGTGACCCTGGGCAAGTCACTTAACCCCAATTGCCTCACTAAAACAACAACAACAACAACAACAACAAACAAACAAAAAAGCTATGTTCTTTCCCAAGTTCTCGCTCTTTCTTTGACCAAACTGCTGGACTCTCCAAGAATTTATTTCCGGGGCTTAGCCATTTAAAGCCTCCAAGGCATGTGGCCAATTTTAAGCCCAACAAATTAAAGTGGCCCTCCTGGCTCAGAGAGTAATAATCACACTGTGTAATAGGTTCCCTGAGCACCAACATGTTGTTATCAGATCAACCCCTCATTGTCTGTGACTGTGTCAACTGAATTAGGAGAATGGTAGTAGAAAGAAATCACCCCTCCCTCCACTATACTCTTTTCTCAATTAGACATTTTCTTTCTCCAACAGATCAACTGGGATTCTTTGTTTGGTGTATGTGTGGGCAAAGTCCATGTGTCACAGATCACACATAATCTGGAAATTAACATTTCCCCCTAAAAAAATATAAGATCTGGGCATTTTACTCACTTCTGAATGCAATTTTTTGTTTTTGTTTTTTTTTTCTGGGGCAATGAGGGTTATGACTTGCCCAGGGTCACACAACTAGTAAGTGTCAAGTGTCTGAGGCTGGATTTGAACTCAGATCCTTCTGAATCCAGGGCTGGTGCTTTATCCACTGCACCACCTAGCTGTCCCTTGAATTGAAACTTTTAAACAAATTTACTAAATGTCCCTCTTTTTCTCATGGGAGAAGTGCAGGGGTTGGGGGTGGGGGAGGGCTACTCATGGACTGGTCTCAATCTGATCAATACAGAAGCTTTGCCTTTCTCCATAAATGATTTGAGAGGGTTTGCCCCTCTCTATACAATCCAGGTAACTCCCCTTTCCTGGGGGATTACCAACATCCTGTCATATTTAGTGCATTGACCCCATTGATTTAGCCCATTAGAGCTCAAGAAATCTGTCAGCTTCAGTCTCCTGGGCAACAGGGATTACAGGGGTGTGCCACCTGAAATGAGCCCCAAATCCAGATTACATTGTTTTAACAAGTAGACATAATTTTCCAAAATGATTGCCAGTTACTTCATGTCTCAGTGCTTGCAAAGGGCTTCCCCAACTCAAAGACAATAAAGAGGAGAAAAAAAAAGGAAAAGAGAATCAGGCTTTTGCCCTCTGAGGGAAAGCTTTGGGTCCTACAGAACTCCTCAAATATTGATGAGAACATGGACCCATTGGAGCACTGAAGCATTAAAATATGGACTAGATGTTTGCCTGGGGCCATGCTAGCTCTACGTGAGTAGAGAATCACAGAATCATGGCATTTCAGGGTCGGAAGGGATCAAATAACCTTTTAGTCCAATTCCAAACCAGAAGAATCCTCCTGGCATTGAGGTACAGTGGAAACAGAGACGATTTGGGAGTCAGAAGATGTGGGTTCAAACCTATGCTCTGACATGTGACCTTGGGCAAGTCAGTTAACTTCTCTTAACCTCGGTTTCCCCAACTGTAAAAGCAGGAGGTTGGACTACAACCTTTCAGTCCCTTTCAGCTCTGTCTCTAATCCTAAAACCCTACAGCATACTTTTTTTTTTTGGATGAGGCAATTAGGGTTACGTGACTTGCCCAGGGTCATACAGCTAGTAAGTGTTAAGTGTCTGAGGCCGAATTTGAACTCAGGTTCTCCTGAATCCAGGGCTGGTGCTCCATCCACTGCACCACCTAGCTGTCCCCCTACTCTCTCTTTTTTTTTCCTCCATGGGGACATCCCTTTATTTTCCCATTTTAAAAGGTAGGAATACAAAGGATTATACATTGTGAACAGTTAGAGACCTCAAGGATCATTTAGTAGAAACCTCTCATTTTAGAAGAAGACTGAGACTAGGAAAGGGAAGTGACTAAGTCAGGGTCACCAGGTCAGTAAGGCAAAGGTAGCCAGCATTGGACCACACCTGTGAGGGGCCAGGGGAGGGGCTGATCAAGGGTTGTAGGCGAGTCTTCTCTTGGCCTTGGGATGAGGCCTGGCTGAGAGCCCAGGAGGATAGGAGGCCGATGATCTTTGGTTTGGAGGCTGTCTGATCGTCTGACTGGGAGTGATGTAGACCCCTGGCCCCTGCATCTGTTTGGGCCCCAAGTCAGGCAGGAGCTGACCACTGGAGCAGCCAGAACTCTCTTCAGTTTCTGTACTGAGTCCTGCCTCCACAGGCTGTAAGCATTGCATGCTCTGAACCTGCGCTGACCCAGGGGGCCTCTGGGGGGCCTGGTTCCAGAAGGATACTCCCAACTGCAAGTGAGAGCCTGACTTCTTGTTGTCAGTTCTGTATCATCCGGGCATCATCTATATCATTCTTTTTTTTTTTTTTTAAGTGAGGCAGTTGGGGTTAAGAGACTTGCCCAAGGCCACACAGCTAGTAAGTGTTAAGTGTCTGAGGCCGGATTTGAACTCAGGTACTCCTGACTCCAGGGCTGGTGCTCTATCCACTGCACCACCTAGCTGCCCTCCATCTATATCCTTCTGAGCTGGGAAGTGCCGGGTGGAGCTCCTTGGGAAATCTGGACCTTCTCCTGTGTGAGTAGATCAAGGGGCATTTCACCTGGAGATCCATCAAGGAGAGAAGGTTATACCATTTCACCAGCTGGGGGTAGATAGGGTCAAGCTCTGTCTGCATCTTATTTTCACAGGTTATAATCAGATCCTTTACTTCCATTTTGGCTGCCGGAAGCACAGCTTCTCTGTGGTTGTTGTTGGTGGTGGTGGTGTTGGCTGAAGATGTCAGGCCCCTCTCCAGGAGGGCTGCTCCCTTCAATGACGGTAGCAAGGGTCGCTTGCTGGTGCAGGATCATGGTGCACTCATGTCATATTACATGTGAAAGTGATCTAGGTTAGGATTCCATCCCTCACTACTACATCCCTCGGCAAGGGCAGAAGTTACCTCTTTCTTTGTTTTTTCAATCTTTACTCTCTTTCACCCCCCCCCCCCCATGCCCTGCCCAATCCAGAGGCTTTAAGCAGCAGGGGCTTAATCAGTGTTTGCTAAAGAAGTGAACATGTGGATTGGGCTGCCAGTGCTCCCCTAACTGGGGACTCTCTGAGCTAATGCTTGAGGGCCTTCGGTGGGGGATACGGGGATGCTTGGTCAGCTACTGGATGAGCTGGATTGCCTCTGCTGTCCTTTCCAGCTCAGAAGGCTTGGGACTCTGAGGATGAATGAATGAATGAAGGGAGGTGCCGGCAGTGATTGACAGAAGTGTCCGAGAACTTCACAGGGGACAGGGAGAGAGAGAGACAGAGACAGAGAGAGAGAGACAGAGACAGAGAGACAGAGAGAGAGAGAAACCCCCCTACTCTCTCTTTTTTTTTTAAAGTGAGGCAATTGGGGTTAAGTGACTTGCCCAGGGTCACACAGCTAGTAAGTGTTAAGTGTCTGAGGCCGGATTTGAACCCAGGTACTCCTGACTCCAGGGCCGGTGCTCTATCCACTGCGCCATCTAGCTGCCCCCCAAGAAAGTTCTGCCAAAGTATTTTCTTTTTTTTTCTTTTTTTTTTTTTTTAGTGAGGCAATTGGGGTCAAGTGACTTGCCCAGGGTCACACAGCTAGTAAGTGTTAAGTGTCTGAGGCCGGATTTGAACCCAGGTACTTCTGACTCCAGGGCCGGTGCTCTATCCACTGCGCCACCTAGCTGCCCCTCCCACTCTCTTTTAAAGCTCTATCAATGTCCCTTCTCTTGTGGGCAAGAGGTTTATCCCAATCCTATGAAATGGAAGAGTTCATTGGAAGAGTTAGGTTGGCTTAATACCCCCACAGTGTTGGGCAGCTAGGTGACGCAGTGGATAAAGCACCAGCCCTGGAGTCAGGAGGACCTGAGTTCAAATCCAGCCTCAGACACTTGACACGTACTAGCTGTGTGACCCTGGGCAAATCACTTAACCCCCATTGCCCCGCAAAAAAAGAAAGAAAGAAAAATACCCCACAGTGTTCTCACTATACCAACTCCTCACCACTGTTCATTTTCCTTGCTGTGAGAATTGTAATCAAATCAATATACCTATTGCCTCTGGAAAGAACACCTGCATGTATTTCCCTGTTTTTCTCACTAGTCAATTCTGGTGACTCCCTGGTGGATACTCTCCATTAGGATATTGCTTTCTCCTTCATTAGACTATAAGCTCCTAGGGGGCAGCTAGGTGGCAGCTAGGTGGCGCAGTGGATACAGCACCAGCCCTGGATTCAGGAGGACCTGAGTTCAAGTGTGACCTCAGACACTCAACACTTACTAGCTGTGTGACCCTGGGCAAGTCACTTAACCCTCATTGCCCCTCCCCCCCCCAAATACAACTAGAATATAAGCTCCTTATTTGTTTTGCTTAACATTACATATTTGTCATGCTTTGTTTTTTCTTGCTTTTTCAGTGGGGAGGGGAAATGGAGGTGGGAGGTAGAGAATTCAAAACTGAAGATACAAAAAAAAAATCGGAATTAAAAACAGAAAGTAAGGTGTATCTCCAATCCTTGCTTACCTTGGTGCTTGCTACATAGTAAACACTTAACAAATGATGTTCAATCATTTATTCATTTCTTTTTGGTCATTTCCAGATTCTGTCACCCACACTCCCATCTCCTCCTCAACCCTCCTCCCACCAGAAACTGGACTCCGGCTTTCTCCCAGCAGATTGTAAACTCTTTGAGATCAGGGGACTGTTTTGCTTGCTTGTGTACTAAGTCCAGAGCCATCCACACAATTTAATCTTTCTGAGCCTCAGTTTCCTCATTTGTATAATAGGAGTAATAATACCTGTATTACCTACCTTACCAGTTTGTAGTGGGAATCCCAGGAGATAACATGATGCAAAGTACTTGGCAAACCTAAAAGTACTGTATTAAGCTGTTGTTATTATTATTAGTATAGTACTCATTACACCACTGAAGCCAAAAGAAATAAATATACTCCCTCTACTATGTAAGATCATAGACTTTAGGGCTGGAAGAGATCACAAGATCATAGCTTAAGTGGGAGTGACGTAGAGGCCCCCTCACTTTAGAGATAAGGAAACTGAGGTCCAGAGAAGATAGTGACTTGGCTGAGGATACACAATGTGTTGGGGGTAGAGCCAGGTTTCATGCCTAAGCTACTTGGCTCTTAAGCACAGTACTCTTCTCATGACTTGGTACAGTCTCTCCATTACATCTGCCTCCTCCAGAGCTGATAGCTCTTCATATAACCTGAAGGCAGGGACCATGCTAGCCAAGCTTTCTCTTTCTAAGCAAAACATCCCCGCCACCCTTCACTGACCTTCCCATGACATGGATACCCTTGATCCTGGTCACTTGCTCTCCTTGAGTGACAAGTTTCACTTTTTCAATGGCCTGTCTAAAACATCTAGGGTAGAAGGGAAGGAAGTGAGAGTAGGAGAGATGGAAGCTGAGGGCTCAGAGAAGCTCCTGATTCTCATATTCAAGTCAAGTCAATGAGCATTTATTGTCATATTAATTATGATTATTATATAGTTATAAAATAATTATGTGCCATTATTATATAGTTATAAAATAACTATTATTATGTGTTATTACTATACAGTGCTAGGGATTGTGCCAAGCTTTGAGAATACAAATCTGAGCAGAAAGGAAAATAGCCCCTGCCCTCAAGAAAGTTACATTCTAATTGGGGTAAGATAACACATAAAGAAGAGCTGAAAAGTTGGGGGGGGGGAGATGGTACCCTCACTGAGACATGGGGAAGAAATCTGATTCATTCTTTGTTTATTCTATAAATTAGGATATAGTTGCAACTATAACCTAAATTTTGTCAACTGTAAAATAAAATAAATTTATTTTCATAACTTTTTCATTTTTTTTCAAAGATAAAGTTCCAATCCTATTTCCTCTGTTAATACTGGTCCCTGATTTAGATAGGTTAATTTATTTTTTATTTTTTATTTTTGCGGGGCAATGAGGGTTAAGTGACTTGTTAGGGTCACACGGCTAGTAAGTATCAAGTGTCTGAGGTTGGATTTGAACTCAGGTCCTCCTGAATCCAGGGCTGGTGCTCTATCCACTGCACCACCTAGCTGCCCCAACCCCTGCATTTTCTAATGAAATCTTTCCTGATTCCCTCAACTGCTAGTGCCTCCTCTCCTCAAATGGCATTGTGTTCATTTTATATATGCTATGTTATAAACCTATATGCATGCATATACTATACAGGTTTTTTTCTCTCATTAGAATGGAAGACCCTCCAGGGCAGGGATTATTTTGTTTTTGCCTTTGGATCTCCAGTACCGGTCATATAGCAAGATCTTAGCACAGTTCCTGACATAAAATAAGCTTTTTTTCCCCCTTAAATGAGGCAATGAGGGTTAAGTGACTTGCCCAGGGTCACACAGTTAGTAAGTGTTAAGTGTCTGAGGCCAGATTTGAACTCAGGTCCTCCTGACTCCAGGGCCGGTGCTCTATCCACTGCACCAGATAGTTGTCCCCACAAAATAAGCTTTTAAGAAATGTTTGTTGGTTAATCACAGAAACTCAAGCCCAGAGAGGGGAAAAACAACTTGGCCAAGGTCACTCAGAGAGTCGGTGGTGATGCCCGTGCTGATGCCCATGCTAAAATTCAGCTCTCCCAATTTTGAGGCCAGTTCTTTTCCACTCCACCTCGTGACAAAGGGAATTCCCCACTGCTGCTACTCCCCCACACAGTGGTTCTTAGGAGAGTGGGTGTATACTTAAGCATGCTTCAGCTTGGCCGGGGCATGCAGACATGCAGGGAGGATGGCTAGGAGCCTAGACCCAAACTGTACTTGGAAAAGCAGACCTTTTGGAAGGAAAAGATGAATGCTTGAATGAAAGGGAAGAGACCAGCTCAGAGAGTTAATAGTATACCTGGCATCTACTTCTGGGTACTGGGCCCTGTCTTAGGAACTGTAGAAATAAAATTACTGGAGTAAAATAACTTCCAGAATCCAAAAGAGAACATAGAATTGTAGATTGAGGTCTGGGAGGACACTTAGAGGTCATCTAATTAACCTAGGGTCAAAAATTTTTTTTGAGATAGTTATCCAGGGTGTCCCAAAAGTCTTGGTGCAACTTAAATTCTCAACTCTAGAAACATAAATGCTACAAATGTACCCAAACCAACATTTTGAAGGTTACTTATTCTGGTTTTTAAGGTTTGGGTGAGTTTCTTATTATAATTGCTAATAGCCACCATCCTGTGCTGTAAGCATTCTAGTCAATTATTTGAGCTTTGTAAAAACTTTCATCAGCTACTGCTCAGTACCTGAAAGGATTATGCTTCTAATTCTAGCCCTTAGATCATCCAAAGAACAAGGTCTTAGTGGAAACATGACATTTTTGACGTGGATCCCAAAGGGAAAAGTCTAATGGAAATAGATCAGGTGACAGTGATGGCTAAGCAAGAGGACTATCTCTACTTATTTACTGGTTTGGGAAATTGTCATTGAGAAAATTAAATTAAAATTCATTATTAAAAATTAACAAAACTAAGTAAGTTTTGGGGGCAGCTGGGTGGTGCAGTGGATAAAGCACCGACTCTGGATTCAGGAGGACCTGAGTTCAAATCTGGCCTCAAACACTTGACACTTACTAGCTGTGTGACCCTGGGGAAGTCACTTAATCCTTATTGCCCCCCCCCCCAAAAAAAAACCACAAACCAAAAAAAGTAAATAGGTTTCAAAAATTTAAATAAATTAACTTTTTTTTTGGTGAGGCAATTGGGGTTAAGTGACTTGCCCAGGGTCACACAGCTAGTAAGTGTTAAATGTCTGAGGCCGGATTTAAACTCAGGTCCTCCTGACTCTAGGGCCAGTGCTCTATCCACTGCACCACCTAGCTGCCCCAATAAATTAACTTTCAAATGATGTCTTTTAAAGTTTGTAGTCCTTATACTTTTTTTTTTTTTTTTTTTTTTTTGCGGGGCAATGGGGGTTAAGTGACTTGCCCAGGGTCACACAGCTAGTAAGTGTCAAGTGTCTGAGGCTGGATTTGAACTCAGGTACTCCTGAATCCAAGGCCGATGCTTTATCCACTGCGCCACCTAGCTGCCCCAGTCCTTATACTTTTGAAGTTACAAAAGCTTAAAACTACCCTGAGACTTTTGGAATAGGCTGTAATTCAATATCATAGGTTTCCTTTATAATTCTTTATATTTTATATCAATATGCATTTTTAAATTGAATTTTAAAATATTCTGAAATGGGGTCTGTGGGTTTCACCAGAATGCCAAAGGAGCCCATGACACCAAACAGTTTAAGTGTCCCTAATGTATTTCAACTCCCTCACTTTAAAGATGAGGAAATGGAGTTAACAAGATGGTACAGTGGCTAGAGAGCCAAAGCTCTCTTATTCTTATAGATCCCAACTCAAGTCATATGTAGTCCTCCAGGAAGTATGTTCCAACTCACAGTGTTTTATTCCTTCCTCCAAGTTTGGGAGGATTCGTCTAGAATATTCATATGGTACTTTCTTTAAAGAGCTTTGTATGCTAAATCCCCTTTTTTGTGTGAAAATTAATATATTTTTCCCAATTACACGTCAAAACAATTTTTAGCATTTGCTTCTTTTTAAAACTTTGAGTTCCAAATTCTCTGCTTCCCTTCCTCCTTCCCCTCCCCTGAGAAGGCAAGCCATTGTATATACATTTGCAGTCATGCAAAACATCAATATTAGCCATGTTGCAAAAGGAAACACAGACAAAAAAGGAAAAGAAAAATAAAGCGTTTGAAAAATAAAAAAAGTATGCTTCAATCTGCATTTAGATTCCATCAGTTCTTTCTCTGGAGATAGATAACATTTTTTAAAAATATAAGTCCTTTGGAATCATCTTGGATCATTATATTGCTGAGACTAGCTAAGTCATTCACAGTTGATCATGATGCAATAATGCTGTTACTGTGTACAATGCTCTCTTGGTTCTGCTCACTTCACTCTACATCAGTTCATGTAAGTCTTTCCAGGCCTTTCCAAAATCATCCTGCTTGTCATTTCTTATAGCACAACAGTATTCCATGACAATCATATACCATACCTTATCGAACCATTCTTCAATTGATGGGCATCCCCTCAATTTCCAATTCTTAGCCACCACAAAAAGAGCTGTTATAAATATTTTTGTACAAATAGGTCCTCCCTGCTTTTTTGGATCTCATTGGCAAACAGACCTAACAGTGGTATTGCTGGGTTAAAAGGTATTCATAGTTCTATAGCCCTTTGGGCATGGTTCCAGATTGCTCTCCAGAATAGTTGGATCAGTTCACAACTTCACCAACAGTGCATTCATTTCCCAATTATTTCACATCCCCTCCAATATTTGTCATCTAAACCCTCTTTCTAGGTTGACCCTATAGAACATAGAATATCAGAGCCAGGAGGGACCATTATATAACAAATGTTAAACTTTGACAGAACCTCCAAACCTAGAACTTAGCACAGTGTCTGGCACATCACAAGCCCTTAATAAATACTTGCTAACTTGACATTCTAAGTGCTGGGAATATAATGAAAGGCCAAAAAAAACAAAAACAAAAACAAAAACCCAACCCCAAAACCCCAATAACCACCAAGCAGCCCTTGCCCTCAAGAAGCTTACAGTCAGAGCTGGGAGAGGCTTTAGAAGATGAAATGTCAGAGTTGGGAAGGACCTTAGGATACAGAGTGTCAGAGTTGAGTGAGAATTATGAACAAAGAACTGGGAGAGACTTAGAACACAAAGTATCTAATGTGAAACCAGGAATAACAATTACAGAATCCCCAAGTTCTTACCTGAATGTTAATCCTCTCTGTGCCATCACCTACGAAATGGACATTTAGCTATTGTTTAAAGATCTCCAGTGAGGGGAAACCCCCATACCTCCAGAAGCAGCCCTATCTACCTTGGATAGTTCTGTTGGTTAGGGAGTTTTTTTCATGACCTCAAGCTTAAATATGCCTCCCTGCAAGTTCCAACCATTGCTGCTAGTTCTGTCCTCTGGGACCAAGCCCCCTGTCTCCTCCCCACCAAAAAAAGGAGATTAATTTCTCCTTCCATGTGCTAGTCCTTCAAATCTTTCCAAATAGCTATCATGCCTTAACAAGGTCTTCTCTTCTTCAGGCTTCTGTGTATGGCAGGGTCTTCAGGCATTTTTTTGACCATCTTGTTTGCTTTCCTCTAATTATGTTACAGTTTGTGGATGTCCTTTTAAAATGTGGTATCCAGGAGAAGACCTAAAACACCAGATGTGGTCCGACATCTTTCTATCTGGGATGTTTTGCTTCTTTTGATGTAGCTCAAGATTTTATCAGCTTTTCTTGGTTGCCATTTCACCTTGCTGACTCTCATTGAATTTTCAATCCATTCAGATTTTTTTTTGTTTTTGCAGGGCAATGGGGATTAAGTGACTTGCCCAGGGTCACACAGCTAGTAAGTGTCAAGTGTCTGAGGCTGGATTTGAACTCAGGTACTCCTGAATCCAGGGCTGGTGCTCTATCCACTGCGCCATCTAGCTGCCCCTCATTCAGATCTTTTAAAAGAGCTATTGCCATGGAAAATACTCATAATCTCCCAGCTATATGGGATGGAAAACTTTCAAGCTATAGCAGGAGATCAAAATCATGTGGGTCCAGGGGGAGGTGCCTAGCATCTCTCTCTCTTTTTTTTTTTTTTGTGAGGCAAATGGGGTTAAGTGACTTGCCCAGGGTCACATGGCTACTAAGTGTTAAGTGTCTGAGGCCAGATTTGAACTCAGGTCCTCCTGAATCCAGGGCCAGTGCTCTATCCACTGTACCACCTAGCTGCCCCCTAGCATCTCTTTTATACTGCGTACTATTGGGGTCACCCCAAGGATGCTTGTAGTGAGCCTACAGATGATGGATGAGCTGACATCCCAATAATTTTGCTCACTTTTGAAGAGCAGTTATTTTATCCATCCATGTTAGAGTTCATAAAGACATTAGATATAAGAGAATACCTGGATAGTGACTTGACCCAGGATTATTTCTATCTGAACTATCAAAAAGACAAAAAGAAATGGTGACAACAATAACAACAACAACAACAATGATAGGAATTGCCCACAATCACCTGGTCATAACATAGAACTATGAAAACTCAAAAACAATGTTTTTGATACATGTTGCCATACCAGATTTTTTTTTTTTTTTTGGTGAGGCAATTGGGGTTAAGTGACTTGCCCAGGGTCACACAGCTAGTAAGTGTTAAGTGTCTGAGGCCGGATTTGAACTCAGGTCCTCCTGAGTCCAGGGCTGGTGCTTTATCCACTGCGCCATCTAGCTGCCCCAGCCACACCAGATATTAATAATCTCCAAACTACATGGAAAGGAAAACTTTCTTTCTTTCTTTTTTTTTTTTAGTGAGGCAATTGGGGTTAAGTGAGTTGCCCAGGGTCCCACAGCTAGTAAGCGTTAAGTGTCTGAGGTCGGATTTGAATTCAGGTCCTCCTGACTCCAGGACTGGTGCTCTATCCACTGCACCACCTAACTGCCCCAGAAAACTTTAAAACTACAGAGAACTTTGTTGTTGTTCAGTTGTTTCAGTCACATCCAACTCTTTGTGACCCCACTTGGGATTTTCTGGGCAAACCTTATTTTTTGGCCTTGGGAGCAGCTGCTTTCTGGGCCGGAGCCTTCTGAGCTGGTGCTTTCTGAGCAGCTCCCTTCTTGTCTGGGGCCTTCTGGCTGGGGGTTTTCTGGCCCTTCTGGCCAGTATTTCTTGACTTATAACTCATTCTTAAAGCGGGACACTGCTTCCAGGATGCATTGTCCCAAGTTTCAGGGGGACCAGGGTGGTATGATTTAAGGAGTGACAGGTTCTCCACTCTGGTCTGTAAATAACCCCAGGCCTACTTGCTCTTTTTTTCCCTTTTTTTTCCTACTTGCTCTTTAACCCAGAAACTAAATTCTGTTTCACTGTGGTTGTTAGATCTGGTGGGCCTGCGTCCCTCTCCCATATAGGCCACCACTGAAGACTGCTTCCTGGTTCCCAGCACTGGTAAAACAACCAATTTCAGCCTCAGAGCCAGCAGAGACCCCTGTAATCTCCCCCTGGCCAACCGCTCAGCCCTCTCACCAGACTGTGAGCTTAGTTCTAGAAGACTCAGGCACTTCAGCTGATTCAGAGGTCTGGGGGTCTCTTTCTCTGGCATGGCCTGCCTGAGCCTAGATCTGTGTTGGCATGGCAGTGGGCTATGCTTCACTCTCAGCCCAGTACAACAGACCTTTCCTGTTGACCTTCTAAGCTGTCTTTGGCTGGAAAATTATCTCACTCCATCCTTTTTTGGGTTCTGCTGCTCCAGGAATTGTCTTATGGCATTATTTGGAGGTTTTTGGCATGATAATGTGGAGAGCTCTGAGAAGTTACTGCCTTTCCTCCACCATCTTGGCTCTGCCCTTCTCCCACATGGCAGAAATCAAAAACATGTGGGAACATGATGAGGTACAGAGTACTCCTGTTGTCCTGTCTGCCTCTGGAGTTGTCCCAAGGGGCAGCTAGGTAGCGCAGTGGATAAAGCACCGGCTCTGAAGTCAGGAGGACCTGAGTTCCAATCTGGCCTCAGACACTTGACACTTACTAGCTGTGTGACCCTGGGCAAGTCACTTAACCCTACTTGCCTCACCCAAAATAAAAAAAGAAAGAAAAAAACTTCACATAAAGAAGTTCATAGCCTCATACTTTTATTCAAACTATGAAAACAGTTATTTTGTTTACCTGGGCAATCATATTATTGAATGCTACCCTCAGAAGGGTTACCTGACCCTGACCCCATAGTCATAGCAGGTTTAAACCAGTTGGAAATGGCCTTGTGATTTCTCTAGATACTTTCAATTGTTGTACCTGGAGTCTACCTGTCTGGCCTGGTGTTACCACTCTCTAAGCCTCCTTAGCTTTCTCTATGGACTTTTGGCTATTTTGCAAAATAACTTATGTAATGGCTTCTAGAGCTGTACCTTCCCATAAGAGTCCTTCCCTGTTGAAGTTTATTTTTTTTTTTTTTAGTGAGGCAACTTGGGGTTAATTGACTTGCCCCAGGTCACACAGCTAGTAAGTGTTAAGTTTCTGAGGCCGGATTGAACTCAGGTACTCCTGACTCCAGGGCTGGTGCTCTAGCCACTGTGCCACCTAGCTGCTCCCCATGAAGTGTATTTAAACCTTGTTCCCTTCTGCCCCTTCTGGGTACTCCAGGATTTGGTGGCTACATAGTATCCTGTACTGCAATTCCCTTGCGTGATTAAAGACCCTTGTTGTTGCTACTTGGTAGTCCTTTTAATTCAGGTTGCCCAGTATCCAAAACATCAACTATAAGCAGTGAGCATTTGTTCTGGAATTGTTTCTGTCTTTACCCCATAAAACAAGAGAAGAATTGTTTTTCTATAGCAATTCTCATTTCTGCACAGCTTCAAAGTTTCGCAAAGTGCTCCCTTATAACAACCTTGTAAGAGAGCAATGCATTATTGTGTCCATTCTACAGGTAAGGAAACTGAGGCCCAGAACTATCCAATTGATTTTGTCCTAAGTGCATAGTTGTTGGGGCAGCTAGGTGGCACAGTGGATAGAACACTGGCCCTGGAGTCAGGAGGATCTGAGTTCAAATCCGGCCTTAGACCCTTGACACTTACTAGCGGTGTGACCCTGGGCAAGTCACTTACCTCCAATTGCTCACCAAAAACAAAAACAAAGTAGCAATGTTGGTGAATGTCAGAACTTGGGTTCAAACTCAGATTTCTTTATTCAAATCTAGTATTCTTCCAACTAGATCACATTTGATTCCGCCAAAAGCAAAGCCCAGGCCCAAATGTGTCTGGGGAACCCCTCTCTGTCTACACCGGGTAAGAAATCTGGGCCCTGGGACAGTTAACAGCTGATAGCAAGGAGGACAACATTTGGACCGTGATGGGGAGGTTAGAGGAAAGATGGAGAAGAACAGCAGATGGAATGGTTTCAATGAATCTGCCACCTGTTTATAATAAGGACTCACACCAGTGGCTATAACATCGACCAACAAGTTGGTAATTTTCTGAGAAAACCGGATTGGCACAGTGACAAGTGTGATGTTTAAAATCTAAATTGTGGTCACCCTAAATTAGAAGCTTCCAGTACCAGTCTTTGGGCATTAAACATTTATTAAAGCCTACAGATATTCACAAGGAGTTCAGAAAGTTAAGAAAAAAGAGTCCTACCTAGCCTAGAGTTCCAGCCTGGTTGGGTTCTTCCTCCAGTCCTCCTCCATGAGCCTGCTTTAATCAGGAACTCATCCAGCAAGCTGATTGTGGAAGCTTTTTTATAGGTCTGGAACAGAGGCGGTCCTTACACACTGCTTCAAGCTGATTGGTTGGCATCATCCAAATCCATTGGTTCTTGAAGGTGTTCTCAAGTTGAGTTCACAGTCTAGCTTCTGAGAACAAGACCTTCTTAAGGGCTAGCCAGGTCGTGATTACAATCCAGTTAACTTGAAGTAGGCTAATCAGCAGTCAATTCCCTCTCACCTGATTCAATCGAGTCTAGATTAATCTCAGGTGGGTCTTGGAGTATCTGCGAAATCCCATTATTTCATCACACAAGGCTTTGAGGAGCCAGAGGCAGTTAGGTGGCATAGTGGATGATAGCAAGCAGTGGGCCGGAATTTAAATCTGACCTCGATACTTACTAGCTATGTGACCCCTGGGTAACTCACTTAACCTCTTGCAGCTTCAGTTTCCTCATCTGGTAAAATGAAAAATCGCACCTAATTTTCAAGATTGTTGTGAGAATCAAATGAGATAATAATTTGTAAAGTGTTTGCTTAGTACTTGGTACACCTCTAAGCATTTAATAAATGCTTATTTCCTAGGATTAGCATTTTCTAGAATCACAGGATCCCAGAGTTGGTGGTCTTCTAAATTGATAATGACTTTTTTTTGGTTCAGGCAGCTAGATGGCACAGTGAATAGAGCACCAGACCTGGAGTCAGGAAAACTCATCTTCCTGAGTTCAAATCTGGCCTCAGATACTTCCCAGCTGTGTGACCCTGGGCAAGTCACCTGACCCTGTTGGTTTCAGTTTCTCATATGTAAAAATGAGCTAGAGAAGGAAATGGCAAACCAGTCCAGTATCTCTGCCAAGAAAGCCCCAAAGTGAGGGCATGGAGAGTTGCCACGACTGAAATGTCTCAACAACAGCAACAACAACAACAACAGATGAACATTCTTTGGGTCTGGTCATTTAATCAGTTCAGGAACCCAATAAGTATAATATCATCTGGTCCAGTGGTATGAAACTTAGATAGAAACTGATTCCTGCCAGTGTATATCAGCTTAGAAAACCACAATAGTATTGATATATTAATAATGTTAATACATTATGCTATATTACATTTTTATTTATTTCGTTATATATTTCCCATTTTCTTTTTTTTTCCTTTTTTTAAAGTGGGACAATGAGGGTTAAGTGACTTGCCCAGGGTCACACAGCTAGTAAGTGTCAAGTGTCTGAGGTGGGATTTGAACTCAGGTCCTCCTGAATCCAGGGCCAGTGCTTTATCCACTGTGCCACCTAGCTGCCCCATGTATTTCCCCTTTTAATCTGGTTCAGCCCCAATTGGGAGCTTGGAGTAAGCTTTCTGGTAGTGGGTCCAGAGTTTGAAACCTCTGATCCAGCTTACACCTCTCCATCTTGTCCACAATAATATCAAGAGATGCTTAATAAAACACTTGGCTTGGGCAGCTAGGTGGTAAAGTGGATAAAGCACCGACCCTGGATTCAGGATGACCTGAGTTCAAAGCTAGCCTCAGATACTTGACATTTACTAGCTGTGTGCCCCTGGGCAAGTCACTTAACCCTTACTGACCCACAAAAAAAATTTAATTTAATTTAAAAAAACCACACTTGGCTGAAATATGGGCAATATGCAACATTCCCCTTATCTGTCATTCTAGTTACACTGCTCCAAAACCAAAACCAGGTTAGTTTCTTTTTTTTTTTCCTTCGGGGCAATTGGGCTAAGTGACTTGCCTAGGGTCACACAGCTAGTAAAGTTCTTTTTTTAAAAAGTAATAAGCAGGGTCAGCTAGGTGCGCAGTGGATAGAGCACTGGCCCTGGAGTCAGGAGGACCTGAGTTCAAATCCAGCCTCCAGACACTAACACTATGTGACCCTGGGCAAGTCACTTAACCCCCATTTGCCCTCGCAAAAAAAAAAGTAATAAACATTTTTATTTATAGTTTTGAGTTCCAATTTTATCCTTCCTTTCCCTCCCTCTCTCCCTCCCAGGCAGTAAGCACAGATTAGTTCTTTTTTTTTTTTATGTGAGGCAATTGGGTTAAGTGACTTCGCCAGGGTCACACAGCTAGTAAGTGTGAAGTGTCTGAGGCCGGATTTGAACTCGGGTACTCTGACTCCAGGGCCGGTGCTCTATCTACTGCGCCACCTAGCTGCCCCCAGATTAGTTCTTAATGAAGCCATTTGGCTTTTTGGGAATTACTACTTCCTTTTCTAAATGCTCTCCATAAAATTCCTTTATTAATATCTTCTAGAATATTTGAAATAGAAATCAGACTCAGATGTCTGCATCAGAGAGGAAGGAATCTTAGAATATAAGACATACAACTAAAGAGACAGAATGTGGGATATTTGAGCTGGAAAACTTTAGAACATAGAATATCAGAGAGAAAAAAGGACCTTGGAAATCAAGTTGAAATCTCTCATTTTAACATCTGTTTTTTTTTTTAAACCTTGAGTTATTGGCAGAAGTTATAACTAGAACCCAGGTGTCCCAGCTAATCCAATCAGCACTCCATTGACTTGAAGATGAGGGCCATGTTTGTGACTTAGAGCAACTGTACAATATCTTGCTCATAAGAGTGTAAGCAATTTCTAGGTCTGGCCTGCAGGTAGTCAACATAATGATCAGTGTAGCATAAACCAAAACCTCAGATAAAAAGGTAGCCTCTGTCAGCCCAAGTATTGACTTAGTAAACCACAAATGAACATTACTATGGTTTTTTTCTTTTCTTTTCTTTTCTTTTCTTTTATGGTGGGGCAATGGGGGTTAAGTGACTTGCCTAGGGTCACACAGCTAGTAAGTGTCAAGTGTCTGAGTCTAGATTTTGAACTCAGGTCCTCCTGAATCCAGGGCCGGTGCTTTATCTCACTGAGCCACCTATCTGTCCATATTACTTATGTTTTATGTATTTTTTTTTTACTTTATCAAGCATTTCCTGATTACATTTTAATCTGGTTCAGCCTGCTTGATGAGAAAGTTTGATAACCTGCTGGTTTAAACCCCTAGGGACCAGGTGTGTGAACAAACAAATTGTGGGGATTGTTTTGTTATTTTGTTGTGGGGAATAACCCCTTATGGATATCACCTGCTCTGCAGGAAACAGTAATAAATAGGATGAATTTGAGAGCTTGGGAAGATTAATATGAACAGATTCAGCATGAAGAAAGCAGAACCAGGAAAATGATTTACAAAAGGATTATAACAATGTAAATGTAAGAACAATAACCACCAAACAATCTAAATGATGATGATGAAGTTTGGCCCTCAAAGAAAAGATGTGTGAATATACCTCCCTTCTAGATTCTTTGCAGAGGGAGAGGACTAATAAAAGGTTGAACTGAATTGATATGTTGGTTATTTCTGCTGAGTTGTTTTCTCCCCTTTCAAGCCCTCTATATTAAAGGATTGTCTTTCTTGGAATGGATGATAGAGGTATATTATGGGAAAGACAGGTATTGTAAAAAATCAAAGGTGTAGTGCTCTGTTCTGAGTTATCTCTCCAAGTCCACTTCATAGGTTAATCCCCTGGGGCTCAACTACCCCAAGCTCAAGGAACTCTAGTGGGTCTGTATGCCTAAAACTACAGGTTACAAGTGCCCAGCAAGGTGTGTTCATCTTCGTAGGCAATCATTGTCACAGATAACTCAAAGCAAAAGATATTTCCTGAAACATGAGAGCACCAACAATAGAAATAAAACATTCTCCCTATGAATAGGATGGATGGGGGGGCAAGAGGAGGGTGCTCTGCTACCAATATACACAGAAGTTAGTAGGAAAACTGTACCATACACATAGAGTATCCTAATAGAGAAACATTTGTAAGGAATAGATATGGTCAAAGTAATACAACTCTGGCACTGCAGCCCGGATACCAGTGAATCTTTTCTTCTCATGGGTCTTCACACTGTTCTCTTCAGACACCAGCAATTCTCCTGGACTTCCTGGTGCTGCTCCCATTGATATCTCAACTCTACTCTGAGCTCAACTTTCCTAGCAAACTTTCTTTGGAGGAGGTATCTCCTGTTGGTTGGATTTGCTTTTCTGCAAGATATGATTGCGATGGATGGGAGAGAGATTTCCCTATTCCTACTGAACTCTGAAAGAGGCACAAGGAAAAAGACAAGAGCAATTCCCTCTCAAAAGCTGAATTATTCTTTTAGAGATGGTTCTCTTCTCAACTTGTCAGGAAGGTACCTCTGTCAAATAAATCCTTAAAGAGTGACTATCTAGTTGCGTTAACTGCTTTTTTTTTTTTTTTTGGTGAGGCAATTGGGGTTAAGTGACTTGCCCACAGTCACACAGCTAGGTTAAGTGTCAAGTGTCTTGATTTTGAACTCAGGTCCTCCTGAATCCAGGGCACAGTGCTCTATCCACTGTACCACCCTAGCTGCCCCTTTTTTCTTTTTCTTCTTTTTTTCTTTTTCCTTTTTTTTTTGTTAACTTGCTTTTTAAAAAAATAATAGTTTTGGGTTCCAATTTTATCCTCTTTCCCTCCCCTCCCTCCCCTCTCCCCTCCCCCGAGGTGGCAAGCAATCCTATATAGGTTATACATGTATGTTTATGTAAAACAGTACCATATTTGTTATTTTGTAGAAGAAAACTTGATTAAAGAAAAAATGATAGAAGCGAAAATAGCATGCTCCAGTCTGTTCCATCAATATCAATTCTTTCTTTGTAGGTAGATGTATGTTCATCAATATTCCTTTGGATTGTCTTGGATGATTGTATTGTTGAGAATAGCCAAGTCATTCACAGTTTTTCATCAAACAATATTGCTGTCTTTGTGCTCACTTCACAACACGTCATTTCATACATGTCTTTCCAGGCCTTTCTGAAGTCATCTTGCTTATCATTTCTTATTAGCTTGCTTTTTAATGCTAACCAGGGATGTGGCTGATATTTCAGCCAGCTAATTGCTAGCTTTCCCTATAATTCCATAAAGTTGATGGAAAACTTTAAGTGTGAGCACTTCTTTATTCTTTGTATACAAACTGTGAATGGGCCATTTTAGCTTGGCTCTCTTCACAGTCTGCCAGTAGACTGCTCAGAGGGTGAACCACTCAAGGTCTAACACACTTCATGTTCATAATCTGAAAGGGGTACCCTCTTTCCTTTAAGCCCAGGGTCACACAGCTAGTAAGTAGTAAGTGTTAAGTGTCTGAGGTAGGATTTGAACTCAGGTACTCCTGAATCCAGGGCTGGTGCTCTATCCACTGTGCCACCTAGCTGCCCCGGCATACCCTCTTTCCAAGGTACAATTGTGACTCCTTCAAGTACGAAAGCCCTCTTGTCTCTGTTACCTGCCTCTTACATTTAGCAGTCTCACCAGTGGGCTGGAAAGACTAATTCAGGAATCCCCAGATAAGCTTCTGGCATCAAAAGAATTCGGTTTGAAACCCATCTCTGCTGCTTGTTACCTATGTGACTTTGGGTAACTTCATCTAGACTTTTGTTTCCTGATCTAAGAAAAGGAGGGTATCAGATTAGAGAATTCCTTTGATTCCTTGCAGTATTAGATCTCATGATCTTTGCGACCTCTGAGCTGGTCTCAAGCTCCAAGTGAATATAAACTTTGGAGACTTGCTCTTTGGATGCACCCAGTATCTTTGTATATTTATTTGCTTGTTGTTTCCCCATTAGATTGTAAGTTCCTGGGACTGTCTTTTGCCTCTTTTTGCATCTTTTTGCATCCCTGGTGCTTAGCACAGTGCCTGACACATAGTAGGTATTTAATAAATGTTAATGAATGATTGATTGAGTTGTTGTTGAGTCATTTCAGTCATGTCCAACTCTTCATGACCCCATCTTGAAGTTTTCTTGGTGAAGAAGTGGTTTGCCATTTCCTTCTCCAGCTCATTTTACAGATGACAAAACTCAGGCAAACAGGATTAAGTGATTTGCCCAAGGTTACACAGTTAGTAAGTGTCTGAAGTCAGATTTGAACTCACGAAAATAATTTTGCTGGTTCCAAGCCCAGTGCTCTATATATTGTACCACCTATCTGCCCATTGATTAAGACCGAGGAACAAACATGGGGAGGAGTTCACTCTTTCACCTCCAGAACATTCACCCTGGGGGCCCCACTGTCCTGAATGCTTCATGCCCCATATTGTTTGCCTGCTACCCATAGTCTGGCTTCAGCCACATTTTCCTTTCCTAGCTATCTTTGTTTGTTGTAGTGCTTAATAAATACTTTAAAATTCATTCATTCAGGGGCACCTAAGGTGGCACAGTGGATAAAACAGCAGCCCTGAATTCAGGAGGACCTGAGTTCAAATCTGACCTCAGACACTTGACACTTATTAGCTGTGTGACCCTGGGCAAGGTCACTTAACCCTCATTGCCCTGCAAACAAAAATTCATTCATTCATTCATTCATTCATTGTCTACAAAGTGCTTTCTTTGAAACTACCTGTCAGGTATCACAATTATTCCCATTTTTCTAGACAAGGAAACTAAGGCTTACTGAAGAGGCACAAAACTTGCCTTTAGTACTCAACTAGTCAGTGTCATTGTTGGAACTGAAATCCAGGTCCTCTGAATTCAAGGCCACCCATTTTTCCATTACTACTCCCACCAGCTGGCTGGCTCCACTGGGAGCACCTGATCTTCTGCCAACTTGAGCCTGTCCAGTGGTCCTCAGAAGATCCACCTGGCTCTCCTAGACTCCTCTCAGGCACCGTGCCTACTAGAGTCAGGTTGGGCAGGTGGTTGACTAAGCATCCCTTGAAAGTCTCAGGAGAAGGAGCCAAGGGCTCTAGCTCTAGGGGGTGGGGCCTGGGCCTTCCCCTGAGCCTCTCTCCCTCTCCACCTCTGCCCCAAGTGTAATATGTTTTTTCTCTTTCATTCTCCCCAGCCTGGTCCCCGGGTGGCAGCATCCTCCACCTCCCCCCCTCACACGCATACACTATTCTCAGGACTATTTTGCAATAGGACCCTTTGGCTGATGTTGCCCTGTCCCTCTGGGCTACACCTGCTCTTCCTCTCCCCAGGAAGTTAGTGGGGCCCTCCTGGTCCCAATCACCACTTCTAGGAAGAAGTGATGGGAGGGAGATGGGAGCTATTTTGGTGGCAGTTAGCTAAACCCAACAAATCAGGGAGATTCCAGAAGGAGATGGCTACACAACATGCAAAAGCAAGAGAGCACAGGAGGAGAAATATCGTAAATGTACAATTTTGGTAAGCCCCTTGCCATGAGCCAGATCATTAGAAGCTGCAAACCTTAGCTCAATCTGAGAGGCAGCCTGAACTTGGAGCTAGAGTTCTAGACCTGGTTCTAGAGTTGGCTTTCTTTTTCAAGCTAGGTGACCTTGGTCAAGTCACATAAATTCTCTGACCTCAGTACCTTCATCTGTCAAATGGGGGGTACCTCCCTTACAGAGGTGGGGGAGAAGAAAATGCTGTGGGCTGTTTAGAAGTGAGCTGTTATGGGACAGCTAGCTGGTGCAGTGGATAAAGCACTGGCCCTGAATTCAGGAGGACTTGAGTTCAAATCCAGCCTCAGACACTTGAAACTTACTAGTTGTGTGACCCTGGGCAAGTCACTTAAACCCTCATTGCCCTGCAAAAAAAAAATGAGCTGTTATTAATGATGGTATTACTAATATTAAGGCTAGGACCTGGACCTGTGATTTCATTGGTATAAGGAATTCCTAGTTAAGGAAATTCCCTCTCCCTGCAGAGGTCAACCCCCTTTCTCTATCTTATAGTCTTACTGAATTGTCTAGATTGCCACTAAAAGATTTAAATGATTTGTCTGAAGTCACATCACCATTATGGGTCAGGCAGGACCCAAGGCCAGGTGGTCCTGGCTCCAAGGTGAGCTCTCTCTCTCTCTCTCTCTCTCTCTCTCTCGGAGAAAAGTTTTATTATAACAAATACACTTAATAAAATTTGAATCCCCACAAAAACGGGTTGAATATAAATATGTAAATCTCACTCTGTAGCCTAAGTTTTTCACATCTCTGTAATGGATAGCATGTTTCACCACCAGTCCTCTGGAATGCAGACAGTCATTTTATTGATCATAGTTCATTCAGCTTTTAAAGTAGCCTTTTTTATTTAACAGTGTTCTTATTGTATAAATTCTTTCCCTGGTTATATTCATTTCATTTTTAGTCGTTTTATAAGAATCTTCAAATTTGTTCATTTTTATAATATTGATAATTGGGAATAAATTTTTCCGATTCTGCTTACTATACTCTGCATTAGTTCAAGTAAGTCTTTCTACTTTAAAAAAAATTATTGATGTTTTCTGTTTTATATATGACCATAGTATCACATTTTTTGTCCTGTCCCCTTTTTCCTCTCCCAAGAGCCATTCTATAAAACAAATAGTGGTTTGTTTGGTTTTTAGAAAGTAAAAAAAAAAAAAATCAGCCATAACTGATCAATAGATTGAGAAAGCCCAAAAACATGTGCAGCAGGTAACATCTGTGGACCTCCTACTGCCACCAAGTTGTAGGTTGGGGGCATCTTCTCCTATCTTTTCAGTCGAGTGCCACTTGATCTTTATAATTTTGTTATGCTTACATTTTTGGTGGGTGGGGCCGTGAGGGTTAAGTGACTTGCCCAGGGTCACACAGCTAGTAAGTGTCAAGTGTCTGAGGCCAGATTTGAACTCAGCTCCTCCTGAATCTGGGGGCAGTACTTCATCCACTGCACCACCTAGCTGCCCCCATGCTTTATTTTTGCTTCTTGGTGGGTCATTGTTATTTCTATACATGTCTAGACATGTCTTTTGGGAATCAGCCTCCTCATTTTTGTATTTCCTAAACTCACATAGTTTACTGAGCATATTTTTTCTCTCATCTGTGGACCATCAATATATCTTATGCTAGGGGCAGCTAGGTGGTGCAGTGGATAGAGCACAGGCCCTGGAGTCAGGAGTACCTGAGTTCAAATCCGACCTCAGACATTTAACACTTACTAGCTGTGTGACCCCTGGCAAGTCACTTACCCCAATTGCCCTCACCGAAAAAAAAAATATATATATATATATTTTATGCTGACCTTCCCTAGTATGCAGTAGATTGCCTGAATATTTCAAAATAAGATAAATTTCTCCCTGTTCCCAAAGTGAAGTACATAACAATACAGGGTGTGTATGTGTGTGGGAGTTCACATGGTGGGGTGTGTTTCAGGGACTGGGTTCCCTTCTGAAGGAAGTTTCCAAAAAAGTGCCTTCATGGGGCAGCTAGGAGGCACAGTGGATAAAGCACCAGCTCTGGATTCAGGAGGACCTGAATTCAAATCCGGTTTTCAGACACTTGACACTTACTAGCTGTATGACCCTGGGCAGATCACTTAACCCTCATTGCCCCGCCAAATAAAAAAAAAGTGTCTTCATAATGGTTCCATTCTGGGGTTTCTTTAGCCTTATCTGATACTGGGTCAATAGTCAGAATGTTCTCATTCTTGGAGCAGAGGCCAAGGGAAAACATAGGCCAGAGAGGCTCTAAAAAGGAATCAGTGATTGTGTAGATGTGACAACTAATCTCTACATCATGAAACACTGTGTCTCCTGCCTCATAGTCCATAAAGATCCCTACTTTGTAGAGTTTCCCTCTTAAGGGAATTCTGGTCCTAGGCATAGTGCAGACTATTTACTTATTTTGTCTTAGACTCAAAAGCCAGTATCCAGTAGAAGAAGGTGGGGAAACTTCTCAGATTCTACTTACAGAGTTCTTACAAGGACCAACATCCCAAGCAAAACTGTTTCCCACTGTCTTCTCCCAATAACATCTCCCAGACTTGAAGTTCTGAGTTGCTAGAATAGGACCACATAGATTGGATCTCTCCACAGTACAATGAGATTTCTTCCCACACCATCTCTTTATAGTTATTACTGCTGATATTAAATGCTTCAATGTTACAAAAACCCATGATTTCTTTTATGCGGTTACTCCTTTCACTAAAGCAGATTGCAATCCCTCTGGGGCTCAATCAACAGTTTATGAGTTCCTGTGACTCAGAATTTTATCACTCTGAGACTCATTCCAGTGACAAGCTTCCTCACAGTGAGTTGGGTCCTTGAACAGGGTACATACATACTTAGTCCACTCTTGAAATCTTTCCAGGTTGGTAAGACCTTCAAGAGACTTTACTTCCATAGTCATTGGGAAATCAGGGCCATCTCTACATCAAGATGAGATATCAGAAGAAGATTCCAAGAGAGGAATCTCAAAATCAGCCATTGTTAATTATTATAATGAATTATAGGGCAGCTAGGTGGCGCAGTGGATAAAGCACCAGCCTTGGATTCAGGAGGACCTGAGTTCAAATCCAGCCTCAGACACTTGACACTTAACTAGCTGTGTGACCCTGGGCAAGTCACTTAACCTCATTGTCCTTGCAAAAACAAACAAAACAAAACAAAAAAATAATGAATTATAAATAATAATCGTTATTATTGTTAGTAGTACCACCTCGTTGTAGCACAAAATGGCTGTCTGTCTGTTCTTGCTGTCTGTCTTTCCTTTTTTAGCTTGCAGCAGCAGGGTTTGGGTTGAAGGGCTAAGAGATGAACGATGACAGAGCTGCAGGAGAGAAGGGTCAGTGTAGGTGAGGTAGATGTGATGACCAAGGCAGGTTTCTTCTTCCTGGGGCCAGACCTTGGGTCCACTCACCCTACTCATGGGGGTATGAGCTAGCTTTGATGACAAGCTGAAGACCCTGGAGAAGGACAGAACAGGCTAAGCTGAGGGAATCACTAGTCTTAGGAGCTTCTGTCTTCTCTTGAGTCTTCAGGGTTCTGAATCTAGAGTCCTGGAGCAGAGTTGGAACCAAGGTCCCTCCCTGTTCCAGACGTCCTGTGGCATTGCTGAGCCTTCAGATAAAAACTGGCCCTATTAGAAAAAGGAATAGAACACAGAATGGAGGCTAGGTTGTACTGTGTACATTCATTGGCTTTCTTGCAGGAGGAATGGCAGCTATAGAGAGCAAAAGAACTCAAAATTTGCATTTTCCAGAACTCATAGGTTCAGAGTGCTCCTCTATAGCATTTGGGACCTACCAGAGTCTGGGAGAGGTAGAAAGAGAGAAACAGAAAGACAGGGAGACAGAGAGAGACAAAGAGAAAGAGAGAGACAGAGACAGAGACAGAGAGAGACAGAGAGAGAAACAGAGACAGAGAGAGACAGAGACAGAGAGAGATACAGAGAGACAGAGACAGAGTCAGAGAAAGTGTATGTAAGGGTGAAGGGAGAGTGTGGGTGTGCACAGATGTTTTATTGTTTAATTGTTTTATTATTAATAGGTGCTATAAATTTACTTTTATTGACTCTAGGATAAGAACAAAGTACTGTTTGTCATTGAGCATGGTCTGTCCATTGCTGTGGAGTCCACTCTGTTGTCCTGAGGATATATGACTAGGGCTCAGGAAATGTAGCAAGTTCAGAAAAGAGGCACAATTTGCCAGAGGTGAGGCAGGGGCACAAGCATGGATTCTGATTGGGTGAATGCACATTCATCCATCCCTTCCTTGGGATCCTTTCCTGTTGACCTCACACAGCATGTTTTTATGCCTTCATTATGCATTTCTCAAGTTTTCTTTTGCTCTGTATTTTATTTGTGTTTGTATAGACAACATCAAATCCAGTAGACCTGAAAGATGAACGGCTCCTGTTGGCTTTCTTGCAGGAAATAGCAGCCCTGACTGAAACAAGCCTGGCAAATGAAGGCCAGCTTACTGATGTGAGAGCTGGATACACACTTTTTTCTGGAGTGGTTGCAATGATGTCAGGAGATCCATGAAATTGGAAAGTGCCTTGCCACTATCATCAGTGAATATGCTCCCACCATGGCAAACCCTGATGAGACCAAAGAAAAATGTAACGAAGTCCTAGAGACCCTCATTGTCAATGTGCCCAAAGGGGATAAGCTTACAGTCCTGGGTGACTTTAATATCAGAGGAGGCTCAGACTAACAGACATGGCAGGGAGTCCTTGGGAAGAATGGAGTTGGAAACAGCAATAGCAATAGAAAGTTACTCCTGAAGACTTGTGCTTCTTATAACCTTTTCATTACCAATACTCTCTTCCATTTACCTAAACATAGTAAAATGTTGTGGATGCACTCTCACAGATAGGATATGAGAGTGATGAAGGTGATGTGTAGTACAGAGTGCTCCACTGATCCTAGACTTATCCTCTCCAAGCTAAACATTCACATTCAACAAAAGCTGTGGCCCCAAGGCAAGACAACTACTAAAAGCCTTAATGTCAACAGAATAGAGCACTTCTCTAAGCAAACAGTTTGTTGTTGGAAGCTGGTTAATGAACATGCTTTTGCACTTTCCCATTCACCAATTAGTTGAGTGAAGCAGGGCTCTCTGCTTGTTCCCATGCTTTTTTCTTTTCTTTTCTCTTCTCTTCTTTTCTTTTCTTTTTTTTTTTTTTGTGGGGCAATGAGAGTTAAGTGACTTGCCCAGAGTCACACAGCTAGTAAGTATCAAGTGTCTGAGGCTGTATTTGAACTCAGGTCCTCCTGAATCCAAGGCCGGTGCTTTATCCACTGCGTCACCTAGCTGCCCCTCCCATGCTTTTTAAAGCATATTTAATGCAATGTTGTCAGATGCTTTCAACAGGACTGAAAATGGCATGAAGGTCTGCTACCACCCTGACAGTGAATTACTTAACTTTGAAAGGCTACAAGCCAAGACCAAAGTAGAGGGAGAGTTGGTGCATGCCTTCCCCCTCTCCCCCAGATGATTGCCAACTCATTGAAGCCTTTGGGACTAAGATGCAACAAAGTATGGATCAATTCTCTGCTGCTTGTGCTAATTTTGACCTAACAATTAACACCAAGAAAACAGAGGTTCTTCACCAGTCAGCACCACACTATAAATTCGTGGAATTATCAGTTACAGCAAATGGAGAAATTTTGGATGCTGTGGATAAGTCCACTGACCTTGTCAATATGCTTTTCAGGGATGTACGCATAATGGATGAGGTTGATGCACACATCACCAGAGCTAGCTCAGTGTTTTGGAGGCTCCAAAGGAAAGTGTGGGAGAGAAGAGGTATTAGACTGCCTACCAAACAGTTCTACAGAGCCATTGTGCTGACCTCATTGTTGTATGTTTGTGAAACCTATATAGTCTACCAGGGACATGCCGGGAAATGGAATTGTTTCAAGATCACCTGGCAAAACAAGGTACCAAACTCTGAGGTCATTTCTTCAGCTGAACTACCAAGCATTCAGTCTTGTAAAGCACAGCTCTGATACCCTGGCCCCGATGTTCAAATGCCAAAAGTACATTTGTCTAAAAAACTATTTCATGGAGAACTCACAGAAAAGAAGCGTTTGCATGGAGGTCAGAAGAGGCAATACAGGGACACTCTCAAGGTCTCACTTTGGAATCAATCCATTGTGAAACATGGGAGACACTGGCATAGGACCACCCAACATGGCATGACTGCATCAAAGAAGGCACTGTGCTGCATGAGCAAAGCAGAATCACAGTAGCTCAAATGAAACATGAGACACACAAATGGAGAGAGTCCACTCCCAATGTTCTTGTGGACTATCTGTGCCTGACCTGTGGTAGAGCCTGGTCTGATCAGCCACAGTTGGACACATTGCGCCTTGGCCTTCTCATGTGATTATGTCATTCTGGTTCTCTTCAAGAATGAAGAACAACAACCGTTATTATTTCTAATAATAGGGGATAAGTTCTAGAACAGTGATTTCATTGGTATAAAGAACTCCAGATGAGGAAGCTTTCTTTACTAATGCAGGTCAGCCGCTTCCCCGGGACTTAGAGTCCTAGAGAATTTTCTAGAACACTTAAAAGTTAAGTGAGATGCCCATGGGCTCCATCTGCAGGGACTAGGACTTGGGGAGTGGGGCTAGTGAGAGCTTCAGGACAGCATTAAGGGTTTGTGAACTGGGACCAAGGAGAGCAACAATTGTACCAGGCAAAGGTCCTTGACTAAGCGGAGTAAATAGGGTGAGATTTCAAGGGGAAACCGCAGGTAAGAAGGATCAGGGTGTGAGAGATGCACCTTGTATGTGCCTAGATTTTAATATGTTGGCTTCCCCATTAGAATGTAAGCCCCTTGAGGTCAGGGACTATTTTTTTCCTATCTTTGTTTCCCTAGAATGTGGTGTTCAAAGAGGACTCACCACTCTTGTCCACCTTATTCAACTCTCACCTGTAACTCCAAGAAGCTGGAGCATGCACATTGGCCACACCCTGGTAACCTATATAGGGAAACAAGCTAAACCAGGTTGAGGATTTAGCCCAAGTGTGTGGAGACATCCCCTGGTAGAATGAGTGGTTGAGAACCATTTGTTCCAATGGCCACGAAGGTGGCTAAAGCAAGCTTAGAGCTTGGTCAGACATTGAAGATGCCAAGGTCAACCACTGTATCCTAAGCCATTGCTGGTCATCCTGACTTTTGTCTTTCCACTGGACTTCAGTGACTCTGGAAGAGAGTGAGGCTGACTGCTTTGTGCACCTCTGCCTCACTTAAATCCAATTTGTGCACAAATCAAGAAATCATCCATGATGTCATTGGTCTTTTTCAAAAACACAAAGGATAAACAAACAAACAAACAAACAAACAAAAAGGGGGCAGCTAGGTGGCGCAGTGGATAAAGCACCGGCCCTGGAGTCAGGAGGACCTGAGTTCAAATCCAGCCTCAGACACTTGACACTTACTAGCTGTGTGACCCTGGGCAAGTCACTTCACCCCAATTGCCTCACCAAAAACAAACAAAAACACAAACAATAAACAATAGCGCTTAACACACATCTGGCACATCGTAAACACTTAATAAATGCTTGCTGATATAACTTGTAATAAATAGCTTTCTGTTAAAAATTATTCCTTTGTTTGATAGCCAGGAGCTAACTTTTAACATTACATGTCAGAAGGGGGGCGGCTAGGTGGCACAGTGGATAAAGCACCGGCCCTGGATTCAGGAGTACCTGAGTTCAAATCCAGCCTCAGACACTTGACACTTATGAGCTGTGTGACCCTGGGCAAGTCACTTAACCCCCATTGCCCTGCAAAAAACAAACAAACAAACAAAAAACCCCAAAACCAAAACAACCAAAAAAAACCCATTACATGTCAGAGATGCAAAGGACCTTAGAATGTGAAATGTCACAGCAAAAAGGGTCTTTAGAACATAGCATATCAGTATTGGAAAGTCTCTTTTATAAAGATCATGTAATAATAATAACAATAGCTAGCATTTATATAGAGCCTACTATGTGCCAGATACTGTGATAGGTGCATTATGAATATTGTCTCATTTGATCTTCACGACAATCCTGGGAGGAAGGTACAATCATAACTCCATTTTACAGTTGAGAAAACAGAGGTAGACAGAGATGAAATGGACTTGCCCCAGGTTACCTAGCTAGTAAGTGTCTGAGTCTGAATTTGAACTCAAGTCTTTGTGACTACAGACCTAACACTCTTCCACTGTGCCATGTAGCACCCCCTAAGCCAGGGGCTTTAGGTCCAGAAGTACAGGATCTCAGGATTAGGAGGTACTTGGTGGACATCCAGTCCAACACATTACTGTAGCAGCATGATGTGACAGGCCACCTGAGGCTCATTTAGAAGTATTATCAAAATGGTTATGGGGTAGCTAGGTGGCACAGTGGATAGAGCACTGGCCCTGGATTCAGGAGGACCTGAGTTCAAATCTGGTCTTAGACACTTAACACTTACTAGCTGTGTGACCCTGGGCAAGTCACTTAACCCCAATTGCCTCACCAAAAAAAAAAAAAATTGGTTACTGCAACAACCACCCCAACTCCCACTGACTCATTTCCTAATTTACTTTTTCTTCTGGTCTGAAGGCAGTCTAGTAGTGTATATATTCTGGAATATATCATAAATTACCAAAAAAAAAAAGTAAAACTCATCGATCTGAGTCACCATTTCCTCACTTTTGTTTTTGTATCCCCAGTACCTGGCTTACTATGTGCCTAGCACACAGTAGGCACTTAATAAATGCTTAGTGAATGAATTAATTCAGCTCCTGTTCAAATCTGTGAAGCTCTTTTTGAATTCTGACTGTCATCCAGTGTGCTAACAAACCCTCCCAGCTTTGAGCCATCTGTACATTTGATAAGTAAAGTATCTATACCTTTATTCAGGTAGTTGACAAACATGTTATACAGTGTAGGGCCAAGCTCAGATATCCAGGTCACTCTACTGAAGACCTCTTTCCAAGCTGACCTCAAAGCATCAAAGAATCTCCCACCCCTGGAAGAACTAAGCAATATCAAGAGCAGATCCAGAAGACATGAGGAAGTTACAGCAATATGGAAGGATGACTCATAGGCTTTCCTTAGTGAGTCAAACAAATGAGTTGGTGGAATTGGTTCCCTCATGTATCTGACAGAAAAATTTGCTAATATAAAATGTAACATCCCTGCCACTCCCTCTTAATGATCCTAATAATATCAGAATTGCAGTAATGTCCTTGCATTCCTTGTTGTTGTTGCTTGTCTTTTTTTCTCGAAGAGGACCATGACATTGGGAGGCGATGTCATGACTTGCAGTGAATTGGATTTAAGTGATGCAGGTCTGTGCAAGGTCACCAGCCTCACTCTCTTCTCCAGAACCATCTGGGTCCAGGATGACTGGAGATGGCCCTGGATGCAGTGGGAGACCTTGGCCTTTTCCCCTTGCATTGTTACTACTCTTTTGTTTTTTTGTTTTGTTTTGTTTTTTTGGTGAGGCAATTGGGGTTTTGTGACTTGCCCAGGGTCACACAGCTAGTAAGTGTTAAGTGTCTGAGGCCGATTTTGAACTCAGGTCCTCCTGAATCCAAGGCCAGTGCTTTATCCACTGTGCCACCTAGCTGCCCCCATTGTTACTACTCTTGATTACATTGGGCTGAGGCACACCTTGAGACCTTTCCTTGTAAACAAAGCCAGTTTGAGCCAGACCAGTTTCCAAAGTAGTTTCCGATACCTTACTCCCTTCCACTGGGATTGGTGTCATGAGGCACAAAATAGCTGGAAGTGGTTTTCTTTCCTTGAATTGCTGAGGGTGGTTGGCATCTCATGACCAGGCTTCACTGCCTAATATGATCCCCTTCCCCTTTTCTCCTAAAAGACCCTTTCCTGTAAGCCTCCTGGTGGGACATCCCTCAGGGTGTCAGGTTTGTGACTCTGTTATCTTGATTAAAGACGTCTTTATTCCTCCACTTATGAATTTGATTTATTTTAGGACTTGATATACCTAAAGACAAAAGAAAGCATAATTTACTCAGATACTTACTTGTTTGTCCTTCGTTCTTGAAGAGGATCATGACATTGGGAGGTGATGTCATGACTTGTAGTGAATTGGATTTAAGTGAAGAAGGGCTCTGCAAAGTCACTAGCCTCATTCTCTCCTCCAAAGCGATCTGGATCCAGTGGCAAAATATGCATCAGGATGACTGGAGATGGCCCCAGTGCAGTGGGAGACCCTGGCCTTTTTAAGCTAAGGTCTTTCCCAGGTCTCAGTTTGCCTGAGGCTAGGTAAGAAGTGAGGCAAAGAATGGCTCCTTTTTGTCAAAACAAGTAAATAAATGAATTCCAGAGGAAAAGCAACATAAATACCATCATAAAAAGCCAGTATCTGTTGTCAGAGGTAGAGAAATTCTGTGAAGAATGAAATGACCCCCCCTCCCCCAACCAAGTCAACATCTATATTGACACTTGTGGCTGTTGTTCAGTTGTTTTGGTTGTATCTGATTCTTTGTGACCCCATTTGGGGCTTTCTTGACAAAGGTACTGGAGTTATTTGCCATTTCCTTCTCTAACTCATTTTATAGATGAGGAAACTGAGGCAAACAGGATGAAATAACTTGCCCAGGGTCACACAGCTAGTAAGTGTCTGGGGCCAGATTTGAATTCAGTAATGCATTTAGTACTAAGAATCAAAAAGAGCCAAAGTTTTGTAGACTACTCAGAAGCCTCATATCTGTATATCATGTAGAATTCATTTAAGAAGAGTCAGAAGGGACAGCTAGGTGGTGCAGTGGATAAAGTACTGGCCTTGGATTCAGGAGGACCTGAGTTCAAATCCAGCCTCAGACACTTGCCACTTCCTAGCTGTGTGACCCTGGGCAAGTCACTTAACCCCCATTGCCCCGCAAAAAAAAAAAAAAGAAAAGAAAAAAAAAAGAAGAGTCAGAAGTCAGGAAGTAAGGGGCACAGCAAGAAGATCACCCCCCAAAATGAAATTTCCATTATGATAACAAGTGATGGCTGATCCCTGATGTAATAGTAATTTGTCATTTCAGAATTAGCTGCCTAATTGATGTTATACCACCAACTCATTAGGGAAAAAGTCAATTAATACCAAATTAAAAAAGGATAAGAGAACCTATTCAAACAAGTTATGGATGGTGAAAAATGGGGGGGAAGAGAATTAAAAATAAGACATGGACCCTCTCATCTCCTGTAGAAGTTTAATCTGTGTCTAAACAATTGGAACTTTTTTTTTTTGGTGAGGCAATTGGCTCTATCCACTGTGCCATGTAGCTGTCCCTAATTGGAAAAATATTAATTGCTCATGGGTAGGCAGAGCCAATGTAATAAAAATGACAATCCTACCTAAGTTAATTTATTTAGTTAGCTCTATACCAAACTATCAATAATATTTTATAAAGCTAGAAAAAATAATAACAAAATTCATCTGGAAAAACAAAAGTTCAAGGACAGAAGTTTAATCTATGTTAAGCAGTTATAACAAAAAACCTAGACAGCAAGAACTTTATCTCTTTGTTGGGTAGAGGGCTATGTGGCAATCAAAAGACAACAATGATTTTTAGCATATAAACTTATTTGCAAATCAGCACAGAAAAGGATGGTGGATAATTCCAAATAATACTGTGATGAGTGGTATAGGGGGAAATGGTTCTGCAGATAAGCATTTCTATCATTAAGTGTGGGATCCAACCAAGCCAGATGATCCCAAGAGCTTATCTAAGCAAAACTGGAAGGACAATAAAGAGAAGAAAAAGGGAATAGATACATTATTTAATTAATGTTGACAGAAATATCTACATTTGATCTCTAATACCTCATTCCCCAGTGTGCAATAACTAGAAGTAGAAATGGTTTTCACAGACAAAGAGAGCAGCTGGACCCAAGTACACAGAGAAGAAAATAATGTTGGAATTGACACAATTTTAGAAAAATTAAGGGATTGTTTTTCAAGATATCTGAAAGAGGAGAAGATATTAAATGAATAGGAAGTCACTGATCATTGACTACTTGAAAAGAAAAATTAACATTCCTAGCCACCAACCCACATGCCAAATTTCTCATCTTGATACAATCTTTAAGAAAAGAATAAAGAGGGGGCAGCTAGGTGGCACAGTGAATAAAGCACCAGTCCTGGATTCAGGAGGACCTGAGTTCAAATTTGGCCTCAGACACTTGACACTTACTAGCTGAGCAAGTCACTTAACCCTCATTGCCCTTCAAAAAGAAGAAGAAGAAGAAGAAGAAGAAGAAGAAGAAGAAAAGAAGAAGAAGAAGAAGAAGAAGAAGAAGAAGAAGAAGAAGAAGAAGAAGAAGAAGAAGAAGAAGAAGAAGAAGAAGAAGAAGAAGAAGAAGAAGAAGAAGAAGAAGAAGAAGAAGAAGAAGAAGAAGAAGAAGAAGAAGAAGAAGAAAGATAGGGGGCAGCTAGGTGGCTCAGTGGATAAAGCACTGGCTCTGGATTCAGGAGGACCTGAGTTCAAATCCGGCCTCAGACACTGGGCACTTACTAGCTGTGTGACCCTGGGCAAGTCACTTAACCCCCATTGCCCCACAAAAACAAACAAACAAACAACAAGAAGAAAGATACACAGTTTCTTGATGTAATTATGAAAAAAGGAACATTTCCTATAGTTGAACACTTTGGGGGGGGGGGGAGGCAATGACGGTTAAGTGACTTCCCCAGCGTCACACAACTAGTAAGTGTGAAGTTTCTAAGGCCAGATTTGAACTCAGGTCCTCCTGAATCCAGGGTCAGTGCTTTATCCACTGCGCCACCTAGTTGCCTTATTATTATTATTATTATTATTATTATTTGAACACATCTTAATAGAAACAAAATTTATGGCTGTGAAGTAGGCCTCCTGAGGCTCATTAGTACACATCCTCACTTGCTAGAAGGTTGGACCTCAAAGAAAGACCTTTAACTAATTACTTTGTCTTCTTCAGTGGACCTCTCTCCAACCACTGAAACTGCTTGGACTCATTTCTCAGCCATTAGTGTGCTCTCATCTTCTCCTCATCCCAGTGATGGTGAATATTAGATACTAAAGTACAAATCTTGTTTTTAGTGTTTGACTAGGCAGCTAGATTTGTCAGTGGATAGAGCTCTGGACCTGTGTTCAAATCTTACTAGCTCTGTGTCCCTGGACAAGTCACTTAACCCCTGTTTGCCTTAATCCACAGTAGAAGGAAATGGCAAACTACTACCTTTGGCAAGAAAACCCCATACAGGGGCAGCTAGGTGGCACAGTGGATAAAGTACCAGCCCTGGATTCAGGAGGATCTGAGTTCAAATCCGGCCTCAGACATTTGACACTTGCTAGCTGTGTGACCCTAGGCAAAAAAAGAAAAGAAAAGAAAAAGAAAGAAAGAAAGAAAACTCCATACCCCAAACAACAATTTTCAGGAAGTCCCCAACTGCCAGCTGTCTGGACATCTCCTTAAGCCCTACCCCTCAAAGGTCGCACTCCAGATCCAACCTCTCTTTCCAATGTATGCCAGTGCACTAGCTCCATAAACCTTTTCCTTTCTCACTCTTTCCATAGTCTGACACCTTTCAAATTTCCCTTTTACTATCCAGGGCACCATCGGCCTCCTGGTTACTCAATCCTGTAACCTACTGTGTCATCATTGACTCCTCATTCTCTTTAACCCCCCATATCCAATCTATTGTCAAGTGCTGTTAATTCTACCTTTACAATGTCTCTCACATACACTTTCCTTTTCTACACTCATGCAGCCACTACCCCGGTATTCTCATCACCTCACACCCAGACAATTGCAATATCCTAATTCCTCTTCCTGCTTCAAGACTCCAAACCTGGCTCCTTTTAACTATTTCCACTCTTTGTATTTTTATATATTACTCACTTTCACATACTCCAAGATCTGCCCGGAGTCAGTAAGACCTGAGTTCAAAACCAGCCTCAGAAAGAATTGGAAATTGAGGGAATGCCCATCAATAGGGGAATGGCTAAACAAGTTGTGGTATATGAATGTAATGGAATACTATTGTGCTGTAAGAAATGATGAGCAGGAGGAATTCAAAGAAACCTGGGAGGACTTACATGAACTGATGCTGACTGAGAGGAGCAGAACCAGGAGAATATTGTACACAGTAACAGCAACATTGTGTGATGAACAGTGGGGATAGACTTGGCTCTTTTCAGCAGTGCAATGATCCAAAATGGTTTCAAAGAACTCATGATAGAAAATGTTCTCCACATCCAGAAAAAAGAACTGTGGATTATGAATGCAGATTGAACCATACGGTTTCTACTTTTGAACTGTTTGTGTTTTTTTTTAAGTGAGGCAATTGGGGTTAAGTGACTTGCCCAGGGTCACACAGCTAGTAAGTGTTAAATGTCTGAGGCTGGATTTGAACTCAGGTCCTCCTGACTCCAGGGCTGGTGCTCTATCCACTGCGCCACCTAGCTGCCCCTTTGAACTGTTTTTTTTTTTCCTTCTTTTTTAAGGTTTTCCCCATGTGCTCTGTGGAGAAGGAAATGGAAGACCACTGCAGTATCTCTGCCAAGAAAACCCCAAATGGGGTCACAAAGAGTCAGACACAACTGAAAACAACAACTGAAAACAACAAAAAATCTAGAAACACTGCAATTCTTACTGTCCTTCAGAAATGATGCTTGGGGGCAGCTAGGTGGCCCAGTGGATAAAGCACTGGCCCTGTATTCAGGAGGACCTGAGTTCAAATCTGACCTCAGACACTTGACATTTACTAGCTGTGTGACCCTGTTCAAGTCACATAACCCCAATTGCCCTGCAAATAAATAAATAAATTTGAAAAAAAGAAATGATGCTCTATCCTCCAATTCTTTGCCTTTTTAATCGGCTGCCACCATTCCTAGAATGTTCTCTCTTCTCACCTCTGCTTCCTGGGTTCCTTGACTTCCTTTGAATCTCAGCTCAAAACCCACCATTCACAGGAAGCATTTTTTGGTCCTCTCCAAAGCTAGCACCTTCCCTCTATTATTGTCTTTCACTTAGCCTGGATATAGCTCCTACCCAGCTATTCAGCCACTGTCCCCTCACACCCTGTTAGAATGAATGCTTCTTGAGCATCCGTTTTTCTTTTTATCCCCAAAGGTTACCTCTGGGCTTGGTGCATACCAAGCACTTAAATACTTGTTGACAGACTTACTGAAAGATGTAGAGGATAAAAGATCTTGCCATTTGTTATTTGTAGATTAATATTTTCATAAAAGCCGTATAATCCACGTGTCATTTGATTCCCAACTCCATTTCTCTTCCTACCCAGGGGAACCTTGGAAATGTCATGTGTGACTCATCTGGTTTTCCCCCAAATAATCCTTGGTTTCCCTGTAAGCATTCAGGCTAATAAGACAGTGAAGAGACAGAACTTATGCCTTTCTGGATTAAACAACCTTCCCCTCTGGTGAAGCCTACCTTTTCTTGGTATGGTAGATTCACTTAGAGTCCAGGTCAATATCCAGGGCTGAGTCTAGGGTTTTTCCTCTACTTCATGTTTCAGTGCTCAATTTACAAAAATAATTATAATTATAATAGATTTGATCCTCTCAATCACCCTATGAGATGACTGTTGTTATCACCCCCATTTTATAGATGAGGTGACTGAGGCAGAGTTGAGTGACTTGTCCAAGGTCACACATAGCTAGTAAGTTACTAAGGTAGGATTTGAATTTCTGGAATACCTTTAGCTCAGGCAGCCTATTCACTGACGCCTAGTTGCCCATATTTGTGCCCAGTTCTGGTCCCTTCTTTGATTGTATCTTTCTAGCAGCAGCTTGGACCCTTACACTAAGGCTACACCTTACTGTAGATTGATCCCATAGTCCGTCTCTGAAGGAGAAGACCATGTGGTCCTACGGGTAGAGCATGAAACTTAGATATGTATGATGTGCTTTGCAAACCTTTGAACCCCACATAGATTAAAAATCACATGCATTTGATAGTGGCTCCCCATGGCACATGGCTCCCTAAGAGAGTCTAAGGGTGCCTCTCTCCAGACTTGGATGCAGGCTCTCATTCCAATCTTATCTTTTCAAGGTCCTTTTGTTACCTCAGATCTGAAGGTAGACTCTATGAAGGAAGGAGGGTGGGGAAGGCTGGCCTTTGTGAAGGAAGGAGGGGGAGGGATGAGGGCTTCACCATACGCCTTGATAGATGTGGTTCCCGCCAGCCTGAAATCTTTCTCAATAAGGCACCTCTCATGCATATGTTAAGATTGCATAACATGCAGTAGTAGAGTTAGCTGCAGAGATAACTTTGTCTGGTGATTCTCAGATTATTAATATCAGTCAAAGTATATTATTTAGGGTAGATAGGTAGTGCAATAGAAAGAGCGCTGGACTTGGAGTCAGAAGATCTGAGTTCAAATCCAGCTGAAGACACTTCCTTGCTCAGTGACCCTGGGCAAGGCACTTAAAAAACAACAACAACACCTGTTTGCCTCAGTTTCCTCATCTGTAAAATGGGGATAGTAATAGCACCTACCTCCCAGGGTTGTGAGGATAGAATGAGATAATATTTGCAAAGCACTTAAAGCATTAAGCAATTGCTAGCTATTATGACAACTACTTGTTATTACTAATGCAACTTCATCTCCAGAGGACCTATGTTGAAGTATGTTATCCACTTCCTAACAAGCAGATGATGGAGTTAAGATGAAGAATAAGATACATTTTTGGACGTGGCTAATGCGGTCATTTGTTTTGCTTGACTGTGTATCTATTTAGGGCAGCTAGGTGGCGCCATAGTGGATAGAGTACCAGGCCTGGACACAGGAAGATTCATCTTCATGAGTTCAAATCCAGCCTCAGACACTTACTAGCTGTGTGACCCTGGACAAGTCACTTCATCCTGTTTGCCTCAGTTTCCTTATCTGTAAAAATGAGCTGGAAAAGGAAATGACAAACCACTCCAGCATCTTTGCCAAGAAAATTCCAAATGGGGTCACAAAAAGTAGGACACAATTGAAATAACTGAACAACAACAACAAATACGAGGAGGTTGAAGGAGATAACTTCTTCTAGCTCTAAAGCCTAGGACTTGTCCCAGGTCACATAGGTGAGAGAGTGACAGGATCCTACCCAATCCCTTCATTTCTCAGCTGTAGTCCAAAGGTTACTCATGTAGTAACTGGCAGAATGGAATCCAAATCTGGCCCTCTAGACTACTAAAGCTCCGGCTTTAGTAGTAGAGCCAGAATTTGAACCCAAACCCTCTGATTTAGAGCCTAGGGCTTGTTTTACCCACATCTGTAAAACCTAAACTCAGAGCTCAGGGCTCTTTCCACTACCTACCTCGCCTCCCCACATCTCCCCTCTAGTTTGCCACCTGCCTGTCCCAAGGTAGATAAGCAGTTGCCTGCGGCAGGCATTGGCTCAGTTGCCTCCCCCTTGCAGACGGTGCTTCTGACTAAGAACATGACTGAGCAGGGTCATTGAGGCTGCCAATGGGCCTTTGCATCATCCGAGTTTTCTCAGCAGCCAGGGCCTGTGTAAACAGAGGGTGAGCTCATCGGCCGTGCCGCTGACATTTAGAAGCTACCTTCCTTCCAGGTGCTGACTGGTTGGCCACAGGCCACAGGCTCTGTGTCACAGGAGGTGATGAAATCAGCCCAGCAGCAGCAGGGAAGAGCTGGGTCTGTCTCCAGGCATCTGAAGGGCTTGGGCCTTTCCTGACATTCTCTGTGTAAGGGACCTCTCAGCTCTAACATTGTCTGTCCTAAGGCCTCTCCTGCATCTCATCTCCTTGTTCTCCTTTCCAAAGCTCCACCAGCTAACGTCCATTTCCTCTTTCACATGCTTTGTTGAAGGAAGCAGGTATATTCATCCTGGAGCAAAGAAGACTCAGATGCAATCAATCAATATTTATTAAGAGCCTACTATGTGGGGGGCGGCTAGGTGGTACAGTGGATAAAGCACTGGCCTTGGATTCAGTAGGACCTGAGTTCAAATCCAGCCTCAGACACTTGACACTTACTAGCTGTGTGACCTTGGGCAAGTCACTTAACCCTCATTGCCCTACCCCCCCCCAAAGAGCCTACTATGTGCTAAGCAGCTAGGCAGCCTCATAGCAGATAGAGCGCCAGACCTGAAGTCAGGAAGACCCATCTCCCAGAATTCAAATCTGACCTCAGACCCAGCTGTGTGACCCTGGACGAGTCACTTCACCCTGTTTGCCTTAGCTTCCTCATTTGTAAAAGGAGCTGGAGAATGAAATGGCGAGCTACTGTAGTAGTGCCTCTGCCAAGAAACCCCCAAATGGGGTCACAAAAAGTGAGACAGGACTGAAATGACCAGACAGCGACAACAAAAATATATACATACACGTATGTTTTCAATTGTTTGCATGTGTAAACATATATGGACATGTATGTATGCTTATGTTTGTTTACATGTAGGTGTGCATGTACAAATGCTTACATTTATGGCTAGTTAGTATGGCCTCCTTATGCAGGGGAAATAGTATTAGAATCAAAGTAAAAAATCTTGAGGTCCTGGGGGCAGCTAGGTGGCACAGCGGAAAAAAGCACTGGCCCTGGATTCAGGAGGACCTGAATTCAAATCCAGCCTCAGACACTTGACACTTATTAGTTGTGTGACCTTGGGCAAGTCACTTAATCCTCATTGCCCCCCCCCCCCAAATCTTGAGGTCAAGTCCCAGTCTTGCCGCTGACTGTGTGACTTAGGCAACCAAGAGGTTCCAAGAGCAGACTGGCCTCCTCCAAGTAGAAAGGAAACAGTCCTCACCCCTATCCCAAACAGCACTGAATCCCTGGAGAGGAACAGAGCCTGCCCCCAGCAATCCGGCCATGTGCCAAGGTGAAGGAGGGCAGGCACAGGCAGACACCCCAGGTAAAAATAGTGGAGGACGACGTGCAGTCTCAGTCTGCTCTTGGAACCTCTTGGTTGCCTAAGTTGGGTGACGTTGGTGCCCTGGGGCTTGGATGGTCTACATAGGGATAGGGCATGAGATAGAGAGAAAAATAAAAGTCAGAGCAAGAATGGACTTGCCAACTCATTGGTTCCTACCAGGGAGACATGGCATCCTTCTGCCTTGGGCACCTGGCTCCAGAGCAAAGAAGAAGGAGGTAGAAGGGAGCCAGGGAGGCTCTCCCTGCACAGCCTGGAAGGGCATAATAGTAACAATAGTAATGTTTTTGTTTGGTTGGTTTTCTCAGTCATGTCCAACTCTTCCTGATGCTATTTGGGGTTTTCTTGGCAAAGATACTGGGACAGTTTGTCATTTCTGTCTTTGGCTCATTTTACAGATGGGGAAACTGAGGCAGAGGTGAAGTGCTTTGCCCAGGGTCACACAGCCAGGAAGTGTCTGAGGCAAGATATGAATTCAGGTCTTCCTGACTCCACCTAGATGCCCCTGGTTATAATAGGAGAAATCTATATTTATGAAGAGTACATTTATATACACAGGGTGGCCCCAAAGTCTTAAAGCTGCACCAAGACTTTTGGGACATGCTGCTAGAAAGCTTTTAAGCTGGCAAAGTGCTCTATAGGCATTATTTACACCCCTGAAACAATCCTGTGAGGTAGATGACTGTTATTGGGCTCATTTTTCAGATGAGAAAACTGAGGCTCTAAGAAGTTATGTCTTACCTAAGGTCACACAGCCCAAAAGTGTCAAAGGCAAGATTTGAATGCAGGTCTTCCTGCTCTAGGCACCACTCCTGCCAAGCCTGGGGAGACTTACCACTTGTTTCCTCCTCTTCCTCCTCCTCTTCCTCCTTCTTCTCCTCTTCTTTCTCCTTCTTCTCCTCTTCTCCTCCTCCTCTTCCTCCTCAAGTTGAGAAGCAGGGTTTCAGATCAGAAAATCTATTCCAGCCCTGTTGCTATTCTCTGGACCCCATTCCCATAAGTAAAAGAAACAGGTTAGTTCTTTGTTTTTTGAGGCACTTGGGTTTAAATGACTTGCCCAGGGTCACACAGCTAACAAATTGAACTCAGAGCCTCCCAATTCCAGGGCCAGTGCTCTATCCACTGTGTTATCTATCTACTCCTCAGCTTAGTTGATTTATAACAATTCCTTGCATCACTGATCTCCTTCAAGTCACCTTCTGGATCTGCTGAAGGTTCTAAGGTGACTTTGAGCTTTAATATTCTATTCTTTGGCAGCAGCTAGGTGGCGCAGTGGATAGAGCACCGGCCCTGGATTCAGGAGGACCTGAGTTCAAATGTGGCCTCAGACACTTGACACTTACTAGCTGTGCGACCCTGGGCAAGACACTTAACCCTCATTGCCCCGCAAAAAAAACCAAAACAAAACAACAACAAAAAAAACAAAACAAAACAAAAAACCCAACCCCAAACAAATATTCTATTCTTTGAATTCCCTTAGAGCTCTCCCATCCTACATTCTATGTTCTAATGCTCCTTCCAGTTCTAATATTCTGTGTCCTTAGGTCATTCAGGGTATGAGGTTTGGTCTAGCTCTGACTCTCTTTCTTTTTTTTTTTTTTGCGGGGCAATGGGGGTTAAGTGACTTGCCCGGGGTCACACAGCTAGTAAGTGTCAAGTGTCTGAGGCCAGCTTTGAACCCAGGTACTCCTGAACCCAGGGCCAGTGCTTTATCCACTGGGCCACCTAGCTGCCCCCTCTGACTCTCTTTCATGTCACAAGTGTGAGAGCCAAAATTGGATATACTGAGAGCTATTGGGGTGACTCGCCTTGATGTTGGGGTCCCAGAAATATGAGGGACCCTTTTTTTAAGGTTTAATCTCCCCTCTGAATTATTCCCTTTAGATATTTCTCCCAGGCCAATAAGAAAGGAGCCTCTAAGTTTTAGTTCACAAAAGGATCAGATTTTATTACTAGGGAATTAATTAAACAACAAAAGGGAAACTAATAAAAATCAAAGATAAGAAAATAGGAAAATAGAAATACAGAGAAATATTCTAAACTCAACCTATTCACTCCCAGACAGTTCCCAATTAAGCTAGTTCAAAGGAATTTAGGGTATTCCGTAAGTAACTCACCGACCCCAGGGTCAGTATGCAGTTTCCAGTGCCAAGCTGAGACCCAGACCGTTAACACGCCTCTGCCACACCGAGTGGAAAAGACCTAAAACCTTGGAACATGCCCCGCCTACCGGAAGCCCCCTAGCTCCCTTCAGCAAGCGTTCAATCTCTCCTCCCCCAAAAGGGGGGGGGGTCCTTCTCAGTAGCATACATAATCGCAGGGTGGGCCAGGTGTGGCCCCTCCCAAATGATTCAGCTAAAACTTTTGATATTAATCTTTACCACAAATAATTTTTACCACACAAAGTTCTTTCTGGAGCCTACATCCTTGCTTGGACATTCCCTGTTCTAAGGCTCCCTCCCAACTCAGACACCCTCTATTCTGAGCAACCTCCTACCTCTGATATTCTCCCTTCTAAGGCCCTTCCAGCTCTGTCATTCCACATTCTAAGAGTCCTCCCAGCTCTGTCATTCCACATTCTGTTTATTTTATTTTTTGGTTTTGGGGGAATTTTTTTGCAAGGCAATGGGGGTTAAGTGACCTGCCCAGAGTCACACAGCTAGTAAGTGTCAAGTGTCTGAGACCAGATTTGAACTCAGGTCATCCTGACTCCAGGGCTGGTGCTTTATCCACTGTGCCACCTAATTGCCGCCTGTCATTCCACATTCTAAGGGCCCTCTCACCTCTAATATTCTAAGTTCCAAGACTCCCTGAAAGACTCTTACACTTTGTATTCTGTGTTCTATGGTCACTGCCAACTTTGACATTTCCTATTCTAAGATATACAAAGTCTTTTAATTCTCCAGTTCCAGCATCTCCTATTTTTCCAAGCTGAGGCAAAGCCTGGTTAAATTATAATATAAGGGGGCAGCTAGATGGCGCAGTGGATAGAGCACTGGCCCTGGAGTCAGGAGTACCTGAGTTCAAATCCGGCCTCAGACACTTAACACTTACTAGCTGTGTGACCCTGGGCAAGTCACTTAACCCCAATTGCCTCACTTAAAAAAAAAAATTATAATATAAGGAACAAACCTGTTTCCTCTTGTTCCTCTCTATGGCCACTGAATTGTCATAACCTCTGCTGTTCTAAGCAGAAGTTCTTGCCCCAATCTTTCTCTTCCTGTTGAATCATCCTGATACCTCTTTTCTCTCCCTGAGTGTTATTGGTTTCCTGTTCCAATGGGATTACACTGCCTATGGCCATATCACCTCACCGGAAGATGTATGGGCCAAGGATTTAACATCTCCTTGGCATTCGAAATGCCTCTTTCCCCCCAACCCCAACCAAGACCCAGCTTCTGTTTCTGAGAAACATCACCTATTTAACCCTGGTCAACCTCTCTCTCTCTCTCCCCCTCTCAATTTCTTTCTTTCTTTGTTTCTTTCCAGTTTTCTTTCTCCCTCCCTCCTTTATTTCTTCATTCCACCCTTTCTTTCTTTCCATCTTCCTTCCTTCCTTCCTCCCTCCCTCTCTTCCTTCCCTCCTTCTCTCTTTTTTCTTCCTTCTTCCCTTTCTTTCATTCCTTCCTTCCTTTCTTTCTTTCTTTCTTTCTTTCTTTCTTTCTTTCTTTCTTTCTTTCTTTCTTTCTTTCTTTCTTTCTTTCTTTCTTTCTTTCTTTCTTTCTTTCTCAGGAGCAGGAAAAGAGGGGTCTGTAGGTACCTGAGGAGACTAGATGGGCACAGACAAAACCAGGACCTCTGGATTCAGATTGTAGTGAGTCTGACTCTCTCTCTCTCTCTCTCTCTCTCTCTCTCTCTCTCTCTCTCTCTCTTATCTTATGTCTCCTGGAGAAAGATGATGAAAGTGAAGGATGCCAAAGTCCTTCCAGGGAAGGTCAGGATATGACACTTGCTTGGGCCCTTTCTTCCTCCTTTCATGTAGTAATAAAATTCAAATGGACCACCCCTCACTTGGCACACCTTAGGTGCTTTATCAATGCTTGTTCTTTGGTTATTGATTGAACTAACCGAAACTGGATTTCCATCTATTCAAATACCAACCACTTCCCACCTGCTCTGTCTCTTGTCTGGGTATCTCTTTATTCTAATTTTTTTATTTAAAAGATTTTTTTTAAAGTGGGGCAATGAGGGTTAAGTGACTTGCCCAGGGTCACACAGCTAGTAAGTGTCAAGTGTCCGAGGTCAGATTTGAACTCAGGTCCTCCTGGATCCAGGGTATCCACTGAGCCACCTAGCTGTCCCCAAGGATTGACTACTTGTATCTCCTTGCTGTCTTCTCTAGCACTGCAGCTCCAGAGCATTGGTTTTGTGGCTCTCGGCTTTCCTTATGGCCCAATATGCACAGACACACATGCTGGAAAACCATAGCTAGGACTACATGAGCCTTTGTCAGCAAGGTGATGTCTCTCCTTTTTATTGTGCAGAAGGGAAGGTTTGAGGCAAATCTTGAAAGAAGCCAGGGAACTAAGAGGTGGAAAGGAGAGGGGCAGAGCATTCCAAGACATGGGGGAGAGCCAGCAGGGCAGACAGGCCAGCACTTTAGGATGTTCGAGTATGAGGAAGGGAATAAGATGAAAGAATACTGGAAAGTTAGGAGAGGGTTAAGGGCTTCAAAAACCCAACAGAACTTTAGATTTGAGTGTCGTGTGTGTGTGTGTGTGTGTGTGTGTGTGTGTGTGTGTGTGTGTGTGGTGGGCAGTAACATGGGCACATCCTGATTTTGGGGTGATAGTTGTGGGGGTACGGTGAAAGGTGGCTACCTGCTCATAGTCTCTTCCCATCATTCTTTTCTCTTTTCTCCCCCATCCCAATATCTTTGATTCCTCTTTGATTCTCCTCAATGGCAATATGAAGTTGCCTGTCCACAACTACAAATCCCATTTCCAATCATCTTTGACTGTCAGGTTCCTGACACGGATATTCTTCTCATTTGATGAACAAAGGCACCCTGTGAAGTAAGGACTATTCCTATCCCATTTTGTAGATCAGGAAGCCTAAACTAAGTTCAGTCACTTGCACAGTTAGTAGGTGACTCCGGCAGGATTTAGACCTGGATATTCCTGTCTCTTGACTTCAAATCTGGCCTCTGACACTGACTTAGCTGTGTGACCCTGGGCAAGTCACTTAACCTCTGTTTGCCTCAGTTTCCTCATCTGTAAAATGAGCTGGAGAAGGAAATGACAAACCATTCCAGTATCTCTGCCAAGAAAACTCCATGGGCAGTATTGACGTACTATGGAAAATCCCATGGACAGTATTTTTTTTTTTTAGTGAGGCAATTGGGGTTAAGTGACTTGCCCAAGGTCACACAGCTAGTAAGTATTAAGTGTCTGAGGCCGGATTTGAACTCAGGTACTCCTGACTCCAGGGCCGGTGCTTTATCCACTGCACCACCTAGCTGCCCCCTCCCATGGACAGTATTGAGGTGCTATGGCGAGGAGGAGTCAGGACATGACTGAATGATTGAACAATTCCTGTGTCTAACCCTTCTACTCCTTCTTAGGAAGGGAGGCTCCCAGCTTGGGAGGCTAATTTTTAACCCCAATAAGTTATAAAAGCAGCAATCTGGAACAAAGGGTTAAGGAGGAAGGGGAGAGGAAGAAGGAGACAATGGGGAAAGATTTAACTTCTGACCTAGGGTGGGAGTGGGTTCAGAGTAAAAACAGTCAATCAATAAGCATTGATGAAGTACCTACTATATGCTAAGCTCTGTGCTATATGCAAAGAAAGGCAAAAAAGAGGCCCTGCTCTCAAAAGCTTACAGTCTATTGGAGACAGCTCTAGACAAACAAGATACAAAATTCATAAGAGCTTCAGATAAAGGCATTGATTGATCCTGACATTTCAGCACTTAACACTGTGTGATTTTAGGTGAGGCCTTTCCTCTCTCTGGGACTCAGTTTTTTCCTCTATAAAATGAAGACATTGGGTTAGATGCAATTTAAGACTTGAGTTCAACTATAACCTCTTACTGGCTGTGTGATGCTGGGCAAGCCACTTCACTGCTGGCTGCCTCTGTTTTTTCATCTGTAAAATGGAGATCATATAATAGCATTTTCCTCTCAGGGTTGCTATGAGGATGAAATGGGATCATATTTATAAAGTGCTGAATATGGTACCTATGTTTATAACTCCTTCCTTCCTTCCTTCCTTCCTTCCTTCCTTCCTTCCTTCCTTCCTTCCTTCCTTCCTTCCTTCCTTCCTTCCTTCCTTCCTTCCTTCATTCCTTTCACTGAAATGACTAAACAATGACAAAAAAGGCTGGGGATGGGAGGCACGCAGAAGGTCACAGGAGTTGGGAAGAATTAGAGTGAGCACTCCGCCCTCCTAACCCCCTAGCACAAGGCACTTGACACTACACCAGGAGACCAAGAAAGTGTCCCAAACCCCCTTTTTCCTTAGCGGAGTGGTGAAATCCCCCCCCCCATCATTGCCTCAGGCCCAGACTTTCTCCAGTGTTTCCTTTAATGTGCCAAGTAAGAGCTGGAGAAGAGTTACATGAACTTGTCTAAGTAAACAGAAGCAAGGGAGCAGCGGTTTATCCAAGGATGACAACACGATCAAGGAAGACAATTTGGAAATACTTAAAAACTGTGACCAATGCAGTGAGCCACCGACATTCCAGAGGCCTCCCAGAGGAAGCGTCGTCCACCTTCTTACAAAAGGTGGGAGGCGGGGCAGCTAGGCGGCACAGTGGGTAAAGCACCGGCCCTGGAGTCAGGAGTACCTGAGTTCAAATCCGGCCTCAGACACTTGATGCTTACTAACTGTGTGACCCTGGGCAAGTCACTCAACCCTCATTGCCCCCCCCCCCAAAAAAAAACCTAAAAACTAAAAAAACCCAAAAAACTGGGAGGTAGGAATCTGGAAGGGAGAGGGGAGAATACTACTAATGGTTAGCCCCTAAGTCACCCCCCCAAAAAGAGGATCAGAGCAGCATGAAAAGGAGAAAGAACAGCAAAGAACAGAAAGGAAAGACCAATAGGACAGCTCCAAAACTAACACGCTGGATTTGCTATGTATTTATTGTTTACTATTTTATTGCATAACTTTAAAAATATATAATATATTTTATCACGATATTGAAAAGAAATGCAGACTGTATATAAAGGAGATGTGGCTGCATTTTAAGCATAATCTTCTTTGTCTATGGAAATGTTTATGTCTATTAATGTTTGCCAGATTTGGAAAAACCACCAAAAATTATTTTAAAAGAAAGAAAAGGGGAAAAAATACATGTAAGTCAAATTTGGCAGCTAGCACAGCCAAAGGTTCAAGAAGTGAACCTCGTTCCTATTTATAACCGCTGTTACGTTAGTTAAATTGCAAATAATTACAGTAGTTTCCTGGTCTGGCTGCCTCAAAGATGCACAGGAGGTCAGCACTGCAGGGGGCCATAGAACACAAACTATGAGAGTTGGGAAGGTTTTTAAAACAGCGGAAGTCAGAGCTGGGAGGGCCCTTAGAACAGGGGATGTCAGAGCTGGGAGGGCCCTTAGAAAAGGGGATGTCAGAGCTGGGAGGGCCCTTAGGATAGGGAATGTCAGTGCTGAGAGGGGCCTTAGAACAGAGGATGTCAGAGCTGGGTGCAAAACTAGAACAGGGAATGTCACAGCTGAGAGGGCCCTTAGAACAAGGAATGTCAGAGCTGGGAGGGCCCCCCTACCCCACCTTACAAAACAATGTCAGAGCAAGGAGGGGTCTCAGACCATCTCATTCACCTACTCAAAAATTTTTGGTGGTTCCCTATTACCTCTAGCATAAATACAACTTCTGGGGGCAGCTGGGTGGCACAGTAGATAAAGCACTGGCCCTGGATTCAGGAGGACCTGAGTTCAAATCTGACCTCAGACACTTGACACTTACTAGTTCTGTGACCCTGGGCAAGTCACTTAACCCCCATTGCCTTGCTAAATAAATAAATAAATAAACAAGCGAATGAATGAATGAATGAATGAATGAATGAATGAATGAATGAATGAATGAATACAACTTCTTTGTTCTGCCCTTTTGGGGCCCTTCCATGCTGACTCAGTCTCCATTCCCAGACTTATTCCCAATCACTGCCTCTCATGCTCTCTGGGTTCCAGCCACGTAGGACAACTGGCCTCCATTGAGGGCATTGCCCAGGTCTGCTCAGGCATGAGTGTCCTCCTCCTTGTCTTCTTGCTCCATCCAGACCATTCCCTTTCCCCGATTCCCCCATTGAAAGCATCATCTTCCCTTTTTGGGTTTTCCCAGAATGCCTTGGGAAGGTCTTCCTTTTGCTTGGTCTCACATGGAGCTGGTCTGTGCATGTGGTCAGTCCATCCCCCCACCCCCATACACACACAGCAAGATGGAGCCTCCCTGATGACTGGCCTGAGGTTCACAGGGTCTTGCACAGAGCAGGCACTTAATCCTTGTGGAATTAGAGTCTGCTTAGCCCCAACCTCTCAGTTTTACATCTGGTTAAAAAGAAGCACTGAGAAAGGAAGTGACTCAAACACGAAGCTGCCAACCAAGTGGACCCCCTCCCATGGGGCTTGCCAGCTAGCTCTGGTTCCACATCTGGGCTAGAGCCCCTCACCCTAAGGCACTGTCTCCCAAACCATCACCTCTCCTCAGTTTCCCCTTCTGATCCAGGACCCCATAGTTTTCTCCTTTCCAGTGACTGACCCTGTCTTCTCCAAATCCCATGCCTTGGGTTTCTTATCCTCCTGAGCTGTGTTCAGCCTGGAATCACAGAATTTGCAGAGTTTGGCTTAAGGGGCCATGGAAGATTAGGCTGGTGAGGAAGGGAGTGGAAGAAAATGGGGTATATGCAGGACATCTTGCTGAGGGCTGGGGAGAGGGTCCCGCTTCTTTTCCCTTTCTTAGGAGCTACTAGTCAGCTCAAGGAGGTGTGTGGGTAAGTGAAACCTGATTTAGCAAAGAATAGGTTTGCTCTCCTCCTCCCCTTCCCCCTACTTCTCCCCTCCTTTCTCTTCCCTTCTCCCCTCCCTTCTGTTCCCCTCTCCTGCCCTCCTTCCCCATCCTCTCTTCCCTCCTTTCCCCTCCTCTTCTTTCTACTTTCCCTTTCTAGCTTCTTCCCACCTCCACTACTCTTTGCCTAGCCCCAGGGGCCTGACTAGTCTCTACTAGTGAGAGGGCTCTTACGTCATCTTCCTTCAACAGCAATAAAAAGACCAGAGGTAAGAGTGGCTTTGCTATCAAACTCTCAGACACTTGGCAGTTGTGGCACTGGCACCAAGTCCTCCGGACCCTACTCAAACAGGAGTCATGGCATCGGGCAACTACATCATGGGTAAGAGGGCTCATGGGCCCCTTTCACCTCCTGGGCCCCTGGAACCAAGCCCCATTATGGTCCCATCAGCTCACCAACCCTCACTTGGGTCCCAACCCCTGTTCTCATTCTACCCTTGCTCCTTCCCAGCTGTCATCCCAATCTTATCATGCCCCTAACCTCAGCCCTGACCTACAACCTCTAACACCCATCTCAATTCCAACCCCAACCCAAAGAGTACCTTGTTGCCTTCCCAATTCACCCCAAACCTGGACCATTACACCTGCATACTGTCCCTGCCATCTCGCTGGGGCTCAACTCCTCACTTGTAAAACCAGAGGGTTTGACCAGATAGCGCTTATGGGTATGTTAACCGGTGACACTCCCCCAACTGACATTCTAATCATTATTTTCCCCTTCCCATTGGACTAGAGCCCAACCCTCCCTCCGATTCTCACCTCAACACCCTGCCTTTGACCCTAAAGCTATCTCTGATCCTAATCCAAAACCCTCCACCACCTCTCCTTCTGATTTAGACTCTGATCTCACTCTGACCCCAGATCTCCCCAAAAGCTTTCTCACAGAATCCTTTTGAGAACCAAAAGAGGAAGGGACCCTATATACTGAGCACCTTCATCCCATCATCTCCAAATTCACAGGCTCATAGATTTAGAGCTGGGAGGAACCTTAGAGGTCATCTATTCTAACTTACTCATTTGATTGTTTATTTGTTTGTTTGTTTTAGTAAGGCAATTGGGGTTAAGTGACTTGTCCAGGGTCACACAGCTAGTAAGTGTTAAGTGTCTGAGGCCGAATTTGAACTCAGGTACTCCTGACTCCAGGGCCTGTGCTCTATCCACTGCACCACCTAGCTACCCCTAACTTACTCATTTGAAATGAAGGACCATGGCAGTTAATACCTTTGTCCAAATTTAAAAAGAAAAGCCCTAAGGACTAGCCTATGAACCTAGGTTTCCAAATTCCAAATCTGGAGCTTACAGAGAAGCACCTGCATTTGTGTATAGGATGAGCTATGAACCCCAGCCCCAGATCTGCTTAGTCCCAAATTCAACCTGACCTTAAGAAGCCAAGGCTGCCATTTACAGCTAACCCTGAGAGAATTGTGAATCTAGCAAACTGCAGGCTCTCCACCATCTGGTCCAGAACAGTCCTAGCTCCCAACCATTTCTAATCACCAGACACCAGGAGGCAGGAGAGCTCAGCAGGAAGTACCCTGGAGTTGAAGTCTTGGGGTTCAATTTGGGTCCTGCCACTTGCTAGCTGTGTGTCCTCTGACAGACAAGCCCCCTCTCTGGGCTTCATCATTCTTACAAAATGAAGGGGTGGGACCCTCCCAGTTTGGATAGTAATGAAAAGATCTTAGTGCCACCATCTGAGTGCCACCATGTGCCACCATCCTTCCTCTTGTTCTTTTACAATTGGGGTAACTGAGGTTCAAAGAGAGGCAAGCACTTTCCTGGGGATGAGTCAGACTTCCAAGCCTGTGGCTCCATTTCCCCAGCCCAGGGCTCTTTCTCCTTTTCCCTGCTACCTCCTCTCAGTGTCCTGATGTAGCCAACCCTGACACCCAACAGGTCTCCAATTGCCTATACCTTCTGCCTCCTGATCTCAAACCTAACCTGAATGAACTCCAACCCTAACCCTCCAAGAGAGGCTAGAAATCCAGACTTCAGCCCCAATCCTGTCTCCATCCTGGGCTCAAACCTCCACCATCCAAAGACCCAGACTCACCTCCTCTCTCTCTTTCTCCTCAGCACTCACCTTCTCCATCTTCATTGTGGCTATCTTGTCCTCTGCAGGTGCTCCCGGTAAGGCAGGGCAGGCAAAGCAGGGAGGAGGGTTATGGAGGACAGAGAAAGAGCTATGGGAGGAGGGAGGAGGGAAAGCTAGGGGAGCAAGCTTTGGGGCGGTTCTGGGAGCCTTTCTTCCTGAGCCTTTGGAGCTAATAGTTTGGCATCACTCATCTGCCCACAGTGACCCCCACAGTGATCATGTGCCAGTCCTGGAGCATGTGTGGGGCCGTGGCCTACAACCCTCAGGAGAATCAGTGCTGTCTGGATGGCAGTGTCCGGTCCTTGTCCCTGCTCTGTGGTCCTAAATTGACCTACGACCCCTGCTCTGAGCGTTGCTGCCCTGACTCTGTCCTGAAAAAGTACATTGTGGTTAATAAGACCAGGGAAGGTACTGAGAGAACTGACTGTGGAAATAAGAAGCTCCAATTAAGAGTTGATATCAGGTAAGGATCCTCTCTCACTCTTGGGTCTCTTGTCTGCTCTCCCAGAACACCAAGGAGCTTGGGAGGCTTGGAAGGGGGACACACCTGAACTCCATCCCTTGGGGTCATAGCTGGCTATGTAGAACATGTAGCTGGCAGAGAAGCCTGAAATCTGGGTTCTAGAGCCAGTTCTCCCACTGACTCCCTGTGGGATTCTGGGCAAAGCTTTCCCTTCCCTCAGTTTCCTCATTGGTGAAAACCCAATGATCTCTCAGAGTCCTCCCAGCTCTGACTTTTCATGTTCTAGGTTCTGAGATTTCTCCCAACTCTAACATCTGAACTCAATGATGCTATTTCTCTCTCTAGGTGAAAGTTGGCTGGAAGACTCCTCCTACCTCCAAAGACACTTCCCAGACCTCAAGAGATCCAAGGACTTGATGCTGTCCCAATGCCTGGGGTTTCTTCAGTGGAGGGACCTTGGGGGGCAGGGGGAGAGGAGGGAGAAGCCTCTTGGACAGGGACTCTTGGCTGCACTGCTCTCCTGCATTGTGGATCTGCCTTTGCTGGACATGGGCATAAGCACTTGGGGTGGGCTAAGTGTGCCTTCAGGAATACTCACTCTCCCGCTCATTCCTGTCTATGCTGGAAAAGCCACTGTCAGTCATGCAAAATCCACTGGGGGCTGGGCTCCCTCTTTCTTCTTATTATATGAATATTGATAAGTAATAATAATCACATCCTTATGTAAACCCATATTGCTCATTCCCTTTACACTTTCACTGGAGCCTCTCACAAATAGTCTTGTGAGGGAGATAGTGCAGTGTTGGCCCCTTTTTTACAGATCAGGAAACAGGCCCAGAAAGGGAGCAGGACTTGCCCAAGGTCACACAATGGGTCCAAACTGGGATTATAGCCCAGATCTCCTTACGCAGAGCTACCTAAATACACATACAGATGTGGAAACTAATACCAATACTCACCTGCAGGCCTTCCTGGTTTCTTCTTCTGGGCCCTGGCTCAGCTTAGTAAAGGCCAAGTCCTAGATTTGGGAGGGGTGTAGCAAATTGATCTGTGAAGACTGAGACCCCAGGCAGTAATGGATACGCACAACGAGAAGGAATGGAGGAGCCAGGAGCCCGAAGACCCCAGATACCAGTTGGTTCTGCTTTGACGGGGAGGGAAGGGGGCTTATTGAGGGGTAGGAGGTAGAAAGAAATAAAACTACTGCCTTGGGATTTCCAATTGGCCTTCTTGTGTCATCTTTGTTGCCAACGACGGAAGGAACTGGAGCCAAGCCACCGGTGGGAAAGGATTTCCCTTCCTTACCTGAGTACAAACCCTGGCTGAGAGCCTGGGTACAACATTAGCCCATGGAAAGTGAGCACAGAGCTCCCCCTTGTGGGCACAGAGGGAAGGTGCGGTCCCTGGTCACTCAGGGCTAATGAAAGGGATTTGGGAAATGTCACTGGAAATAAGAGTTGACAAGACGAACTAACATTCATAGAGGGCTTTCATATTTGCAAGTGTGTTCAATACCTCATCTCATTTTCTGCTAGATCTAGAGCTTGGGAAACACCTTAGAGGTTGTCTAGCTCAGCCCCTTTACAGACAAGAAAACTGAGGTTCAGAGGCAGAGAAGAACAGAAATGAGATTCGAACCCATGACCACTGTCTCTAAAGCTATCTCCCCTTCTACTGCTCCATACCACCTCCCTCCAGGGAAACTGAGGCCCAGGAATGGGAAGGAACTTGTCCAAGGCTACCAAGGACCCTGCTCCAAAAGACTAGACACCTTTACTTGCTGAATCACTGATGCATGGCCAGGAAACTCTACCTAGATAAGACAAAGTCCCAAGGGCTGGTAGTGTTCCCAAGCAGGCCACAGAAGTGGAAGGACAAAAGAGAAGTCTTCTTTAGGAATACCAGCCACTCCCTCTCTCTCTGCTGTTCCCAGAAGCCGAGTAGTCAATAACATTTAAAGGTCTACTATGTGTCAGACACTATGCTAAATCCTGGGGCTACAAAGAAACAAAAAAGTTGTCCCTCATCTGAAGGAGCTCACATTATAATGGAAAAGACAGGAGGGTGCAAACAACCACGGGCATAGCTCGTTAGCTAGGAATAGGACAAATTGAAAATAATCAGCAGAGATGAGACATGAGCATTACCATGGGGAAGGGTTTCCTGTAGAAAGTGGGGTTTTAAGTGTGACTTGAAGAAAGCCAAGGAAGAAGGTGGAGAGGAGGAGGGAGAGAATCCCAAGTATGAGGGACAGCCAGAGAAAATACCTACAGTCCAGAGACAGAGTGTCTTGTGGGAGGAACATCAAGGGAGCCAGTGTTACTGCACAGCAACAGCATTCCATGGGATGTGAGGTAAAAGAAGACTGGAGGGGGCAGCTAGGTGGTGCAGTGGATAGAGCACCAGCCCTGGATTCAGGAGAACCTGAGTTCAAATGTGGCCTCAGACACTTAACACTTACTAGCTGTATGACCCTGGGCAAGTCACTTAACCCCAATTGCCTCATCCCCCCCCCAAAAAAAAAGAACACTGAAAAGATGGGAGGCGGGGGGGGGGGAGAAGAGAGAGAGAGAGAGAGAGAGAGAGAGACCTACACTGTGAGTCTGAATGACTGGGAAGATAGTGGAGCCCTTAGCAGTAATAGGGGAAATTCAGAAGGTGGTAGGGTTTAAGGAGAGAGATATTGAGTTAAGTTTGGGGACTATTAAATTTAAGATTTCTAAGGGACACTTTATTCAAGATGTATAATAGGCAATTAGAAACATAAAGAAGCAGCTAGGTGGCTCAGTGGGTAGATTGACCTTCCTGGAACCAGGAGGACCTGGGTTCAAATCTTACCTAAAACACTTACTAGCTATGTGACCCTGGGCAAGTCACTTCACCCTGTTTGTCTCAGTTTCCCCATCTGTAAAATGAGCTGGAGAAGGAAATGGCAAACCACTCTAGTATCTTTGCCAAGAAAACCCCAAACGGGATCACTAAGAGCCAAACATAACTTGAAGAACAACAATGGGAATGTAAGACTGAGGGTCAACAGAGAGTTTGAGGCTGGATTTTGACAATTATCAACATCAAGATGAGTTGATAAGATCGTCAAGGGAAATGTTATAGAGGGAAAAGAGAAGCAGAAAAAAAAAGGTCCATTCCCTCTTCCACATGACAGCCTTTGCAATCCAGGCTGCATCCCTCTACCACCTCCTCTACAGGCCAAGGGTCCTCTAATTTCCCTTGATCTGCAAATGGCATGATCCTGAGACTCTCCACCATCTTGGCTGCCCATCCCTGGCCCATCTCCAGCTTCCCCATTGCCTTCCTAAAGTGTAGAGTTGAGAATTAATCAGGTCTTTCCAGCTGTGGGCTGAATAGCACTCTTAATTTCCTTCCTTCTGAACTCCAATACAGCCCAAGATCACATTTTTTTTTTTACTTGCCAGTTCACTCTGTTGACCTCTTTGGAGCTTGTAGTCCACTAACACTTCCAGATCTTTCTCTAATGTCTAGTTATGACACCTCTACCTTTGACATGGGAAGTTAATTTTTTTAACCCTAGCTGAAGACTTTCTATAGTCTGCTAAGTCTTCTTGGATGAATGGTTGGCTAATGAGGAGGAATCAGCGTTGTCAAGGCCTGGCAGTTCATTTTTGTCCCCTGGGTCCCTCTAGTGGTGGGGAAGGCAAAAGGTCCCAAAGTCAAATTGATGCTAGGTCATCTACTCAGGAAAGGAAACACCAAGCAGAGAAGGCAGCAAGGGACTGTGATGAAATAATGGGATTTAGCAGATACTCAGACCCACCTGGAGATTAATCTAGACTGATTGAATCAAGTGACAGTGATTGACTGCTGATTAGCCTACTTCAAGTTAACTGGATTGTAATCACACCTTGAGAACACCTTCTGAACCAATGGATTTGGATGATGCCAACCAATCAGCTTGAAGCAGTGTGTAAGGACCGCCTCTGTTCCAGACCTATAAAAAGCTTCCACAATCAGTTTGCTGGAGAGAGTTCGTGATTGAAGCAGGCTTATGGCAGAGGACTTGAGGAAGAACCAGACCAGACCAGACCAGGTTGGAACTCTAGGCTAAATAGGTTTTTTTCTTAACTTTCTGAACTCCATGGGAATATTTGTATGCTTTAATAAATGTTTAATGCCCAAGGACTGGTGCTAAAGCTTCTAATTTAAAGCGACCACAATTTAGATTTTAAACATCACAGGACCCAGGCACAAGCTTAATCCCTTAGGTCCTTGTTCTGTGTGAATGGAAGCCCATCCCCCATCCTCCCATGGGGTCTAGAATGTGAAATAGGCTACCTCTGCTGTAGTGAAATAATAAATTGGGTGATTCCTAGAAATCTGAACCACACTTCTGTCACCTAGCCAAGTGACTCTCTCGTATTGTCTTTATGTAGCATTTACAACCTTTGAAAGTCCACAAGGTTACAACCTAATCTGATCCTGCTTCACTTAAGAGCAGTAGGGAACAAACATAAAGAGATCAGAGAGCCATATTCACAGGCTACGTGTTGGTCTGAGTGGAGACAATAAGATCCAAGACCTCTCTCCCTTCCCCAGTGCTTACAGTGTATCTTCCTCACTCAAACCACCCAGGAAAGAAAGAGAACTGAGTTATCCACATTGGAGTCTTTACTGCCTAATATATCTTGTCATGCCTTTCCAGGAGCAGGATCTCCAGTCTTTTCCATGATGGTTGGCATCAAGCAGATCAAGCCCAATATGCTCTGGGGACAAGACTCTCATCTACCATTTCCCCACATCCATGTGAGTTTGCCTCATTGTATCAGTTGACTATAACTGAAGCAGTTTCATGGAGCCATGCATAAAGTACTGGACTTGGAAGTCAGGAAGACCTGAATTCAAATCCTTGCTCTGACACTTACTAGTTACATGACTTTGGGCAAGCTACAACCTCTTAGCCTTAGTTTCCTGTGATGACTAAGATAATCATGAGAGACAAAATTCTGGGTAAATTATAATTATGTTTATTAATTATGAACAGTAACAGGATGACAAAGGTGGCTTTTTTTGGGAGGCAATTGGGTTTAAGTGACTTGCCCAGGGTCACACAGCTAGTAAGTGTCAAGTGTCTGAGGCCAGCTTTGAACTCAGGTCCGCCTGAATCCAGGGCCGGTGCCCTATCCACTGCGCCACCTAGCTGCCCCAAAGATGGCTTTTTAAACCTCTCATAGTTTAAAAAAAAAAAGAAAGAAAGAAAAGGGCACTAGCCTGGCCACTTCTTCAGGTTTATATGTTTTGGGGGCATGAGGAAGTCCATTGAAGAGCAATCAAATCTGATTGGTCAACTTATTCGAAGGGAGGCTAGATTATACCTGACCACCCTCAACCTTGTGCTAATATATTTGTGCTAATAATGAGCTAATTTGTTCTTTCTAACAAATAAGCTGAATAACCCCTCATTGGAGGAGAGGTCTTTCTGTCTAAACAAAAGGTTTGCCTCCTTAAGAGGACATAATGGTGATTTAGACATAAGAGGTGATACCATAGGTAAATTAGGAGAGAAAGGAATAGTGTACCTATCAGATCTTTGGAAAGGAAAACAGTTTTTGACCAAACAAGAGATAGAGTATATTATAAAATGCAAAATGGATGATTTTGATTATATTAAATTAAAAAACTTTTGTACAAACAGAAGCAATGCATCCAAAATTGGAAGGGAGGCAGAAAGCTGGGAAACAATTTTTGAGGCCAGTGCTTCTGATAAAGGCCTCATCTCTAAAATATATAGGGAATTAAATCAAATTTATAAGAATCCAAGTCATTCCCCAATTGAGAAATGGTCAAAGGATATGAACAGGCAGTTTTCTGATGAAGAAACCAAAGCTATCTATTCCCATATGAAAAAATGCTCTAAATCTCTAATGATTAGAGAGATGCAAATTAAAACAACTCTGAGGTACCACCTGACACCTATCAGATTGGCTAAAATGACAAAAAGGAAGATAATAAATGTTGGAGAGGCTGTGGGAAAATTGGAACACTAATGCATTGTTGGTGGAGCTGTGAGCTGATCCAACCATTCTGGAGAGCAATTTGGAATTATGCCCAAAGGGCGATAAAGCTGTGCATACCCTTTGACCCAGCAATCCCACTTTTAGGTCTTTTGCCCAAAGAAATCATGGAAGGGGGAAAGGGACCCACATGTACAAAAATATTTATAGCTGCTCTTTACGTGGTAGCAAGGAATTGGAAGTTGAGGGGGTGCCCATCCATTGGGGAATGGCTGGACAAGTTGTGGTATATGAATACAATGGAATACTATTGTGCTATAAGAAACGATGAGCAGGAGGAGTTCAGAGAAACCTGGAGGGTCTTACGTGAGCTGATGATGAGTGAGATGAGCAGAACCAGAAGAACATTGTACACAGTATCATCAACATTGAGTGTTGACCTACTGTGATGGACTAGATTCTTCTCACCAATGCAATCGTACAGAAGAGTTCCAGGGAACTCATGATAGAAGAGGATCTCCAAATCCAAGAAAAAAAAAAAGAAAGAAAGAACTGTGGAGTATAGATGCTGATTGAACCATATTATTTCTTTTGTTTTGGGTGCTGTTGGTTTTTTTTTTCTTTCTATTTTGAGGTTTTGCATCACTGCTCTGATTCTTTCTCTTGTAACAGGATTAATGCAGAAATAGGATTAATGTTATTATGTGTATATATATGTGTGTATATATATATATATGTATATGTATAGAGATATATAGATATAACCTATATCAGATTACCTGCTGTCTAGGGGAGGGGGGGAGGGAGGGGAGGGAGGGAGTCAAATCTGAAATTGTAAAGCTTGTATAAACAAAAGTTGAGAACTATCTTTACATGTAACGGAAAAAATAAAATACCTCATACATTAAAAAAAAAAAAAAAGAGGACATAATGGTAACCTTCACCTCCGAAGGTCAAATTTTTTTTTTTTATAGCTGTAAAGAGAATTTAGAGAGGTTGGTCTTATCTAATTGAGATTCCTAGAGGTTGATAACTGTGACCAGGGCCAGGGAGAGTTGACTTTATTTTATTAAGAAGGACTTTGGAATGGAAGTCAGGGATTGAATCTCCAAGACGTTGGTTGCACAAATCATTTCTCATAACGGACTGAACTTCCAAGATATGTATTACAAATAATCATTTATCACATTGCCTCATATATAAAATATGGATAAAAACAATACCTCGGGCAGCTAGGTGGTACAGTGGATAGAGCACCGGCCCTGGAGTCAGGAGTATCTGAGTTCAAATCCAGCCTCAGACACTTGACACTTACTAGCTGTGTGACCCTGGGCAAGTCACTTAACCCCCATTGCCCCACAAAAACAAAACAAAAAACTCCCCACAAAACAATACCCCAGCTCCCAAGGTTGTTTTGATGATATGAGAATGTTTGTGAAATATGAGAATGTTGATGAAACTCTTTGCAAACCTTGTGGTGCTATAAAAATGTCAGCTTTGATTGTTATTCTGAGATTGTCCAAGAACAACCCCAGACAATTGACTGCAGGCCTTTCACCTGGATGTGGGACATCCCAATATGTGAAAATGTTGTGAGTGAAGAGATATGTTCAGGAGGGTAAACAGAGTTAAATCAGGAATAACTAGGTCATCTTTGTCTATATAGACTGTATGAGTTTGTCCACAAGGGTTTCCTCCCCTCAGAGTTAAGATCAACAGACGTCCTGGAAATGTTCAGGCAATTTAGAAACAGGAAGCCTAGGCGGACTCCATATCCAGGGCTGTCGTCTTTCTCTTTTTTACTCCCTTAAGCAGAACAGTTCTTACCTCATCTCATTTCTTCCTCACCTTCTCTTAACCTGACTCTTCTACAAGACCTATCTGTTTGTGCCAAAGGAGATCCTTCCTAACTTTGCTCCTGGGCTTGATATAACACACATGTAAAGAAGGGGGTTATGGGGCAGCTAGGTGGCACAGTGGATGGAGCACTGGCCCTGGAGTCAGGAGTACCTGAGTTCAAATCCGACCTCAGACAATTATTACAGTTTATAATCCCACATTCTTTACAATGATATCACTAGCTGCGTTTTATAAAGGAATAGATATATCTGAGGTTCTGAATACTGGTATATTTTTTATTTTTTTATTTTTTGTGGGGCAATGGGGTTAAGTGACTTGTCCAGGGTCACACAGCTGGTAAGTGTCAAGTGTCTGAGGTCTGATTTAAACTCAGGTCCTCCTGAATCCAGGGCTGGTGCTTTATCCACTGTGCCACCTAGCCACCCCGGTTCTGAGTACTGATGATCTGAGTGGGTTAGGAGCATATTGCATTCTAATTTCAGAATGTAAAACTGGGAAAGAAGGTGGATATTTGTAAATGCAATGCCAGGCATTCTTTAACAATCTGTTGTTTCCTAAGACTCTCTGAGCTCTAAGGGCATAGCTGTCTGACTGACACCACTTAGATCCCTGGCTGTGATGGGAGTGTCCTTACTGCCCAGGAAAGGTGATTAAAATTGAATAAGGTACCTTGGATTAGTGGGAAGAGCTAAGATGGATAAGGATCAGGAAGCAGTACAGTAGAGTTCCCCAATACAACTCCTCCACAACGATCTAGAAAATGTACAAGATCAAGTTCTGATTGGGAAATCTAAGGAAAAAAAACCCAGAGAATTGTATTTTCAGTTCAGGCCAGTATAGGGAAACAGACAGATCTGCAGACATTGGGTATAGCATCTGGCCACGGATGTGTCTCAGATAATTCTAACACACAGGAACTTAAAGAGCATTGAGATTGTAAGGGGCAGCTAGGTGGCACAATGGATAAAACACCGACCCTGGATTCAGGAGGACCTGAGTTCAAATACGGCCTCAGACACTTGATACTTACTAGCTGTGTGACCCTGGGCAAGTCACTTAACCCTCGTTTGCCCCGGGGGAAAAAAAAAAAAGATTGTACCAGGACCTCTTCTTGGTCCCAGATCCATACAGAGGACCCTGACCTTGTGCAGGATGCAAAAACAGGTGCCAACTGGCAAGTCTGGACCACTTTTTACAGATGGAGAAACTGATGCTCAGAAAGAGAACTTGGCTAACATCACACAGTGGGTAATGACTGAGACTGGAACCCAGGTCTCCTTATGCAAAGCCACATACAGATAGGGAAACACAAACATACATTCTCACCCACAGACTCCCCCTCCCTGACCCTGGTTAAGAGATTGGCAAAAGCTGAGTCCTGTTATTGGGAGTAGGGTGGGAAGAAGTAAAAATAAGACTCCTGCTCTGGGTTTTCAGATTCAGACTTCTTGTGTTAACTCTATTACCCGAGATGGGAGGGAACTGGAGCCGTTGCACTGGTAGGGAACCCCCGGGAAACACTCTGGGGATCCTTTCTCTACTTGAACGACATCCAGTGGCCCCAACCCCCGCTGAGATCCTCTTTGGAAGGCTGGGATAGTGAGCACAGAGCTCCCTCTTGTGGACCCACAGGGGAGGAGCAATCCCTACTGCTCATACAATCATAGGGAATTTTAATTACTGACAAGAGCTAATATTTAAACAGGGCTTTAAAGTTTGCAAAGAGATTGATATATTTTCTTTCATTGGACTATAGAGCTAGATCTGGGAAAACCCTCAGAAGCTGTCATTTGTACAGAGTAGAGAGGAGAGAAAATCATCCATTTTTACAAAGGTAACCAGGTCAGCACACCTGGTTGCTCAGCTTTGAATTAAACCATCCATCCCTTTCAGTTCCCTTTGCATGTTGTCTTCTCCCATTACATGGCAAACTACTTCTGGGCAGGACTGTCTTCCCTTAAGAAATTGTATCCCTAGTGCTCATCATAGTTGCCTGATATATAATAGGTGCTTAACAAATGACTGATTTACAGATGAGGAAACTGAGGCCCCAGAGGGATTAGGGGACTTGCCTGTGATCACAGCAGTAGTGAGTGGCAGAAGCCACATCTTCTGATTCCAAAGTGAGCTATATTTCTACGATACCATTTCCCTCCAGGGAAATTGAGGCTTAATGATATGACTGGATCAGGGCTACCAGGGAATAAGCTGGGTTTTTTTTTTTTCTCTTTCTCTCTCATCCCAGGCTCACTCCAACTCCTTTGAGGTCCCCAGAAACCTGCACTCGAAATAATAGAGTTCTCATTTTTTTTTTTTGGTGGAGTAATGAGGGTTAAGTGACTTGTCCAGGGTCACACAGCTAGTAAGCAGCAAGTATCTGAGGCCAGATTTGAACTCAGGTCCTCCTGAATCCAGGGCCAGTGCTTTATCCACTGCACCACCTAGCTCCCCCATGGAGCTCTCATTTATTCTTGTTTTGTTTGTTTGTTTGTTTGTTTGTTTTTTATTTTGTTTGTTTTTTTACAAGGCAATTGGGATTAAGTGACTTGCCAAAGGTCACACAGCTAGTAAGGGTTAAGTGCCTGAGGCCGGATTTGAACTCAGGTCCTCCTGAATCCAGGGCCAGTGCTCTATCCATTGTGCCACCTAGCTGCCCTGCTCTCATTTATTCTTGTGTTATGTTTAGTCATGAAAAAAGGAATACCATGGGCTACAATGGATTTTCATGTTCCTTACCCTGCCTCCCACTCCTGTCTCTACTCATTGGCCAAATATAGCCCAGACTGCAATTCTCACCGAGTCAGGATAATCCCTTTGGGCCTCAACAGACACTTTCAGAATTCAGGACAAAATTCTGTCTCTTCTCAGAAAAAAAGAAGTTAATGTCTTTATAGATCCTTCTAGCAATTATGCAATTTTCCAGTAAGAGAAAGAATATATTTTCTTATTTTTTTTCCAGGACAAAGAGAGTTAAGTGACTTGCCCAGGGTCACACAGCTAGTAAGTGTCAAGTATCTGAGGCTGAATTTGAACTCAGGTCCTCCCTCCTGAATCCAGGGCCAGTGCTTTATCCACTGTACCACCTTGCTTCCCTGAAAGAATATATTTTACAGTAAGTCTCTGACATGTTGTGGACAGGACCAGCCCAGCTATTATATGAAACAGTGAAGAGTTTTACAGGGATATTTGCTCAACTCTGTTCACCAAAGTAAAGTATGGAGGGGAACTATCCTGTGAAATTGTGGCTGATAAATAGTGTCTAAGGTCAGCTCATGCCCATAACGTTGGCCATATTGGGACACTTTTGTGCTTCTTCTGTGGAATAATTGGATCAGTCCAATCATACATCGTAGAAAATCCCCTATGCGACTGTGATACTCATGGCTTCTGCTGTTCAGTCATTTTCAGTCATGTCTGACTCTTTGTGACCCATTTGGGGTTTTCTTGGCAAAGATCCTGGAGTGGTTTGCCATTTCCTTCTCCAACTCACTTTACAGAAGAGGAAATGGAGGCAAACAGGGTGAAATGACTTCCCCAGGGTCATACATTCAAACCTGATGCCAGATTTGAATTTGAGTCTTCCTGAATCCAGGCTTGGCACTCTAACCACTGCACCACCTAGCTGCCCAACTTCAAGGAAATTAGGCCAGATGACAATTAAGATTTCTTCTAGCTCTAACCTTAAGATCCTCCTGGTGGTAATTAGAGGAATAATTTACCCAACAATCCCTAACTCTGGTACCGAGGAGGGAACCTTGGGATCTTCCCGCATAATCTCATCCAATGCCCTCATTTAACAGATAGGGAAACTGAGGATGAGTGGGTGAAGTGACTTGTCCAAAGCCACACAAGCAGTGAGCATCGGTGGTGGGATTTTAACCCAGGTATCTAACTACAGGGCCAAGGCTTTCCCCTGTAGCTCCACGAGTACCTTATCATTCCCTGAATTTGGGTTTTAAAAAATTTTTTTAAATTAAAATTTTTTTTTTTCATTGCCAGAATTTGTTAATTTGTCAAAAGCTTGAGCTCCTCCTAGTTAAAGATCATAAGATGCCCCAGGTCTTCCAGAATAGATTGATCCCTGGGGCAGCTAAGTGGCACAGTAGAAAAAGCACCAGCCCTGGTTTCAGGAGGACCTGAATTTAAACTCAGCTTCAGACCCTTGACACTTACTAGCTGTGTGACCCTGGACAAGTCACTTAACCCTCATTGCCCCACAAAAACCCCAAAACAGAATAGATTGGTCCAGCACATTACAGACTAACTCATATAAATTCAGCTAAAAACCAGGAAAGGGAAAGGGTAACTTCCTGGGTTTCATTCATGCTTCTGACACTGTGTCTGTTTCCTCATCTCTATTTTTTTTGGTGAGGCAGTTGGGGTTAAGTGACTTGCCCAGGGTCACACAGCTAGTAAGTGTCAAGGGTCTGAGGCCAGATTTGAACTCAGGTCCTCCTGACTTGAGGGCTGGTGCTCTATCCACTACAGCGCCACCTAGCTGGCCACGTTTCCTCATCTCTAAAGGTACATGAATAATACCTGTCACAGAGATGTTGTGAGGCTCAAGCAAGGTAATTGATCTGGCTTGTACAATAACAGTGATCCCCAGGATAGGGTAGGGCTGGGGTCTCTGCTCCCTCTGGATTCCTCCCAGACTCAGTCAGGTGCCAAGCACTACCACAAAACTAATCCTACATCCAAGGGGGACTGGGGCACTTCACCCCACCCTTTCCCCCTTCACTAGGCAGGGAGATGGCACAGGGAATGGAGCACAGTACTTGGGGCCAGGAAGCCCTGAGTTTGCATCAGGCCTCTGAGACATTTACCATGTGACCCTGGGCATTGTGGCTATTATTATTTATTGTCAACATTATTACTACTCTGCATACTCCCACCCCACTCCACCCTATCCAAAGTTTCATCATTTGTTAACTTAAACAGGAAAAGATAATCAGGGTTCTGAAAGATTAGCCCCCAAAGAAATCCCAGAGCATATGGAGTTCTTCCCACAAGGATGAGGGGCCTGGAGTTGATCAGAAGTCAGCCCTTTGCCATTTTGCTAAACTACATTGAATGAAAACTCTCCCATGATTCCCTCAGCCATAAGCCCATTCAAGTAGGGCCTGGGTCCTAGGAAGCAGAGATTATTAGCTCCAGGAGTAGCTGTACCCAGGAATGCCCCCACTTCCCTTTCCCTCACTGGAAATCTCTTCCACCTGGTGGGGTGGTTCCCCTTTTATTCCACTTTTACTCTGACCCCCATTCCTATATCCGAAATACTCTGAGGTTGCCTCCAGAGGTCTCCTTGGGGTCCCCTAACCTCAAGATTTAAGGGACCAGAAATTAGGACTCCCTACATGTTGTGACCTTGGATAAGTCCCTTCCTTTTTTGGGGTTTCGACTTGCCCACACAGGCTCCAATGGACCTGTGGCATCCCATCACTTGTCCTCCTGGGAATCACTTAACCTCCATGGGCCTTGGTTTCCTTATTTGCAAAATAACAGCAGCTACTGGCCTGGGTGGTGGGGAGGCTCAGTGAGATAATGAATGTGAAAGAGGGAACCCCAGTCAGACTTTAGCTAAAGATCAAGCCTGAAAACTGAGAAACTGAATCAAATGGTATAAAATATGTAAAGCCTTTTGCAAACCTAAAAGGCTCTTTTTTTATCATAAAAGCATTTTATTATTTTCCAGTTACATGTAAAGATGGTTTTCAACATTTGTTTTCATAAGATTTCTAGTTCCAAATTTTTCTCCCTCCCTCCTTTCCCTCCCCCCTCCCCAAGACAGAAAGCAATCTGATATAGGTTATATGTGTATAATCACATTAAACATATTTCTGCATTAGTCATGTTATGAAAGAAGAATCAGAACACAAGGGAAAAACCCCAAAAGAGAAAAAAAAAACAGCCAAAAAGTAGAAACAGTATGGTTCTATCTGCATTCAGAATCCACAGTTCTTTTTTTCTGGATGTGGAGAGCATTTTCCATTATGTGTTCTTTGGAATTGTCTTGGATCATTGCATGGCTGAGAAGAGCCAAATCCATCACAAAATGCTGCTATCACTGTGTACAATGTTTTTCTGGTTCTGCTCACTTCACTCAGCATCAGTCTACTTAAGTCTTTCCAGGTTTTTCTGAAATCTGCCTGCTCCTCATTTCTTACAGCACAATAGTATTCCATTGTATTCATACACCACAGTTTGTTCAGTCATTCCCCAATTGATGGGCATTTCCAATTTTTTGCCAAGAAAGACTCTTTATAAATGCTACCTACCAACCTCACAAGGTGAAAGAGGCTTTCAGATGCAAAATACATGTGTCCTACCATAAAAAGGGGCTGGGAGCATCATAGTGCACAGAGCACCTGGCCTGAAGTTGGGAAGACTCATCTTTTTGAGTTCCAATCTAGCCTCAGACACTTACTAGCAGTGTGTGACCCTGGGCAAGTCACTTCATCCTGTTTGCCTCAGTTTGCTCATCTGTCAAATGAGCTGGAGGAGGAAATGGCAAACCCCTTCTTTATCTCTGCCAAGAAAACCCAAATGGGGTCTTGAGAAGTAGACAGGACTGAAAAACATCACCCTAAAAAGGGTGAGAGGCTTGAATATCTTAATTGCCCAGGAAGATGTCAACACAACAGTGAAGCTACCTCTGGGCATAGATGGCATCTCCATAACTGTTCCCAGCTATTTATCTATATAAGATTCCTACCAGAGTGTGAGAAGGGAAATGATTGAGGGCCCCCTAAGGGAACATGGAGTGGACTGCCTATCTTGAGTCAAGGTTGCTCCAGCTGAAATAACAATAATAATGATTATTACAACAATGTGGGGGAAAATCAATCCTCTTTTCAATAATCCCTGGGAACTCAGCATTGAAGTGACAAAGGCTCTTTTATTTCTTTCCCGTGAGGAGGCATTCTACTGTGCAGCTAAGAGGTGTCCCAAGTAGGTCCCATTTTATCCCCTAGTCCCTAGTGCCAATAGACCCTCCCCTTTTTCATCACTAATTGATTACTCAAGGGTTACAATCTACCAGCAAAGACTAGCTAATCGAAATGCAGTATTCCCAACCCTAATTATTGACCTAATTGAGACCAGTTGGACCTAATTGAGACCAGCTCAGGCTCCTAGAACCATGTGATTTTGTTTGCCTGAAGGGGAGGAAAGGATCTGAGACCTTTGTCCTACAAGCAGGTCAGGAGGGGTATGATTAACTGTTATATCCTCATTGAGAGGAGACAACCACCTATTTTCTCACAAACAACAACAACAACAGTATTGTTATGACACCTGCTATAGGCCAAGAACTGTGCTAAACTCTTTACAAATATTATATCTTTGATCTCACTTCAGTCCTGGGAGGTAGGTGCTATTATTATCCCCTTTTCACAGTTAAGGAAACTGAGGCTGATCAAAGTCCATAAAGGTTGGAAAGAGTTCTATAGGGGGCAGCTAGGTGGCACAGTGGATAAAGTACTGGTCCTGGATTCAGGAGGACCTGAGTTCAAATATGACCTCAGACACTTAACACTTACTAGCTGTGTGACCCTGGGCAAGTTACTTAACCTTCATTCCGCCCCCCTTCCCCCCAAAGAGTCCTGTAGGATTCTCTGAGAAGGACACTCAGTGTCATTTAGTCCAGGCAGTGGATGAAGATGGAAAAAAGGCTGCAGTTACCCATAGAAGGGCAGAGATGCCATGCCATTCGATGGGCATTTTAAAAGCACTGACTGTGTGCCAAAATTTGTGCTGAGCCCTAGGTATACAAAGACCAAAAGGAAATAATCCCTTCCCTTAAGGAGTTTCCATTATTTAAATTAAAAAAGGTTCCCCCCCAATGAACAAGAACCCCAAAAGAAAAAAAGAAAACCCTTACAACAAACATGCACTGTCAAACACAACAAATTTCCATTTTGACCTAGTTAAAAAATGTGCGTCTTGTGGATCCCTCCTCTGTCAGGAGATGGGCAACATGCTTTAATAGCTGGCTTCTGGAATCACTGTGACCAGAGTTCTTAAGGCTTTGAAAGTCATTTGTCTTTGGAGGGTTGTCACTGTTGAAATGGGTCTCCTGGTTCTGCCCACTTCCCTCTGCGTTGGTTCATCTGAAGCCATCCCTTCCTCTATTTCTTCCACTACCACAGTAACGTACCATGGCCCTGGATTCAGGAGGACCCGAGTTCAAATCCAGCCTCAGACACTTGACACTTACTAGCTGTGTGACCCTGGGCAAGTCACTTAACTCCAACTGCCTCACCCCCCCAAAAAAAATCTGTTTTCTGAGTCTAGAAGAGAGACTAAAAGATTTGAAGCTTCCGATAGAATGAGTAGAAGACACATAGAGCTAGAGATTGGGAAGCTTTAAGAAATTTGGGGAGGAAGAATGAAGAATAGAGGGTGATGCTGAGCTTGGACAAATCTATGCGTTCAGTGCTCATATCAAAAAAGATGATGTGTATAGTGCTTTCCAAACCCAAAGTGCTATATAAATGCTAGCTATTATTATTATTAATTACTATTATCATTCCAGCAAATGAAATATTATTCATAAGACACTTAGCATGATACCTGGCACATAGTAGGAGTTTTATAAATATCTTCTCCCTTCTCCTTATTGTCATCATCATGGTTATTATTATTATTATTATTATTAAGAATGTTGTTATACAATCAAAGCTATCCATAGCCATATTTTTTAAATGCTCTAATTCACTACTTATTGCAAATATTCAGGTCAAAACAATTCTGGGGTACTACCTCATACCTATTGGATTGGATAATAAGACAGCAGAAGAAAATGACAAATGTTGTAGGGGATATGGGGAAAATGAGACATTAATGCATGGCTGGTGGAGTTGTAAACTGATTCAAACATTCTGTAGAGCAATTTGGAACTATGGCCAAAGGGCTATAAAACCATGCATACTCTTTGACCTAGCAACCAAAAAGAGGTAAAAAACAAAAAGGAAAAGGACGTATATGCACAAAAAATAATTATAGCAGCTCTTTTCTGGTGGCAAAGAATTGGAAATCGAGGGGATAGCCATCAACTGGGGAATGGCTGAACAAATTGTGGTATGTGATAATGATGGAATACTGTTGTGTGATAAGAAATGCTAAGCAGGATGCTCTCAGAAAAACCCAGAAAGACTAAGCAGATACAAAGTGAAATGTACTGTATACAAAGTAACAGCAATATTGCAAGATAGTCAGCTGTGAATGACTCAGCTATTCTCAGCAATACAATGATCAAAGACAATTCTGAAGAATTTATGACGGGAAATGCTATCCATACCCTGAAAAAGAACTGATGGTGTCTGAATACAGATTGAAGCATATTTTAAAAATTTTGTTTTTCTTGAGTTTTCTTTGTCTATTTTCTTTCACAACATGACTAATATGGAAATGTTTTGCATGACTACACATGTATACCTTATATTGAATTGCTTGCCTTCTCAAAGCAGGGTGGAAAGGGAAAGAATCTGGAACACAAAGTTTTTAAAAAAAAATTATAAAAAGTATTTTTTATTATTCTCCAGTTATATTTAAAGATAATTTTCTTTTTCCCCTTTACTTTCCTTTTCTTTTCCTTCCTTCCTTCCTTCCTTCCTTCCTTCCTTCCTTCCTTCCTTCCTTCCTTCCTTCCTTCCTTCCTTCCTTCCTTCCTTCCTTCCTTCCTTCCTTCCTTCCTTCCTTCCTTCCTTCCTTCCTTTCTTTCTTTCTTTCTTTCTTTCTTTCTTTCTTTCTTTCTTTCTTTCTTTCTTTCTTTCTTTCTTTCTTTCTTTCTTTCTTTCTTTCTTTCTTTCTTTCTTTCTTGGTGAGGCAATTGGGATTAAGTGACTTGCCCAGGGTCACACAGCTAGTAAGTATCAAGTGTATGAGGCCACATTTGAACTCATGTCCTTCTGAATCCAGGGTCGGTGCTCTATCCACTGCGCCACCTAGCTGCCCCCTAAAGATAATTTTCAACATTTGTTTTCATAAGATTTTTGATTCCAAATTTTTCCCCCTCCCGCCTTTTCGTCCCTCCTCCTCAAGACAGAAAACAATCTGAAATAAGCTATACATGCACAATCACATTGAACATATTTCTGCATTAGTTATGTTGTGAAAGAAGAATTAGAACAAAAGGGAAAAACAAAAAAGAAAAAACAAAAACAAAAGTAGAAAGAGTATGGTTCAATCTGCATTCAGACTCCATAATTCTTTCTCTGGATATGGAGAGCATTTTCCATCGTGAATCCTTTGGAATTGTATTGGATCATTGCATTGCTGAGAAGAGCTAAGTCTATCACAGCTGATCATCGTACAATGTTGCTATTACTGTATACAGCGTTCTCCTAGTTCTGCTCACTTCACTCGGCATCAGTCCACTTAAGTCTTTCCAGTGGAACACAAAGTTTTAAAAGTGGCTGTTAAAATTGTTTTTACATGTAATTGGGGAAAGTAAAATGCCAAATAAAAAATAATATTATTAGGTAGCTAGGTGGCACAGTGGATAATTCAGGAGGACCTGAGTTCAAATCTGGTCTCAGACACTTTACACTAGCTGTGTGACCCTGGGCAAGTCACTTAACCCTCATTGCCCTGCCCAATATATATATATATAATTATTGTATCAAAGGAGATTTTTTTCTTTTGTAAAGCACAAGCATAATGCCTAAGACATAAAAGGGGCTTAATAAATATCTGTTCCCACAGCAGCTAGGTGGTAGAGCACTGACCCTGGATTCAGGAGGACCTGAGTTCAAATCCAGCCTCAGACAGTTGACACTTACTAGCTGTGTGATGCTGGACAAGTCACTTAACCCCAATTTCCTCACTAAAACACACACACACACACACACACACACACAAAACAAACAAAAAACAAAAACAAAATAAATATCTTTTCCCTTCTCCTTCCTTCTATTTATTTGCATTGCTCATTTAAGAAAACTTTCTTCTCTCTCCTTGAATCCTGCATTCAGTTGGGTTTATTTTTCCCTTTCTCCTTTCCCTTTCCCTTTCATTATTATTTTTTTCTTCTTCTCACTATTCTTCTTTGCAGCCATTTTGCTTTCTTCCTATTCTTTGTCTTTGGAATGTGTTTTTTTTTTTTTTAATGGTGCCTCCTGTACAGCATTGCAAACTTCCGTCTATAGTTCTTCAGGCACTCTATCTGTCAGATTGAATCCCTTCAATCTATTTATCACTTCTACTTCATATCCATAGGTCATACCTATATGATCTGATGGTTTTCTCTACTTTCTTCAATTTAAGTCTCAATTTTGCAATTTCAGCTCCAGGTCTTGTTTAAAATGACTGCATAGAACTTTTCCACCTTTGGTTCCTACGTATATAATCAATCTGATTTCTAATTGACCCATGTCAATTCAATAACCCATATAGGGTTATTGAAAAAGAGTGTTTGTGGGGGCAGCTAGATGGCACAGTGGTTAAAGCACTGGCCCTGGATTCAGGAGTACCTGAGTTCAAATCCAGTCTCAGACACTTGACACTTACTAGCTGTGTGACCATGGGCAAGTCACTTAACCCCCATTGCCTAAAAAAAAAAAAAAAGAAAAAGTGTTTGTTATGACCCATGAGTTATCTTAACAAAACTATTAGTCTTTGCCCTGCTTCAATTTGTATTTCAAGGCCAAACTTGCCTGTTATTCCAATTATCTTTTGATTTTCTACTTTAGTATTCCAATGTTCCATGATGAATGTGAAATGTCTTCTTGGTCTTATTTCTAGAAGATGCTGGTCTTCATAAAACTGAGCGACTGGGGCAGCTAGATGGCGCAGTGGATGGAGCACCGGCCCTGGAGTCAGGAGTACCTAAGTTCAAATCCGGCCTCAGACACTTAACACTTATTAGCTGTGTGACCCTGGGCAAGTCACTTAACCCCAATTGCCTCACTAAAAAAAAGCCAAAACAAAAAACAAAACAAAACAAAACAAAAAAACTAACTGAGCAACTTTGGCCTCTTTGGCATCAGTAGTTGGAGCATAGACTTATTACAGTGACGCTGAACAGTTTGCCTTGGATTCAAACAGATATCATTTTGTGATTTGGGGTTTTTGATGGCTCAGAGTGAGTGTAAATAGCAATTGTGTCTGTTCTGGCCAGAAACTCTGAGGGTCTTCCCCCCCTGCCCCCAGATTGATTAAAAAAATTTCTTTATTTAGAATTTTATTCCCCCCCCCAATTACATGTAAAAACATTTTAAAAATCCATTTAGGGGCAGCCAAGTGGCACAGTGGATAGAGTACCGGCCCTGGAGTCAGGAGGACCCGAGTTCAAATTTGGCGTCAGACACTTGACACTTACTAGCTGTGTGATCCTGGGCAAGTCACTTAACCCCAATTGCCTCACCCCCCCCCCCAAAAAATTAAGAGGTAAAGTCCATTTAAAAAAATTTTGTGTTTCAATTTTTCTTCCTCCCTCCTTCCCCACCCCTTTAAGAACATAAGCAATTCAATATAAGTTATACATGTGTAGTCATGCAAAATGTTTCCATGTTAGTCAGGTTATGAAAGAAAACAGACAAAAAAAACTTAAGAAAAAGAAACTTTAAAAAATGCTTCACAGAAGCAAAACACTTTTGAGGAGGAATAGGGTAAAAGAAGATAGAAAATAGAGTAAATATCATGGGAAGGGAATAGGATGAAGGGAAATAATTATGATGATTGATTATAATGGGGCAGCTAGGTGGCGCAGTCGATAAAGCACCAGCCCTGGATTCAGGAGTATCTGAGTTCAAATCTGACCTCAGACAATTGACACTTACTAACTGTGTGACCCTGGGCAAGTCACTTAACCCCTATTGCCCCACCAAAAAAAAAAAAAAGATTATAATGGCAAAACATACCTACTTTGCTGGGCTAATGTGAAGGAAATTCTTTGTCAAGTTTAAGGTACTATGCAAAAATTATGATGAACAGGATGCTATCAGAAAAACCTGGAAAGACCTACATGAACTGAAGCAGAGTAAAATGTGCTGTATACAATATAACAGCAATAGCATAAGATGATCTGCTGGGAAGCACGTGATTATTTTCAGCAATGCAATGATCCAATATAACTCTAAAGGACTTAAGAAAATTGCAGTCCATCTATAGAGAAAGAACTGATGGTATCCTAAAACAGGTTGAAGCATATTTTTTTTTTGACAATTCCTTAATCTGAAGTTTTGGTTTTTTCTGTTTTCTCTCAACCTAGCTAATGTGGAGATGCTTTCCATGACTACTCATGAATAACTTATATTGAATTGCTTGAGTTCTTGGGGGTGGGGGGTGGGAAGGGAGGGAGGAAGAGAAGTTGGAATACGAAGTTTTAAAAAATTGATGTCAAAAAAAATTTTAACATGTAATTTGGAAAATAAAATTTGAAACAGAGAAAAAAATGCTTCAATCTGTATTCAGATACCATCAGTTCTTCCTCTGGAGATGGATCCCATATTTCATAAGTCCTTCAGAGTTGTTGAGAATATCCAAGTAATTCATGGTTGATCATCTTACAATATTGCTGTTACTTTGTATACAGTACATCTCACTTTGCATCAATTCTTGTGAGTCTTTCCAGGTTTTTCTGAGAGCATCCTGCTCATCAGTTACTATTGCTAACTGAATTTCCCTCCATCCTATTCCCTCCCCATGTCATTTATTCTATTCTCTATCTCCTTTCACCCTTTCCCTCCTCAAAGGTATTTTGATTCTGACTGTCTGCTCCCCCAATCTGCCCTCTCTTCTATCACCTTCCCCCCCGTACCATCCCCTTCCCCTCCTACTTTCCTGCAGAGTAAGACAAATTACTATACCCAATTAAGTGTCTATGTTATTCCCTCTTTTAGCCAATTCTGATGAGAGTAAGGATCACTCACTCCCCAGCACCTCCCCCATCTTCCCCTCCACTCCATAAGCATATTCTTGCTTCTTTTATCTGATATACTTAACCCAATTCCACCTCTTGCTTTCCCTTTCTCCCAGTGTATTCCTCTCTCACTCCTTAATTTTATTTTTTAAGGATAGTATCCCTTCATATTTAACTCGCACCTGTGCCCTCTGTCTAAATATACTCCATCCACCTGCCCTAATAACAAGAAAGTTCTTATGAGTTACAAATATTGTATAAAAATTAATAACATTCTAATCTGGAAATTTTTTAACTGTACTTATATGAAAAATGATAACTTTAGAAAAATTATAATTGGGCCATAAGTCCTGCTGCAGTCGCCATTTAAATGTAAAAATATTTTATTAACTTGGGTCTAATTTGGGGGTACTTTTTGACTGGCTGGCTATCTGATTGCTATTAATTTAATATGGGCCGTTTATAAAATTCCCCCACACTGCTCCTCCCAAAATTGATAAGCAAACTATTAAGAAGTCTCTTAATTAAATAATCAAAGCAGAATTTATTTATAAAAATCAATGTAGGGGGGCAGCTAGGTGGTGCAGTGGATAGAGCACCAGCCCTGGAGTCAGGAGGACCTGAGTTCAAATCCGGCCTCAGACACTTAACACTTAGTAGCTGTGTGACCCTGGGCAAGTCACTTAACCCCAATTGCCTCCCCCTCCCCCCCCCAAAAAAAGAATTTTTAAAAAATCAATGTAAGAGATAAGGGTTAAGAAATGTAAATTTATACAAGACCTGACTGCTTTCCAGCACGTCTCTCTCCTGCCCCTTGTGTTTCTTCTTTGCCATCTAACTTCCCTCTCTGCACTGTAGTGAGGAACCCTGAAAAGCCCCTTACTCTATACCTCTCCTTCTTCTGTCTGTCCCCTCTCTCGCTTTCTCTATCCTCCAGAGTCCTTCTCTTCTCCCCCCTCAGCATCTCTAGTGTTCCTTTTTATTAACTTTCTCTCTCAGGTGAAACCCAGGGCTGGCTGCCCCCAGGGCCAGCCAAGCCTTGTGTTGCATGCAGGGAGCTGGGACTGGACAAAACAAACCCTAGCATCCCTGAGGGTTTTTGTGCGCCTCTGTGCATGGGCATGCCGTGCCTCTCCTGGGGCCTGAGATTTTTGGTGTGGGCAGCTTAGCCCGACTCAGAGGTGCAGAGGCTCCCCTGCTGCTGAAATGGAGGGAGAGGGGTACCAGCTCCTCTAGGGGAGCCTGAGGTTAATTTAATGCCCACAGTATCAAATCCCCGTGTAGGAATGTAAACAGTTTAATCTTTTTAAAATATCCTTTATGATTTCTTTTTCCTATTTACCTTTTTATGCTTCTCTAGAGTCTTGTATTTGAAAGTCAAATTTTCTATTCAGCTCAGGGCTTTTCATTAAGAATGCCTGAAAGTGGGCAGCTAGGTGGCGCAGTGGATAAAGCACTGGCCCTGGATTCAGGAGTACCTGAGTTCAAATCCGGCCTCAGACACTTAACACTTACTAGCTGTGTGACCTTGGGCAAGTCTCTTAACCCCCATTGCCCCACAAAAAAAAACAACAAACAAAACAAACAAACAAAAAAAGAATGCCCGAAAGTACTAGGGTCCGAGTCCAGTCGAGGGACAACTGCAGGATGCCTTGGCCCCTCTGCAGGCTGGTGCCATGGCTGGCATGGGCTTTGTGGAGTTCTTGGCACTGCGGGGCTCAGAACTGGCGCTGCCTCCTCTTCAGCAGCCACACCCTGGAGTTGGGACTGGAGACCAAGGTGGAGTTCATCCAGGGAACCCAGGGCAGGCAGAGGCTCCATAAGTGAGAGGAAGAGAAGAAGGCCTTTTGGGCCTATGTTGCCCAGCGAGAGCTGAGCCATCACAAGTACCAAGCGCTAGGTTGGCGCTGCCAGGTGATTGAGCAAGTGAATGAGTGAGTGTTGAACAGACTTCACCAGGTTCAGAGAATCACAAGGAGACTCAGGGAAGAGTAAAGGTTTCTTGTGTGACTCCTCGATTCCTGTGGAGATGACTACTGGAAGAGTCAGTTCACCACTGTCCTAGAGGATAAGGGCAGCCAAGGCCCTGATGCCTTCAGCCCAGGGAATGCAGAGAATGAGCCCCCAGAAAAGGAAAGCATGTCCCCCCCCCAGCAGCCCCCTGAGCCCAGCAGTGTCCCACCTGGGGAAGGCCCCAGTGGAAGAAAAAGACAGAGGGTGCCCAGGGATGAACACTGAGGTGGGGCATTGCTAAATCCAGAGCTAGGCCCAGGATAGATCAAAATTGAGAACGACTTTGGCTTCGAGCCATATGAGGTCCTTACCACAGGATGGGCAGCTCAAACCCCAGACAAACTTCTTTCCTACCCCGCTTTGGCTAGCCCTCCCTTTGAAATTACTCCCCAATAAAGCTTTGCCTCCCCGCCTATTGCCTCAAAAAAAAAAATACCTGAAAGTCTTCTCTTTCACTGAATTCCCATTTTTTCCCCTGAAGGATTATACACAGTTTTGCTGGGTAGTGATTCTTGGTTGTAATCCCAGTTCCTTTGCCCTCTAGGATATCATATTCCAAGCCCTCTTATCCTTTAATGTAGAAGCTGCTAGATCTTGTGCTATCCTGATTATGGCTCCACAATAATGGAATTGTTTCTTTTTAGCTGCTTGCAGTATTTTCTCCTTGACCTGGGAGCTCTAGAATTTGGCTATAATATTCTTGGGAGTTTTCTTTTTAGGATCTCTTTCAGGAGACTGGTGGATTCTTTCAATTTCTATTTTACCTTCTGGTTCTGGAATATCAGGGCAATTTTCCCTGACAATTTTTTGGAAGATGATGTCTAAGCTCTTTTTTTTTTTTTTTTTTGATCATGGCTTTCAGGTAGTCCAATAAGTTGTCTTTGGCTGGAAAATTATTTCACCCTGTCTTTTCTGTGGGTTCTGGTCCTCCAAGAATTGTCTTATGGCATTATTTGAAGGTATTTGGAGGGCTTTTGGGGAGAGCTCAGCAAGTCACTGCCTTTCCTCTACCCTCTTGGCTTTGCCCCCCAGACTGATTCTTTTGTGAAGGCAAAGCAGGCCATCTTTTGTCTCAATTCTTTCATTTTTTTTTTGTGAGGCAATGGAGGTTAAGTGACTTGCCCAGGGTCACATAGCCAGTAAGTGTCAAGTGTCTGAGGCTGGATTTGAACTCAGGTACTCCTGAATCCGGGGCCAGTGCTTCATCCACTGTGCCCCCTAGCTACCCCCTTTTGCCTCAGTTCTTACCTGGTCTTAATCACTGAATGAGCATTGCTTCAGACAACCTGAGACCTGGGAAAGACCTTGCCTTGAAAAGGGCAAAGTCTCCCACTGCATCTGGGGCTATCTCCAATCATCCTGATCTATTTCTTACCACAGGACTCAGATACTCTGGAGGAGAAAGTGAGGCTGACAGATACTTTGCAGCTCTGCTTCACTTAAATCCAAGTGAAGAGGGCAACTAGGTGGCACAGTGGATAAAGCACCAGCCTTGGATTCAAGAGGACCTGAGTTTAAATCTGACCTCAGACACTTGACACTTACTAGCTGTGTGACCCTGGGCAAGTCACTTAACCCCAATTGCCTCACCAAAAAAAAAAGAGAGAGAGAGAGAATGAAGGACAAATAACAGCAACAACAACATACCCCAGTACTTGCTTTTCTCTCCCTTTTATTGACTATACTTTTTGTCAAAAAACTCCAAATGGGGTCACAAAGAATCAAATACCACTGAAAAATGATGACAACAACAACAGACATTTACTGGCTGGGTGACTTTGAAAAGCCACTTAATCTCTGTTTGCCTCACTTCTCTCTACTACAAAATAGAGATAATAACAATAGCACTCATCTTTCAGGGTTGTTGTAAGGATCAAATGAGATAATAGTTGTTAAAAATTGAAAACACATAGTAGGTGCTACAAAAAATGTTTACTCCCTTTCCATTTCCCTTCCACTGGACACTTGAACAACAGGCTGATATGGTTAGAACTGAGCTTTAGAAATATCAGTTTGGGGGCAGCTAGATGGTGCAGTGGATAGAGCACTGGCCCTGGAGTCAGGAGGACCTGAGTTCAAATCTGGCCCCAGACACTTTCTGGCTGTGTGACCCTGGGCAAGTCACTTAACCCCAATTGCCTCACCAAAAAAAAAAAAACAAAAAACAACGAGAAATATCAGTTTGAGTGAGATGAGCAGAACCAGAAGAACATTGTACACGTTATCATCAATATTGTGTGTTGATCAACTGTGATGGACTAGATTCTTCTCACCAATGTAATGGTATAGGAGAGTTCCAGGGGACTCATGATGGAAGGGGATCTCTAAATCCAGGAAAAAAAAAGAACTGTGGAGTATAGATGCTGAGTGAACCATACTATTTCTTTTGTTTTTGGTGCTGTTGTTTTTCTATTTTGAGGTTTTTCCTCATTGCTCTGATTCTTCTCTTATAACATGACTAATGCAGAAATATGTTTAATGTTACTATATATAACCTATATCAGATTACCTGCTGTCTGGGGGAGGGACGAGGGAGGGAGAAAAATCTGAAATTGGAAAGCTTGTAGAAACAAATGTTGAGAACTATCTTTACATGTAACTGGAAAAAATTAAATACTTTTATCAGAAAAAAAAGAAATATCAGTTTGGAGGCTACATGGAAGAGAAATTTAATTGGGAGGCAAGGGGTGAGGAGAACCTGAATTGGTTGTTTATAGTATGAAGATAAAAGTGGCTCAATGGGAGAAATGTTGAAGAAGTAGAATGGAGAAGATTTAGCAAGAGATGGGGATGGTGGGGAAGCTAGTGATACCTGAGGGAGTTGAAGATTACACCAAAATTGGGAATATGGGTGATTAGAAGGATGGTGGGTACCCTTTTTGTTGTTGTTGTTACCTTTAAATTTTTTTTTAATATTTTATTTTTCCTCAATTACATGTAAAAACAATTTTAACATTATTTTAAAGTTTTGAGTTCTAATTTCTATTTCTCCCCGCCTCCACCCTTTTCCCTTAATTGAGATAGTAAGCAATCTGAAATAGATTATGCACGTACAATCATGAAAAACATTTCCCTATTAGTCATTTTGTACAAGAATACTTGAGAAAGAAAGAAAGAAAGAAAAAGAAAGGAAGGAAGGAAGGAAAGAAAGAAAAAGAATAGTGAAAATAGTATGTTTCACAACATCAAACATCAGTTCTTTCTCTGGAAGTGGACAGTGTTTTTTATTGTGAGTCATTTGGGATTGTCTTGGATCATCATATTGCTGAAAACAGGTAAGTCAGTAACAGTTGATCATCATACAATATTGTTATTACTATGTACAATGTTCTGGTTCTGCTCACTTAATTTTGTATCAGTTCAAGTAAGTCTTTCCAGGTTTTTCTGAAATCATCCTGCTTGTCATTTCTTATAGCACAATAATATTCCATTACAATCATATAGCACAACCCCCCCAAAAAAACCCCAACAACAATCATATAACACAACTTGTCCAGCTATTCCCCAACTGATGGGTATCCCCTCAATTTCCAATTCTTAGCCACCACAAAAAGAGCAGCTGCAAATATTTTTGTGCAAATAGGTTCTCCCCTCTCTGCACCCCCATCTCCTTCTAAAATCCCTTTGGGATACAGAGCTAGCAGTGATATTGCTGGATCAAAGGGCATGCACAGTTTGATTACCCTTTAGGTATAGTTCCAAATTGCTCTCCAGAATGGTTGTATTCGTTCATAGCTCCAGATGGTGGGTACCCTTGATGAAAGCAGAAAAGTTCTGAGAAGGGGTGAGTTTGGGGAAAAGATAATGAGTTCTGCTTTGGACATGTTGAGTTTGTGATGCTTAGAGCATGAAGGTCCTAGACAGGCAGTACTAGAGTCCAGGGGAGAAATAAGGGTTGTACCTCTAGATCTAGGAGTCATTTGTATAAACACAGGTCATAGAACCTGTGTGAGGCAAGATTATCAGGAGAAAGAGAATTGTCTTGAGTGAGGGAAGTGAAGATGATGTAGGTCAGGACCCTGCAGGACATTCATGCTTGGGGGGTTGGCCATGCTTATGAAGAATGATCCAGCCCTGTGTGACCCTGGGCAGGTCACTTAACCCTCACTGCCCTGCCAAAAAAAAAAAAAAGAATGATCCAGCCAAGGAGACTGAGGAGGAGTGGTCAGTCAGAGGTAGGAGGAGAAACAGAGCTAGAGAACTTTGTTGGTTATGTTAAGTCAGCTGGCCAGGCTGATTTATTATTTGATTCAATCCATCCCTCCGTTCCCATTTGTAGATGTGGAAAAGAGTTGGCAAACTTTTTTACTGCAATGTGATTCATTCTTACAGCAAAAGCCAGAATGGTAGAGGGCAGGGGTGTCAAACACCAATAGAAATGGAAGCCAGCCACATATTACTGAGAAAATCACAAGTTCACATTATCTATGTCACATTATATTTTTACTTATTTTGCTAATATTTCCCAAATACACTTTAATCCAGTTCAGGCTGTTTTTGTGCTGTTACTTACCCCAGTGATTGTGATACCTCTGGATGGGTGAAAGAACCCTGGAATTCCCACTCAATCAAGGAAAGAAAACAGTTCTGAGTGGGCCAGTAGGGGCACCTAGGGTTCTGTACCTTGTTCAGGAGATAACCTGGCCAGTGAAAAGTCACACCTCCTGAAAGAGCAGAAAATTCAACAGAGCCTAACAGGCCCCTCCTGGGCCCAGGTCATTGAGAATGTGGAGAAGGGAGAGGACATCCTCCAGCTCCTTTTCTTTCTTTCCCAGGAGGGAGAAGAGCTGCCCTTTGAGCATAGCTAATGGTCCCCTAGCCATGGTGAAAGAGGTACATCTCCAGGGAATCTCAGAGAGGGACGGATCCTCAGAGGCATCCATCCAATCCAACCCAGCCCCGACCAACAATGCTCTCTACAGTATCTGTCCCGAGCTCCCTGCCTAGCTGACCTTTGTTTGGAGATGTCCAGTTAGGGAGGGTTCCTCCCTCCCAAGGCTGACCCAGGGAACTGGGAGGCAGCTCTCAGCATGAGGATCTTTGCTTGCATGAAAATGAAATCTGCACGTTATTGCTTCCGGAAAGCACTATTTCCATGGCTCAGGTAGACCCCAAGAAAGGGAGCCTGCGAAGGCGAGGAGGTGGGAGACCTGTAGATATTAATTCAGGTAGCCCACAACGTTTTATTAAGTGCTTACAGGTCAGGCCATTTTCTTACATCTGGAATTATGGGCGGGGGTGGAGGGAGATTTCTAGCCCCCAGCCAAGAAACAAAAAAACAAATGTAAGGAGGTGGGAATCAATCATTTGCATAAGGCTCTCCTCATTGGTGGAGAAGGATGACTCGATGCATGGCTAGGGGACCATTAGTGCTCCTGCCGGCCACTGAGGGCTGGTGGTGCTGTTCTCCTCCTTTGCATCTGTGGCACAGGCTGAAGAAAGCCCGGGGTCCCTCCGCTAAGGCTGAGCCCTTTGTATTGTATTGGCCCCTGAAATCCAGGAGCACCCGTCTCCCCTCACACGTTGTTGACAATGGTTTCTGGACCCGTAGCCGTGATGCCTTTGGATGCATCGCGTACCAAACACCGGCTCAGTCTCCGCCTATAAAAGCAGTTTTACCTGCAGCCCCGGGCCTCGCAGCCCTTCTCTGTATCTGTTTCCAAGGAGATGACATTTTCACGCAGGCGAAGACAGCATGTAAATATCTAGGCGGAGTTCCTCAGTCCCACCTCCAACCTCGCGCACTGCCGGGGCTGTGCTGGCCTCCCCACCCTCAACTGCTAGGAACCGGCCCTGGGGGCAGGGAGCTCTGTCACTTTGGGAAGAAGACGCTTGGGCAGCTAGCCGGCTGTGTGTGGGCGTGGAGTGATTGGCGGGCTCAGTGTGCTGACCACAGCTTCCCAGGCTTGGGAGGTGGCGACGGCGGCGGCAGCAACAGCAGCACCCTAGGAGAGACCACCAGGCTCAACAGCACGAGAAACCTGATGGAGAATCCCAAGAGCTTCAGCAGCGATGGTGAGTCCCCTTCTTCTTGTAGCCTGTCTGTTGGCCTCAGTTTCCTCAACTGTAAAAAGAGCACACGCACATGTACATGTAAGCATGTGTAGATACATGTACATACATGTTATATACATGTATACACGATTACAAATATACACAGATTTAGAACACCTAGATATGCATATAGCTGTATATGTATGTATGTATAAAGTCACCTATCTAACAGCGTTCTTGTGAGGATTATATATATATATATACACACATACACATATGTGTGTATATATGTGTACACACATGTATACAAGTGTGTATATAAATAAAATATGTGTATATATCAATAGATGTGATTTAGCACAGTATGTGGTACACAGTAGGTGCTTTATCAATGTTTGTTCCCTTCCCTTCTCTCTCTATCCTTGGAAGATTTTTTTTTTTAAATCAAACTTGCCTTTATTGGGTCTAACAGGTGGCCATGCTGGGGGCTTTCTCAGGACAGGTTTAGCTGATCTGGGACTCACACAGCCAGACAATAAACATTTTTTAAGCACTTACTACATGCCAGGCACTGTGCTAAGCTCTGGGGATGCAAAGAAAGGTTAAAAAAAAACCCAAAAACCCAACACTATGCTCCAGAGGAGCTTACAACCTAATGCGGGGTGGGAAAGAGATGACATGCAATAACTATGTACAAATGAGCTATCTATAGGATAAATAGGAAAAATGAACAGAGGGAAGACACTAGAATTAAGAGGGGCTGGGAAAGGCTTCTGTAGAAAGAGGGATTTTATCAGGGTGTTTTGTATGATGCCAGGGAAACCAGGAGATGGAGATGAGGGGGAAAAACAGTCTATGAGTGGGGGATGGTAAGTGAAAATACAGGGAACTGGAAACATACTCAGGGAGTGTGTTATCTGAGGAACAGCAAGGAAGCCAATGTCTCTGGACTGAAGAGTTCGTGGGGGCAAGGGGAGTAGTGTGACATGTAAGAAGACTGAAAAAGGAAGGGGGTCGAATGGGAAAGATTATGAAGGGCTTTGAATACCAAAGAGAGAATATTTATTATATTTGACCCTGAAGGGAGCCTCTGGAGTTTATTGAAATGGGGGGGGGGAGGCAGCTAGGGGGTGCAGTGGATAGAGCACCTGCCCTGGATTCAGGAGGACCTGAGTTCAAATCTGAACCCAGACACTTGACACTTACTAGCTGTGTGACCTTGGGTAAGTCACTTAACCCCAATTGCCAAAGAAAGAAATGGGGAGGGGGGGAAATGACATGATCAGACCTGTGCTTTAAGAAGATCACTGACAGCAGAGTTGGAAGAGGTATTGGAGCTGGGAGAGATTTGTGGCAAGAAGACTGAGCAACAGGCAATAGCCCAGACATGAGGCTCAGTGCTCTATATACTTCAGGTACTTAATCCTGGTTTATAGAATTAACTTGAAGGGTTAAGAATAAAGCCTTTCTTCTCACTGACCCTTACCAAAAGCTGTAGGGCCTACTTTCACACCTAATAGAAGGATACCCACTTGTATGCTCTAGCCACTGGCCTTTGAAACTTCTCCTGGATCTTCACCTTCTGAAGTCTGTTACTGGCCTTTCTCCAGCCCACATTTCCCTCCCTCAGGACCCATAGTTCTTCCCTAGGCTGTATTCCTAGGTCCTTATCTTATGGCCAAAATCCTCCTCCAGAGAAAACTCCCAACTCTGATGTTGAAGCCAGCCCTGCTTTCAGAGGGAAGGTCCTTTCCTTTAGACCCTTCAGTTCCCAAATGGGATTTGGTCATTTAATCAACATGTTCCCTTCAAGGACATAAAAAATTCAACAGGTAACTTTCTTTTTTTTTTTTTTTTGGGTGGGGCAATGGGGGTTAAGTGACTTGCCCAGGGTCACACAGCTAGTAAGTGTCAAGTGTCTGAGGCCAGATTTGAACTCAGGTACTCCTGAATCCAGGGCCAAACACTTTAACCACTGTGCCATCTAGCTGCCCCCAACAGGTAACTTTCATAACTGTCCGGCTTGTCTGTACTTCCTTTTGTCCCCTTCTGTGCTCTAAAAAAATGCCTCAATCCAATCACTCACTTTTCTTTTTTCTTTCTTTCCTTCTTTTTTATTTCTGCATTAGTCATGTTGTGAAAGAAGAATCAGAACAAAAGGGAAAAACCACAAAAAACAAAAACAAAAGTAGAAATAGTATGGTTCAATCTGCATTCAGAATCCACAGTTCTTTTTTCTGGATATGGAGGATATTTTCTGTCATGAGTTCTTTGCAATTGTCTTGGATCTGAGAAGGGCTAAGTCTATCACAATTGATCATCACACAATGTTGCTGTTACTATGTACAATGTTCTCCTGGTTCTGCTCACTTCATTCAGCATCAGTCCACTTAAGTCTTTCCAGGTTTTTCTGAAATTTGCCTGTTCATCGTTTCTTACAGCACAATAGTATTCCATTACATTCATATACCACAACTTGTTCAGCCATTCCCCAATTGATGGACATTCCCTCAATTTCCAATTCTTTACCCATTTTTATGATCTCTTTGTGATACAGACCTAGTAGTGGTATTACTGGGTCAAAAGGTATGCACAAACACACAAAAGAAAAGAAAAGAAAAGGTATGCACAGTGCCATAGCCCTTTGGGTAGTTTCAAATTGCTCTCCAGAATGTTTAGATCAGTTCACAACTCCACCAACAATGCATTAGTGTTCCATTTTTTCAACAGCTCCAACATTTGTTATTTTCCTTTTTTGTCATATTAGTTAATCTGATAGGTGTGAGGTGATACCTCAGAGTTATTTTGATTTGCATTTTTCGAATCAATAGAATCACCCACTTTTCTTTTTCCTCCTTTTTTAAAGCAATGATACAGCTCCTCCTCCTCCCATCCACTCTATCTAGCAGACTGCTCTGTCTATCATCCTCTCTCCCTTCCTCCCCCATCTTCCTTCTTTTCCTGTTGCCTTCAAAACATGTTCAAGTCTCTTCTCTATTCTAAACTCTCCCAAAATTCACAGGTGGCAAAATGCAAGGATAGAGGGGGAAGGGAACAAGAACTTATTAAGTACCTACTGTGTGCCAGGTACTGTGTTAAGTGCTTTACAAATATTATCTCTCTTGATTCTCACAACAACTCTTTGAGATAGGTGCTATTATTATTTCCATTTTCCAGATGAGGAAACTGAGGTTAAGTAACTTGCTTAAGGTCACTCAGACAGTAAATGTCTGAGGCTGGATTTGAACTCAGGTCTTCATGATTCCAGGACAGACACTCTATCCATTGCTCCACCTAGCTGCAGAAATCAAGCCTATGAAATCAAATATATCAATTAGTGTCCATAGCTTAGACAACACACACACAAACAACCAGAGCCTCTAATACAATGAGGCGAATTTGACTGCATAGTTATTACAGAGACTTGATGGTGCAGTGGAATGGGGGGCGGGGTGGGGATCTTAAGCGGGTTGTCACTCACCAATCTTCATTCTTGAGGTTGGGTAGTCAGATAATAATAGTAAGCAAGAAGTTAAGAGTGAAGAAAATGGCTGTTTATTTCAGCCACCTGGGGCAGATTGTGGAATGAACAATCTACACTGATCCCTACCTCATATAGGAATTTTTATATATCCTTATATACAAATTTTTGGGGTAGCATTTATAAGCTAAATATTATTCATAGTAACATTGTGTGAAACAAAGAAAAGAAAGATGGTGTTTCACAAAACAAAAAGTGATACAAACATATACAAACTTGATTATACAAAAAGAATAGTAGATGTGTTGGAGAAAAATGTCTCTTCTTCTCTCCAAGAGATAGATAAAGGAATTGTCGTCTGAATGTAGTTGGTCTCACTAAGTCAAAGAAATCTCCTCATTGGTCCAGACAGGAAAAGAGCTTTCCCAAGACTCTGGAATCTTCTACCTTTACCAGCTGCGTCTTTTGGTACCAATGAGAGGTGAGAATGAGACCCCACAGTATGCTAGCTGAAGTCAGTGTGCTTGGAAACAGGAGGGAAGGGACAGATAGTCTATGTGTTACACAAACATGCCAGGGATGTTAAGGTAAGGCTTTGAGGAGGTTCACTGGAAGGGCCAACCTCAGGAAACTTGGCCAATTCAGTTTTGGGGGATCATCTGGGGAAGAGACATAATTTTGTCCATAATGGGATGAGACCCGGGTCTGCCTCTTCCTTCCTTCCTTCCTTCCTTCCTTCCTTCCTTCCTTCCTTCCTTCCTTCCTTCCTTCCTTCCTTCCTTCCTTCCTTCCTTCCTTCCTTCCTTCCTTCCTTCCTTCCTTCCTCCCTCCCTCCCTCCCTCTCTCTCTCTCTCTCTCTCTCTCTCTCTCTCTTTCTTTTTTCTTCTTTTTTGGCGGGGCAATGAGGGTTAAATGACTCGTCCAGGGTCACACAGCTAGTAAATGTCAAGTGTCTGAGGCCGGATTTGAACCCAGGTCCTCCTGAATCCAGGGCCAGTGCTTTATCCACTGTGCCACCTAGCTGCCCCCTGAGTCTGCCTTTTTCAAAAGCAACAGGGTAGAAACATGGTACATGGGGTAGCATTGTATAGTAAGTGGGGATGCTTTTAGGAAGAAAACCCTGCTCTACTTCACTGTCAACTTTCTGGCCATCTTCTCCATAGCTTCCTCACCACCCCCCCCTTACCCTCTTCTGGCCTTTTCTGCCCCAATTCTGGAACAAGGATAAGGTCAATTCCACCATCTACTCACCAAACCCTCTAAATTTCTGGAACAAAGTGCTCCTCTCTGGCATTCACTCCTCCTTGTGTGTTAGCTCCCTGATTAGAATATAAGCCTCTTCAGGACAGGGACAATTTTTGCTTTTATATTTGTTTCCCTAGTTCTTGGGCAGCTAGGTAGCACAACAGATAGAGAACTGGCCCTGGAGTCAGGAGGACATGAGTTCAAATCTGACCTCAGACACTTGACACTTAATAGCTGTATGACCCTGGGCAAGTCACTTAACCCCATTGCCTCAAACATCTGGGGCTATCTCCAGTTGTTCTGTTGTATATCTTACCACTGTGAGGTTTATGACCTTGCACATCCCTCCCTCACTTAAATCCAGTTCACAGCAAGTCATGACCGCCTCCCAATGTCATGGTCCTCTTTGAGAATGAAGGATAAACAACAATAACCACAACTAGCTCTTAGCATTGTCCTTGGTTCCTAGTAAATGCTTAATGGAGAAGGAAATGGCAAACCACTCCACTCCAATATCTTTGCCAAGGAAGCCTCAAATGGAGTCACAAGAGTTGGACACAGTTGAAATGACTGAACAACCAAAAAGGCTTAACAGATGCTGTTTCAGTAATTCATTTATTGATATGGTCACATAGTGAAACAGAGAGTTGACCTGGGAGCTAAGCCCCACCCCCTTCACAAATATTATTCTTGGGATTCTGAGTAAATCACTTTACTTTAGCTGTGTGACCCTGGGCAAGTCACTTAACCCAAATTACCTCACCAAAAAAAAAATGTAAATCACTTCACTAGGTTCATTGTTCATCCAGCAGTCCTCTTTCTGGCCATCTCTTCACTGTGCTGCCTACAATCCAGCCATTATCCTCACTCTCCTCCACACATCCTGGACTCTGCCCCTGGTAGCTGCTCGGGCTTTGCTACAAGGGGCCAGAGACAGAAGTCGAAGGTACTCATTTTCCAAGGCTGGTCCACCACACTGACGAGGTCAAGAACCATGCCAGGGGATGGCCAGAGCTTGGGTTCCTCCCTTGAGTTCTAGTTAGTGGTCATTCTCTCCTATGGAGGAAAATCTTCTTGTTCTTGGAAGGGTCAGTTGAGGGATCTGGGACTCATTAGATGCCTGCCAAGGACACTTACTAGCTGTGTGACTCTGGGCAAGTCACTTAACCCCAATTGCCTCACCAAAAAAAAAAAAAAATAGATGCCTGCCAAGGCTAGGACTGTCCTGTCCAAGATTACTGGGGAAAGGGACACCCAGCAAAGGAGGTGTCTGGAAGACTCCTCAAGGCTGTGATTTTGCTTCACCCTCAATCCTCAAGCAGTCATTTCTTCTAGGGTGGGACCCAAGCCCCACACAGTCCCTCTCTCCCCCACCACTGGAAGTCTGAGAAGGACTGTTGTGATAAAGTGGAAGCTTTCTCAATTTTTAAGTGTTCCAAACTGATGAAACATGCATTGTAACTGATGTATCTGTTCCTCTGCCCCCAGTTTCAAAAAGGAATGCTTTCCACCCCTGGGTAGGATCAAATGCTTGTCAGGTATGATGGGGTGTTCACAAAAGAGTTCTGCTTAGCCATAGCAGGGGAGAGGTGTTCAACAAAGATATTTAGGGAGAACTCTTCACTGATTCTCTTGAAGGCAGCTTCCCTGCCACTGTGTTACCTGAAGTGCTCCCCTGCTCTAGCCTTGGGGAGAAGCTGCAGCTGCTTTGTACAACCATTAATACCAGTTGAATTCTCAACTGCCTGAACCTATCAGGTCCTTAAGATAGCTTCAGTGTCTTTTAAGAGAAAGACCTAGCTCAGTCCGCATGGCTGGGGACACTGGAATATGTTTCTGCTACTACATCCTACTTCACTCAATAAGTATTAATTAATTACCTACTATATTCCAAACCCTTTGCTAAGTGCTAGGCATATGAAGAAAGACAAAAGATAATCCCTGCCCTCAGGGAGTTTATAGTCTGATCAGGGAAACAACGTGAAAACAACTCTGTGCAAACAAGACATGGGCAGGATGAGTTGGAGAGAGGGAAGGCACTAGCATTAAGGGGGATCAGGAAAGACTTCTTGTAGATGGTGGGATCTTCTCAAAGACTTCAAAGAAGCCAGGGAAGCCAGAAATCAGAGATGAGGAGGGAGGGCATTCCAGGTATGAGAAATATCTAGAAAAGTGTCCAGAGGCCATAAATAGAGTATTTTGTTTGGAAAATAAAAAGGAAGCCAGTGTCTTGGGATGTCTGAGTACTTGGAAGTGATTGAAGCATGAGAAGATTAGAAAGCTAAGAGGTGGCCAGCTTATGAAGGATTTTGAATGCCAAAGGGATGATTTCATATTTCATCTTAGAGGTGATAAGGTGCCACTGGAGTTTGTCGAATAGGGGGCTAGCATGGTCATATCTGCACTTTTGGGAGATGAATTTGTCTTTTTTTTTTTTTTTTGCAGGGCAATGAGGGTTAAGTGACTTGCCCAGGGCACACAGCTAGTATCAAGTGCTAAATTTGAACTCAGGTCCTCCTGAATCCAGGGCTGGTACTTTATCTACTTCACCACCTAGCTGCCCCTGGAAGATTAATTTCACAGCTGAGTGGAGGTTAGGAGAGACTTGAGGCAGTTAGATGCACCAGCAGCTACTGCAGTAGTCCAGGTGTGAGGAAATGAGGGCCTGCACCAGGGGAATAGTAGTGCCAGAGGAGAGAAGGGGCATAGGAGAGGTATTTGCAAAGGTGGACTTGATAGACCTTGGCACCATATTGGGTATGTGGGATGAGAGAGAGTGAGGAGTCCAGGATAACTCCTGGGTTGTGAGCCTGAGGGACTGGGAGGAGGGTGGTGTCTTCTATAATATTAGGGAAGTGTGTGTACACGTGCGCGCGTGCACGTGTGTGTGTGTGTGTGTGTGTGTGTGTGTGTGTGTGTAATGGGTTTAAGGGGAAAGATGATGAGTCCTGTTTTGGGCATATTGAATTACAGGGTGGTTGGTGGTGATGTCAGAAAAGATAAGGGAGTTTATACCTGAGTTGTTATGAAGATAGAATTGAGAGGCAGATTCAATGGGGGGCGAGAGTGAGTAGAGGATAACATCCAGGATGGTGGCACCCTCAGTAGTAACAAAAAATGAGGAACAGAGGAGGGTTTGGGGGGGAGACGAGTTCGGTTTTGGACATGTGAAGCCCAAGATGTTCAAGGGACAAATAGTCTGAGATGTTAACAGACAGATAAGAGATGTAAAACTGATGGTCAAGAGAGAGGTTAGGGCTCCTTATGTTGATCTGAGAATCATCAACATAGAGATGATAGATGAATCCATGGGAGCTGATGAGATTACCAAGTGAAGTAATAGAAAGAGAAGAGATGAAAATCCAGAACAAAACCCTGAAGGACGCTACAATTAAGAGGGTGTGATTTGGAGGAGGATCCAACAGACTAAAAAGGAGCAGTCAGAGAAGTAGGAGGAGAACCAGGAGAAAGGTGTACCCTGAAAATCGAGAGAAAAGAATGATTGACAGTGTCAAAGGGTGCAGAAAGGGCAAGGAGGATGAAGATTGTAATATAATAATGGGTTTTGGGGGACCCAGAAGCCCCCCACTTGAGGACCCCCACTCAAGGGAGCCTTGCCTGACCTCTTTTAAAGCCAGCCCAGGGTGAGCAGACTCTGAATAGAGACAATAGAGATTAAAAGCACACCTACTTGAAAGTCTTTCCTCCCCACCAAGGATCTGTCCCCTAGGCTCTAACCTCAGCATGCACTGCTCATTTTAATATGGACCACCCTGAATGCCAATAAACCAATAGATTTGAATGATGCTAGCCAATTAGCTTTGAGCAGTGTGGAAGGGCTGCCTCTCCTCCAGACCACAGGGAGCTTATGTGCTCTCTCACGCTTTCTCTTGGCTGGGATGCTGGAGGAAGTAGCTATGAGCGCTCTCGCTGTCTCTCTCTCTCTCTCTCTCTCTCTCTCTCTCTCTCTCTCTCTCTCTCTCTCTCTCTCTCTCTTCCATCTGGGTATGTAGGGATTCTAATTCTGGAGCCATGTGCTCTCTCTCTTTACTAACATTTAATATGCTTTCATCAATGCTTAATGCCAAAGACTGGTGCTATAGCCTCTAATTTATAAGTAGCAATATATTAGAAACTGCAGCTAAGTTCCCTAAAACCTAGAACAGAGACAGGCACTCCCATATATCTTCAAATGATACCGGAGTGACAAAAGGCCATTAGATTTGTCAACTAAAAGATTATTGGTAAATTTGGAGAGAGTAGTTTTGGTTGAATGATGAGGACAGAAGTCAGTTTATAGTTTAAAAAAAAAAAGGAATGTCAGGAGAGGAAGTGGAGTCAGGGATTGTAGATGACCTTCTCAAGGAGTTTAGTCACAAAAGGGAGGAAAGTTGTGGGATGGGATGATAGCTAGAGGGGATGAATGGATGGAGTGGAAGATTTTGGGGGATGGGGGAGACATAGGCATGTTTGTAGGCAGTAGGGAAACAACCAAGGAGATTGAAGATTACTGAGAATAGGGATGATAATAGAGGAAATCTGCTAGAAAGGATAGGATGGAATGGAATCATTTGTTCATGGAGAGGGGTTAGCCTTGGTAAGAAGGACTATCTTGGGGCAGCCAGGTGGTACAGTGGCACTAGCCCTGGATTCAGGAGGACCTAACTTCAAATCCAGCCTCAGACACTTGACACTTACTAGCTGTGTGACCCTGGGCAAGTTATTTAACCCTCATTGCTCTAGGGGGGGAAAAAAGGACTATCTCTTCTTGTAAGTATGGGGTAAGGGAGGAGCATCTGGGTGATAAGTTGACAAAAAAGGGAGAAGAGGCAGCTCTTAGCAAATGGCCTGTATTTTTTCAGTAAAATATGAGACAAGATTCTCAGCTAAGAGGGTGGGTGGGAGGAGGAGCCATGGGAAGTTTGAGGAGGGATGATAATGTTTGAGGGAGCAATTGTGTGGGGAATGAGATAATGTTTGTTGTTCAGTTATTTCAGTCATGCCCCACTCTTTGTGTCCTCATATGGGATTTCTTGGCAGAGAGACAGGAGGGATTTGCCATTTCCTTTTCCAGCTCATTTTACAAGATGAAGAAACTAAGTCAAAAAGGGTTAAGTGACTTACCCAGGGTCATGCAGCTAGTAACTGTCTGAGGCCGGATTTGAACTCAGGGATTCTGACTGCAGGCCCAGTGCTCCATCCACTGCGCCACCTAGCTGCCCTGAAATGAGTCAATTAGGGAGGTATAAATCATCTCCTTGCCACAGTGAGGTCCCAGTTGAGGTTGTGTTACTTCAACAGAATTTCGTAACTTTGCTTCAGCTTCATTCAGCTGTAACCAAATTTTTTCTTCCTTTCCTAGTATTCCCATGTGACCTCATACCTCACTGTATCAGTTAGGAACCTCACCCCATACTTCATTGAAAAAAACTGAGGTTGTTCTCCAAGAGTTTCTCCCCTTATAATCTCATACCATTCTTTTTCTTTTCTTTCTTTCTTTCTTTCTTTTTTTTTTTTTTTTTTTGGTGAGGCAATTGGGGTTAAGTGACTTGCCTAGGGTTACACAGCTAGTAAGTGCTAAGTGTCTGAGGCCGTATTTGAACTCAGGTCCTCCTGAATCCAGGACCACCTAGCTGCCCCTAATCTCATACCATTCTTTTTCTTTTCTTCCTTCCTTCCTTCCTTCCTTTCTTTCTTTCTTTCTTTCTTTCTTTCTTTCTTTCTTTCTTTCTTTCTTTCTTTCTTTCTTTTGGTGAGGCAATTAGGGTTAAGTGACTTGCCTAGGGTCACACAGCTAGTAAGTGCTAAGTGTTTGAGGCCGAATTTGAACTCAGGTCCTCCTGAATCCAGGACCACCTAGCTGCCCCTAATCTCATACCATTCTTTTTCTTTACTTTCTTTCTTTCTTTCTTTCTTTCTTTCTTTCTTTCTTTCTTTCTTTCTTTCTTTCTTTCTTTCTTTCTTTCTTTCTTTCTTTCTTTCTTTCTTTTGGTGAGGCAATTGGGGTTAAGTGACTTGCCTAGGGTCACACAGCTAGTAAGTGCTAAGTGTCTGAGGCCGGATTTGAACTCAGGTCCTCCTGAATCCAGGACCACCTAGCTGCCCCTAATCTCATACCATTCTGATATCAGCCCCAATTACTTTCTTCTTCACCCCAGTCTCCAAAGGAGAGGTCATTCTTCCCCTGAATAGAGCTAACCCTGACACCTGCAGCATCCTTGATCACTTCCTCTCCTGTCCTTTCCATCATACCACCATCACTATCTATATTCTCTTGGTAATATGCAATCTTCCCCTACCTATTGGCTCCTTCCTTGATGATTCCAGCCTCACCAGGTCTTTCCACCCCTTCCCAGTTAAACTCCTCAAGCTGTCCCTCTGCACTCGGTACCTCCCCTTTTCCTCTCATTCTCTTCAGAATTCTCTGCACATCTGGCTTTTGATCCTGGCACTCAACTTCTATCTCCAAAGTTCTTTCGATGGTCAGATGGAAGGGCCTCTTCTTGCTTCTCTTATTACTGAATCTCTGGAGCATCTGACACTCTCGATCACCACTTGTGTGTCCCTGGGCACCTTTCTTGCCTAGTTCTCCTCCTCTTTGTCTGACTGCTTCTTCTCAGTCTCCTTAGGTGGATCCTCCTCCGAGTCATGCCCATTCACTGTGAGTATTGCCCAAAGCTCTGCCCTGGACATTTTCAGTCTACACTGTTTCAAATGGTGATTTCATTGGGTCCTGTGGGTTAAATTATAATCTCTATGAAGATGATTCCCTGATTCATATATTCAGTCTTTTTCCTGAATTTCAAACCCATATCACCAACTGCCTACTGGGCATCGACCTTGGGTATTCTGTAAACATCTCAACCTTGACACATACAAAATGGAACTCAGTGTCTTACCCCACTAAAGTCATTCTTCTTCCCAACTTCCCTATTAGTATTTAGAACACTGCCATCCTCTTAGACATCTGGACTGCTTACTCTCAGTCTTATTTTTGCCATGGCTCCAGATCTTGTGTTTGCCTTCACGAATCCCTTTTCACTCACAAAGCCAACCCTGCTATAGCTCCCCATGCCCTCAAACCTGTTCTGCTTCTACTTTGTCTCCCTGATGCAAGTCTCTCCCCAGTCCATCCTTCTCTTAGCTGTCAAATTAGTTTTCCAAAATTACAGATCTGATACCGTTATCTCCCCACCTCCACCCCACCTGGGGCAAATTCCAATGGCTCCTTCTTTCCTCTGGGGTCAAATAATATAAACTCATCTCCTTGTCACATAGCATGCTTTGCAAGCTTGCTTCTTCCTATTTTTTGATTCTTTCCATTGAAGAAAAAAATTAATATCGACACTATACTCTATTTGGAAAAATTCCCATATTAGCTAGTTGTGAGAGAAAACAGTCAAAACAGAAAAAGAAAAAAAAACATGCTTAAAAGAGTTCCTGGTTCATAGTAGGGATTTAATAAATGCTTATTTCCCAATTCCCTTATTTATCATGAATCTATACCCAAGCCATTTCTGCCCTGGAGAGAGAGATTGCAGATTGGCATAGCCATCATGCTGTCATATAGGAACTGTCTCCATCTCAAGATTTCAGAAAACATTTGTAGAAATCTTGAATAAGAAAAAGATATCTTTTTTATTATTATTATTTTGTGTGTGAGGCATTTGGGGTTAAGTGACTTGCCCAGGGTCACACAGCTAAGTGTCAAATGTCTGAGGCTGGATTTGAACTCAGGTCCTCCTGAATCCAGGACTGGTGCCCTATCCACTGTGCCACCTAGCTGCCCAAGAAAAAGATATCTTAAGATCCAACCTGAGTTAATATTCAAGAATAGTTAATTAAACATGTTGCCTGGACACCTTTCCCCCAAAATAAACAAAGGGAGATTCTTCCTTTCATTAGCTTTTACTCCTTTCTCAGTGTGTTTTAGGCTTCATTAGGGCAAAAATGATAGGAAAAGGCCAGCTAGCTGGTGACTTACTAGCTGTGTGACTCTGGGCAAGTCACTTAAACCTGACTGCCTCACCAAAAAAAACCCCAAAAAACCCCCAAACCCCCCAAAATTATAGGAACAACGAAAAACTTAAATTTGGTTATTACCTTTGGTTCATTCACAAAATGAAAGGAAGCTCTCCACCCCCTTTTGTCCTGACCCTTTTTTCCAAAGGGGATTATTTTTTGAGGATTTGGGGAAAGGCTTTAGAGAAAAAATATTTGATAGTTTCAGTTTTAATGTAAACGAAGTTTTAAATATGTTTCTACATCCCCTTCCATGCAGTTTCACTCACATCTCCAGACTGCTCTTGTGCCTTAGTTACCCTGCTTACTCACTTCTTTTCAGCTTCCCTGGCTGGCTTGAGGACTCAGCCTAAATCTCACCTTATGCAAGAGCTTTTCAGGCAGCTAGGTGGCGCAGTGGATAAAGCACCGACCCTGCATTCAGGAGGACCTGAGTTCAAATCCAGCCTCAGACACTTGATACTTACCAGCTGTGTGACCGTGGGCAAGTCACTTAAATCTCATTGCCCTGGGGGATGGGGGGAAGCAAGCTTTCCCTGGTATATACTCCCATATGCTGCTGCTGGTACTTTCTCTCTGAGATTACCCTCTAGCTATTCTATATATAACTTTTTTTTTTTTTAGTGAGGCAATTGGGGCCAAGTGACTTGCCCAGGGTCACACAGCTAGTAAGTGTCAAGTGTCTGAGGCCGGACTTGAACCCAAGTACTCCTGACTCCAGGGCCGGTGCTCCATCCACTGCGCCACCCAGCTGCCCCTATAACTTTTAATATACAAAGCTATTTACATATTGAGGGCATCAAGGTGGTGCAGTGGATAGAGTGCTGGGCTTGAAATCAGGAAGACATCTTCCTGAGTTCAAATCTGGTCTCACATTCTTAGTAGTTGTGTGACCCTGGGCAAGTCACTTCACCCTGTGTGCCTCATCTGTAAAACAAGCTGGAGAAGGAAATAGCAGACCCCTCTAGTATCTTTGCCAAGAAAACCCCAGATGGCGTCACAGAGAGTTGGACATGACTGAAAAACAACAAAATGTACACATTGTTCCCCTCATTAAAATGTGAGTTCCTTGAGAGTTTGGTCCAATCAAAAAGCATTTATCTTGCGAGCAGCTAGGTGGTGCAGTGGATAAAGCACTGGCCCTAGATTCAGGAGGATCTGAGTTCAAATGTGGACTCAGACACTTGACACTTCCTAGCTGTGTGACCCTGGCCAAGTCACTTAACCCTCATTGCCCTGCCCCCCCCCAAATAAATAAAAATAAAGTCTTTTATAATTGGACTCTTTGACAGGTGGTGTGTTACTGGACTTCTTGGGTTCTTTTGGGTCTCTTCATTCAGAGACTCATAACTCAAGAATAAAGAGATTAGAATATCTCTGGATCAAATGAGATCATATTTGCTGAGTTTAGCACAGTGCCTAGCACATAGTTCAGTGTATTTTTTATTTTTTTGGTTTGTTGATTGTCTAGATTTAAGAAAGTGTTAATGATGCAAATTAAACTTAATTGTTCAATGCCACACTTTTTAAAAAAATACCAGTTGTTTAAAGCTTACCGGCATGCCCTGGCTCTATATGAGGAGAGCTAAATGACAAATAGATGAAACAGCATTTCATCCTAAAGGAGATGAAGCTTCTTGAACAGGGGGATGAAATTAATAAAATAAATTGAAATTTATTTTTCAACTTCCAGTTTAAATACATTGGTCTTAGAAATATTAGTTAATCAGCCAAATGGAGGAAGAATTGAAGAGGGAAGAGACTAGATCCTGGGAAAGCCTTTGGAGAAGTTATTGCAATAGTCCAGGTGAGAGTTTAAATGAGGGAGATTTTCATGAGAATGGAGAAAGGCATTGAGGAGGTAAAAGCCACAAGACTCAGAAACTGATTATATATAGAATGGGAGAGAGAGAAGGAGAGGGAGGAGCTAAAATGTACTCTCAGTTTGGAAACTGACTGGAGGGATGGTGGTGTCCTCAATAGAAATAGAGAAATTAGGAGCAAGATGTGGGTTTACATCATGATCTTTGTCTCGAATGTGTTGGGTTTTAGATACCTGGAGAACATTTACTTCAAAATATCCACTTGGCAATTGGTAATTTGGGACTGGCCCTCAGGACAAAGAGGGGCTGGATACATTGATCTTCTGAGAGATGATAAATGAAGCTATGACAGTTAATTAGAGAAAAGAGAGAAGAAAAAAAAAAAGAATTTAACTAAGGACAATTCCTTGAAGGGCAAGCACAATTGGTATGTATTCATAGGTGATGAGGGATAAAAAGGATACTGAGAAGGGATAGACAGAAAGATAGGAAGGCAGTATTGTAAAAACTGCAGAAGGGTGGGATAGAACAGAAGAGGGCAATCAGCATTGTTCAAGGATACAGAAGTCCCACCAGGATGAGGACTGGGGAGAAGCTTTGGGATTTTGAAAAACAGTCGCTCTTTGGTGACCTAGAAAAAGCAGTTCCAGTTCAGTGTTTGGGACGGAAGTCAGATGGCAAGATATTGAAAAATGAGTGATAAATGAAAAACTGGAGGCAGTGAGTATGCGTAGTTTTGGTTTTTCTTCTAGAAGTTTGGCAAGAAAAGGGAAGAGAGATGAAAGGCGTTGAGGCCACCTTTAACATGGTGCCAAGTGAAGGATTCTTGTGAGAGATCAGGTCATGTATACAGGGAAGGAACCAATGGAAAGAGGTTCAGCTGAACCCTATGGTTCTTTCCCGTGCTTGAACTTCTCCTTTATCTTCTCCTTTCCTAAACATTTCTGTTAAACCACTCCCCATCATCAATATTTCCTTGCTGGGCTCTAGGTACATTAAAGACCTCCTCCCCACTCAATCCTAACCTCCCTACACAGGGCATTCATGAAACTCCTCAATGCCAGTGATTCAGGGATCTCTTCTCTGTGAACCCCCATCCTGGAGCCACAGTTGGATAAAGTCCTTGCCCCTAGCAGATGCCCTTGTAGAGCCAGGAAACTTCCACAACCTGAGGCTCCCTGAAGCTCTGGACCCAGGCAGAAAAGGGTAGGAGAAGAAGGGAGTGAAGGAGAACCTAGCGCCATCATCTCCCATCATCTCTGAGTTTCTTAACACAGATTCCCAGAGGGAGTAAATGCCATCTGAGGATCTGGAAACTCCACCATCAATGAGAGCCAATGGAGTAAGGACAAAGACCCTAAAAGAGGACCTCAGCTGCCTCAGCGAAGGCAGCTTCATCTTGGAAGATTTGGATGTAGGAGCCCTAACATGGCTATCCTCTTCTGAGGGTCCATCTTCCTTGTCACTAAAGAAACTTTCTATGGTCCTCACCTTTCTCTGTCTGTTCATCTTGCCTTTCTTTTACTTGCCTTTTAGCTCCTTAAAGTGGGCCACTGTTTCCAGTCTGCACTGTCCCAAGCTTCAGGGGGTCCCAGGTGGTATGATTTAAGGAGGGGCAGGTTCTTCACTTGCCTGGCTCATTCCCTGGTCCATAGATAAACTTGCTAATTAACCAGACAGCAAAACTTTGTGTGCTGTGGTTCTTAGCTCTGATGAGCTTGTGTCCTTCCCCCATCTGGGCCACTGCTACTCAAGCCTACTTCCTGGTTCACAGCTGGGGTGAAAAACCCAAGTTCTGTCTCAGCACCAGCAGAGACCCCTGTAGTCTCCCCCCTGCCCTGCTCAGCCCTCTGACCAGATTGTGAGCTTAGTTCCAGAAGACACTGGCACTGCAGCTAATTCAGAGGCTCTGGGGGTCTCTTTCTCTGGTGAGGCCTTCCTGGGACTAGATCTGTGTCAGTGTGACTGTGGGGTTGGGCTCCACTCCTACCTTGACACAGCAGCCCCCTCCTTCTGATCTTCTAAGCTGTCTTTGGTTGGAAAATGATCTCAACACATTCTTCTGTGAATTTTATTGCTCCAGGAATTGTCCTATGGCATTATTTGGAGGTTTTTTGGAGCTATCGTGTCAGGAGTTCAAGAGCTCACTCAGGCAGCTTCATCAAAGAAAGCAAACAGTCTTCAGCAATAGGGGAACCTGGGGCTTTGCACCTTGCTCAGGAATTAACTGATCAGTAGAAGTTCACTTCTCCTGAAAGGGATAGCTTAGAGGTTAAACAGTCAGTTAAGCACTTCCTATGAACTGGGCATTGTATCAAACATTAAGTGATAGAAGGAAAGGCAAGAGAGTTCCTGCTCTTGAGGGGCCCACAGTCTAATGCAAAGATGACATGCAAGCGACTTTATCACTGAGGAGACATATGCAAGATAGATGAGGAATTTATCTTAACAGAGCCTTCTCAGGCCTGCCCTGGGTACAGGGGTGCACTGGAAGAAGAGGAAGGGTAGAAAGCATCCTTCAGCCCCTTTTCTTTCTCTTTCAGGAGGGAGCAAGGCTGTCCTTTGAGGCCAGTTAACAGTTCCTGGTCATGACAGAAAGAGGCACAGACCCAGACAGAATCTCCAAGCTGAAGCTGACTTCAGAGGCATCTAGTCCAACCAGTCCCTGACCTAGAATGCCCACCACTATGTTCCCACATGGTCATCCCCCAGCCTTTGTATGAAGACCTCCAGTCAGAAAGAGTCCCTCCCTCCTGAAGCCAACCCAGGCACTTTGGCACAGTCCAAATTGTGAGGAAGTGTTTTTTGGGTAGAGATGAAATCTACATCCTACCTCTTTCTCCAAAGGGCCTCTTTCCTGTAAAGTCCCACTTCCAAGGCTAATTAGAGATAATAGAAGAGGGAAGTTGGGGCAGGGAGGTTGGGATGAGAGGCTCCATTAGTCAGTCATTTAGTCAGTCAATAAGCCTTTATGTGCTTGCTACTTGCAAAGCCCAGTACCAAGAGCTGAGATTACAGAGAAAGGAAAAAAGGAGGGAGGGAGGAAAACCAAGCATTTATATAGAGCTTACTGTGCGTCAGGCACTGTGCTAAGTGCTTTTGATGAGTATCTTCTTTGGCCCCCATTTTACAGTTGAGGAAACTGAGGCAGTTTGAGTGACCTGCCCAGGATCACATCGCTAGTAGATATCTGAAGTCAGATTTGAACTCAGGTCTTCCTGACTCCAGATGTGGCACCCTATCAACTGCCACCAGCTGCTTCTAGTGAACTATCTCAGGCCTCAAGGAAAGTACATTCTCATGGGGGAAACAATTGGAAAATATCCAGGCAGGGTTCTTAACCCCACCTCCACCATCTAATTAGACCCAGAAGCTGTAGATTTCTGGGAGTGTGGGCCCTCCAACCCCAGTCTCTTACCTGCTGTGAACCTTACTTTGGGGAAGAGAATTTTAACCTGAGTGCCTGGGGGAGGAGTTTGGGCTGGGAACTCCCAGGGTGGAAATTTAGAGGCAGCCTGAGGCTGGATACTAGAGCTTCCCTCCCCGAGAAGGCAGAAGCCCAGGAGAGGAACTGAGGTGCAGAAGCACCAGAAACCCAATGGAGAAGCCAAGAAGCCCCGTCCATGATGGTGAGTCCACTTTAGGGAGAAGTTCCATTTTATTGTTGAGTTTGTCTGCTGTGGGTCCAAGGCTGGTCAGGTGTGAGGTCCTAGAGGGCAGGATCTGGGCTGATGATCTCTGCCTGGATCTGCAGACAGTGGATCCTTAATCCTTGCATGAGGAATTGACTTGAAAGATTTGGAAATAGGAACTTTGAACACTGGCTCCTATTGAGAGCTGGAGGAACCAGGAGGCCCCCAGACTCTAAGCCTTCTCCAGGGTCCTCAAATCCTGAGGGCTCTCTCCCCCTCTGACCTGTCAGGAGTCATCATCTCTCGTAGGAATTTCTTTCGCCTCACGGCATCCTTTACCTAGGAACCTTGGAAATCACAAAGGGTTGACAAAAGGCAATATACACAACTGGAGCTGGGGAAAGATGCTCAACAAAAATATTCAGTGAGGACTCCTCATTAGTGGAGCATTAATTGAGTACATGTTCCCCTGGGCTCTTTGGTCAAGCCTCAGAGAAAAACTGGAGCTTTACCTGGTTTCTAGGGCATTCAGGAATGCCCTAGTCAATCTGAGCCCCCAGGCCAGTTTTGATACTTTTTTCTTCTTTTTTTCTGTGGGGCAATGAGGGTTAAGTAACTTTCCCAGGGTCACACAGCTAGTAAGTGTCAAGTGTCTGAGGCCAGATTTGAACTCAAGTCCTCCTGAATCAAGGGCCAGTGCTTTATCCACTGCACCTCCTAGCTGCCCCCTAGTTTCAATACTTTTTTTTTAATTATTCACTTTTTATTTTGCTTCTGGTTTCTTTTTTCTTTCTTTTTTTTTTTTTTTTAGTGAGGCAGTTGGGGTTAAGTGACTTGCCTAGGGTCACACAGCTAGTAAGTGTTAAGTGTCTGAGGCCAGATTTGAACTCAGGTCCTCCTGACTCCAGGGCTGGTACTCTATCCACTGCGCCACCTAGCTGCCCCAGTTTCAATACTTTTTAAGGAAAATAACGAATCTATTCCACATGGGAGGGGGTGTAGAGTGGAAAGGGACCCTGGTAGATATTTCTACCGCAGAATCCTCCCTAGCCTATTCCCCTTACCTCAGAAACTGATCCAAACCTGTTCTCTCCACTGCCCCTCCTCCCACAGCACCCTGACTCCAAAACTTTCAGTGGAAGACCTCGCTTCACCCTTCACTTGGGGCTCTTTGCCCCCTTTTCCTCATCTCCCATCCTGCTGATTTCATCCCCTATGGTCTCTTCCCGCCCTCCAGGAATATTTGGGTACCCATTCTACTTGCTCTTTTACATACACCTTTCATCCCATACCCACTTGCCCATTCCAGCAGATGGATTTTGCTATCACACCACCCTTTAATCATCAATCCCTCTCTAGCTACTGGCTCCTTCCCTGATACTTACCAAAAAAGCCCATGCTTCCGTCATCCTTAAAAACAAATAGGGAGCAGCTAGGTGGCACAGTGAATAGAGCACTGGCCCTGGATTCAGGAGGACCTGAGTTCAAATCTGGCCTCAGACACTTGACACTTACTAGCTGTGTGACCCTGGGCAAGTCACTTAACCCCAATTGCCTCACCAAAAAAACAATTAAAACAACAACAACAACAACAACCCCCCCCCCAAAACCAAAAACAAACAAATATCACTTGACCCTATCATCCCTGCTACTTATCACCTTATACACTCCTTCCCATCAGCTAAAACCCTTGAATATACCTCTGTATTTGGAGCCTCCACTTCCTTTCCTCTCACTTTTCTGAAGCCCATGAAGTTTGTCTCCTCTTCTTATGATTTAACTGAAACTTGAGTTTTAATTGTTGGTAACTTTGGTATCTTTATTTGTTGATAAGTTTCCAATGTTACCAATGATTCTCTCTCTCTCTCTTTCTCTCTTTCTCTTTTGTGGGGCAGTGAGGGTTAAGTGACTTGCCCAGGGTCACACAGCTAGTAAGTGTCAAGTGTCTGAGGCTGGATTTGAATTCAGATCCTCCTGAATCCAGGGCTGGTGCTTTATCTACTGCGCCACCTAGCTGCCCCCAACCAATGATTTCTTAACCTCCAGATCCAGTGACCTCTTCTCAGGCCTCATTCTTTTTTTTATATCTCTGCAGCATTTGCCCTGGCTGACTTTAATCTCTTCACAGATGTACTTTTCTTTGGGCCCCAAGAAATGAAGGTAGTTCTCTTGTCTTAGCACTTTCCTTCAGTCTTTTATAGAATCTTAATTGATGTTACTACAAGTAACTCAGGTGATCCTATAAGGTTCTACCTTGGGCCATCTCTTTTCTCCAGGCCACCTGACTGTTAGGAACACTTCCTGCTTCAGGATAGTTCTCCAAATTTTATCACCCCAAGTCATGAGGATGTCTTTTCAGGAAGGTCGAATGTCACAAGAATCCCAAGACAGAATGATTCATGGGAAATATTGTTTCATATATCTTTGGGGCTCTATCTTCATATTCTTTATCTCTATGGCCCACAGATACATAAACTGACTGGTGAAAACAGCTATAGACTAGAGCAGATATCTCTGTTTTATATGTATACACACATTTATTCAACATCAGAAGACTCATATTGGAGAGAAGCCTTATAAGTGTAATCAACATGGGAAAACATTCCTTTAGAGCTCAGATCTTATTTGACATCAGGTGATGTGACACACACACACACATATATGTAATGAGGAGGCTAATAAAGACCTATCCCACGATTGGTGTAGGGGAATTGCTTTGTACATAAAACCACATAAGTATTGATTTACTTTTTTATTCTGGGAAAGACACAAGCCTGCAAATCTCACTCAGTTCTGTACATACAAAATAGACATAAAAGGCCTATAATACCTCCACCACAGGGTGGTTGTGATCAAATAATGAGGAAAAAAGGGAAAACCTTAAAGACCCATAAACCTCTCTCATATATGTATTATGATGAATTCGAATCAATGGGTTAAACCTGCAAAGAAGCATAGCAAGAGATTCTGGTCTACAAAATGTAATTTTACATATTAAGTCAAGAGATAGCAAGCAAGTGATTTGACAAGGTAGAAAATAATCGTTTGGGGATTTCAAACCAGGCCTTCTGATTCAAAGTCCAAGCGACTTTCTCTTATGGAATGCTGCTTTCTCATAATGTTGTTAGACTCTTAGTCTTGAGGTAATGAAGACCTGGGTGCTGATGCCAGACACTTTTCCTTGATCCTTACTCTTCTCCAATATTTCCTCTTCTCATCTTTTCTGCTTTAACTATTTTCTTACCTCTTATGAATCAAAGGCCAAGGTAGTTGTCTTATTCTAATCTACTGCTCTGAATATGTTGTATCTCAGTCTCCTTCAGTGGTTTATCCTCATCTTCTATCCTCAGTTTATGCATAGAGAATCCCCATCTCAAGTCTTTATTCATTTCCTTACTACTTCTCCATGTTTTTGACCATTTTCTCCACAGACATCAGGACAGATATGAGATTGCTCAACATTGTGTGCTTCCTTTCTGTAAGCAACATCTACAGCTGTTTGCATCAACACATTCCCCAGTTTCCTTTCTCCACACTCAGAGAAATGGGGACATTCACATTTTATATTAATTTTTTTTCAGATATGGAGTTGAGGAATGAGACCACAAAAGCAACTCCAAAAGAAAACATTACAGGAGAAGAATCATCCCATGGGGTAAAAGTAGAAAGACTCATATGGGCTGATCTTTGCTATTCTACTTTTAGGGAAATTGGGAAAAGTGAGAGTCAGAAAAAAAGGCAGCAGGTAAAGTTGGGAAGTAATGTGAGAAAAATGACTAAACACCAGCAGATTCATACTGGAGACAATTGTTGTAAATATAATGAATGTGGTAAAGCCTTCAGTCAACACTCAAACCTTACAGAACGTAAGAAGATCCCCACTGGAGAGAAGCCTTTTAAATGTAATGAATGTGAGAGAGCATTCACTTGCATCTCAAGACTTAATCGACATCAGAAGATTCATACTGGAGAGAAGCCTTATAAATGTAATGAATGTGGGAAAACCTTCATTCAGAGCTCAAATCTTATTCGACATCAGATGGTTCATACGGGAGAGAAGCTTTTTAAATGTAGTAAGTGTGGGAAAGCATTCACTCGCAATTCAAGACTTATACGACACCAGAAGATTCATATCGAAGAGAAACCTTATGTATGTGATGAATGTGGGAAAGCCTTTATTCAGAGCTCAAATCTTACTCGACATCAGAAGATTCATACTGGAGAGAAGCCTTTTAAATGTAATGAATGTGGGAAAGTATTCACTCGCAAGTCCAGACTTATTAGACATCAGAAGATTCATACCGGTGAAAAGCCTTATAAATGTAATGAATGCGGGAAAACCTTCATTCAGAGCTCAAATCTTATTCGCCATCAGGTGATTCATACTGGAGAGAAGCCTTATACATGTAATGAATGTGGGAAAGCCTTCATTCAGAGCTCAAAGCTTGTTAGGCATAAGATGGTTCATACTAGAGAAAAACATTATAAGTGGAATAAATGTGGGAAAGCCTTCAGTCAGAGCTCAAACCGTGTTATGCATCAGATGATTCATATTGGAGAGACACCTTATAAATGTAGTGAATTTGGGAAAGCTTCCAATCAATGCTCAAACCTTACAGAACATAAGAAGATCCCTACTGGAGAGAAACTTTTTAAATGTAATGAATGTGAGAGAGCATTCACTTGTATCTCAAGACTTAATCGACATCAGAAGATTCATACTGGAGAGAAGCCTTATAAATGTAATGAATGTGAGAAAACTTTCAATCAGAGTTCAAATCTTATTCGACACCAGATGATACATACTGGAGAGAAGCTTTATAAATGTAATGAATGTGGGAAAGCCTTCACTCGTAAGTCAAGACTTATTCGACATCAGAAGAATCACACTGGAGAGAAACCTTACAAATGTGATGAATGTGGGAAAACTTTCATTCAGAGTTCAAATCTTATTCGACATCAAATGATTCATATTGGAGAAAAGCCTTATAAATGTAATGAATGTGGCAAAGCTTTCATTCGAAAATCTCACATGATCCTACACCAGAGGACACATATTAGAGAGAAGCCTTATAAATGTAACGAATGTGGGAAAGCATTCATTCAAAGCTCAGACCTTGATAAGCACCAGAGAATTCATACTGGAGAGACACCTTATAAATGTAATGAATGTGGAAAACCTTTCTTTACAAACTCATCCCTGGTTCGGCACCAACGGATTCATAATGGAGAGAAGTCTTAGAAATGCAATCAATGTGGCAAAGCATCCTGTAACTCTTCACATGTTATTTGAAAACATTCCTTCAGAAAAGAATAAATGTGGGAAAACATTCCTTCAGAGTTAAAGTCTTATTCTATGGCAGAGGATTCAGACTAGAGAATAGAGTTATCAAATTCCCAACAGAAATTAATTTGGGGGGTTTCATAATGAAAAATCTGAATACTTGGGAATTCATAGAATCATAAGTTATTTGGTATTTTCCAGAACATTTCATGTTTAAGTGAGTGGTCATAATAGTAAAGTGGATCATTTTTCTTTGATATGGTTATACGAAAAGTTTCAGGGTTTTTCTGTACAAAACTGATATAAAATTGTGTGGATTATTACTATTATGGTTAATTAATTAATTTATTTAGAATTTTCCCCCAAGTTACATGTAAAAAAAAAACCCAAATTTTTTCACATTGAACTTTTTTTTAAAAACTTTGTATTTCAAATTCTCTTCCTCCCTCCGTCCTCACCCCTACCTAAGAAATCAAACAATTCAATCTAAGTCATACATGTGCAGTCATGCAAAACATCTTCACATTAGGTTGTGAAAGAAAACAGACAAAATAACTTTAGAAAGAGGAACTAACAAATAAAATTATACTTCAATCTGTATTCAGATACCATCAGTTCTTTCTCTGTTGATGGTTTGCATTTTTCATATGTCCTTCTGATAGCATCCTGCTCATCATTTCTTTCACAATTACTATTGCTAACTGGATTATTACTATTATAAACCAATATATTGGGATCTTGATTTAAAATATCTGGCAATGAGTTGACTGGTTTCATTTATCTTTCTCGAAATACATTGAACATTCTTCATTCTCTTCATTCATTATTATGAATTTTAAAACTGCTTAATAAATAAGAAAGATTGTTTGGTATTTATAAAAGATCTGTAGCTTCTAGCAAATATTAAAACCCTAAATAATGTAAGTGAGCATTATTGGGTAGCGTTTGGATAAGATAATGTAACATTCAGACCTCCTAGCAAGAAACATTTCCCAGATATGTGTCATGTGTCAAAATTGTCATTTTAAGGACTTGCTTTCACTTCCAAAGCTAATTTCTTGGAATGCCACTCACAGGATTTGTATAAAATATAATATATATAAAAATGTTTTAATTTTAATTTTATTTTCAAGAGTGACTCACTATTATTAGCAGACAGGGCCATGAATGCATTCTAACATGGCAAGTGTTACAAAGAAGGCTGATTTATTAGATCATGATCACTTCTCCCCTGCCTATGTGTTTCTTTTTTCTTTCTTTTTTTAGTGAAGCAATTGGGGTTAAGTGACTTGCCCAGGATCACACAGCTAGTAAGTGTCAAGTGTCTGAGGCTGATTTCAGGCTGAAATCAGTTCCTTCCGAATCCAAGGCCAGTGCTCTATCCACTCTACCACCTAGCTGCCCCCAAACATACTATATTTGGGAAAAATATTTCAGTCTCAGTTCAAAACTGTAATGATTCATATGGTAGGGATGTTTTATAAATAAAATTCATGTGGGAAAGTATCTCGTCAAGACTTAGTTCTTATAAAGCATTGGAAAATAAAGTTTTATTGGAATACAGCCACTTCATTCATTGGTGTATTGCCTATAGCTGCATTTGGTCTACAATGGCAGAATTGAGAAGAGTTGTGACAGACTGTATTTGGCATTCTCATCACTTCCCATTGCTGCTCAGTGCACCAGAAATCTCAGCGACAGTTATAACTTGACAGTGTTTTGAGTACCATGGCTATTACTGTATTGTAACACTTTTTTATTGCCAGTGCATACCCATCATGTCAAATCAAGAAAAGAAGAAAAAAGTTTTATTATAAATTTTCGAGCTTGGGACCAAGACTGAAATTTTTTGTACAAAAAGAACCTTCTTCAACCACTATTATAAAACACTGAATGGCTTTGGGAAATAGCTTTTACTACAGACTTTTTAATGTTTCTTAATGATTTCAATCTAAAATTACAAGGCAAAACAGTGCTTACATGTGAAACATACTGTGACAATTTAATGTCAGTGTTTGAATCTTAAATTATGTCAAGCTGTTTTTTATATTTTCCATTCCATCAAAAGTTAATATAAGATGCAAGATCTCCATTCCAACACAGATATGTTTTCTGAGCTCAAACTACAGTTCTAGCAGTATTTTTCAGATCTTGATGCAAATGAAAAAAAAATCCCTTATTTCAAAATCTATTTAACTGGACAATTGAGCTTCTACCTGCCCTTCAACTACAAGTGATTAATTGGAAAGAAATGACATGCTGAAAGGCAAATATCTAATAGAATTCTAGAAAGGCCTTCCAAGCAACATGTGTGTTCTATTAAAATCATGTGCTCATGAATTAATATCAGTATTTGGCAGTACCTCTCTGTGTGAAAGAATGTTTTAAAAGATGAAATTCATAAAGTCTCATGATAGATCCACATTAACAATTAAACATATGAAATTGATTTTGATGATAGGGAATACTAACTTGGAACCCCTATTAAGCAAAATGTTAGCAGACCTAAAAAAAATGTACCTGTTATTACATTTTGAATTTCATCAATAAAAATTTGTGGAAACTTTTTTTCTCTCTTATTATATAAATACCCACGTAACCATCTTTGATGTTGTCTTTTGGTGCACAAAGTCTAAAATATCTACTGGCCCTTGACAAAGAATGTTTGCCAAACCCTGCTATAGGGAATTCATAGAAGTATAAAAAATGTCAATAAGCTTCCTCATTCAATTCAAAATTCAATTCAATTCAATTCAAATCTTACTCAAACTCAGAAAATTAATAGTGAGAAGACCGAGTCATGTTTAATTTAGTTGAGATCATGGGATCCTACAACTGAAAGAGACCTTAGTGATGTTTATAGATAAGAAACTTCATGTTATATTTAAGAAAATAGGATGAGTGATATTAACTTTCCCAGGTCATAGCTAGTAAGTATGTGAGGCAGGTTTTGAACTCAGGTCTTACTGATTCCAACCCCAGTGTACTATCCACTGTGCTAACTAGCTGTTCAGGCATTTATTTTTGCATTAAATGTGTTTCCTGTAACTGACTTTTTTTTTTGAGGCAATTGGGGTTAAGTGACTTGCCCAGGGTCACACAGCTAGTAAGTGTTAAGTGCCTGAGGCCGGATTTGAACTCAGGTCCTCCTGATCAGGGCTGGTGCTCTATCCACTGCGCCATCTAGCTGCCCCAGCAACTGACTTTTAAAAATAGTTTTGGAGCTATTTTGTAAGTATTCATTGAATGTTAGAATTCAATTATTCATATTTATTCATTTAATTTATAAATCTGATTTGGCTTCTGATATTTTCTTTATTGTGGTGCTTGGAGAAAGTGAAATCAATCTTCCATGTAATCCAAAATTCTTTCATTTGATAAAAAATATTTTATCATTTCATCTTTCTCATTGCTTGAAGACCCAAGACCCTCTTGTTTATCCTCACTCTGACTTTCCATTCTTCCACCGTCTTCCTAATGTACTAGCTCCTCAGTCATTATATCATGTTGGAAAAGTTCTATTCTTTTCTTGAATCCCTTGTTCCATCTTGTTCTTGGCCAATCACACTCTGTGCTCCAATTAAACTAGTCTGGTTCTTCAATGAACTCAACGTTGCATCTCCATCCTGTTTATGTTTGATACTCCCTAAAACCTCCTTGTTTTGCACCTTATTTATTTCCTATGACCTAGTCCTCCACACCACTTGAGCTACATGCAGAGATGGTCCCATCTTTGATCCTGAATATTCCAACTTTATGTTTGTGAACTCTGAAATTCCTTTATCTGATCCCAGTCTGATGTCATTCCACCTCTCCATCTGCTTTGCAACCCCAAATATTTTTTTGGATGCTTACTGCCAATCCTCCACCCCTTAATTCTTTTGCAGGCCATCCCCCCTGCACTGGCCACACTTCCCAATTTCTCATCTTGACCCCTTGGTGAATCAGCTCAACTCAACACTGTCCTCTTCTCTCAGATCCTTTGCTTCTTTATCTTATTGCTGATGGAGCTCTGTTAAGCCTCATTCCTGAATTAGTCCAAACACCGGCTACCTTTATGCCTATTCTTATATTGCTGAATGAAACTGGAACAAATCACAAAATCACTGACTGGGACCCCTTTTTGTATTACACAGTCTTAACTGGGCCAAAACTGCAGCAAAGTGATGGTTTTACACTTCCCTAATTGACTCACTACCTCACTCACCTTTTCCAAACATTTTCTTCCTTCTTCAAATCTCCAATGGTTCTCTCTACCCCCCACTCTTCCAGCAAAGAATATTGCCTCACATTTCATTTTTTAAAAATTGAGGGGCAGCTAGGTGGTGCAGTGGATAAAGCACCGGCCCTGGATTCAGGAGTACCTGAGTTCAAATCCAGCCTCAGACACTTGACACTTACTAGCTGTGTGACCTTGGGCAAGTCACTTAACCCCCATAGCCTCTCAAAAAAAAAAATTGAGACTACTCACCAAGAAACTTTCTCTTATTGCTCTTCTTCATTACACTTAACTCAGATGCCACTCTTTCCTCTTTCACCTGTTTCACACAAGGAATTCACCCTTCTCCTTGTGAAGGCTAACTCCTTTGATGCACAAGTGATCCCCATTCCATCCTATCTTCTTCTTTTTTTTTTTTTTTGGGCAGGGCAATGAGGGTTAAGTGACTTGCCCAAGGTTACATGGCTAGTATGGGTCAAGTGTCTGAGGCTGGATTTGAACTCAGGTCCTCCTGAATTCAGGACCAGTGCTTTACCCACTGCACTACCTAGCTGCCCCTTCATCCTATCTTCTACAGAAGATTGCCCCTTCTGTCATCGCTACTCTCCATAATCTTTGGGTGGGAAGGTGGGGTGGGGGGGAAGATAATCAATTTTTGTATTTGGCACTTTGTTTTCTATACTCAAAAGTTCTGAGTAAATGTTTTTGTATTACTTCTGACTTTGTGGCATTCAGGTTATTTGTCTTGTGATGTTCTTCTGGGAAACCTATAATTTTTTCTATTTTAAATGCTTAAATTTTTTTCCAATTACATATAAAATTTTTCATCATTCATTTTTAAAAATTTCAAGTTCCAAATTCATCCCCTCTTTTTCTTCCCTCTCCCTTCCTTGATATAGATTATATAAGTGTAGTCATGTAAAAGATATTTCCATATTAGTCATGTGGTAGAAGAAAAGACACACCAAAAATAAACAAACAAAAAAAATAAAGTTTAAACAGTATGTTTCTATCTGCATTCAAAGTCCATCAGTTCTTACTCTGGATGTAGACAACATTTTTTTGTCATAAGTCTTTTGAAATTGTCTTAGATCATTGTATTGCTGAGAATAGCTAGGTCATTCACAGTTAATCATTGTAAATTATTGCTGTTAGTGTATACAATGTTCTCCTGGTTCTTCTCACTTCACTTTGCATAAGTTCATGAAGTCTTTCCAGGTTTTTTTTCTGAAACCATCCTGCTCAGTATACCATATAGCACAATAGTATTCCAATAGAATCATATACCACAACTTGTCTAGTATTCTCCAAGTTAAACATAATTATCTTTTAGACACAATGGATAAAAACAACTTAAAATTACAGGTTTCATTCTGGAGAGCATGATATAGGTCAAAGGATATGAAGAGACAGTTTTCTGATGAAATCAAAGCTATTGCCATATGAAAAAATGCTCTAAATCACTATTGATTAGAGAGATGCAAATTAAAACAACTCTAAGGTACCACCTGACACCTATCAGATTGGCTAATATCACAAAAAAGGAAAATAATAAATGATGGAGAGGCTGGGGAGGAATTGGAACACACTGATGCGTTGTTGGTGGAGCTGTGAGCTGATCCAACCATTCTGCCCCCCCCCTTTTTTTTTGCAGGGCAAAGGGGGTTAAGTGGCTTGCCCAGGGTCACATAGCTGGTAAGTGTCAAGTGTCTGAGGCCAGATTTGAACTCAGGTACCCCTGAATCCAGGGCCAGTGCTTTATCTACTGCGCCACCTAGCTGCCCCTGATCCAACCATTCTGGAGAGCAGTTTAAAATTATGCCCAAAGGAGTATAAAGCTTTGCATATCCTTTGACCCAGCAATACCACTATTAGGTCTTTTTCCAAAAGAGATCATTAAAAAGGGAAAAATGACCCACATTTACAAAAATATTTATAGCTGCTCTTTATGTGGTGGCAAGGAATTGGAAATTGAGGGGTTACCCATCAATTGGGGGAATGGCTGAACAAGTTGTAATAGAATATTATTGTGTTGTAAGAAACAAAGAGCAGGTGGATTTCAGAGAAACCTGAAAGGACTTGCATGAACTGATGGTGAGTGAGATGAGCAGAACCAGGAGAACATTGTACACGGTATCAGAAACATTGTTTGTTGATCAACTGTGATGGACTTGATTCTTCTCAGCAATACAATGGTCCAAGATAGTTCCGGGGGACTCATGATGGAAAATGCTCTCCAAATCCAGAAAAAAAAAGAACTGTTGAATCTGGATACAGATCGAACCATACTCTTTCTATTGTTTTTGCAGTTGTTGTTTTTCTTTTTTGAGGTTTTTCCTTTTTGCTGATTCTTCTATCATTACATGACTAATGCAGAAATATGTTTAATGTGATTGTACATATATAACCTATATCAGATTACTTGCTGTCTTGGGGAGCAGGGAGGGATGGAGAAAAATTTGAAACTAGAAATCTTATAAAAACAAATGTTGAAAATTCTCTCTAGGGACAGCTAAGTGGCACAGTGGATAAAGCACTGGCCTTGTATTCAGGAGGACCTGAGTTCAAATCTGGCCTCAGACACTTGACACTTACTAGCTGTGTGACCCTGGGCAAGTCACTTAACCCCAATTGCCTCACCAAAAAAGAAAAAAAAACACAAAAATTATCTCTAAATGTAACTGGAAATAATAAAATATTTATATGGGAAAAAAAGAAAGCATGATAGAAGAGTACACAGGAAAGAGGGGGAGAGAGGGAGGAATGGAAGTAGGGAGAGAGAAACAGAAACAGTAAGGCAATGGCAGAGCCAGTGACATAGTCAAAGAAATCAACAGGGGGGGAAGGAAGGAGGGAAAAGGAAGAAGGGAGGGAAAAAAGGAGTGTGGGAAGGGAAAGGACATCAATACAATAGCTCCAGTGTGAGCATATGGGCCTCCAAGAGCCTAATGATCTACTCTAATGGTAGCAAGTCATATACTATGGGTCTAGTGAATCCTACCTCCAGGAACCACTGATTTGGTTATCCCAATTTTCCTCCCTTAAGGATTCCCAAGCCAAGTTGAATTGGGCCTGGAACTGCCTCAAGGGTGAGCCATTCTAGCTAGAATTGTCCCTCCTTAGTTCCATTTTGGCAACTCTGATATAATTTGTACTTTTCATACTTTCTTTAAGCATCTCAAACTTACCATGTTCATTATGTTCCTCCCTAAAGATTATCTTTCAGGGGCAGCTAGATGGTGCAGTGGATAGAGCACCAGCCCTGGAGTCAGGAGGACCTGAGTTCAAATCTGACCTCAGACACTTAATACTTACTAACTGTGCAACCTTGGGCAAGTCACTTAACCCCAATTGCCTCACCAAAAAAAAAAAAAAGACATGATAGAGAGAGAAGAGAGGAGGTAGAAAAAAAGAGAGGCAGAGGAGAGAGATAGGGAGGGAGAAAGAGAAAGAGAGGGAGAGGAGAGAAAGAGGTGGGAGGGAAGGGGGAGAGAGAGAGGGAATACACACACACAGAGTTATTCATCCCTCATTCTCAAAGAAGACCAGTGCCATCAAATGCATCAAATGCCTGCAAATGAATTGGATTTGAGGCAGGACTTACAAAGTGATCAGCCTCACTCTCTCTTCCAGAGTCATCTGAATCCAATGGAAACACATAAGTCAGGATGACTGACAATGGCTTAGATGCAGTGGGAGACACTGGCTTTTTTAAACTAAGGTATTTCCCAAGTCTCAGTTTGTCTGTGTCAATGCCCTTTTAGTACTTAAAGACTAGGTAAGAATTGAGGTTACAGATGGTTTACTTTGCCTTCATAAAAGAATCAATCTGGTTGTAATGTATAACCTATATCAAATTGCTTATTGGACAGAGAGAGAAGAGGAGGAGAAGGGCTATATATTTGTTGTGATGTGTCAAACTAAATGTGTGTGGTCACTTTACCTGTCTCTGGTATGGGGAAATCTAGCTAGGACTGACTTATAAATCAGAAGCTTCAGCAACAGTTTAGGCACTAAGCATTTATTTAAGTAAATTAGAGGTTAGAAAGAGAGAACATGTGTCTCTGAAAGAATAGGAAAACTTATCTACCCTAAAGGAGAGATCAGAGTTCAACCTGGTCTGGTTCTTCTGCCACCACCACGAGGTTCTATCCACCAACTGACAGAACGAACAGCCTTACACACTGATTGGTTGAGGGTGGTCTCATGTTAATGTGAGGTACCTTCTGGATACTGAATTGACCTCAGAAAGGTCACCCCATGCTCTCCCATTGCCCTCTATTTTTTTTTATTCATTTGGATTTGCTTTCTTGTGTCTTGGTTTCTCATAAAGTCACTGGCTTCCATTTGTTCAATCCTCATTCTTAGGCAATTATTTTCATCAGAAAGCTTTTCCATTTGGCTTTTCAAGCTGTTGACTTTTTTCTCATGTCTTTCCTACATCACCCTCATTTCTCTTTCCATTTTTTCCTCTACCTCTCTAACTTTATCTTCAAAGTCCTTTTTGAGCACCTCTATGGCCTGAGACCAATTCATATTTTTCTTGGAAGCTTTAGATATAGGGGCCCTGATGTTGACATCTTCCTCTGAGGGTGCCCCTTGGTCTTCCTTGTTACTGAAGGAACTTTCTATGGTCCTCACCTTTCTCTGCCGGCTCATTTTGCCTTTCTTTTACTAGACTTTTAGCTCCTTAAAGTGGGGCACTGTTTCCAGGCTGCAGTATCCCAAGCTTAAGAAGCCCCAGGTGGTATGATTTAAGGAGAATCAGGTTCTTCCCTCGCCCAGACTGTTTCCTGGTCCTTAGATGACCCCAGACCAACTTGCCAATCAACCAGCTTTGTGTGTTGTTGTTGTTAGCTGGGATGAGCCTGTGCCCCTCCCCCACCTGGGCCACTTCTACTCGAGCCTACCACCTGGTTCTCAGTAGGGGTATAAAATCCAAGTTCTGCCTTACCACCACCATAGACCCCTGTAGTCTCTCCCCTGCCCAGGGCTCAGCCCACTTACCAGACTGTGAGCTTAGTTCCAAACGACACTGGTGCTTCAGCTGATTCAGAGGCTCTGGGGGTCTCCTTCTCTGGTGAGGACTTCCTGAGACTGGATTTGTGTCAGGGTGACTGTGGGGTTGGGCCCGACTCCTGTATCAGCACAGCAGCTCCCTCCTTCTGACCTTCCAAGCTGTTCTTGGTTAGAAGATGATTTCAGCACATTCTTCTGTGAGTTTTGCTGCTCCGGGCATTTTCCTGTGACCTTATTTGTATGTTTTTTGGAGAGCAATCGTGTCATGAGTTCAGGAGCTCACTGCCTTTCCTCAGCCATCTTGGCTCTGCCCTGGAAGACCCCATGCTCTCCCAACAGGCAGCCCCTGGTGATTATATTCTCACACTGCCCCCTGTGCTTCATTAAGAAACAGTAGTTTCCTTAAATGAAGCAATCACTTTACAGATACTTATAACTAACAATGTAAAGGGAATGAAAAGAGAGAAAAGAAATTGAGTGACACATTAACAAAAACTAAAGGGGGCACTCCCCTTTAGTAGGTGGACATTACAGATAGTGTTTGCAATGGGAAAAGAAAAAGAGGAAAATGTCCATTTAGGGTGTTGGAAGTCTTTTCTCAGATGATTCTTGGGATGTCCTCTGGATATAGCTCTGGATCCTGGGCATGGTCTCAGGTGTGGTTGTAAAAAAAAAAATCTCGGGGGGCAGCTAGGTGGCGTAGTGGATAAAACACTGACCCTGGATTCAGGAGGACCTGAGTTCAAATTTGGCTTCAAACACTTGACACACTTACTAGCTGTGTGACCCTGGGCAAATCACTTAACCCTCATTGCACAGCAAAAATAAAACAAAAGAAAAAAGTTTTTTAAGTCTCTCAGGTGTTTTAGATGCTGATGATCAGCTAGAAAGTCTCCTCAGCTGGAAAATTTCCTACAAAATTGATCTTAACACAACTTTAAATATCTTTGCCAATAACCAAATCAAACAATGAGAGTTCTCAAAAACATGTCTAAGGAAATTAAGGGGGCAGCTAGGTGGTGCAGTGGATAGAGCACCGGCCCTGGAGTCAGGAGTACCTGAGTTCAAATCTGGCCTCAGACACTTAACTCTTACCAGCTGTGTGACCCTGGGCAAGTCACTTAACCCCAATTGCCTCACTAAAAAAAAAAAAAAAAAAAAAAAAGAAATTAAGAATCTTTTAGAGAAATAATAAAAACAGAAATTGAATTTTTAAAAACTTAATATTACTCTAAACCCCCCTGTGGGGAATAAATTGAGAAGACAATTGTGATATTAATTAAGAAAAGAATTTTTATATTTGTTCATCACTTTTTGCATCATTTGCCTAATTATCCTCATACCATTATGAGAAAGTAAAGAAAGTAATATAACTGGTAACAGATGCCAAGACCAAAGTCAACATTGTATCCATCATGACATCTGAGATAATTATGGGGTTACCATAAAGAACAGAGAAGGAAGAGAAATGATCATTGCAAACTTCATGGCTCTGCAGACAGACAATGCAGTATGTTGAGGGGAAACTGAGTCAGGCTTATGCAGATGCATAGGATTGAGATGTCCATGGCATATAGGAGGGGGAATTGAAGTCAGATGTAGAATGAGATAGCATAGCCTGGCCATCCAGTGCTACGTGGGGAGAAAATTAAGCCAAGAGAATCCAACTTCAATTCTTGTCAATAGCCATTCTCAGGGGGCAGCTAGGTGGCGCAGTGGATAGAGCACTGGCCCTGGATTCAGGAGGACCTGAGTTCAAATCCAACCTCAGGCACTTAACACTTACTAGCTGTGTGACCCTGGGCAAGTCACTTAACCCCAACTGCCTCATCAAAAAAAAAGGGGGGGGCAGCTAGATGGTACAGTGGTTAAAAGCACTGGCCCTGGATTCAGGAGTACCTGAGTTCAAATCCGGCCTCAGACACTTGACACTTACTAGCTGTGTGACCCTGGGCAAGTCACTTAACCCCCATTGCCTGCAAAAAAAAAAAATTAAAAAAATAGCCATTCTCTCAGCCTTTCCCAAGGCAGTACAGTACCTAGACTAAGTGCATGTCTCCTCTTCTGTGACAGTTCAGTGCCTGCTCTTGTATGTATTCCTCTCATGGATGACTGACATCTTGGCTGCTCTGATCTGATAACTCAGAATAAAGGTAATTAATGTCTCAAATGATAAATTCCCATAATCCAAGTCTCATATGGATTTAACAACTGAGGATAATGATGACAACAAAAAATGTGAATTTGCTTTGACTCCGAATATAAAATACAATATGCAATAATTTCAAATAATAACTTTTTAAAGCATTAGCAAAAATAATACTTCTAGAATTAATTTACACTTGCCATGGCAACCAATTTACCAAGGAAATTCTTTATAGAATTTGATCAAATAATCAGTTGGAAAAACAAACAATTTAGAATATGGGAGAACAATACTTCTAGAATCAATATTGTATTATGGAACCAAAACCATCTTGCATTGGTTCAAAAATAGAGAGATAGATGAATAGAACAAAATTCACATGAAAGAATAAGAGACAATGAAATTCAATAGCCTATATGTGCTGGTACTGGTTTTATGTGGGAGCAATGGATCCAAGAGTCCTTCTCTCTGATTTTTTTTTTTAGCGGGGCAATGAGGGTTAAGTGACTTGCCCAGGGTCACACAGTTAGTAAGTGTCAAGTGTCTAAGGCCAGATTTGAACTCAGGTCCTCCTGAATCCAGGGCTGGTGCTCTATCTACTGTGCCACCTAGCAGCGCCCCCTTCTCTCTGATTTTGATGGCAATCAGAGTCATTAGCAATACCTAGAAAGGACCTTCCCAAGCTGGCTAAGTCCCACTAGTCAGCTGAAAATTTTTGATATATACACTATCTCTTGGTCTCAAGGTAAAGTCTTCAGATTCCATCGTTCTTTCCTACGAGTGAGTTGATCAACTATAACAAGACAAAACTTATAATGTCTAACCTTAGACTTTGTGATATAATCAATTTGTAGATGTTCAAAAGGTTTATATGCTAAAGGATGCCCTCCATAAGCTTTAGCCTGGAAGGCATGTTGATTATAAGTCTGACAGGTGGGGCAAGAGGCACAAACCCTAGAGGCCACATTGGTAACTCCAGGGGCAATCCAAGCTCTTTTTACTAAGTCCACAATTCCTTGTGTGCCAAAATGGCCTTTTCTGTGAATAGATAGGTATACCTGGTGGTAGAAACTCTGGGGGGAAAGTGGCTTTCCCTTTAAAGTCACCCAAACCCCATTGACGTCTTTGAGAGGATCTATAACTGTTTTGATTCTGCCTCTCTACACCTCTCTGAGAGGGTCTATAACTATTTTGGGGTTTTGGGGTTTTTTTTTTGTTTTTGCAGGCAATGGGGTTAAGTGACTTGCCCAGGGTCACACAGCTAGTAAGTGTCAAGTGTCTGAGGCTGGATTGAACTCAGGTCCTCCCGAATCCAGGGCCAGTGCTTTAACCACTGCACCATCTAGCTGCCCCTGAGGGTCTATAACTATTTTGATTAAGTTCCCTTTGCATAATCCTACAGTACCACATCATGCGCCCCCATCTATTACAGTAATAGCAAAATGTAGGGGGTTGATAGCTATTCGGGGGTTGAAAGAGATTCTCAACTGCCTGACCTCACTGCCTCATGGTTTCCTGTAATGGAGCTAAAATACTCTGTCTGTTCCTTTCTTCCATCTCATTTCCTTCATAAATATATGTTGCTATTTCTTTAATTCTGTCAGTACTCAGGGCACATAGACACCTGCCTTTCAAAATATTCCATATTTCTGGCAAGACTGGTACACAAAATGGTTAGAGATAAAGTGTGCATCTCTAGAATTTAATGTATCCAATCTAGTATATTGTTTGACAATGTTATACAATCTATCATAGAATATATTAGGTCTTTCATTAGGTTCTGGAAGTGTATCTATAAATTTTTGCCAGTTATCAGTCTTGCTAGCACAGGATTCCCTTGCTTCCTGCAACTTATCAAAATGCTCAGGGATATTCGGGTCCCAGTTAGGGTCTTCTAAAGGCCATTGAATAGTAACTTTTCCTGATGTTTCTAAGGAGTTTGCTGCAGAAAATATATGAGCTCTTTCCCCTGGGGATAATATTATTTCCATGAGAACAGTAACATCACCCCAAGTGGGCTGATATCCTCTGAAAGTTGCTCTAAACTGGCTGATAACTAAAGTGGGATCTTCATCAAATTTAGGAATATCTCATTTTCATGAACTCATATCTTTGGGCCCAAAAGGTGTGTATTGTCTGAATTTTACTATAGTACGCTTTTGGTCATGGGTGAAGATATCTTGAAGGGGAAGAATTTTGGGCTGTTCTGTTTCCTCTAAAGGTGAATTTTCTTCTTCTATGGTTGAAATAGAGGGAGAGGAGAAATAAGTTGGGCCATTTGGTGTTCTAGCCTAAGAAACAGGCTCAGGTTCAAACTCAGGATTGGATCCCCCTTCTCATGTATCCCCTTGTATCAGTTTCCTGCTTGCTTTGCTCCAGACTTTCCAATAAAGTAAATGTTTAGGTGGCCAGTAGTATAGGATTTTTTGCAAATGCCTCAATGTTTGAGGAATAAATGACCCATGTTCAGAACATTCTTCCTCTAATACGCTATGCCATATAAAACACAGTCTGATAAGCTTTCCCTTGGTCATGTTTGATTTCACTATAAGTTTTCCCTCATCCCAATCCGTTAGTAGCTTTCCTAATGGGGAGTCCTGGGGAATTTCACTGGTGTGCTATTCTAATCCTCTCCTTGACATTCAAAACTTCCTTACCATAACACAAATAAAAATAGGAAACAGAATATTCAAATTCAAATGGACCAAGTTTAAACATGATCTTAACCGCTACTTGTCTGATTAACCAGACTAAAGTACTTAGGAGGTTAAAGAGATGCATTTGAAAATTTAAAGGGACAGGCATATGGAAATAGAAGAAAATTTTCTTTTCTTTCTTTTTCTTTTTTTTTTTTTTTGGTTGGAGAAAATTTCTTACCCAACATGAAGATCAGAAGATTGTAGGTTTGACTTACACCTGCTGGCTCACCAAAACTGTGATGAGTAAAACTAAATGTGTGGTGGTAACTTTACCTGTCCCCAGTGTGGGGAAAGCTAGCTAGGATTTACTTATAAATTAGAAGCTTCAGCAACAGTTTAGACATTAAGGATTTATAAAGTAAATTAGAGGTTAGCAAAGAGAGTACAAGTGTCCTCTGAAAGAATAGGAAAACCTATCTACCCCAGAGGAGATTAGAGTTCAACCCGGCCTGGTTTCTTCTCCCACCACCATGAGGTTCCATCTACCAACTGACAAAATGAACAGCCTTACACACTGCTTCAAGCTGATTGGTTGAGGGTGGTCTCATGTTGATATGAGGTAACTTTTGGACACTGAATTGACCTCATAAAGGTCACCCCATGCTCTCCCAACAGGAGGCCACTGGTAATAATAATCTCATGTTGTATATGTATGCATGTGTACACACATACACATATACATCATCATTTGAGATTCACAACAATGCTGGAAAGGTTAGCATTAAAAATTAGAAGCTAATGACTCCATGAGACAATATAAACAATTTTAAAGTCAAAAGGCTAAAAAAAATGAGAAAAAATGTAAGATATTTCATAGAAAGTACAAATAACCTGGAAAAAAAGATTGAGGGGAGAAATTTATGAATCATTGGATTACCTAAAAACAATGATAAAAAAAAGAGCTTAGAGATTATTCTTCAAGAAATCATAAAGAAAATTGCTAAGATCCTTAGAACTAGGGGGCAAGGTAGAAATATAAAGAAGCCACTGGTTATCTCCTACTAGAAACTACAAAATAAAAACTCCCGGGAATATTATGGTCAAGACCAGAGCTCTCAAACCAAAGAAAAAAATGCTGTAAGGAGCCAGAAAGAAAGAAACCTCAAGTACCAGTGAGCCAAAGTCAGCATCATGAAGGATTCTCAGCCACCTGTCTAAAGAAGCAGAGAGTTTACATGATGATATTCAAGAAGGCAAAAGATGTGGGCTTACAATAAAGAATAATTTGCCTGCCAAATTTTAGTATAATTCTAAGGGGCAAAAAATAGATCTTTAATGAAAATGAGGACTTCCAATCATTGCTCATAAACCAGAGATGAGGAGAAAATCTGATATACAAACACATGAGTTAAGAAAAGCATAAAAAATTAAACATGAGCAATCAATCATTATAAGTGACTAAACAAGGGTGAACTGTTTACTTTCTTATATGGAGAGATAATACATGAATCTCCTCAGAACTCTGTCATAATTAGGGATCACAGAGGGAGTCTAATTTGACTGAGGAACCAGAGTAGTTAAAATGTTTTGATGACCTTAAAATAAGATTAGAAAGGGAGGAGAAATGAATGCACAGTGTGGTGGGAAGGTGAAGGGAGAAGAATGGTGAAAATTATTTCACCTGATTATAGTGCTTAAGTAAAGAACCAAAAAGCAGGATGAGGACACTGGTTGGGAGTGGGCAAAAGTGAATGATGTTTGAACTTCTCATCTGAACTAGAGGAAAAATAGACACACATTCACATAAATACACACATAGTTGGGCACAGAAATACATTTCACGCAACAGGAAAGTAAAATAAGGGAATAAGAGATTAAGTGATTGTTGTTAATCAGTCATTTCCAATTTTCTTGGCAAAGTTACTGGAATGTTTTGCTATTTCCTTCTCTAGCCCATTTTACAGATGAGGAAACTGAAGCAAACAGGTTAAGTGACTTGCCCAGGGTCACACAGCTAGTAAGTGTCTTAGGCTGGATTTGAACTCAAGATGATGAGTCTTCCTTACTCCAGGTTTCGTGCTCTATACACCACGGTGTCACCTAGCTGCTTTCCTCCTAACAGATTAGGACCCTTCCATCTCCTGCAGTGCATATCCCTAAGCGAAGACAGCAAGGGACCAGGCTAGACAACTTCTATCTGCACAGCACAATGCAACTGCCACCACTTGCTGCCCCCTGATTTCCCTGCCCTGATGCATACCCTCCAATGCAAAAAGGAGAATCCTCCCTTTTACTTCCATCCTTCCATCTACTGCTGCACCTATCCATTGAGAGAAGAGGAAAGGTGATTAGAAGCAATGACTTCTGCTGTGTCAGTTTGATGTCTATCTCCTGCCTCTGTTTCCTGCCTAGCTCCAAAAGAGTAGTGAGACGAGAACTCCCAACTGACAGCATGCCTTGCATTCCATGCTTTGTTTTTCTCCAGCTGAATCTCCAGATTCCTATGGAAAGTGGAATAGTGCCTCCTACTCAATGATGACTGTTCTTGCACTCTGTCATACCGTATAGATCTGAGTGATCCTGAACCATTCTAGGTGATCATCCAAACCTCATTGCCCTTATTTCCAAACCCCTCAATCCTCTCATCCAAAAGTCCCAAATATGCCACTGTGCACTCTGGAATCATTTTGCATAGGCAGCAAATATCCTTTCATTCTAAATATTTTCCTCTCTTACTCCTTCCATCTTCTAGCTCATACAGAAACCTGGGTTCTCCATGCCCCTCCCCCAATGACATAGTCTCCATGGCCACCCTTTCCAGTAATGGCTGCACCTTTACTCATTCCTCTCAGTTCACTAATGAGGATGGGAGAGTTAGAATATTCCTTACTCCCCACTCCTACATCCAAGGTCTCTCACTATCTCCGTAACTCAGAGACCTTTCCTCTTTAGAGGTACATGCTATGCATACCTACCACCCAATTACAATCCTGATAGCTGCTGTCTATAAAACAATAATGCAGTGGTCCAGTAGATAGAACATCAGACCTGGAGTCAGGAAGACTTATCTTTGTGAGTTCAAATCTGGCCCCAGACACTTCCCAGCTGTGTGACCTTGGGCAAGTCACTTAAACCTGTTTGCTTAAGTTTCCTTATCTATAAAATGAGCCAGAGAGGGAAATGGAAAAAACATTCCAGAATCTTTGCCAAGAAAATTCCACAAAGGGTCAGGAAGAGTTGGACATGACAAAAATGCCTCACCAAAAGAATTTCAGGTCACAACGCTTCCTTCCTCAATGAGTTTGGTATACAGATTGAATTTTTTCTCTACTCCTCAACTCCTGCCTTTAAGACACTGCAATATACATATACATGCATGTATTGTGTATACACATGTGTATATATACATATATAGTTTATGTATATATACATATACCTGCATACATATATATATATATATATGTGTGTGTACACATTCTCCCTCAAATACTTAAACACTTAGTTCCTCAATCTACTCATTTCCCATGACCTACCTCAATTCAACTATACCCAAAGATGGTCATTCTCTTGATCTTTTCTTCACTCACAAATGTACCATATCCATGGTCAAGAATTCTGAAATCTCTTATTGGACCATAATCCATTGGCTTTGCATGATTCTCTCTGCATTTCTCTTATATAATCCTACTCTTTTTTTTTTTTTTAGTGAGGCAATTGGGGTTAAGTGACTTGCCCAGGGTCACACAGCCAGCAAGTGTCAAGTGTCTGAGGCTGGATCTGAACCCAGGTACTCCTGACTCCAGGGCTGGTGCTCTATCCACTGCGCCACCTAGCTGCCCCCTACTCTTTTTTTTTTAAATGGCATTTTATTTCCCCCCTAATTACATGTAAAGATAATTTTCAACATTCGTTTTTGTAAGATTTTGAGTTCCTAATTTTTCTCCCTCCCTTCCCTCCCCCTTCCAAAGCCAAAAAGCAATCTAATATAGGTTATACAATACAATCATGTTGAACATATTTCCACTTTAGTCATGTTGTGAGAGAAGAATCATAACACAAGGGGAAAACCACAAATAAGAACAAACAAACAAAAACAAAAGTGAAGCTAGTATGCTTCTAGGTGGAGAGCATTTTCTATCATGAGTCTTTTGAAATGGTCTTGGGTCATTGTATTGCTGAGAGGAGCTAAGTCTATCATAGTTGTTCTTTTTTTTTTTTTTTTTTTGGTGAGGCAATGGGAGTTAAGTGACTTGCCCAGGGTCACACAGCTAGTGAATGTCAAGTGTCTGAAGCTGGATTTGAACTCAGATCCTCCTGAATCCAGGGCCACTGCTTTATCCACTGTGCCACCAAGCTGCCCCCATCATAGTTGATCATTATACAATGCTGCTGTTAATACCTACAATGTTCTCCTGTTAATGTTACTCTTTGTGCACACTGTGACCTCCTATCCTTCAGTCCCTCTGTTCTCTCCTGTAACGATTGGAATGACGCCACCTGTTGGAGAATTACTGTAGAAGAGCTCCACCCATGAAGTGAAGGTCTTTGAGGGCAAGAACATGCGTCTTTTCTTTGGCGTCAGGAAGTGACATTGGCTAGTGGGAGGAAGAAGGAAGAGACTGGCGCTCTGTCTCGCGCTTTTTCCTGAGGATGCTGGTGGAGAGGGGAGCTAGAAATGCATTCTCCCTTTAATAAATAGGAATCTAGGCCTTTCTCTCTCTCTTTACCAAATTCTTATTCTCCTTAATAAATGCTTAAAAGCCTAACTCTTGCTGAAGCTTATAATTTATTGGCGACCACTCATTTGATATTTTAAACAGAATAGCTAGAATTTTAGCCTTAACACTCCCAGGCTATATCCCTTGCAGTAGCCATTCTCTTTTCTCTTCTACCTCTTGACCCCTTGGTGAACCAATTCAACTCTACACTGTCCTCCTCCCTTGAATCCCTAGACCCCCATCATATCACTGATTATCGCTAGCCAATCCTCAACCTTGGATCACTCCCACCATTTGATACCTTCATTCCTCCACAAGTACTCCCGAATGAAGATGGAAAAAATCATGCAACTATTCTGACTGGGCTACCACAGATTATATTACATAACCTCAACTGGGTACTCACTGCTTCTAGGCAATCCTACTACACCTCCCTAATCACCTCACTCTCCCACTCCACAGTGGCTCTTCCAAACCTCCTCAAGGCTCCCCTTCTTCCTCCCACTCTATCAGCTGAGAACCATGACTCATAATTTATAGAAAAAAAATTAGATATTTGCCATGAACTCCCTCTTCTCCTTAATCCCCCAACTTCTATCACTGATGCTGTCCACTACTGACACTATCTTCTCCTTCATCTCATCTCACATAATTAAGTGGCCTTACTCTTTACCAAGGCTAACCCCTCTAATTGTCCAAGTGATCCCATACCATACCATCTCCTCCAAAGGATTTTCTATTCTGTTATTCTCACTCTTTCAATATTATATTCAATCTCTCCCTGTCTACTGACTCATTGCCTATTACTTAAAAAACTGCCCATGTCTCCTCATCCTGAAAAACATCCTCACTTGATCCTTCTATCTTCACTATTGTCTTATCACTACACCATTAGCTGCCCCCCAGAACAAACTTCCTAAAATTTATCATGGTCCAGAAGTGGAATGGGCTCCCCCAAGAAAGTGGCATGATTCCTCTCAGATATTTCTTTCTATTGTTGACTTATCTGTTATCCCAGGCAAGACCTGGAAACTCTGTAAACCTCTCTCTATTCTTCATCTGTTAAACAGGGATCTCTTTCTTCATGGTACCTTCATTAGTGTATTGTTACCATTAAAATAACATGGAAAACACGTAGCAAAACTGAAAGCCCTAGGGCAGCTAGATGGTGCAGTGGATAAAACACTGGCCCTGGATTCAGGAGGACCTGAGTTCAAATCTGGCCTCAGACACTTGACACTTACTAGCTGTGTGACCCTGGGCAAGTCACTTAACCCTCATTGCCCTGGAAAAAAAAAGTAGACTAAGATTTTTTTTTTTACTATATAGTCATATATAAACAACACATGCATACAATGTGTACATATATGAATATGTGTATGTATGTACACATTCATGTATACACACACGTACATTGTACTCTGTGTCTTAGGTACAAGTCTGTCAGAAACAATTTTAAAATCTTATATTAAAATCAAAGCAACTTTTATCTGAGAGGGACCTGTACAAACTGATCTGGTCTATGCCATCCCTACCTCCATACCCTCAGACATGTTCTTCTACCCACAGGTATTTGGGGGAATATTTGTAGAAAGTGAACATAAAAATATATAATGTGATAAAAATAACACTTTGGGGTTAAGATTCCAAAAGAGTAGTCATTACTCAACTCTTAAGTTGATAGATAGATAGATACACAGAGCATTTATTAGGTGCCTATGATGTGCCACTCACAAGAATACAAATAGAAATAAAAAGAAAGACATTCTTGTGCCTCAAAGTTCTAATGAAAAAAGTCACCATGTACAAAACATACTGTAAGGTAGAGAGGGGAAGGAAATAGACAAATGGGAGCAAGATGGATAAGTAGAGTGGGAATCATGAGGTAGACCAAGTTTGAAGTGACCATACCTGGTGTGGATACTTCCTCAAATGGAGGTTTCTGGGTAGGAACTCACCAGGAGAAGAGGAGTGGGGCTAGTGCTGGGGACAAACTGAGTCTGTGAGAAGGCCAGAGCTGGAGAAGTTGTCCTGGAAAGGTAGACTGAGTCCAAGTTTGAAGGGGATCAATCTCTCAAGTGTTCTTCCACCTCCTCAGATAATCAAGAGGACCTGCTCCCTCTGATCAGTATCTTAATCTCTGTTAAATGGAGACTAGGGTAGTGCTTCTAGATAGGCAGTAGCCCAATCCACTCAGTGTGGGGAATACAATGATTTTTAAAAGATAAACTTTGTTCAAGGATTTATTTCTACCCTTTTCACATTTTGCTAAGAAAGGCCTTCTTGGTCTTGACCTATGTGCTTACTTTTAAATTTAATTTTTTATTTTTTTTTAGTGAGGCAATTGGGGTTAAGTGACTTGCCCAGGGTCACACAGCTAGTAAGTGTTAAGTGTCTGAGGCCGGATTTGAACTCAGGTACTCCTGACTCCAGGGCCGGTGCTCTATCCACTGCACCACCTAGCTGCCCCCTATGTGCTTACTTTAAAAAAATATATTTCTTCGTATATTTATTTCATGCTTTGTTTTTCCCAATTACATGTAAAAGCAATTTTAAACATTCATTTTTTAAAATTTTGCATCCTAAGTTCTTCTTCCTCCCTCTCCTATCTCCTTATTGAAAAGACAAGCAATTTGATATAGGTTACACATTTGCAGTCAAGCAAAACATATTTCCAAATCAGTCACCCTGTGAAAGAAAACAAACCAAAAAAACCCACAAGAAAAATGAAGTGTTTTTTTTTTTAAAGTATGTTTCAACCTGCATTCAGACTCCATCATTTTTTTCTCTGGAAATGGATAGCATTTTTCAACTAAAGTCCTTTGGAATTGCTTGGATAATTGTATTGCTGAGAATAGCTGTCATTCACAGTTGTTCATCATATAATATTGCTGTTTCTATGTGCAGTGTTCTCCTGGTTCTGCTCACTTCACTTTGCATCAGTTTATGTACATCTTTCCAGGTTTTTCTGAGAGCACCCTCCATGTCATTTCTTATAGTATGAGAGTATTCCATCAAAATGATATACCACAACTTGTTCAGCTACTTCCCAGTTGATTAGTATCCTCTCAATTTCCAATTCCTTGCCACCATATAAAGGGCTGCTATAAATATTTTTGCACAGATAGGTACTTTTCCTTTTGTTTTTCTTTTAATTTCTTGGAATATAGACCTACTACTGGTATTGCTGGATCAAAAAGTATGCATGGGTATTATTTTATAGTCCTTTCAGTATAGTTCCAAATTGCTTTCCAGAATGGTTGAATCAATTCACATCTATGTACTTTCAAACAGGGAAAAGTATGAAAAGGATTGTTAGACTAGAGAAAATATTGTTTCTTGATATTTCTAGAGAAACTAAAAAGGAGATTTCAAAAAGTGATTGCAGAATATACTACCTTTTTCTGGCAACCAATTTCAGTTGCATTACTTCCTCTCCAGTTTACTTCTCAAGGTTCAGAGCATGGGTAATATTTGTATTTTATATTACTGTTTTTCAGACTTGGAACATAGAAAAGAGGTCACAGAGGAAGCTCCAAATGAGAATAAACCTGGAAAAGAATCATCCCATAAAAGGAATCTGAAAAACTCAGCAGTGCTGATCATTGCTCCTCTACTTGTGGGGAAAAGTGAGAACCAGGAAAAGAGTCAGGAGGTAAAGTATGAGATGAATTGGAGAAAAAGGAAGATTCAAATTGTAGACCACACCAGTAAAGATAAGGAATGTGAGGAAGCCTTGAGTCCAGGTTCAGACTTTTCTGAACATCATGAAGACCATAAGGTTGAGAAGCTTTATAAATGTAAAGAATGTGGGAAAACATTCAATCGCAAGTCAAGAATTATTCGACATCAGAAGATTCATACTGGAGAGAAGCCTTATAAATGTGATGTTGTGGAAAAGCCTTCATGGAGAGCCACTCTTATTTTACATCAGAGGATTCATACTAAAGAGAAGCCTTATAAATGTAATGAATGTGGGGAAAGCCTTCACCCAGAATTCAACACTTGTATGCACCAGAGGAGGATTCATACTGGAGAGAAGCCGTATAAATGTAATGAGTGTGGGGAAAGCCTTCAGTCAGAGCTCAAGATCTTATGTAGCATCAGAAGACTCACATTGGAGAGAAGCCTTATAAATGTAATGAATGCGGGAAAGCTTTCACTCAAAATTCAACTCTTGTTAAGCACCAGAGAATTCATACTGGAGAGAAGCCTTATAAATGTGAGGAGTGTGGGAAAGCCTTCACTCAGTATTCAACCCTTCTTAAGCACCAGAGAGTTCATAATGGAGAGAAGCCTTATAAATGTTTTGAATGTGGGAAAGGCTTCAGTGAAAGCTCAACTCTTATTATACATCAGATAATTCATACTGGGAGAAAAGTCTTATAAATGTAATGAGTGTGGAAATCCTTTATTCAGGAGCTCAAACCTATTGTACATCAGAAGATTCATACTGAGAGAACCTTATAAATGCAAAGAATGTGGGAAAGCTTTCACTCAAAGCTCTGACCTTTTTAAACATCACAGAATTCATACTGGAGAGAAACCTTATAAATGTGATGAATGTGAGAAAGCTTTCATTCAGAGTTCACTGCTTATTAGGCATAAGATGATTCATACTGGAGAGAAGCCTTACAAATGTAATGAATGTGGGAAAGCCTTCAGTCGGAGTTCAAACCGCATGTACATCAGAAGATTCATTCTGAAGGAGAAACATCTGGTAGAAAGCATGGGAAGGCCTTCTTGTGATATTAAACATGAAAAGATTCATACTGGAGAATAGCCTTTTTAACGTAACCAGTTTAGGAAAGCCTTCTGTGGCAGAACAACCAGAATATGACATTGGAAATTGAAGAAAGAAAGAGCATTTATTAAGAATTTACTATGTGTCAAGTACTGGGATAATTGTTGGGTATTCAAAGATGACAGTCCCTCTCTCAAAGAGTTTTTAGGCTAATTTGGGGAGACAACAGAAGTGCATTTAATCAGCAGCAAGATGAAGTGGGAAGGCACAAAATCTAAAGGATTCAAGTATAGGATCAATGGCAATGCCCATTAGTCCTTAACAAACATCTGGGTTTCTGTCCAACAAGGGCTGCCAGTAATAATTAGGTATTGGGGGAGTGGATCTGAGAGTGTGAGTGGAAAGGAAAATATAGATTCTCTCTGGAAAGAAATTGGGAATTGGGGTCTTGTCAGAAATGGAAAAAAGGAAGGGCCATTGTCAAAAAGTAGGAGGAAGATTTATATGGGGAAGGGATACTTAGATCTCAGTAGGCACCAGTTCCTACTGGACCTTCCAGTCAACCCTGCAAGAAGTCTGAGATTGATTGCCACTGCAAAGAGGAAGATGTCATTTCATACTGGATTGGATTCTTAGAAATATAGTGAATATCTGAAGACTTTCCAAGCCTTTGCTCCTCCCAATTTTTTATCAGACTTTGTGGGTTTTAATACTGTGCATCACTTTTAGTCTCAACACAGAGACTCTCTCATTACCTGGAATCTTGTGGACTTGAAAGATCCCTTCTCACCCCTTCCTACTGCTGACCCCCTTCTCCCACTGATGAGTTCCTCCCCAGGCCTCCATTTTGGTGAGGGTCCCAGAATGGCCAACCTTTATTCTCCTCCCAAATGCTTTTCTGACTTTCTGGACTAAAATACCCAAAACCATTACATGGGGACCTGCATCTCTCTGCCCACCACCCCACTTTACAACTCCGTGTTATGTGTTGTTTTCCCAATTAAAATTTAAGCTCCTTGAGGGAAGATCTATCTTTCTGCTTGTACTTGTATTGTCAATTCTTAGCACTGAGCTCCTTGCTTGCCTTTGTTGCACAATAAAAACTTTACACATCAAAGGATTCATAGAAGAGAGAAAAACTAGTTATGCTTTAGCTTAGTTTAGCTATGTGTTGTGCTTCAACTACTTTCCCCATAATAACATTTTTCCTAGATTCATTTTGTAACTCATTTAAGGAATATATTCAGGAATATACATTTATTATGATGATTAATGAATTCTATTTGCTTTCTGACATGTTCTCTTTATGTATTGCCTGGGGAGAGTGAAGTCTAGCATTCCTCTCTTATTGGCCTCAATTTTTTTTTCTGATGATAACCATTTATCATTTTATTTTCACCATTTTTTTCATTTTCATGGCTATTGCACTAATCCCATTCCTCACTCTCATGTTGACTTCTCATTAGTTAAGATTTCTTGTAGAAAGTGATCCTTGAACTGAGTTTTCAGTGGAGCAAGGGTTGGAAGAGTTGGACTTATTACCATATGGGAATGGGGGTGGGGGGTGGGGAGGCATCCTATGTAAAGTTTTAGAGGCAGGAGATGAAATATGGTTGGAGGCCATCTTAGCAGAAGCAGTTTGGCCATTTAGGAGGATTAGTAAAGTGAAATCAATCTAGAAAGATAGGTAGGGGCAAGAGTAGGCTGAATCTAATATCAAACCACTCAGTGGTTTTGTTTATTTATCGATAGCTTTAAACATTAGGGAGCCTTCTTGAGAAGGACATGATCAGAACTGCTCTTTAGGAATAACAACTTGGAGAATTTATAGAAGAGAGATTTGAAAAAGGGCAGCCTGGATGCAAGGAGATAATTCAGGGGGATTATTATAATAGTCTGGCTTTTAGATGAGTAGAGACTAAACTAGGATTGTGGTGATTTGAGAAGATAAAAGGGGAATATGAGAGAGATACTGGGAAGGTAGAATGAATTAGGCTTAAAAAGGAATAGGAAATGTGGAGTAAGTATTAGGTAAGTAATGGGTAAGTGAGTATGAGGTGCTGAAGAAGAGACTAAGTTTGAGAACCTGGGAAATTGGAAGAATGATGATACCCTCCATAGAATTGTGAAAGTTAGGAAATGAGATGGGTTTAAGGGTGGGGAGAGGAGAATGCATTCAGAATTGGATATGTTGAGTTTAAGATGCTTATAGTATGAAATGTTGAAAAGGGAGTTGGAAGTGCAGGATAGGGGCTCAAGGGAGAGACTTGGGGTTTGTATATAGATCTAGGAGTCATCAGCATGGAGATGATAGGAAATCCTGTGTGAGCCAAGGAGATCACCAGGAAAGAGGCTAGACAAGTAAGAGAAGAAGGTCTAGGGCAATAGGTCTATAGCCAAACTATTCTGCTCTTCTCTCTTAGGCATTTCTATACAATCATTCCTCCAGCAGCAACATCCCCTTAATAGCCTTTGGATTCAGAACAGTTCATCCAGTCAAACCTTCCTGGGCAGGATATTCAGGGAATACACAAACACCAGTAATCCTGGAATCTGCTCATCCTAGAATGAAGGTGCAAAGAGGATGGTGGAAGGAATGCCTTTGTGGAGCTTGTGAAGATGTGATCCAGCAATATACTAAGGAGGCAAAGGATGTAGAGGATAGTGTAGAATTGGCCTAGCTAACCAAGGTGTTAGGCAAGGGAGGAGAGTGGTATCAGTACAGAAGTGATGATCTGGGAAAGAAATGGAGTTTTGAAGGGGTAAGGTCAAAAGGGAAAAACAAAGGTAGAAGGTTAAGGATTATTATCATATAAAAGGATTTTGAAGTTCAAGAACATGGAAGGGGGGCAGCTAGGTGGCACAGTGGATAGAGCACGAGCCCTGGAATCAAGAGGACCTGTGTTCGGGTCCAGCTTCAGGCACTTGACGCTTAACTAGCTGTGTGACCCTGGGCAAGTCACTTAACCCTCATTGCCCTGCAAAAAAAAAAGACCATGGAAAGGGAATACCTGTGGGTGACAGACTCAGTGGTAAGACTGCTTTTATGTGTAAATGAGGTGCAATGAGAGAGAAGGTCATGAGTATTAAGTAGATTGAGGAAGTTGAAACTTAGGGTACCAATATGTTTAAAATCTCCAAGTTTAAGGGGCAGCTAGGTGGCGCAGTGGATAGAGCACCGGCCCTGGATTCAGGAGTACCTGAGTTCAAATCCAGCCTCAGACACTTAACACTTACTAGCTGTGTGACCCTGGGCAAGTCACTTAACCCCAATTGCCTCACTAAAAAAAAATAAATAAAATCTCCGAGTTTAATGGACAATTAGCTCCAGGGTATAGATTTTTGCCCCCCTTTTATGAAAAGCCAATCCTTTTTCAGGGAGGAAGAGCCTGTATCTACCCCATTTCATGGGCGATAGGGAAAAATCTATGTCATGGAAATGCATATCAATATTGCTCCTATCACATCCTGTCTGTTCCCTGAAGCTCAGCTGAGCTCAGCTAGGAGAAGCTTATCCTAAGAATATTGGCTACTGAGCAATGGAGACTTTTAACTTCAGCAGCTGTTGAAACCCATCCTCTGGAGGGCACATGGGGAATGATTAATGACTATTGAAATGAATGACCAATTACTTAATCTGATTTATTTTGAAAAGAGAAAACCAATTTAACAGTATCAAAAATATTTTTAAATTCACAACAAATGAACAAGAAATAAGATATATTTAAAGATTTTTTTGCCCAACTACATGTGAATAAAACTGACAACTTAAACAACATAAGTTATTATTTACAAATATAAGATATACAAATGAACAGAACAAGAGAGAATTTGAACAATCCAATGTCAATAGAAGAAACTGAACAAGTTATAAATGAGGTATCAAAGAAAACAACCAAAAAACCAGAACCAAATGGATTCACAAGTGAATTTTATCAGAAGCTCTAAGAACTATTAAAAGTGAATTTCTGGAAAAACATAAGACTCAATTTTGTTGTGTATCAATCTGTTGTTGTATATGAAGTTGCCATGACCTGTGAGATGAGCTGAAGTACCTGGTTTCTTTCAGTGTCTTCTTTCCTCTTCTTTTTGCTACAGAAATACTTAATTGGCAAAAAGAAGGATTTCAGAGCCTCTGGAATGCCCCCCCCCCTTATCTAGACAGATAAGTATTTTCCTTTGGTTTATTAGAATTAGCTATACTTAATACATCTTTTATCTCTCTCCTAGTGTTAATGATACATATTATCCTTAGTAAGCATACTTTTTTTTTGAGTGACCAGCTACATAGTAATGAGCAGCCACCTTTATTCCCCCTGTTTCGTATAATGAATACTGCTTGCTGAATTGCGAATGACTCATCCCCCATCACTGCTGGTGGAGTATGCCACTGCCCTTCCTATTCCAATTCTCAATTCAATTGATATTGGCGGTGCATTCATTCAGAATAGAGGTTCATACATCTTGAGTAGCTAGTGGAATTCCATCAAAATAAGGAGCCCAACATAAAACTCAAAAATTATTAAAGTGGTCATTATGGCAGCTGGTCATTCTGTTCTAGAACAGAACCTACTTGACAACATTTTGGCAAATTGGAAAAAAAAACAACCAACATCTTAGGAAGGACTGATGTGCCTAAGTCTATACTTGCTGAGCTCTGTCAAACTAAATGGCCAAGCTATATTTATTTATTTTCAAGCTATATGCTGAACAGTCTTGGCCGTTATTTGGTTATGAAATTTTACAAGTTTTAAAGGGTAAAATAGAGTTTCAATTCCTCAAACAAATCTGTTATCAGCTTATTTGGGCACATTCTGAAGTTCATAAATTTGTCAACCCAATTGTGAAAATTTAATGAAATTTTCTCTTGGGGAAAAAAGAAAACCACCCCCTTAAGACATTTCACCAGAGGACAGGTGCTGGCAGTCTGTCACATTTTCCACCTGGTGTATCCCCACTAGTTTCAGACACCCACTTTTTGGGAATACCAGCAACCCAGAGGCTCTGTTCTTTTATTTTAAGGGATGATGTCATCAAAATTTTCAACCTTGTCGTTTAGTAGCAAGAAAATCCCTTCATGGATATATAATCTCTTCTTAAAATGAGAGAGATAAGAGAGAAGAGGAAAGCTAGATACAGACTCTGAGGCAGGAATACCACCAGATAAAATGATTATCGGCATTGCAGTGAAATTTTGGCTGATTTAAATGAATTCTTGGTGGGGTCTGTTATTATTGCCATCATCCTAGGCATTAGTAGAAGAAATGCCCTTTTCGTTCCAGATACCCGGACAATTCCAGTATCAAATTGTCACCTCAATAAACTTTCAGTACAAAATTAAAATAATAATTTTTCTGCAAAAAACTATTTTCAAGCTTTCAAAAGATATCGTTTCATCTTTGTCTTGCTAATTCTAATGAACTTGGAAATGCAGAGATAAAGTCAAATAAAAGAGAAGGAAACCTTTTCCCCATCTGCAGAAATTCGTGACATTGTAAACCAAAGACCAAATTTGTGACTAAATAATAATTTCTTTATCTCAAATATATTGTGTTTTCAATGTTTTTTTTTTTAAGTGCTAAACTATCCTACTGAATTTTGGTGGTGGTGCTGCTCTTTGTAAATTTTGAAGGAAAAATCAAAATAAAAACTTTGAGGACGTTACAGATAAAGTGTACTTTGACTCATTATCACCCCCTCCCTTTCTAAAGAATGACATTTATTATTTTAGGATGGGAGAAGAAGGTGATCTCACTAACTAGAAACTTCTAAGTTAGCTTTAAAGCAGAGAAAAATGGAGATGACAAAGTTTTGAAGTCTGCTGTTTCTAAACTTATCTGGCATTTAAGAGCCACTGTTGGTGCAATACTTAACTCTTCAAACAACAGAGGCCATAAAAAACATATTGCAAAGACCCTTCCTATGCCTACAAATGCAAGCTGATTTAATATGCAGGATGCTAGGGGCAGCTAGGTGGCACAGTGGATAGAGCACCGGCCCTGGAGTCAGGAGTACCTGGGTTCAAATCTGGCCTCAGACACTTAACACTAACTAGCTGTGTGACCCTGGGCAAGTCACTTAACCCCAATTGCCTCACTAAAAAAAAATATGCAGGATGCTATAAGCTTAATTAATCATATTAGTAAGAAAAACAACATCATATGATGATATCAATAAATCTTTTCTTAAAATACCCATTTCAATTATAAACACTATAAGTTTAAATGGAAGGAAGAAACACCTTCATGAGAATTTTGCAAGATATTTTAAAGTTGTAGAAACTGAGTGTGAGAAATGGGTAGTTGTCTCCTCTCAATGTGGATATAACAAGTCAGTCATACTCCCCTGACCTGTTTGTAGGACAAGGGTCTCAGATCCCCTCCCTCCCCCTCAGGTTAGCAAGGTCACATGGTTCAAGGAGCCCTGGTCTCAATTAGGTCCTCTCCAGAGTTCTGTCCATATAAGGAAGTATAAGGTCTACTCTTGAGTTATGCCCATACAAGGAAGAGGGGTGGGAATACTGCATTCCGATTAGCTAGTTTTTTCGAGTAGATTGTAACCCCGACCAGTGATGAAAAAGGGGAAGGTCCATTCACATTAGGGACTAGGGTATAAAACAGGGCCTGTGAGCCCCCTTTCTGGGCACCCACTAGCTGCACACTAGGGTGCCTCCTTCTCATGAGAAGAAAATAAAGCCTTTGTCACCTCGCTGCTGAGTTCCTGAGAATTATTGAGAAGAGAATGAATTTTTCCCTCACACTGAGGTAAAAAGAAGTGAATTGACTTACCCAAAGTAACAAAGCTATGAAATACTGAAAGCCAAATTTGAACACATCTTTCCTGACTTCTAGCCCAGCATGGTATCCATTGTGCCATGTAGCCATTTCTTTGAAGACTTTCCCTCAAAATGATATATAGTATATATCTGAGGGCAGCTAGGTGGCACAGTGGATAAAGCACTGTCCCTGGATTCAGGAGGACCTGAGTTCAAATCTAGGCTCAGACACTTGACACTTACTAGCTGTGTGACCCCGGGCAAGTGACAACCCTAATTGCCCCAGAAAAAAAAAACACCCCAATACATGTGTCCTCAGGAAAAGTCACTCTCAGCTTCTTTCTTGTAGAGGTTAGCAAGGGCCAATGTCTATCATGAATAATGCAATGGGTACTGGACGCCCTTATTTTTATTTGTTGTTGTTCAGTTGTTTTTCTGGCACGTCTGACTCTGTGATTCTATTTCAGTCTTTCTTGGCAGAGATGTTGGAGTGGTTTGTCATTTCCTTCTCCAGCTCATTTTATATATGAGGAAACCCAGGCAAATAGGGTTAAGTGACTTGCCCAGGGTCACACTTGGCATCCATAAAGATGCCAGTTATTATTTTGGTTATGGTTAACTAGGACCAATGGGTCAAAACTGCCAAGAATCAACGACAAAACGTTTTTTGGTGTAAAGTGCCTCTCATAACCCAGCCCCCTCCTTCATTTCCAACAGTCTTACACCTTGCCTCCTGAGCAGTATTCTGTGAGTCAATGATACTATTCTCTTGCTTTTACAAGAATGTGAAACTTCATCTCTTCACCTCTGGGCATTTTCCCTGGCTGTCTTCCATGCCAAGAATGCTCTCCCAACTGTAACAATTGGAATGACGCCACCTGCCGGAGACTTACTGTAGAAGAGTTCCGCCCATGAAGCAAAGGTCTTTGAGGGCAAGACCAGGAGTCTTTTCTTTGGCATCAGGAAGTGACATTGGGTAGGGGGAGGAAAAAGGAAGAGACTAGCGCTCTGTCTCTGGCTTTCCTTTGGACTCTGGTGGAGAGCGGAGCTGGAAATGCGCTCTCCCTTTAATAGATAGGAATAAAGGCCTTTCTCTCTCTCTTTATCAAATTCTTATTCTCCTAAATAAATGCTTAAAAGTCTAACTCTTGCTAAAGCTTATAATTTATTGGCGACCACTCATTAGATATTTTAGACAGTTTAGCTAGAATTTTAGCCCTTAACACTTCCCATCCCATCTCTACGTACCAACTTTGCTGGCTTCCTTTAAGTCTCAATTAAAACCCCATCTTCTACAAGAAACCTTTTCCAACTTAATTATAGTGTCTTTCCTCTTTTAATTATTACCTAGTTATCTTGGGGAATGTGAAGGATGTTCAAGAAGTAGTAGCATCTCTGATATGATGGCTTACCAGAAACCAGAGACAGCAAGTGCGTTCTTCAAACTATTTGAGTCTGCAAGTTCAATGGGAATGAGAAGGGTGAAATAAGATCCCCAAATGCTATTGCCTTCTGGGCTTGCATTGAGCTGGGCATGGCTTCCAAGAGTAGGGATCACATAGAGCCCATGTCCTCTGCCCTTGTCAGAACTCATCTGGATATTGTGTTCAGTTCTGGGTTCCTTGCATGAAAAGAACAGTATTAAACTACAATTTGCAGACAGCCAGGATGCAGAAAGGTCTTGACTTCTACTCTTGTGAGGATTGGTTGAAGAAAACAGGGATTTAGGGGCAGGAGAAAAGACTTATGGGGCAAAGGAACTGCCTGCACATATGGGAAGGACTGTCACATGGATGAGGATTTAACTTTGTTGTATTTGGTATGGAGGATAGAACCATGAACAATGCATGGAACTTGCAAAAAAACCAAAACCAAATAAAGTCTTCAGGACAAACTTCCCCAAAATTCATTGTCACCTAGAAAGTGAATGTGCTCCCTGGAAAGGTGGCAGAATCCCTTCAAAAGTTCTCATTTAGAGGCTATGTGGTCCCTTCTGGGTATGTGATATTGCAGATTTATTTCTGGCACCATTTTCACTTGAAGGCTGCTCTTGTCTCTTCCAAATCTCCATTTTTCTGATGCAGGGATTTTCTGAACCCTCTACTGTCTTGTTTGAGATGTTCTCTCAAGTGAGGCTATCCCTACCCCAAAGTGGCAGGGATTTCTGCTTTGACAAATCTCATGACCTTCTCCTCAGTCCTCATTCTTGACTTCACTGTAGTATTCATGGTGGTGCATTTCACTTGGAGCCCAGATACAGTCTCCTCTTTGGGTTTTGGGACCTTATTCTCACTTGGTTTTTCTCTGACCTAGCTTGATACTCTTCAGGAGTAGCAGCTAGCATCAAATCCAGAAAAAAGAACTGTGGAATCTGGATGCAGATTGAACCATACTGTTTTTTCTCCCCCCCTCCCTTTTTTTTTGACGTTGTTCCCTTTTGTTCTGATTCTTCTTTCACAACATGGTGATTACAGAAATATGTTTAATGTGATTGTACATATATAACCTGTATCAGATTGCTTGCCATCTTGGGGAATGGGGAGGGAGAAAAGTTTGGAACTAGAAATCTTATAAAAACAAATGTTGAAAACTATCTCTACATGTAACTGAAAAATAATAAAATCCTTTTATGATTAAATAAAAGAGTAACAGCTGCTGAATCCATAGATAGAGTGCTGGGCCTGTGGTCAGGAAGAACTGAGTTAAAATCTATCCTCAGATGGTTAGATCTGTGTGATCCAGGGCAAAACACTCAACCTCTGTCTCAGTTTCCCTAAGAAAAGCTCCATGGGTCAATGTAATGAACACACTTATTAGCACAGTACCTGGCACATGTTGTGGTTGTTCAGCCTTTTTCAATCATGTCCAACTCTCTATGACCCCATTGGGGGTTTTCTTGGCAAAAATACTGGAGTGATTTGCTGTTTCCTTCTCCAGCTCATGTTCCAAATGAGCAAAGTGAGGCAGACAGGGGCAAGTGACTTGCTCAGGGTCACACAGCTTAGGTGCTTCATAATGCTTGTTCCATTCCTTCCTTCCCTTCAGTCTATTTTACTTCATCTTTATGCATGTAATAAACACAATGTGAGTGTCCCTCAAGGTTCTTTCTTGAGTCCTCCTCTCTTTCCCCCTTTACTCCCTTGTTTAGATGCTCTAAGATGTAACCTGCCACTAAAAAAAAAAAAAAAATCTGTAGTTACCTTCCTGCTCTATCATCAACCATACAAGTCACAAGGATATCTATTCAGCAAGAAGCAATGACATGAGAGGCTCCCACCCCTACTCCCAGAAAGAATGCTTGGGATAAGTATCCTGTACTCTGCTTCCACTGGGGTCCTACCTCTATATTTCTCACTTATTGGCACCTGAAGATTCAGAAACTGTTTGTGCCAGGTAGCAACAATAACTGGAGTCTGCAGAAGAAATCTGGTTCATATAGGGGTCTCATGGGAAATGGGACAAAGAAGAATGACCAGCTTGCCCCAGAGCCCTAGGCAGAAACCTTCTGTACACAGAAAGGGCCAAATTAGTGTCACCTGTTGTTGATTTACCCTGTAACTCTGGGCAAGAAGCTGGAACTCTGAGCCTCTCTCTATTCCTTATCTGTAAAGTGAGGATGACTTTCCCCAAGGCCCCTGTCCATGCGGTTTATACCATGATCAAATGAAGAAAACCACTTGGCAAAGCTTCAAAACCCCATAAACATGACAGATGTTGCTGATTTTCTTATGATTAACTAAGACCAATGAGCCCAAACTGCTAAGTTTACTGAGTTCTTTTCTAGAAATATGCACAGACCCAAATACACGTACCTCTATACACACGTATAAACATATATGTTTATACACTTGGGTTGTTTAAAATTAATTACCATAGAAACCAGTTTGGGATAAGCATATATGAATTTATTAATATTATACCAGTAAAGGATTAGCCAGGTGTCTCCCTAACTTCTCATGGTCTCAGGCCATGTGGTAGAGAAAGCAGGGAGAGAGTTTCAGCATTGCAGTTAGCACAAGCAGGAGAAAAGTCCCCAAAGACCCAAGTGGGCTCCCAGAGAGACACCATGTGGTTTCAAGGAGACCCAAGAAAGAAAGGCTCTTGCCCCTCCCATATTGCCCTCTGGGGCTTGCTCTCTATCCAAGGTATGTAGGGATTCTAACCATGTGCTCTCACTTTCTCTAACATTTAGTATGCTTTAATAAATGCTTAATGCCCCCAAAGTGGTGCAGTAGCCTCTCCTTTCTAAGTAGCAAATATATTATAAACCCCAGCTAAATTCCCTAACACTTGGGACAATTATAGGGACACCCCATAAGTTTTCATTTGCCACAGTATGTTATGCATGTCTGCCATGCCAGCAACACTCCTAAGATGGCACAGTAGATAGAGAGCCATGCCTGAAGCCAGGAAGACTCTTCTTCCTGAGTTCAGACCTGGCTTCAGACAATTCCTAGCTGTGTGACCCTGAACAAGTCACTTTACCCTGTTTGCCTCAGTTTCCCTATCTGTCAAATGAGCTGGAGAAGGAGAAGGCAAACCACTCAAGTAACTTTTCCAAGAAGACACCAAATAGGGTCACAAAGAATTGGACACAATGGTGTTAACCTGGAAATTAAGGAAACAATCAATATAAGAGAAATAAGGTCTTTAATTGTGACAGAGGAACTATAGCTGGTAGTATTTGGTATCACAAAGTTCGGAAGCTAGGAATACCCAAGGGACTGGGAAAGAGGACTGGGTGGGGACTCAGTTCTCAGTAAATGTTGTAGTTCTCAATGGAAACAACTGAAGGACAAGAAATTCTAAATCAGAGCAATTTATATCTGACAGAAAACTATTTAAACTGACACAGCCTATCCCATTCTCCCCATCATGCCCTCAGACGTTATCCATCTACCCAATACAGTCTGTGGTAATATTTAGGGTAATCAAAAATAAACATAAAAATTAGGTTAAAAGACATAGAGTAGGGGCAGCTAGATGGCCCAGTGGATAGAGCACCAGTCCTGGAGTCAAGAGTACCTGAGTTCAAATTCGACCTCAGACACTTAACACTTACTAGCTGTGTGACCCTGGGCAAGTCACTTAACCCCAATTGCCTCACTAAAAAAAAAAAAAAAAGACAATGTCACTATTCTGTCATACTCTTGATAGCTTTCTAAACATTTACTAAGTGCTTACTCTGTGCCTGGAACAGTGAATATCAATCAGTAAGTAAACATTTGTATATACCCACTATATGCATTGAGTTAAAGAGAGCTTGGGGAAGGCTCTTTGAGGATGGTGGGATTTTAGCGGGTACCTTAAGGAAGACAGGGAGATCAGTGGTGCAGAGGACCTAGAGCATTCCAGATATAGGGGTGTATTGTAAAGGTTTGAAGATTTGCAAGATATAATAAGCACACTCACACTTGTAGACTTACAAGAACTTTATTAATTATAGGATAGTGAGTTAGACAAGGACAATAAGTTTCAGAAGCATAGAAATAGAGAAACAAAGTGAGAACTACAAAATTTACTGAGAACTGATTCCCTACCCAGTCCCCTCTTTCCCAGACAAATGAATTTCCTGGGGCTAACCAATCTGTGTCATTTCCAGACACTTGATGGATTTATGGACCTTCCCCCAAGCAACTTATCCCCTTCCAATGTTTTCCCACCTTACTCCCCGGACTTCGTTATTATGTAAAAAGGGTCCACCTACATTAAGTAGTTTCTATTTAGAGTTAGTAGCTCCTAGACTTAATTTAGGAGCAGTTCTATTGTTTCTTTTGTTAAAGATTCATTTACATTAAGTAGTTGTATGTCACTCTGGAGCAATCTTTTGGTTCCCTTTTTGTTCTGTTACCCAATAAAAACCCTGTCCTCTGTTCCCATCTTTGAGTATTCCTAGCTTCTGAGCTTTTCCATACCACAATCTATAGTTCCTCTGCCCCTGACCTTATTTCTCCTATATTGATTGTTTCCTTAATTTCCAGGTTAACAAAAGACATAATAACAATTCCAATCACAACTACAGTAATAAAAGACATATATCACCAAATCAGGGAAGCACCAACATCTGGATTTCTAGCTGGGGAATCCTGGTTCACAACTTCCAGAATCCTGACTGGGAAAGGTCCCCAGCAGAGTGTTCTCTCCACAGGTGAGATTCCAAAGACCACTTTCCCAGTGAAGACTTATATACAGTTTGATATGGGGGAGAAACCAATAGGAGAAAGCACGTGAGTCCTTAGGATTCCTCTGTAAAAGAGGAATAAAAGAACAGGTTTATTGGGGTACAAGAGAAATCGGCTGGGAGGAGGGTTTTGCCTGAACAAAATGCTTTCCTCCCTGACTAGCTTGAGGAGCGCCATTTTACAGGGTTTAGATGGGGTGGGTAAGAGTCTCTTATTGGGTGAGGGACTGGTGGTCTTCCCGAGTTGCACTGGGGTAGGAGGAATCCCTTGTGAGGGATCTGGTGGTGGGTGTCAACTTTGTCCTGATGGGTCTAAGCAATCTGCTGATGGGCGGTTCCAGGTGGTCTTCTCCTGGATTACCTCATCCAGGTGGGGTGGTGGTCCTGGAGCATACTCAGTTTGATCTGGTGCCGCTTATCTCTTTTGGGTGTGTGTGTGTCCTTGATTGAGTTCCAGGAGAGGCCTACTTGATTTCAAGGGAAAACCCCTGAGTTTTCAAGGAGAAAGTTCCTTGAACTCCCCCAGAGAACTGTTGGGGTAACCAGGGGCCCATAATCCTCCCATGACAAGTTTTAAACAAACAAGACTTTAAGTCAACTGCTTGCTTGACCAGCTGAGATGTTATCTTCCTTCCTCAAGGGCAGGCCAAGCCCTTGAGATAGGAAGAACATTGTGTTTGACCAGAATACATTTATCTGTTTCTGAACTTCTGCAAAGGTTCTGTTTTGTTCCAAGGCAGCAGGCCAAGCTTTTTTTTTTTTTTTTAGGCAATGGGGGTTAAGTGGACTTGCCCGGGTCACACAGCGAGTAAGTGTCAAGTGTCCTGAGGATTGGATTTTGCCATCTCAGGTACTCCTGAATCCCAGGGCGTGCTTTATTCACTGTGCCATCTAGCTGCCCCCCAAGCCAGGCTTTTGAGGAAGAAAACAAAACCTATCATTCATCCTGATTGATTCAAAAAACAAAGGGTAGGGGTGGCTAGGTGGTACAGTGCATAGAGTAAGGGCCCTGGATTCAAGAGGACCTGAGTTCAAATCCGACCTCAGACACTTAACACTTACTAGCTGTGTGGCCCTGGGCAAGTCACTTAACCCCAATTGCCTCACCAAAAAACAAAACAAAAACAAAAGGGTCCCAGCAAGTCTATATTCTCTTTTTTTTTTTTTTTTTTTTTTTGCGGGGCAATGGGGTTAAGTGACTTGCCCAGGGTCACACAGCTAGTAAGTGTCAAGTGTCTGAGGCTGGATTTGAACTCAGGTACTCCTGAATCCAGGGCCAGCACTTTAACCACTGCGCCATCTAGCTGCCCCCTGCAAGTCTATATTCTCATGAACAGGGAAGATCTTCCTGATTTCATAATTAACCCTTCATTTGGCCTTAAAATCTGACTTGTTCATAGAATAGACTGTCAAAACTTCAGGGGTATGTAACGATTGGAATAACGCCACCTGCTGGATACTAACTGTAGAAGAGTTCTGCCCATGAAGCGAAGGTCTTTGAGGGCAAGACCAGGAGTCTATGATATAACTTTTTTTAAAATTAATAAATATTTTATTTTTTTCCCATTACATGTAAAGATAGTTCTCAACTTTTGTTTATACAAGCTTTCCAATTTCAGATTTTTCTCCCTCCCTCCCCTACCCCTTCCCTCCCCCCTCCCCTAGACCCCTAGACAGCAGGTAATCTGATATAGGTTTATATATATACACATAATAACATTAAACATATTTCTGCATTAGTCATGTCATTATATAACTTTTTTATTTTGATATAAATATAACAATTACAGAAACATGGTAATGTCAGAACTGCAGCAAAAATTAACATAGGGTTAGCTAATGGAGAGAAATGTTTTTGTGTGGTTACAGGTTCGAACAAGAAATCATACCAAGGAGGGGGCTGCTACATGTCACAGTGTAGAAAGCACTGGCCCTGGATTCAGGAGGACCTGAGTTCAAATCTGGCCTCAGACACTTGACACTTACTAGCTGTGTGACCCTGGGCAAGTCACTTAATGCTCATTGCACTGCAAAAAGAAAGAAAGAAAGAAATCATACCAATGATGATTAGTATCAGATGTTACCATATGAGATATATCAATTAATGTATTGACTACTTTGTGACTACTTTGTGAGTTCTGATTTTATATTGATTTAAAAATTTTAGATTCTGATCTAATAACTCTAGAGTTTTTGTAGATTGAGTTAGAATATCCACTAAGGTTGCAAAGACAAATATACAGGAGGGAGAGGCAAGGGTTTAGGTGTCCATTGCAAGGATAAATTATCCACTTGGTCAGGGGAAAAGTAAAAAGCATCACCCCATCACTGGAGAAAATTAATTCCATTTAGACACCCAGAAAACAGAGCAGTTTGATTGATAGAATTTAAGTCAGTTTGATTATTGGTAGTGACACATATGTGTTGTGGTTGTACTTAATACAGTATAGTAAAATTAGAGACAGGGTACAAAGTCAAGTCACAAAGGTTAGAGGAATGACCTAGCAAACATGGCTCCATCTGTTGGGTCATCATTCCACATATTCTTTCTTTATCACATTGCGTACAGTCAGACAATAAATGTGTATTATTATGAGTATCTTCATAATCTCCTACAATATGTGGTAAAGCAAAGTAAGAATATAGTATAAAGAGTATCACATTAAAGCTATACATTATAGAAGCAGAATATACCACATCATACTTTTCATTACAAGTGGAGGAGGTAGTTCCCAGAGACCCATCGTTCTTTTGGTATGTGTGAAGAAAACAGTTTCCTCCAGGTTTGGTCATCTCCAGTTGATAAAAGTCTTTGTACATTTTCTTTCTGTATCAAACTATAAATATTTTGTAAAGATTCTTTAGTTGATTTAAACAATGCAGAAATGTTACTGTCTGTACGTAGACTAGCTAATAATGAAGAATTAAACAAACTCAGAAAGTCTTTTTCATAATTCAGTGTGTTTTGGTGAGGCAGGACCATTGTGGGTAACCATTGAGTATTTATTGTCAGGGCAGCTAGATGGTGCAGTGGAGAGATCACCACAGGGAGAGAACCAGAATATTGGAAAGGTATCTCTGGAATAAGGAAAGGAAAGACAGTTATATTTATAGTCTGGATACATTGATTATCAGTCTCATTATAATAATCTCTACCTTGGGGAGGTAGAAGGGAGGGCCTGTCCTACTCATTATAATATTCTCCACCTAGGGGTGTTTCAGGGGAGGGCTTATCCTAATTTGGAGGTCCTGAGGTCCAAAGCCAATCCTGGAAGTGGGTACCTTTTTCAGTGGAGGTGTGTTTTGGGGGTTTACACGTCATAAGGTGAATCTGGGGACAAACTTGGCCTTTTCTGCACATGTCTCTTTCTGATTCCCATGGCTAGTTTCAAAATATAACCATTTTTCATTAGAATTTCTATAGGTTGTCTTTTCCCTTTATTGTTATTTTGACCTGACCTGTTCTGGTCCTATGGATGTTGATCACTATGGGTATGAGAACCTAGCATAAGTTATCCATTAACTGGGATCTGACACCTTTTAGAGCTAATATCTGAATTAGAGCTTGGGTCTTAGGTTTTTCTATTAACCCTTTTTTGCCTCCCACATCAGATCCACATAGGAATTATACTCACATTCTTGGAATGGAGCATGGTGATCCTGGAGCTAGCTCAGTCCCGATCTGGTGCCACTTGTCTCTTTAGGTGTATCTGTCTTTTGATTTAGTTTCTCAACGAGAAGTTCTTTGGATTTACCCCAGAAACTTTCTGAGGTACCATGTGCCCATGACACTCATTAAAGCATGATTCCTGCTGCCCCCATTCCATTGTTACATAAATGAAATATCCATTCACTTATAGAGCTGTAAGCAGGAGGGTGAGGGTCAACAGTGTGGGCCACTAATGAAACATGCACAGACCAAATTGAGCAATTATTTACTGCTTAAGGTGCCATTCACAAATTGTTAGTTTAAATCTCCTGGACTATTGTCTCAATCCTTCAAAGGGTTTGTGAACCTCTAAAAGGGAATGATGTAGGAGGCAAAAAAAAGGGGTTAACAGAAAAACCTAAGATCCAAGCTCTAATTCAGATATTAGCTCTAAAAGGGATTCAGACCCCAGGTAATGGATAACTAACAAGTCAAGATGCTAAGTTCTCTTGCTTCATCCAGGTATTCATGGAACTCTTAGATTTATTCTGTATTAGGGTTTCTGTTGTCCCTTGGTCTGTTTGCTAATTATTTGTGTCTTGTGTTGTGGTTCTTGCATTTGTAACTCTAGTTCCTAGATCTCCCTCAATTTATAAACCCTCTGTGGGCCCCTACTTCACCCTACTCAGCAGGAAGCAGTAAGAGAAGAGATGATCTTTGTCCTTTTTCCTGGAGCATATGAAAAGGGGGGAATGATGTAGGAGGCAAAAAGGGGTTAACAGAAAAACCTAAGATCCAAGCTCTAATTCAGATATGAGCCCTAAAAGGGATTCAGACTCCAGTTGATGCATAACTTCTTCATTAATATAAGTCAGGACCCAGTTTCTCCCATATCCACATTAATCAGTACCCATAACAAGAACATAAAGGGGCAGGTCATAAAACAATGATACACTGACAGGCTATAGAAAATGAAACTAGAAATAAATGAAAAATGAAGATGTTTTGAAACTAAGCGTGGGGATCAGAAAGTGACATGTGCAGAAAAGGCCAAATTTGTCCCCAGATTCACCTTATGACTTGTAAGCCCCTAAAACACACCTCTATGGAAAAAGGTCCCCACCTCTGGGATTGGCTTAGGAACCCAGGAACTCCAAATTAGGATTAGCCCTACCCTGTATCTCCCTAAGGTGGAAATTATTATAATGAGACTGATAATCAATTTATCCATACTATAAATATCTTTTACTATTTGAGAAATACCTTGCCGCTTTTCTGGTTCTCTCTGTGCTCACTCACAGTATTGCAATGAAACTTGGGAAACTGAGTCATTGAGTCTTGTAATTCCTTTTGGGATGACTCACAATCAATTTGACCCTCGATTGCATCCCATATCAGGAAGACCTGCAAGAGGACTAATAGTGAAACATGTGGGAAACTTTTTTTTCAGCCAGTGTTTCTAATAAAGGCCTCCTATCTAAAATATAGAGAACTGAGTCAAATGTATGAGCATACAAGTCATTCCCCAATTGTGAAATGGTCAAAGTATATGAACAGGCAGTTTTCAGAAAGAAAAATTAAAGCTATCTACAGCCATATGAAAAAAAAAAGTTCTCAATCACTACTGATTAGAGAAGTGCAAATTAAAACTACTCTGATGGAGTCACTGTCTCTAAGCTTCAGTCAGCCAAACCTAAGTGACTTCTTGCTATAGAATTTTATCTCCCCTTCTTAGGTATATGTCTGTCCTGATATCTAGTTGGTCAATCTAATCTTTACTAGTCCCTTGATTCCTCTATATATGTCCTGTAATCTGGTCATCTTTGGTTTCCCTCCTCATAGGAGAAACTTCTGACTTATCCTAAGTCCCATGTCAGGTAGATCAGGTAATCACCAAAGGTGGAAAGCAGCCCCCCAAAGTTTTGGGCAACCCTCACACATCCTACCTGTAGGAGCAACTAATTCTGACCCAGTTACCTTTCTTATTCTTAGAGTTCCTTTAAATATTACTTCAAAGCTGAATTTTAAGTGTATTTGGCATACATTCTGGGCTACTTGTAAAGGATCAAATAACAACAATGGGAGAACACATCTGACTGGGAGAAACACAGTCCAATCCAATCCTGATTTATAGTTAACAGTGTGTAGCCTCCCAGTTTTCCTAGTATCCATTAGCGGCCAGCTTCTCGAAGTACAGGGTCCATTACTTTCGGTCAGTCTGGTGCCGCAGTTTTAGCATGGCAGTCTTTCTGCTCAGAGGAAAAAAGGGGGATAGTATTGGAGGGAGGGAGGTGGTAGAGTCAGGCTTGGCCCAGATGGAGTCGGCGTCCTGGGGTGGAGTTTGGAGGCCTGGGAGGAGTTCAGGGTGGAAGGAGGGATCATTGCTGCAGAGAAGACATTCCACGTGACTGAGGGCAGGGCTTAGGGAGGAAGAGGCAGTCTGAGAGCTTGAGCGCTGGGCGGCCGTGATTGGAGGAAAGGGCTGGACCCCGTCCTGGGGGCCTCAGGAGCTGTGCTCTTGGCCACTGGAAGACCCTCCCGGAGTGCGCTGGGGGGTGGGGCAGAAGCAGGAAGTCTTTTACTTGGGAATGCTCTGCTTTCCCTGGAGTCCAGATCTATTTCCTTTCTTTCCTTGCAGCTGAGATCTCTCTGCCTTCCGGAAGCCAGCTTTGTGCGTGCAGGTCGCAGGTAGGTCTGAGCCAGACCGTCCCCTCCCCCCATATTTCCTGGCTTCTGTCGGCTGCCCTTGCCATTGAGTCTCATTCTGACCTCATTGTGAGTGTCCTCCAGGTCTGCCAGGTGCAGGTTTCCCTCCCAAGCCTGGCTCCCCGCCCCCACATCTTTTCCAGACTCCCAATCACTTCCCAAACTTCCTGGCTCACTCTATCATTTCCCAGACTTCAGACTTTGCCCATAGGGATCCCGGAGTCCTGATCTCAGCCTCCCTATGAGAGGACCCAGGGGGGTGGGTTCCCTGTCCCCACCTCCTGGTGAGAGATGGAGTTGTCCTGCCTTCCGGGATCCCGGAGTCTGCCCTTGCCGCCCCTAGTGCTCCACCTTGGACAGTTACCAAAGCTTTTCCCTGCCCCCTTATCTGAACCCGTGGTCCTCGGGCCAGTTCCCTATCAAATCCCAGGCGTGGGGTTCTCTGCTGGCTCCAGTCTCCCTTGAGGGATTCCAAGCCTAAGCTTGAGCAGAGGGTCCCAGGAGCCCTCCCTAGCTCTAGTTCGACCTCAGGACACAGTCTTCCTGCGTTCCCAGGCTCAGCCCGAGCGCTTCTGCCCCAGTGCTGTCCTATCTGCCCTGATCGCTGTAGCTCTGCTCCCCTTCCTTCCCCAGGGCAGCTGCTCCTGCCTCCCTGCCCCCACTTCTTTCAGAGCCCTCAGGACTGAATCCCAGACTGGATTTGGTCTCCAGGCTCTGGCTTCCCCTGGTCATTGCTGGGCTGCTCCATTCCAGAGCCCTCCCCATCCTTAACCCTCCTTTGCTTCTCTCCCTCCTAGATCAGTCAGTCAGTCTGAGTTCTGTATGTTGGTGGGGGAAGGGCATGCTGGGAGGGCAGAGAACTCTGCCTCAGGAGCCATGGAGCCTCTGAGTGCTCTCATCCCTGCTGGGATCCCAAGCCCCTTCTGTCTTTGGGCCTCTAGGAGAATGTGGAGAGGAGGAGGCAGAAGAGGAGGAGTAAGAGAGGAAGGGGAGTAGGCTTCCTGTGCAGACCCTCTTCCCTTCCAAGCCTGCCCCTCTCTGCTGCCTCCCTCCCTCTGTAGGTTGGAATCTCTCCCCTGAGTGAGGCCAGAGCCTTTATGACTCCTGTGGGAACTCACCCTCTCTAAATCTCTGTAGGCCAGCTTCCTCCCTAGGGAAAGAAGGGAGACATTTCCACCTCTGGGATCCTTCTCCCTCCCCAACTCAGTCTGCAGAGGACCAAGGGTTGTCCCAAGCAGATATTGGGTCAAGTCCAGACACCAAAGTGGGAGGGAGATTAGAGCAGTTTTATTATGAGGGTCAACAAATAGCTGTGCCCCAGAGTATGGGCACAAAGGAGGTCAGCATGGGACTAAGATTGCAGTGTTGTGGGGGGTGGATTTAATTGATCAAATTGATCATGAGGTGTTCCAAATAATTACAAGAGACAATGACTCCGTTTTCCCAAGTTTTATTGAAATGACCACAGGAGGAGCACCATAGAGGTGTCTCAAATGGGGGAGGGGGTGTAAAGAATAGTTATATTGATAGGGAGAAAAAGCAAGTTATCTCCTCATTATCTTAATCCCCTCCTTCTGAGAGCTTCATAGGAAGTCTTAATCCTAATTTGGACATCTTGGGGTCCTAAATCAACCTCTAAGGCAGGTACCTTTTCCCTTGGAGGGGTGTTTTGGGGTTTGCACAACACCGGGTAAACCTAAGGACACATTTGGCCCTTTCTGTGCATGTTCCTAAAGAAAGGCTTAAAGTTGTCAGACCCAGAGGGTCTCTGAGTTTTTGATATCTCTTTACTTAAGATCTGGTTCTAGGTGTCCTGTCATCTAGGAATATTAATGGCTATTAATGGTTGATGGTCCCTAGTTACTGTCTCTATTGATGGTGAAGGTCGAAAGGGACAGTCCCTCTCTGTTACTATAAGGACACAAACTTTAGTTTCTCTCTTAACCCTTTCATGTACTATTGAAAAGAACTCAAGCCTCAGTTTATCTGTTAACCCCTTTTTGCCTCCTCCATCCACAGGGTGGAGGAGATGGGCTTTTCTGTGCTGAGCTAAAGAAGAGAGGGACTTTCTAGATGGCTCCAGCCTCTTCCATGTTTATCAGAAAGGTGTAGAATTAAAACCTTCCTGGTTAGGTCTGTGTGACATTTGTCAGTAACAGCTTTGGCTGTTGTTCCATTTGTGGGGCCATAAAGGCTGGGGGAAGCAGGAGCTTGAGGTAAAGACCAGGGACAAGATGGAGGAACTTTACAAAATGGAGTCAACATTGGTTCCTTTGCTACCTACACAGGGAGCCTGGAGCTAGAGGGAATGGCGCCTGGGAGCTTCAGACCTTCACCCCAGGTAAGTACAGTCTCTGCACAGACTCTACCAACATCAGGCATTGAAACCATTTCCATAAACATAGGGGATGGTCTGTGAAGCTGGCAATACCTTCCCTATGGATTATTTCTTTACAAAAATAGGCATTAAGTGAAAAAAGGATGGTAATCTAGCAGGACCAGATCCCAAACTGTATTGTAAAGGGGTAATTATCAAAACAATCTTTTGCTGACCTAAGAAAAAGAGAGATGGATCAATGGAATAGAATAGGTACAAATTATACTGTGATAAGTGACTATGGTAATCTAGTCTATGATAAGTCCAAAGATCCAAAGGTTTTGAAACAAAAACTCATTAATTGACAGAAACTACTAGGAAAACTGGAAGAGTATGGCAAAAACTAAGTCTAGACCAATATCTCAGACATTATACCAAGACAAGGTCAAAATGGATACATGATTAGGGGGCAGCTAGGTGGCACAGTGGATAAAGTACTGGCCCTGGATTCAGGATTACCGGATTTCAAATCCGGTGTCAGATACTTGACACTTACTAGCTGTGTGACCCTGGGCAAGTCACTAACCCTCATTGCCCCACAAAAAAAATGGGTACATGATTTAGATATAAACAGTGATACCGTAAACATATTACAGACAACATGGCGTAGTTTTTGTCAGGTTTATATATAGGAAAAGAATTTAGGACCAAAGAAGATAAAGAAAGCATTACAAAATATAAAGTAGATAGTTTTGATTCTGTAAAATTAAAACAGCTTTTGCATAAACAAAAGCAATGTAACCAAAATTATAAGGAAAGCATTTTTGAAACAATTATCTCTGATAAAGGCATGGGGTCAAATTTATAAAAATACAAGTAATTCCCCAATTGATAAATGGTTAAAGGATATGAACAGGCATTTTTCAGACAAAGAAATCAAAGCTATCCGTGTGAAAAAATGCTCTAAATCATTATTGCTCAGAGAAATGAAAATTAATACAACTCTGAGGTACCACCTCACACCTATCAGAGTGCCTAATATAACCAAGAAGGAAACTGCTAGCTTGATATCCCAAAGACAACCCCAAAAGTAGAAAAAAGACCTATTTGCACAAAAATATTTATAGCAACTCCTTTTTTTGGTAGCTAACAATTGGAAATCAAAGGGATATGGCTAAACAAGCAAGTATATGATGGTGATGGAATATTCTTGTGCTATAAGAAATGACAAGCAGGATGATTTCAGAAAGGCCTGGAAAGAGTTATAGGGAACTGATGTATAGTGACGTGAACAGAACCAGGAGAACATTATGCACAGAGACAGCAATATTGCTTGATGAAGAACTATGAATGACTTAACTTTTCTTAGCAATACAATGATCCAAAATAATCCCAAAGCACTATTGATGAAGCATCACTAACCCCTCCAAAGAAAGGACTTTGATTGAACACAGACTGAAGCAGGCTGGTTTTCACTTTCTTTCATTTTTTTCTTTTATTCATGTCTTATATAAAATGACTAATATGAAAATCTTTTCCATAATTGTGCATGTATAACTTATATCTGATAGCTTACCCCCTTAAGGACCAACAGGTAGGGGAGAGAGGGAGGAAATTAGGGAACTCAAAACTTTAAAACAAAATGTTTATTTTTAAAAATAGGCATTAAGTTGAACAATACTGCCCTGCTCTCCCGCATTTTAAGCTGATTCATTGGGCCTTGCTATCTTGAGAGCACTAAACCCCTTGCTCCCAAATTGGTGCTATCATTTATTTGATTTCAGTTCTTTCTCATTAGATCTCATTGATAAAGATGACCACTCATTAGTCTTTGTTATCTAGGAATCCCTGTACCGAGTACTATGTACTGGCAGAGACCATAAGAAAAACAAGAGGAAAAGGAAAGTTTGAAAGAGTCCAGTTAGTGTGACAATACTTCAGACAGTTTCTTGGAAATTTGGACTCTACTATGGACTGGAGCAGGTACTAAGATGCCCTCAGGAAACCAAATAGATCTGTCCTCTAACTTTGTTCTCTGTTGGAAACAGATAAACTGAGGCTTGACTCCCTGTCTGGTGCAAAGAAGGAAGGCCATTTTAATAAGATCTTTCAAGAAAGGTCAGGCACTCTAGGAGAGTGGGGTGCTTGGCCACAGCAAACTTCCCTTTTTATCCTTGATCTAACCCAAAGTCCCTCCTCCATCCCAATTCACATCTTTTCAGACACTTCTAAACATGTAGACCCCTGCCTCAGATATGGCCTCACTGCTGCCCCTGATGTGGGCCCAATGATTTGGGATGGAATTTGGGGGTGAAATTGATCGTGAGTTGTTCCAAAAGAATTACAAGACTCTGACTCAGTTTCCCAAGTTTTATTGCAATACTGTGGGTGACCACAGGGAGAGAACCAGAATAGTGGAAAGGTAACTCTCAAATAAGGAAAGGAAAGACAGTTATAGAATGGATAAATTGATTATCAGTCTCATAATATTCTCCACCTTTGGGAAGTACAAGGGAAGGCATATCCTAATTTGGAGTTCTGGGGGTCCTAAGGCAACCCCTGAGGTGGGTACCTTTTTCTGTGGAGGTGTGTTTTGGGGGGTTACATGTCATAAGGTCAATTTGGGGACAAATTTGGCCTTTCCTGCACATGTCTCTTTCTGATTCCCATGGCTAGTTTCAAAATATCTCCATTTTTCATTAGAATTTCTATACCCATGTCATTTCCTTTATTGTTATATGACCTGACCCTTTAGGGTCCTATTATGGGTACTGATCACTGTGGGTACGATAACCTAGCATAAGTTATCCATTAACTGGGGTCTAACTGCCTTTTGGAGCTAATATCTGAATTAGAGCTTGGATCTTAGGTTTTTCTATTAACCCTTTTTTCACCTCCTACATCTTTCCCCGCTTTTCATATGCCCCAGGAAAAAGGACAAAGATCATCTCTTCTGTTGCTGCTTCCTGCTGAGTGGGGGTGAAGTAGGGGCCCACAGCGGGTTTATGAATTGAGGGAGATCTAGGAACTAGAGTTACAAATGCAAGAACCACAACACAAAACACAAATGATTCACAAACAGACCAAGGGGCAACAGGGACCCTAATACAGAATAAATCTAAGAGTTCCATGAATACCTGGACAAAGCAAACAGTTGTGAACAGTTTCACCCAGCCAGCTAATTTCTGTATGGCAGCTCAACCTTCAGGAGGTGTTCTGAACCATATAGACTCTGCCTCAGTCCAGGACCACATTTGCCAGAGAGTTCAAGCACTCTTCCAATTCCTGTAACCCTAATGCAGTAAAATTAGAAATTTATTCTATTACAGTGGTAAGTTTGTAAGTATAAGTTTCACGTTCAAATTACCCAACAAAAGGAATAGTGAGGGCAGCAGTTTTTTCAGACCCACCAAAGAAAATTATCCCAGATTCCTCTTCTGACTTTAATATGAGAAGAGGTCTGCTCTCGGGGCACCAGAGTCCCTGTTTTGGGCTTCTTGTGCAGGGGTATAGGTGCTGTGTGACCGACTTTTTACTCTGAGGCCTTTATGGTGTGTGGAGATCCCCCGCCCTGCACTTCCTGTCTGGGTGCACTCGGCCAGCCAGGCACCCGCTCCTGGCATCTGTTCCCGCCTGACCTGTTCGTTGCCCTCCCGGCTGGTGCAGGTAGGTTTTTCCACTGTCCTTCTTGGCCACCAGATTTTTGAACCAGGTTCCAGGGGCCTCAGTTGTTCGGCTGTGGCCCACAGTTCCTGCTGACTTGCCCTGACCCCCTCGGCGCTGGGTTGCTGCCCTGCGCTGGGCCTCCCTTTTGCCCGAGTCAGACTGACCTTTTCCTGAAGTCTTCTAAATTATCTCTGGTTGGAGGACTGTGTCTCTCTGTCCCTTTGCAGGTTCTGTAGTTTCAGAATCCGTCCAGAGGCTTGATTTAATGTTCTTTTTGAGGGAACAGAAGGAGAGCTCAGGCAGTTTGCTGCTTCCTCTCCGCCATCTTGGCTCCACCCCCTCCAATTGCTTTGTTTTTAACCCACATACACCAACCTTAGCAGTATTCCAACCATATTTTACTTTTCCACTCAAACTCAATTACTCTTTGGTTTCTTCCAGAATTCACAAACCTTGAAATGGCAGGTGAACACTTAAAGTGGCAGTGTACCTTAAAAATACTCCCTCCCCCCCTTTTTTTCCTCAGGATTCCAAATTTGTACAGTCAGTACAAAATGGCACAGTTTTCTTTCTATTTGATTTTACCAATTATTTAAAATATTCTGAACAGTTTCTTAAGATTTTCTAAACATTCTCTCACTGCTCCCTTGCTGAGCAGCCAGCACTGTGTGGGGGAGGGGGAGAAGAAAGAAAGCAGCAGCACAAGTCATGCTCAACAAGAGATCATCTTTCATTAAAACTCTTACACATTAAAATAGTTCCTGATTTTTAACCATTCCACTACAGAAGATTTCAAAGTAGCAGCATTTTCTTTTTTTTTTTTTAGCCAGGTTATATATGTACAATCCACAAATGTTCTTTTTATCAGTTCTTTCTATGGGGGTGAATAGTAAGCTTCCTCATTAGTTCCTTGGGATTGTCTTGGATCATTGCATTGCTGAGAGTAGTTAAGTCATTCACAATTGCTCATTGAACAATACTGCTGTCACTACCCACAATGTCCTCCCAACTCTGCTCACTTCACTATACATTGATGTTCATTGGTCTTTCCAGTTTTTTCTGGGATCATCCTGTTTGTCATTTCCTGTAGCACATGACCATTCCACCACAATCATTTAGAACAGCTTTTTCCATCATTTCTCAATTGATGGACATTCCCTTGATTCTCAATTTTTAGTCTCCACAAAGAGTTGCTATAAATATTTTTTGTACAATTTTCCCCCTTTTCTCTTTTTCATGATTACTATTGTTAGCTATTTTCCCTTCCATCCTATTCCCTTCCCCATGATATTTATTCTGCTAATCATCTTCTTTGATCCTATCGCTCTTCAAAAAGGATTTGCTTCTGTCTGCCCCTCTTCCAATCTGCCCTTCCTTCTTTTGCCCCTCTCTCTTTTTGTCCCCTTCCCCTCCTATTTTCCTGCAGGGTTAGAGAGATTACTCCACCCAATTGAATGTGTACATTATTCCTTCCTTGAGCCAATTCTAATGAGATTGAGGTCTTTGAGCCAATTCTGATGAGTGTTAGGCTCCTTTACTGCCCAGATTAAATAGATTACTCCCACCCTGTTGGGTATGTTTGTTAGTCCCTCCTTGAGCCAACTCTGATGAGTTTAAGGTCTTTGAGCCTTTTCTGATGAGTGTAAAATTCATTTACTGCCCTGCTCCTCTTCCATCTCTTCCCCCACTCCCACTGTTTTTTTCACGTAGGATTTCACCTCTGTCCTTCCCCCTCCCCCAGTTCATTCCCCAACACTCCTCAATTTAACCCTAAGGATGTTATCCTGGGGCAGCTAGGTGACACAGTGGACAAAGCACCACCCCTGGACCCAGGGGGCTCAGAGCCAAAACCCGGCCTCAGACACAAGACAGTCACCCACTGTATGACCCCAGGTATGTCCCCCAACTCCAATTTCTTATAGTTCTCTAGGGTCTTGTATTTGAAAGTCAGATTTGCCATTTCAGGTCTTTTCATCACAAATATCTGAAAGTCTTCTTTTTCATTAAAGTCCCATTTTTTCCTCTGAGAGATTATACTGAGTTTTTCTGGGTAGGTGATTCTTGGTTGTCATCCCAATTCCTTTGCCCTCTGGAATATCATATTCCATGCCCTCCAGTCCTTTAATGTAGAAGCTGCTAGATCCTGTGCTATCCTGACTGGGGCTCCACAGTACTTGAATTCTTTCTTTTTGGCAGCTTGCAGTATTTTCTCCTTGACCTAAGAGCTCTGGAATTTGGCTATAATATTCCTAGAAGTTTTCCTTTTGGGATATCTTTAGGAGGTGATTGGTGAATTCTTTCAATTTATATTTTAGCTAAGCTCTTTCCTTGATCATGGTTTTCAGGTAGACCAATAATTTTCAAATTATCTCTCCTAGACCTATTTTCCAGGTCAGCAGTTTTTCCCAGAAGATATTTCACATTGCTCTCTATTTTTTTATTCATTTGGATTTGCTTTATTGTGTCTTGGTTTCTCATAAAGTCACTGGCTTCCATTTGTTCAATCCTAATTCTTAGGCAATTATTTTCATCAGAGAGCTTTTGTACCTCCTTTTCCATTTGGCTTTTCAAGCTGTTGACTTTTTTCTCATGTCTTTCCTGCATCACCTTCATTTCTCTTTCCATTTTTTTCCTCCACCTCTCTAACTTTATCTTCAAAGTCCTTTTTGAGCACCTCTATGTCCTGAGACCAATTCTTATTTTTCTTGGAAGCTTTAGATATAGGGGCCCTGATGTTGACATCTTCCTGTGAGGGTGCCCCTTGGTCTTCCTTGTTACTGAAGAAACTTTCTATGGTCCTCACCTTTCTCTGTCAGCTCATCTTGCCTTTCTTTTACTTGACTTTTAGCTCCTTAAAGTGGGGCACTGTTTCCAGGCTGCAGTATCCCAAGCTTAAGAAGTCCCAGGTGGTATGATTTAAGAAGAATCAGGTTCTTCACTTGCCCGGCCTGTTCACTGGTCCTAGATGACCCCAGACCAACTTGCTAAACAACCAGCTTTGTGTGTTGTGGTTGTTAGCTCTGAGGAGCCTGTGCACCTCCCCCACCTGGGCCACTGCTACTCGAGCCTACCACCTGGTTCTCAGCAGGGGTGTAAAATCCAAGTTCTGTCTTAGCACCAGCATAGACCCCTGTAGTCTCCCCCCTGCCCAGGGCTCAGCCCACTCACCAGACTGTGTGCTTAGTTCCAGACGACACTGGTGCTTTAGCTGATTCAGAGGCTCTGGGGGTCTCCTTCTCTGGTGAGGACTTCCTGGGACTGGGTCTGTGTTGCGGTGACTGTGGGCTCCACTCCTGTCTCAGCACAGCAGCTCCCTCCTGACCTTACAAGTCGTTCTTGGTTAGAAGATGATTTCAGGGGGCGGCTAGGTGGCGCAGTGGATAGAGCACCGGCCCTGGATGCAGGAGTACCTGAGTTCAAATCCAGCCTCAGACACTTGACACTTACTAGCTGTGTGACCCTGGGCAAGTCACTTAACCCCCATTGCCCTGCAAAAAAAAAAAAAAAAGATGATTTCAGCACATTCTTCTGTGAGTTTTGCTGCTCCAGGCATTTTCCTATGGTGTTATTTGGATGTTTTTTGGAGTGATTGTGTCATGAGTTCGAGAGCTCACTGCCTTTCCTCCACCATTTTGGCTCCACCCTGGAAGTCCCTGGCCACCCAGGAACAACATTTTCTTTCTTTTTTTTTTTTCTTTTTTGCAGGGCAATGAGGGTTAAGTGACTTGCCCAGGGTCACCTTGCCTTCGGTCACACAGCTAGTTAAGTGTCAAGTGTCTGAGGCTGGATTTGAACTCAGGTCCTCCTGAATCCAAGGCCAGTGCTTTATCCACTGCGCCACCTAGCTGTCCCCCATAGCAGCATTTTCAAACCAGCTTTTACAATGTTCATCTAAGGCTATGAATGCCTAGAAAATAAGTTACATCCCAATTCCAAATTAAAGTAGACACACATCTGTAAAGATATCCAGAAGTCAGAGACTTCCCTTCTCCCACCTTCAGAGCCAGGCCATCACTCTGAAAGGCTACAGGGGTATAACCACAGGGGTATTCCCCACAGATTGTACAACACAGTTACAACATTTGACAGACATAAATGCACGAGATAACAAGCAGGCTAGCAGTCTAGTGGTCACACACAGATGAGGGCCGCACACAGAGGAGACTTCTTCCTGACCAGCCCACTCTAGCAGGGGGTTCATCAGGTGGTCTGTTAACTTAAATCTTTCTCTTGCAAATAAGTCATTTGTTCTTTTTCACCCATGTCCAATTTTTTCCTTTTCCCCCCCAAATTTGTAAGGATACACCCGAGGGGTCATGCAGAATGCTTTCTCTCCCTGTCCCTTTAAGGTGGGTTGGGCTAAGATCACACCTGTGAAAAATCCTACCTTGGCAGCCCACCCAATGAGACTGAGGTTTCTAGGGCAACAGAGGAGAAAAACACAATGCATACTCCATCCTGGGGAACCCAAGAGCCAAATGAGATGGTTGCTGTAGCCAGACAGCTTTGCAATAAAACACCACCTGTTTCCTTTTTCAGGTCAGTGCGATTGTACTTGTCCCAGTTTGTAAAGTCATTTGTTTGTTTTTGGCTACATACAGTTTTTTCCTTACTTCCTTCTACCAATTTGTCAAAATTTCCTGACCCATTCATAACCTCCCGGGGGTTACCAACACCATGCTTGTGTCCACCTGGGTGTCCATTAAAACAGCAAAGAATCGAATCCAGCACGTCTGCCAAGCTGCTGGGTCATGCCAACAGGGCAATTCCTTTCTTCCCTTTTCAGGAAAAAAAAATCCCTCAGGGTAAATTGCTTGAACCCTGATCAAGGAGAAATACCCCCACTCCCTTTGGTGAGCCAGCTGGGACTCCCAAATGAGCCAAACCCAAGGGCAGCAGTTAAAGGCAGGTCCCAAACTTACCTTAATACAAGATCTCACCTTACGGCTTTGAAAAAAAAGGAAAAAGAGTTTGAATCTGGGACTTTAAGTCACACTGGCACTAAATGATGTGGGATGGAAATTTTCTTGTTTTGTTTTGTTTTTGTGGGGCAATGAGGGTTGAGTGACTTGCCCAGAGTGACACAGGTAGTAAGTGTCAAGAGTTTGAGGCCGGATTTGAACTCAGGTCCTCCTAAATCCACTGCCAGCACTTTATCCACTGTACCAGCTAGCTGCCCTGGGATGGAATGTAATTATGAGACTCAGTGACTCAGTTTGCCAAATTTTATTGCAGTACTATGGGTGAACACAGGGAGAGAACCAGAATAGTGGAAATGTAACTCTCAAATAAGGAAAGGAAAGACAGTTATATTTATAGTATGGATAAATTGATTATCAGTCTCATTATAATAATCTCTACCTTGGGGAGGTACAACTGAGGGCCTGTCCTTCTCATTATAATCCACCTTTCCAAGGTACAGGGAAGGGCATACCCTAATTTGGAGTTCCGGGGGTCCTAAGCCAACCCCTGAGGTGGGTACCTTTTTCTGTGGAGGTGTGTTTTGGGGGTTTACATGTCATAAGGTGAATTTGGGGACAAATTTGGCCTTTCCTGCACATGTCTCTTTCTGATTCCCATGGCTAGTTTCAAAATTTTTCATTAGAATTTCTATACCCATGTCATTTCCTTTATTGGTTTTTTTTTATACCAAATAGATCCAAGCTTTAATAAATCTTTAAAAGCCTAAACTCTTTCTGAATTTATCAGTGAGGTGGGGGGGGCAGATTAGAACCCATATTTAGATTTTTTTTTTTTTAGTGAGGCAATTGGGGTTAAGTGACTTGCCCAGGGTCACACAGCTAGTAAGTGTCAAGTGTCTGAGGCCGGATTTGAACTTAGGTACTCCTGACTCCAGGGCCATTGCTCTATCCACTGCGCCACCTAGGTGCCCCCCACATTTAGATTTTAAACAACACACTTTTCTTTTTTTTTTTTCATCTTACACTATTGCTGTTTATTTTGTATACAGTACATTTCACTCTGCTTCAGTTCATGTAGGTCTTTCCAGGTTTTTCTGATAGTGTCCTGTTCATCATAACCTAAATAAAGTACCTTAAACTTGACAAAGAATTTTCTTCATATTAGCCCAGCAAAGTCATCATAACTATTTCCCTCCATACTATTCCCTTCCCATGATATTTACTCTATTTTCTATCTTCTTTTAAAGTATTCCTCCTCAAAAGTGTTTTATTTCTAACTGTCCCCTCCCCTACTCTGCACTCCCTTTTTTTTTCCACCCTTCCTTCCTTATCCTCTTCCCCTCATACTTTCCTATAAAGTTAAATAGATTACTCCTCCCAACCGGGTGTGAATATTATTCCCTCCATGAGCCAACTCTGATGAGTTTAAGGTCTTTGAGCTAATTCTATGTTCCAAATTTTCTTCCTCCCTCTCTCCTCAACCCTCCCTATGAAATCAAGCAATTCAATATTTCATACTTGTGCTGTTATGTAGAACATCTTTACCTTCCTTGAAAGTATTTTGCTTTTTACTACTCTCTCCCCAAATCTGTTCTTCCCTCCTTCCCCTCCCCCCCTTATCTCCCTCCCCCTCCCTCAGGGCAAAAATATATTACTATACCCACTTGAGTATGTATGTTAGTCCTTCTTTGAGTCAATTCTGATGATATTAAGGTTCACTTACTCCCCAATTCCTTCCCCCTCTTCCCCTTCCCTCCATAAGCTTTTTTCTTGTTTCCTTCATGTGAACAACCTCTCCCCAGACCATCTCTCCCCTTCCCCCTCCCCCAGTCTATTTCTCCTACACCTCAACCCTATTTTAAGGATGTCATTATGGGTCAGTTAGGTGGCACAGTGGACAATGCACCAGCCCTGGACCCAGGAGGCCCCAAGCCCAAGTCCGGCCCCAGACATAAGACACCCCACAAAGAACAAAACATAACATCCCTTTGTATTCAGTTCAGACCCGTGTCCTCTATTAAATCCTTACTGATATAAGGATATAGTTCTTATGAGTTTGAAGTATTATCTTCCCATGTAGGAATATAAATTGTTTGATCTTTTAATATCCCTCATGAAGTCTTTTTCCTGTTTATCTTTTTATGCTTCTCCAGGGTCTTGTATTTGAAAGTCAAATTTTCTATTCAGTTCAGGTCTTTTCATAACAAATGCCTGAAAGTCTTCTTTCTCCTTGAAGTTCCATGTTTGCCTCTGAAAGATGATGCTTAATTTTGCTGGGTATGTGATTTTTGGCTGTAGTCCCAGTTCCTTTGCCCTCTGGAATATCATATTCCATGCCCTCCAGTCCTTTAATGTAGAAGCTGCTAGATCTTGCTTTATCCTTACTGGAGCTCCACGGTATTTAAATTCCTTTTTTCTAGCTGCTTGCAATATTTTCTCCTTGACCTGGGAGTTCTGGAATTTGGCTATAATATTCCTGGAGGTTTTCTTTTTGGGATCTCTTTCAGGAGGTGATCAGTGGATTCTTTCAATTTCTGTTTTAGCTTCTGCTTCTAGAATATCAAGGCAATTTTCCCTCACAATCTCTTGGAGGATGGTGTCTAAGCTCTTGATTTTCAAATTATCTCTCCTAGATTTATTTTCTAGGTCAGCTGTTTTTCCAAGGAGATATTTCACATTGCCCTCTATTTTTTCATTCAATTGGATTTGCTTTACTGTGTCTTGGTTTCTCATAAGGTCACTAGCTTCCATTTGTTCAATCCTAATTCTTAGGCAATTATTTTCAGCAGACAGTTTTTTAATCTCCTTTTCCATTTGGCTTTTCAAACTGTTGACTTTTTTCTCATGACTCTCCTGCATTGCTTTCATTTCTCTTTCCATTTCTTCCTCTCTTTCTCTACATCTTTGTTCTATCTCTCCTACTAAGTTAACCAGACCCTGAGATTTGGGGATTCTTTGTTCACTAACTTCAGAAAACCTCTGCTAACTCAGCAGGGAAAGGAAAGAAATTTTGGGAAGGGGCGGGGGATAAGCCTCTAGAGTTAGAATAACGTAGGCTGTTCTTATCTTAGAGGAGTATCTTCTACTGGTTAGCTGTTAATTCAGCAGGAAAAGGAAGGAATGTTGGAGGGGGGGAGAGAAGTTCCCAGGACTTGAATAATGTATCCTACCTACTGAGGACACATTATTACTCTCATTCTCTCTCTCTCTCTCTCTCTCTCTTTTAATTTAATTTTTTTTTATTTTTTGCAGAGCAATGAGGGTTAAGTGACTTGCCCAGGGTCACACAGCTAATGTCATGTGTCTGAGGCTGGATTTGAACTCAGGTTCTCCTGAATCCAGGGCCAGTGCTTTATCCACTGCGCCACCTAGCTGACCCCTCTTATTCTCTTTTAATGATCACAAAAAATCAGTTCTGCCTATAATTTGCTGTATCCATGAGCTTCTCAAACTCTGCAGAATTTTCTTTAGAACATATCATATATATCAGTTCTAATGAGGAAAAAATCTCCCATCATCCTCTCTCATTCTCCTCCACAGATCCATCTACTTCACAAATAGAACACAAACTTTCTTCCTAACTCCACAGGGAGAAGCATTCTGTCAATTTGAAAGTTCATAAAACAATCAGTATAGGAGAAATAAGATCTTTGATTGGGGCAGAGGAGATAAAACTCCTAGTGCTATATTTAAAGAATGCTAGGAATACCCAAAGATGGGCACTGAGGATAAGGTTTATCTGGGTTAAAAGAACCATGGGAACACTGCTACTGCCCTGGAGTTAAGTATAGAAACTACTTTACTTAATGTAAATGAACTTTTAACAAAGCTATTTATAAGACTTCCCTGGAGTTTAGTATAGACACTACTTTACTCTAAATAGAAACTACTTAATGTAAATGGACTCTTACAGAATAACCTAAAGTCCTGGGAGTAAGCTGGGGAATCTTTGGGAGGGGAGAATTTGTTTGGGGGAGATTTATAAGAAAATCCAGAGTCTGGAATTGACAAAGATTGGTCAGCCCCAGGCAATTCATTGGTCTGGGAATGGGGAGGAGGTGAGGATCTGGCAGTTATCAATTCCATAATAAGACATTGCTCTGCTTTATTCTAACTAATCATATAAAATGGTTTTCTCAAAATTCAGGCAGGCTCTTCCTGACTGTGGTTTCAAGACTTGACTCTGACACTCAGAAAGGTTATGTATGACCTTTGGGCAAATCCCTTCCCTGAGTTTCAATTTCTTCCTGTAAACTGATGAGGGCTGCACTATTGAATTCTGAATTATATTTCATCTCTACTTCTTATGACTTTTGGTGGTTTAGGAGTTGGTGACCTTCAAGGATGTGGCTGTGGATTTCACCCAGGAGGAATGGGGCCTCTTGGACCATCCTCAGAAGGAGTTGTACAAGGAGGTCATGCTGGAGAATGCCCAGAACCTGCTCTCCCTGGGTAAGGACACTTCCTCTGGTAACTCTATAATCAAAGGGAATATCTTCATTCCTGAGTGGGCAGGGCTTGAAACATCAATGAAATACTCAAATGGGAAAGGTGCTGGTCTCCTGGGCCCAAGAGACAAGGGCCCTCCTGCTGCCTGGTTTTCATGAGAAAGTCTTTGCACTGTGGAAACAGGAACCTGAGGGTCTCCTTTGCTGCTCCTGAAGTTGTGTCTTACCAATTCTAGTTAGTCTCAGATCAAAGATCAAATCAGTGTGGAAACATCTCAGACGTGGAACTAATCCGAGAGCTTATTGAGTTGAGCCTCTACCCAGACATGACTTTTGTGTCCCAAATCTCTGAAAACTGCTCAGGGAGCTTTTCCTTGCCACCTTTCCTCTTTGTGATGAGTCTTGTATTTGGAGTAGCCATCTTGTTAACAAGCATCACTTGGTAGCCTAAAACACTTGTTGTCCCTAGTATAGGAGGTTTGTCCTTCATCTTCCTTCCTCTTGCCCTCAAATTCCAGCACAGATGGTGGGAAAGAAGGGAAGGGAATAAGCAGTGATTTCTGCCTACTATTTGCCAGGTGCTGTGCCAAGCACTTTCTTTATTTTACAGCATTGGCAATATTGTTTTCAGAATGACTTTGAGTGAATAAGTTATTTGGACTATTATAAATAACCCAAATTAACTATAAATGACATACGAAGGAAGATGCTCCTTCCATCCAGAGGCAGAACTGATAAATATAAATGTATGTAATATAATTTTGCTATTTTATATATTTATATGTATGTGTATATTGTGTGTGTATATGTGTGTATACAGTCACACCTATTTGTTTATAATTGTAGCCATCGTTAGGTTGGGGGTGGGAAGAAAAAAATTTACATTATAATTTTGTTTTCTATTTGAAAGGAATAGGAAGTTGTGCATAGTTGATGTAACTCTCATCTGAAATATTTTTTGTAGTACTGTGTTATGGAAGTACTTGTTTTATTCCATAAATTTAAAGTAAAATTTTTAAAAATGTTCTGCTCATGTATGTTTACAATAACCTTCCGTATTAGGTGATAGGAAATTGAGTCAAACAAAGGCCAAGTTTCTTAGCAAGGGGTATACTGCTAGTAAGTGTATGAAGCTGGATTTAAACTCAGGCATCCCTGCTTCTAGGTCTAGGGCTTTCTTAACTGCACTACCAGCTCCCTTCACTTTCTAGAGAGTGGAATCTTTCGAATGAATCCATCTCGCTTTGGAGAAGGTGCACCAAGCCCAAAATTTCATTTTCTAAGGTCCCAGGTTCAAGGCTGCTCTGGGCCAATCACCCTTGTCACTCAGTTTGGGGTTTAGAGGTTTCTTCCCAAATGGAGCATAACAGGATGGGGCTGGGTGGGGGATTAGGGGTAGAGGGTTTGGCTTTCTCAGAACAGGTTGTAGAAAACTATTTTGGGTTACTTGCATTACAAACACTAACGGGATTATAGGCTCACATGTGTGAACATAATGGGATGAGCCTTAAAATCAAGTGGCCCTGCAATCTCTCTCCTTTCCCTAAAGAAAATTAAATGACACGTTTCCCTCCATGCTCATCTCTAATATCCCTACTCAGGGCTTCCAATTCCCAGAGAAGACGTGATCTCTTGTTTTGAGCAAAGGGAAGCACCAGGAATGTTGGAGCAAGAAGGCCTGAGGAGCTGCTGTCCAGGTGAGTGAGGTGAAGGCAAGTTTAAGAGAGTAGTGATTACAAGAGACCTCTGGGGGTTGTGGTGAAGCAAGTGCTAGATTTGAGGGCAGGAAGATCTGTCTTGGAATTTGTTTTCAGATATTTCTTAACAGTGGTTTCCTGGGCTAATCACTGAACTTCAGTTTCCAGATCTGTAAAATGAGGGGGTTGGACTCCATGTCCTTTTAGCTGGCTTTCAGTGATCATCTATGATCCTGCAAGAAGTTCTGAAATTTGTGGGCATGCATAAAACTGCACACCCTCTGAGCCACCAATACAGCTACTATGTCTATGTCCCCTAGAGATCATAAAAATGGGAAAAGGACCCACATGTACAAAAGTTTTTATAGCTGGTCTTTTTTTGGTGGCAAAGAATTAGAAATTGAGGGGCTGCCCATCCATTGGGCAGTGGCTAAACAAATTGTGATATATGAATGTCATAGAATGTTGTAAGAAACAGTAACAAGGTAGGTAGATTTCAGAAAAACCTGGAGTTACATAAATTGATGCTGAGTGAAATGAGCAGAACCAAGAGAACTTTGTACACAGGAACGGCAACATTGTGTGATGATCAAGTGTAATAGAGGTAACTCTTCTAAGCAATATAATGATGCAAGATAGAATTCCAAAGGAGACATGATGGAAAATGCTCACCACATCCAGAAAAAGACATTGTAAAATCTGAATGCAGATTGAACCCTACTGTTTTTTCTTTTTCTTTTCTAACGTTTTGCCCTTTTGTTCTGAATTTTCTTTCATAACATGACTAATGCAAATATATATATATATATATATATATATTATTGTTGTTTTGTTTCTTTGGTTGGTTGGTTTTTGTGGGGCAATTGGGGTTAAGTGACTTGCCCAGGGTCACACAGCTAGTAAGTGTCAAGTGTCTGAGGCCAGACTTGAACTCAGAGGTACTCCTGAATCCAGGGCCGGTGCTTTATCCACTGCTCCACCTAGCCGCCCCCATGTTTTTGTTGTTGTTGTTGTTGCGGGGGGGGGGGGGGGGGAAGAGGGGCAACAAGGTTTAAGTGACTTGCCCAGGATCCCACAGCTAGTAAGAGTCAAGTGTCAGGCTGGATTTGAACTCAGGTCCTCCTGAATCCAGGGCCAGTGCTTTATCCACTGTGCCACCAACTGAGTAGTCTTCTTTTTAGCAAGCATCAATTGGTTGCCTAAAACACTTGTTGTCCCTAGTATAGGAAGTTTGTCCTTCATCGTCCTTCCTCTTGCCCTCAAATTCCAGCACAGATGCTGGGAAAAAAGGGAAGGGAATAAACAGTGATTTCTACCTACTATTTGCCAGGTGCTGTGCCAAGAGCTTTCTTTATTTTACAACAATGGCAATATTGTTTTACGAATGACTTTGAGTGAATAAGTTATTTGGACTATTTTAAATAACCCAAATTAACTATAAATGACATATGAAGGAAGATGCTCTCCATCCAGAGGCAGAACTGATAAATAGAAATGTATGTAATGTAATTTTGCTATTTTATATATTTATATGTATGTGTATGCATATATGTGTGTATACAGTCACACCTATTTCTTTATAATTGTAGCCAACCGTAGGTTGGGGGGGGGGGTGGGAAGAAGAAAATTTACATAATTTTGTTTTCTATTTGAAAGGAATAGGAAGTTGTGCATAGTTGCTGTAACTTTCATCTGAAATGGGTTGGTTTTTTTTTTTGTAGTACTGTGTTATGGAAGTACTGGTTTTATTCCATAAATTTAAAATAAAACTTTAAAAAATGTTCTGCTCATTTATCCTTACAATACCCTTCCATATTAGGTTGACAGGAAATCAATACAAGGCCAGTTTCTTATCAAGGGCATGTAACTGTATGAAGCTGGATTTAAACTCAGGCATCCCTGCTTCTAGGTCCAGGGCTTTGTCCACTGCACTACCAGCTCCCTTTACTTTCTAGATAGTGGAATCTTTGGAATAATCCATCTTCTTTTGGAGAAGATGCACCAAGCCCAAATTTTCATTTTATAAGGTCCTAGGCTCAAGGCTACTCTGGGACAATTACCCTTTTTTTTTTTTTTTCTGTGAGGCAATTGGGGTTAAGGGACTTGGCCAGGGTCACATGGCTAGTAAGTGTCAAGTGTCTGAGGCCCGATTTGCACCCAGATCCTCCTGAATCCAGGGCCAGTGCTCTATCTACTGTGCCACCTAGCTGCCCCCCACCCCCCCATCACCCTTTTTACCCAGTTTTGGGATTAGAAGTTTCTTCCAGAATGGAGCATAACAGGATGGGGCTGAGTGGGTTTTAGGGTAGTGGGTTTGTCCATTTTTCTGAACAGGTTGTAGAAAACATGCTGTTTTGGGTTCCTTGCATCACAAACCCTAACAGGGGATTATAGACTCACATGTATGAACAAAATGGGATAAACCTCAAAATGAAGTAGCCCGGCATCCTCTCTCCTTTCCCTAAAAAGAACTAAATGACAAGTTTCCCTCCATGTTCATCTCTAATATCCCTACACAGGACTTCCAGTTCCCAGAGACGATCTGATCTCTTATTTTGAGCAAAGGGAAGCACCAGGAATGTTGGAGCAAGAAGGCCTGAGGAGCTGCTGTCCAGGTGAGTGAGTAAATTTAAGGTAGTAGTGTTTACAAGAGACCTCTAGGGGTTGTGGTGAAGCAAGTGCTAGATTTGAGGGCAGGAAGACCTGTCTTGGAATTTGTTTTCAGTTTTTCTTAGCAGTGGCTTCTTGGGCTAATCACGGACCTTCATTTTCCTGATCTGTAAAATGAGGGGGTTGGACTCCATGTCCTTTTAGCTGGCTTTCAGTGATCATCTATGATCCTACAAGAAGTCCCTGTTTGAAATTTGTGGGCATTGATAAAACTGCGTATCCTCTGAGCCACCAATACAGCTACTATGCTTATGTCCCCAAGAGATCATAAAAGGGAAAAGCACCCGCATGTACATGTACAGAAGTATTTATAGCTGGTCTTTAAGGAATTGAGGGGCTGCCCATCCATTGGGCAATGGCTAAACAAATTGTGGTATGTGAGTGTAATAGAACATTGTAAGAAACAGTAAGCAGGTAGATTTCAGAAAAACCTGGAGTTACATAAATCGATGCTGAATGAAATGAGCAGAACCAAGAGAACTTTGTATACAGTAACAGCAACATTGTGTGATGATCAAGTGTAATAGATGTAACTCTTCTCAGCAATATAGTGATGCAAGACATAATTCCAAAGAATACTTGATGGAAAATGCTCACCACATCCAGAAAAAGACATTGTGAAATCTGAATGCAGATTGAACCCTACTGTTTTTTTCTTTTGTCGTTCTTTGTTAAGGTTATGCCCTTTTGTTGTGAATTTTCTTTCACAACATGACTAATGGGAAATATATATAGGTATATTTTGGGGGGGGTGCAGTGAGGGTTAAGTGACTTGCCCAGGGTCACACAGCTAGTAAGTGTCAAGTGTCTGAGGCTGGATTTGAACTCAGAGGTACTCCTGAATCCAGGGCTGGTGCTTTATCCACTGCACCACCAACTGCCCCCCAGAATAGTCTTTTTAGCAAGCATCACTTGGTAGCCTAAAACACTTGTTGTCCCTAGTATAGGAGGTTTATCCTTCATCTTCTTTCCTATTGCCCTCAAATTCCAGCACAGATGGTGGGAAAGAAGGGAAGGGAAGGGAATAAGCAGTGATTTCCACCTACTATTTGCCAGGTGCTGTACCAAGCACTTTCTTTATTTTACAGCAATGGCAATATTTTGTTTTGTTTTGTGAGGCAGTTGAGGTTAAGTGACTTGTCCAAGGTCACACAACTAGTAAGTGTTAAGTGTCTGAGGCCGGATTTGAACTCAGGTCCTCCTGAATCCAGGGCTGGTGCTCTACCCACTATGCCACCTAGCTGGCCTGGCAATATTTTCTTTTTTTTTTTTTTTTTTGTGTGAGGCAAATGGGGTTAACTGACTTGCCCAGGGTCACACAGCTAGTAAGTGTGTAAAGTGTCTGAGGTCAAATTTGAACTCAGGTCCTCCTGAATCCAGGGCCGGTGCTCTATCTACTGCGCCACCTAGCTGGCGGCAATATTGTTTTAAGAATGACTTTGAGTGAATAAGTTATTTGGACTATTATAAATAACCCAAATTAACTATAAATGACATATGAAGGAAGATGCTCCCTCCATTCAGAGGCAGAACTGATAAATATAAATGTACGTAATATAATTTTGCTATTTTATATATTTATATGTATGTGTATGTGTATTTTGTGTGTGTATACAGTCACACCTATTTCTTTCTATTTGTAGCCATCCTTAGGTTGGGGGGTAGGAAGAAAAATTTTACATTATAATTTTGTTTTCTATTTGAAAGGAATAGGAAGTTGTGCATAGTTAATTTAACTTTCATCTGAAATGGTTTTTTTTTTTTTTGTAGTACTGTGTTATGGAAGTACTGGTTTTATTCCATAAATTTAAAATAAAACTTTAAAAAATGTTCTGCTCATTTATCCTTAAATAACCTTCCATATGAGGTGATAGGAAACTGAGGCAAACAAAGGCCAAGTTTCTTACTAAGGGGCATACTGCTAGTAACTGTATGAAGCTGGATTTAATCTCAGGCATTCCTACTTCTAGGTCCAGGGCTTTCTTGACTGCACTACCAGCTCCATTTACTTTCTAGATAGTGGAATCTTTGGAATGAACCCATCTCCCTTTGGAGAAGGTGCACCAAGCCCAAAATTTCATTTTCTAAGTTCCCAGGCTCAAGGCTGCTCTGGGCCAATCACCCTTGTCACCCAGTTTGGGGATTAGAAATTTCTTCCAGAATGGAGCATAACAGGATGTGGCTGGGTGGAGAATTGGGGGTAGAGGGTTTGGCTTTCTCAGAACAGGTTGTGGAAAACATGCTCTTTTGGGTTACTTGCATTACAAACACTAAGTGGGGATTATAGACTCACATGTGTGAACATAATGGGATAACCTCAAAACCAAGTGGTCCTCTCTCCTTTCCCTAAAGAAAATTAAATGACACGTTTCCCTCCATGCTCATCTCTAATATCCCTACTCAGGACTTCCAGTTCCCAGAGAAGACGTGATCTCTTGTTTTGAGCAAAGGGAAGCACCAGGGCTGTTGGAGCAAGAAGGCCTGAGGAGCTGCTGTCCAGGTGAGTGAGGTGAAGGCAAGTTTAAGAGAGTAGTGATTACAAGAGACCTCTGGGGGTTGTGGGGAAGCAAGTGCTAGATTTGAGGGCAGGAAGATCTGTCTTGGAACTTGTTTTCAGTTTTTCTTAGCAGTGGCTTCCTGGGCTAATCACTGAACTTCAGTTTCCAGATCTGTAAAATGAGGGGGTTGGACTCCATGTCCTTTTAGCTGGCTTTCAGTGATCATCTATGATCCTGCAAGAAGTTCTGAAATTTGTGGGCATGCATAGAAGTGCATACCTTCTGAGCCACCAATATAGCTACTATGTCAATGTCCCCAAGAGATCATAAAAATGGGAAAAAGGACCCACATGTACAAAAGTATTTATAGCTGGTCTTTTTTCTGGTGGCAAAGAATTAGAAATTGAGGGGCTGCCCATCCATTGGGCAGTGGCTAAACAAATTGTGGCATATGAATGTCATAGAATGTTATAAGAAACAGTAAGCAGTTAGATTTCAGAAAAACCTGGAGTTACATAAATTGATGCAGAGCGAAATGAGCGGAAAGAAGAAAACTTTGTACACAGTAATAGCAACATTGTGTGACGATCAAATGTAATAGAGGTAACTCTTCTCAGCAATATAGTGATGCAAGATATAATTCCAAAGGACAGATGATCAATAAGGGTTAAGTGACTTGCCCAGGGTCACACAGCTAGTAAGTGTCACGTGTCTGAGGCTGGATTTGAACTCAGGTTCTCCTGATTTCAGGGCTGGTGCTTTATCCACTCTACCACCAACTAGCATCACTTGGTAGCCTAAAACACTTCTTGTCCCTAGTATAGGAAGTTTGTCTTTCATCTTCCTTCCTATTGCCCTCAAATTCTAGCACAGATGGTGGGAAAGAAGGGAAGGGAATAAGCAGTGATTTGATTTCTACCTATTGTTTACCAAGTGCTTTCCCAAGCACTTTCTTTATTTTAATTTTTTTAATTTTATGGATTTTTTTTAATTTAATTTTTTATTTTTAGTGAGGCAATTGGGGTTAAGTGACTTGCCCAGGGTCACACAGCTAGTAAGTGTTAAGTGTCTGAGGCCGGATTTGAACTCAGGTACTCCTGACTCCAGGGCTGGTGCTCTATTCACTGCACCATTTAGCTGCCCCACACTTTCTTTATTTTACAGCAATGGCAATATTGGTTTGGGTTTTTTTAGATGTAAGTATACTATTTTCACTTTCTTTCTTTTTTTTTGCCTTTTCTTTCTTTTTTAAAAATTTTTTGGTGACGCAATTGGGGTTAGTAACTTGCTCAGGTTCACACAGCTAGTAAGTGTTTAGTGTCTGAGGCCGGATTTGAACTCAGGTCCTCCTGAATCCAGGGCTGGTGCTCTACCCACTACGCCACCTAGCTACCCTGGCAATATTGTTTTAAGAATGACTTTTAGTGAATAAGTTATTTGGACTATTATAAATAACCCAAATTAACTATAAATGACATATGAAGGAAGATGCTCTCTCTATCCAGAGGCAGAACTGATAAATAGAAATGTTTGTAATATAATTTTGCTATTTTATATATTTATATATATGTGTGTATACAGTCACACTTATTTCTTTATAATTGTAGCCATCCTAAAGTTGGGGGTTAGGGGACAGCTAGGTTGTGCAGTGGATAAAGCACTGGCCCTGGATTCAGGAGAACCTGAGTTCAAATCCACCTCAGACACTTGACACTTACTAGCTGTGTGACCCTGGGAAAGTCACTTAACCCTCATTGCTCTGCAAAAAACCAACCAAAGAAACAAAAAAACAACAACAAAAACAAATTTAAAACAACCCTAACCAAAACAAAACAAACTTGGGCAGCTAGGTGGCGCAGTGGATAGAGCACCGGCCCTGGAGTCAGGAGTACCTGAGTTCAAATCTGGTCTCAGACACTTAACACTTAGTAGCTGTGTGACCCTGGGCAAGTCACTTAACCCCAATTGCCTCACTAAAGAAAAAAAAAAAGTTGGGGTTTGGGAAGAAAAAAAATTTACATGATAATTTTGTTTTCTACTTGAAAGCAATAGGAAGTTGTGCATAGTTGTTGTAACTTTCATCTGAAATGCGTTTTTTTGTAGTATTGTGTTATGGAAGTACTTGTTTTATTCCATAAATTTAAAACAAAACTTTAAAAAATGTTCTGCTCATTTATCCTTACAATAACTTTCCATATGAGGTGATAGGAAACTGGGGCAAACAAAGGCTACATTTCTTAGCAAGGGGCATACTGCTAGTAAGTGTATGAAGCTGGATTTGAATTCAGGTATTCCTGCTTCTAGGTCCAGGCCTTTGTCCACTGCACTACCAGCTGCCTTTACTTTCTAGATAGTGGAATCTTTGGAATGAATCCATCTTCTTTTGGAGAAGGTACACCAAGCCCCAGTTTTCATTTTATAAGGTCCCAGGCTCAAGGCTGCTCCGGGCCAGTCACCCTTGTCACCCATTTGTGGGATTAGAAGTTTCTTCCAGAATGGAGCATAATGGGTGGGGATTGGGTGTAGTGGGTTTGTCTATTTCTCAGAACAGGTTGTAGAAAACATGCAGTTTTGGGTTACTTGCATTAGAAACCCTAACAGGCGATTGATTATAGACTCACATGTGTGAACATAATGGGATGAACCTCAAAATCAAGTGGCCCTGCATCCTTTCTCCTTTCCCTAAAGAAAATTAAATGACACGTTTCCCTCCATGCTCATCTCTAATATCCCTACTCAGGGCTTCCAGTTCCCAGAGAAGATGTGATCCCTTGTTTTGAGCAAAGGGAAGCACCAGGAATGTTGGAGCAAGAAGGCCTGAGGAGCTACTGTCCAGGTGAGTGAGGTGAAGGCAAGGTTAAGAGAGTAGTGATTACAAGAGACCTCTAGGGGTTGTGGTGAAGCAAGTGCTAGATTTATGGGCAGGAAGATCTGTCTTGGAACTTGTTTTCAGTTTTTCTTAGCAGTGGCTTCCTGGGCTAATCACTGAACTTCAGTTTCCAGATCTGTAAAATGAGCGGGTTGGACTCCATGTCCTTTTAGCTGGCTTTCAGTGATCATCTATGATCCTGCAAGAAGTTCTGAAATTTGTGGGCATGCATAGAAGTCCACACCCTCTGAGCCACCAATACAGCTACTATGTCTATGTCCCCAAGAGATCATAAAAACAGGAAAAGGACCCACATGTACAAAAGTATTTATAGCTGGTCTTTTTCTGGAGGCAAAGAATTAGAAATTGGGGGCTGCCCATCCATTGGGCAATGGCTAAAGAAATTGTGGTATATGACTGTCATAGAATGTTATAAGAAATAGTACAGAAGGTAGGTAGATTTCAGAAAAACCTGGAGTTACATAAATTGATGCTGAGTGAAATGAGCAGAACCAAGAGAACTTTGTACACAGTAACAGCAACATTGTGTGATGATCAAATGTAATAGAGGTAACTCTTCTCAGCAATATAGTGATGTAAGATATAATTCCAAAAGACTCATGATGGAAAATGCTCACCACATCCAGAAAAACACAATGTGAAATCTGAATGGAGATTGAATCCTACTGTCTTGTCTTTTTTTTTTCTTTTTTAATGGTTTGCCCTTTCATTCTGAATTTTCTTTCACAACATGACTAATGCAAATATATATATATATATATATATTTTGTGGTGGGCTTGGTGGGGCAATGAGGGTTAAATGACTTGTCCAGGGTCGCACAGCTAGTTAAGTGTCAAGTGTCTGAGGCTGGATTTGAACTCAGGTCCTCCTGATTCCAGGGCTGGTGCTTTATCCACTGTGCCACCAAGTGCCCCCCAGAGTAGTCTTCTTTTGAGCAAGCATCACTTGGTAGCCTAACTAGGAAGTTTGTCCTTCATCTTCCTTCCTCTTGCCCTCAAATTCCAGCACAGATGGTGGGAAAGAAGGGAAGGCAATAAGCAGTGATTTCCACCTACTATTTGCCAGGCACTTTATTTTACAGCAATGGCAATGTTGTTTTAAGAACAACTTTGAGTGAATAAGTTATTTGGACTATTATAAATAACCCAAATTAACTATAAATGACATGAAGGAAGATGCTCCCTCCATACAGAGGCAGAACCGATAAATAGACGTGTGTAATATAATTTTGCTATCATATATACGTATATGTATGTGTATATGTGTGTATACAGTCACACCTATTTCTTGTAGCCATCCTTAGGTTGGAGGGGTGGGAAGAAAAAAATTTACATGGTAATTGTTTTCTATTTGAAAGGAGGTTGTGCATAGTTGATGTAACTTTCATCTGAAATGTTTTTTTTTTTTTGTAGTACTGTATTATGGAAGTACTGGTTTTATTCCATAAATTTAAAATAAAACTTTAAAAAATGTTCTGCTCATTTATCCTTAAATAACCTTCCATATAAGGTGATAGGAAACTGAGGCAAACAAAGGCCAAGTTTCTTAGTAAGGGGCATACTGCTAGTAACTGTATGAAGCTGGATTTAATCTCAGGCATTCCTACTTCTAGGTCCAGGGCTTTCTTGACTGCACTACCAGCTCCCTTTACTTTCTAGATAGTGGAATCTTTGGAATGAACCCATCTTCTTTTGGAGAAGATGCACCAAGCCCAAATTTTCATTTTATAAGGTCCCAGGCTCAAGGCTGGTCTGGGGCAATCACCCTTTTTTTTTTTTCAGTGAGGCAATTGGGGATAAGGGACTTGGCCAGGGTCACATAGCTAGTAAGTGTCAAGTGTCTGAGGCCGGATTTGAACTCAGATCCTCCTGAATCCAGGGCCAGTGCTCTATCCACTATGCCACCTCGCTGCCCCCCATTCACCCTTTTTGCCCAGTTTCGGGATTAGAAGTTTCTTCCAGAGGGTGGAGCCAAGATGGCAGAGGAGAGGCTGTGACTCCCACAAGCTCCAGATAAACCCGTCCATTCACGCCCAAATAATGCAATAAAAATCAAAACCCAGAACAGCCTAATGCACATAAGAACAGAGTGAGACTGTTTCTCCGCAAAAGAGGGTGATTCTGATCACCTACTGATCAGGCTGAACAGCTCAGCACGGGTCCGGACCCAGCCAGGGACACTGCTTCCAGCGCATGTCAGAGTCTTCCGCACCAGCAGCTTCTGAGGCTCCAATCACGGACTGGTGAGGGGGTTCCGCGGTAGGCCGGGGTGAAGTGGAGGCAGTATCTACTGGAGTTGGGGCAAAACTCCCTGGGTCTGAACCAGTGGGCTGAATCAAGTGGTGGTGGCCCAGTGGGGGAGGGGTAAAAGCACGCCAAGCTTCCAACCATAGAGAATCAGAGTTCAATCAGACTTCTGTTCCCGGGTCAAAGAGAAAGCAGCTGTGATTACTCATAAGCCAGGCAGGCTGAGAAGAAGCCCAATCACCCCCTGGGCCACACTGTAGCACGAACAGTGTGTCCTAGAAGCAGCGCTACACTTTAAGGAGTAAAAAGCCAAGAAATAGTAAGCCAGGATGAGTAGACAGAGAAAGCAGAAGACCATTGAAAACTTCTTTGGGGGAAAGGTAGACCACAATACATCTTCAGAAGAAGAAGATAATAATAGGGTCAAAGCTCCAACATCCAGAGCTTCCAAGAAAAAAAATATGACCTGGTCTCAGGCCATGGAAGCTCTCAAAAGGGACTTTGAAGAGAAAGTAGGAGAGATAGAATGAAGATGTAGAGAAAGCGAGGAAGGAATGGAAAGAGAAATGAGAGCAATGCAGGAGAGTCATGAGAAAAAAGTCAACAGTTTGAAAAGCCAAATGGAAAAGGAGATTAAAAAACTGTCTGCTGAAAATAATTGCCTAAGAATTAGGATTGAACAAATGGAAGCTAGTGACCTTATGAGAAACCAAGACACAGTAAAGCAAATCCAATTGAATGAAAAAATAGAGGGCAATGTGAAATATCTCCTTGGAAAAACAGCTGACCTAGAAAATAAATCTAGGAGAGATAATTTGAAAATCATTGGACTACCTGAAAACCATGATCAAAACAAGAGCTTAGACACCATCCTCCAAGAGATTGTGAGAGAAATTGCCCTGATATTCTGGAAGCAGAAGCTAAAATAGAAATTGAAAGAATCCACTGATCACCTCCTGAAAGAGATCCCAAAAAGAAAACCTCCAGGAATATTATAGCCAAATTCCAGAACTCCTAGGTAAGGAGAAAATATTGCAAGCAGCTAGAAAAAAGGAATTTAAATACTGTGGAGCTCCAATAAGGATAAAGCAAGATCTAGCAGCTTCTACATTAAAGGACTGGAGGGCATGGAATATGATATTCCAGAGGGCAAAGGAACTGGGACTACAGCCAAAAATCACTTACCCAGCAAAGCTAAGCATCTTTCAGAGGCAAACATGGAACTTCAAGAAGAAAGAAGACTTTCAGGCATTTGTTATGAAAAGACCTGAACTGAATAGAAAATTTGACTTTCAAATACAAGACCCTGGAGAAGCATGAAAAGATAAACAGGAAAAAGACTTCATGAGGGATATTAAAAGATCAAACAATTTATATTCCTACATGGGAAGATAATACTTCAAACTCATAAGAACTATATCAGTAAGGATTTAATAGAGGACACAGGTCTGAACTGAATACAAAGGGATGTTATGTTTTGTTCTTTGTGGGGTGTCTTATGTCTGGGGCCGGACTTGGGCTTGGGGCCTCCTGGGTCCAGGGCTGGTGCATTTTCCACTGTGCCACCTAACTGACCCATAATGACATCCTTAAAATAGGGTTGAGGTGTAGGAGAAATAGACTGGGGGAGGGGGAAGGGGAGAGATGGTCTGGGGAGAGGTTGTTCACATGAAGGAAACAAGAAAAAAGCTTATGGAGGGAAGGGGAAGAGGGGGAGGAACTGGGGAGTGAGTGAACCTTAATATCATCAGAATTGACTCAAAGAAGGACTAACATACATACTCAAGTGGGTATAGTAATATATTTTTGCCCTGAGGGAGGGGAGGGAGATAAGGGGGGGGGAGGGGAAGGAGGGAAGAACAGATTTGGGGAGAGTAGTAAAAAGCAAAATATTTTCGAGGAAGGTAAAGATGTTCTGCATAACGGCACAAGTATGAAATATTGAATTGCTTGATTTCATAGGGAGGGTTGAGGAGAGAGGGAGGAAGAAAATTTGGAACATAGAATTAGCTCAAAGACCTTAAACTCATCAGAGTTGGCTCATGGAGGAAATAACATTCACACCCAGTTGGGAGGAGTAATCTATTTAACTTTATAGGAAAGTATGAGGGGAAGAGGATAAGGAAGGAAGGGTGAAAAAAAAAAAGGGAGTGCAGAGTAGGGGAGGGGACAGTTAGAAGTAAAACACTTTTGAGGAGGAATACTTTAAAAGAAGATAGAAAATAGAGTAAATATCATGGGAAGGGAATAGGATGGAGGGAAATAGTTATGATGATTGAATATAATGGCAAAACATATGGTACCTACTTTGCTGGGCTAATATGAAGAAAAATTCTTTGTCAAATTTAAGGTACTTTATTTAGGTTATGATGGATGAACAGGATACTATCAGAAAAACCTGGAAAGACCTACATGAACTGAAGCAGAGTGAAATGTACTGTATACAAAATAAACAGCAATAGTGTAAGATGATCTGCTGGGAAGCATGTGGTTATTTTCAGCAAGGCAATGGTCCAATATAACGCTGAAGGACTTATGAAAATGGCAACCCATCTACAGAGAAAGAAGTGATAGTATCTGAAAATAGATGGAAACACATTTTTTTTTTTTTTTCTTTTTTTTTTTTTTTTGGTGATGCAATTGGGGGTTGGGTAGCTTGCCCGGGGTCACGCGGCTGGTGGGTGTTGTGTCTGGGGCTGGATTTCGGATCGGGTGCTCCTGGTTCCAGGGCTCCTGCTCTGTCCACTGCGCCACCTAGCTGCCCCTGGAAACACATTTTTTTTAAAAAAATTTTTTCTCTTTGACAATTCCTCAGTCTGAAGTTTTGGGAGTTTTTTGACTGTTTTCTCTCACAACCTAGCTAATGTGGGAATGTTTTCCATGACTACTCATGTATAACTTATTTTGAAATGCTTGAGTTCTATTGGGTGGGGGGTAGGGATGGAGGAGGAAGAGAAGTTGGAACACAATTTTTTAAAATAATTGATGTTAAAATTTGTTTTTTACATATTTTTTGGAAATAAAATTCTATTCAATAAAAAAAAAAGAAAAAAAATTAAAAAAAAAAAGTTTCTTCCAGGATGGAGCATAACAGGATGGGGCTGTGAGTGGGTTTTAGGGTAGTGGGTTTGTCTATTTCTCAAGAATAGGTTGTAGAAGAAATAGAGTATATTATAAAATGCAAAATGGATGATTTTGATTATATTAAATTAAAAAATTTTTGTACAAACAGAAGCAATGCATCCAAAATTGGAAGGGAGGCAGAAAGCTGGGAAACAATTTTTGAGACCAGTGCTTCTGATAAAGGCCTCATCTCTAAAATATATAGGGAATTAAATCAAATTTATAAGAATCCAAGTCATTCCCCAATTGAGAAATGGTCAAAGGATATGAACAGGCAGTTTTCTGATGAAGAAACCAAAGCTATCTATTCCCATATGAAAAAATGCTCTAAATCTCTAATGATTAGAGAGATGCAAATTAAAACAACTCTGAGGTACCACCTGACACCTATCAGATTGGCTAAAATGACAAAAAAGGAAGATAATAAATGTTGGAGAGGCTGTGGGAAAATTGGAACACTAATGCATTGTTGGTGGAGCTGTGAGCTGATCCAACCATTCTGGAGAGCAGTTTGGAATTATGCCCAAAGGGCGATAAAGCTGTGCATACCCTTTGACCCAGCAATCCCACTTTTAGGTCTTTTGCCAAAGAAATCATGGAAGGGGGAAAGGGACCCACATGTACAAAAATATTTATAGCTGCTCTTACGTGGTAGCAAGGAATTGGAAGTTGAGGGGGTGCCCATCATTGGGGAATGGCTGGACAAGTTTGTGGTATGAATACAATGGAATACTATTGTGCTGTAAGAAATGATGAGCAGGAAGAGTTCAGAGAAACCTGGAGGGTCTTACGTGAGCTGATGATGAGTGAGATGAGCAGAACCAGAAGAACATTGTACACAGTATCATCAACATTGAGTGTTGACCTACTGTGATGGACTAGATTCTTCTCACCAATGCAATGGTACAGAAGAGTTCCAGGGAACTCATGATAGAAGAGGATCTCCAAATCCAAGAAAAAAAAAGAAAGAAAGAACTGTGGAGTATAGATGCTGATTGAACCATATTATTTCTTTTGTTTTGGGTGCTGTTATTTTTTTCTATTTTGAGGTTTTGCATCACTGCTCTGATTCTTTCTCTTGTAACAGGATTAATGCAGAAATAGGATTAATGTTATTATGTGTATATATGTGTGTGTATATATATATATCTATATGTATATGTATAGAGATATATAGATATAACCTATATCAGATTACCTGCTGTCTAGGGGAGGGGGGAGGGAGGGGTGGGAGGGAGAAAAATCTGAAATTGTAAAGCATGTATAAACAAAAGTTGAGAACTAAAAAAAAAAAAAAAGAATAGGTTGTAGAAAACATTCAGTTTTGGGTTACTTTCATTACAAACACTAAGTGGAGATTATAGACTCACATGTGTGAACATAATGGGATAAACCTCAAAATCAAGTGGCCCTGCATCCCCTCTCCTTTCCCTGAAGAGAACTAAATGACAAGTTTCCCTCTATGTTCATCTCTAATATCCCTACACAGGACTTCCAGTTCCCAGAGAAGACTTGATCCCTTATTTTGAGCAAAGGGAAGTACCAGGAATATTGGAGCAAGAAGGCCTGAGGAGCTACTGTCCAGGTGAGTAAGTTTAAGGTAGTAGTGTTTACAAGAGACCTCTAGAGGTTGTGGTGAAGCAAGTGCTAGATTTGAGGGCAGGAAGATCTGTCTTGGAACTTGTTTTCAGATATTTCTTAGCCTCAGCTTCCTGGGCTTATCACTGAACTTCAGTTTCCAGATCTGTAAAATGAGGGGGTTGGACTCCATGTCCTTTTAGCTGGTTTTCAGTGATCATCTATGATCCTGCAAGAAGTTCTTGTATGAAATTTGTGGGCATGCTTAAAACTGCACTCCCTCTGAGCCACCAATACAGCTACTATGTCTATGTCCCCAAGAGATCATAAAAATGGGAAAAGGACCCACATGTACAAAAGTATTTATAGCTGGTCTTTTTCTGGTGGCCAAAGAATAGAAATTGGGGGGCTGCCCATCCATTGGGCAAGGGCTAAACAAATTGTGGTATATGAATGTCATAGGATGTTGTAAGAAACAGTAAGAAGGTAGGTAGATTTCAGAAAAACCTGGAGTTACATAAATTAGATGCTGAGTGAAATGAGCAGAACCAAGAGAACTTTGTACACAGTAACAGCAACATTGTGTGATGATCAAATGTAATAGAGGTAACTCTTCTCAGCAATATAGTGATATAAGATATAATTCCAAAAGACTCATGATGGAAAATGCTCACTACATCCAGAAAAAGACATTGTGAAATCTGAATCAGATTGAACCCTCCTGTTTTTTTCTCTCCTTCCTTTTACGTTTCGCCCCTTTGTTCTGAATTTTCTTTAGTACATGACTAATGGAAATATATATATTTTTGGGGGAGGGTGCAGTGAGGGTTTAATTGCCCAGGGTCAACAGCTATAGTGTCAAGTGTCTGAGCTGATTTGAACTCGGGTCCTCCTGAATCCAGGGCTGGTGCTTTATCTACTTCACCACCAGTTGTTTCCCCAGAGTAGTCCTTCTTTTTAGCAAACATCACTTGGAGCCTAAAAACACTTGTTTTCTAGTAATAGGAAGTTTGTCTTCCTTCCTCTTGCCTTCAAATTCCAGCAACAGATTGGTAGAAAAAAGGGAAGGGAATATACAGTAATTTCACCTACTATTTCCAGGTGCTGTGCCGAGCACTTTCTTCATGGTACAGCAATGACAATATTGTTTTAAGAATGACTTTGAGGGCAGCTAGCGGTGCAGTGGATAAAGCACCGACCTAATTCAGGAGTACCTAAGTTCAAATCTGGCCTCAGACATGTGACACTTACTAGCTGTGTGACCCTGGGCAAGTCACTTAACCCCGATTGCCCTGCAAAAAATAAAAAAATAAAATAAGTAAAAAGAGTTATTTGGACTATTATAAATAACTCAAATTAACTCTAAATGACATGTGAAGGAAGATGTTCTCTCTATCCAGAGGCAGACCTGAGAAATAGAACTGTATATAATATAATATTGCTGGTTTTTATTAATGAATATATATGTGTATATTGTGTGTTTTATCTGTGTGTATACAGTTACACCTGCTTCTATATAATTGTAGCCATCCTTAGGTTGGGGGTTGGGTAAGAAAAATTTTTACGTGATACTTCTTGTTTTCTATTTGAAAGGAATAGGAAGTTGTGCATAGTTGATGTAACTTTCATCTGAAATGGGGTTTGGTTTTTTTTGGAGTATTGTTATGGAAGTTTTATTCCATAAATTTAACATAAAACTTTAAAAAATGTTCTGCTCATTTATCTTCCAATAACCTTCCATATGAGGTGATAGGAAACTGAGACAAACAAAGGCTAAGTTTCTTAGCAAGGGGCATACTGCTAGTAAGTGTATGAAGCTGGATTTAAACTCAGGCATCCCTGCTTCTAGGTCCAGGGCTTTCTTGACTGCACTACCAGCTGCCTTTACTTTCTAGATAGTGGAATCTTTGGGATGAATCCATCTCCCTTTGGAGCAGGTGCACCAAGCCCAAATTTTCATTTTATAAGGTCCCAGGCTCAAGGCTGCTCTGGGCCAATAACCCTTTTTACCCAGTTTTGGGATTAGAGGTTTCTTCCAGGATGGGGCTGAGTGGGGATTAGGGTAGTGTGTTTGGCTTTCTCAGAACAGTTTGTAGAAAACATGCTGTTGGGGGCAGCTAGGTGGTGCAGTGGATAAAGCACCGGCCCTGGATTCAGGAGGACCTGAGTTCAAATCTGGCCTCAGACACTTGACACTTACTAGCTGTGTGACCCTGGGCAAGTCACTTAAACCCCATTGCTCCACCAAAAAACCAAAACAAAACAAAAAAAGAAAACATGCTGTTTTGGGTTAATTGCATTAGAAACCCTAACAGGCGATTGATTATAGACTCACATGTATGAACATAATGGGATGAACCTCAAAATCAGTGGCCCTACATCCTCTCTCCTTTCCCCTAAAGAAAATTAAATGACATGTTTCCCTCCATGCTCCATCTCTAAATCCCTACCCAGGGCTTTCCAGTTCCCAGGGAAGATGTGATCCCTTATTTTGAGCAAAGGAAGGACCAGGGATGCTGGAGCAAGAAGGCCTGAGCAGGCTACTACTGTTCCAGGATGAGTGAGGCGAAAGCAAGTTTCATGTAGATTTCAGAAAAATGTGGAGTTGCAGTATTGCTGGAGTTGAAATGAGCCAGAACCAAGAGAACTTTGTACACAGTGAACAGCAACATTGCGTGAAGATCAAATGTAATAGAGGTAACTCTTCTCAGCAATATAGTGATGACGATTGAACCCTCCTGGTTTTGCCTTTGTTTGAATTTTCTTTCACAACATGACTAATGCAAATATATATTTTTTTTGTGTTGGCTGGGGGGGGTAATGAGGGTTAAATGACTTGCCTAGGGTCATGCAGCTAGTTAAGTTTCAAGTGTCTGGGGCTGGATTTGAACTCAGTTTTTCCTGAATCCAGGGCTGGTGCTTTATCCACTGTACTACCACCCGCCCCCGCAGAGTAGGTCTTCTTTTTAGCAAGCATCACTTGGTAGCCTAAAACACTTGTTGTCCCTAGTATAAGAAGTTTATTTTACATCTTTCCTTATTGCTCTCAAATTCCAGCACAGATGCTGGAAAAGAAGGGAAGGGAATAAGCAGTGATTTCCACCTACTGTATACCAGGGTGCTGTGCCAAGAGCTTTTGTTTATCTTACAGCAATGGCAATATTGATTTTTTTTTTTTTTTTTTTTTTTTTAGTGAGGCAATTGAGGTTAAGTCACTTGCCCAGGGTCACACAGCTAGTAAGTGTTAAGTGTCTGAGGCCGGATTTGAACTCAGGTACTCCTGACTCCAGGGCGGTGCTCTATCCAGTGCGCCACCTAGCTGCCTCCCTGGCAAGATTGTTTTTAAGAATGACTTTGAGTGAATAAGTTATTTGGACTATTATAAATAACCCAATTTAACTAATAAATGACATATGAAGGAAGATGTTCCCTCCATCCAGAGGCAGAACTGATAAATATAAATGTATGTAATATAATTTTGCTATTTTAATATATTTATATGTATTTATATGTATATTGGCGTGTATATGTGTGTATACAGTCACACCTATTTGTTTATAATTGTAGCCATCTTTAGGTTGGGGGTGGGAAGAAAAAAATTTACATAATGTGTTTTCTGTTTGAAAGGAATAGGAAGTTGTGCATTGATTGATGTAACTTTCATCGAAATGGTTTATTTTTTTTTTGGTAGTACTGTGTTAAAGTACTTGTTTTATTCTATAAATTTAAAAATAAACTTTAAAAATGTTCTGCTCATTTATCCTTACCAATAACCTTTCCAAATTAGTTAGTGGGTTTGACTATTTCTCAGAACAGGAGGTAGAAAACATTCTGTTTTGGGTTACTTGCATTACAAACACTAACAGGGGAGTAAAGACTCACAAGTGTAACATATGGGATAAACCTTAAAATCAAGTGGCCTGTATCCTCTCTCCTTTCTCCAAAGAGGACTAAATTACGTTCCCTCCATGCTCATCTCTAATATCCCTACTCAGGCTTCAGTTCCCAGAGAAGATGTGATCTCTTATTTTGATCAAAGGGAAGCACCAGGGCTTGTGGAGCAAGAAGGCCTGAGGAGCTACTGTCCAGGTGAGTGAGTGTGAAGGCAAGGTTAAGAGAGTAGTGATTACAAGAGACCTCTAGGGGTTGTGGTGAAGCAAGTGCTAGATTTGAGGGCAGGAATATCTGTCTTGGAAATATGAAGGGGCTGCGCATCCATTGGGCAATGGCTAAATATATTGTCATATATGATGTCATAGAATGTTGTAAGAAACAGTAAGCAGGCAGATTTCAGAAAAACCTAGAGTTACATAAATTGATGGTGAGTGAAATGAGCAGAACCGAGAGAACTTTGTACACAGTAACAGCAACATTGCGTTGATGATGAACTATAATAGACAGAACAGAAAAACCACTGAAATCTGAATATAGATTGAACCTTACTGGTTTTTTTCTTTTTTTAAGTTTTTTGCCCTTTTGTTCTGAATTTTCTTTTACAACATGACTAATGCAAATATGTTTTGTGGGTGTGTGGCGGTTGCACAATGAGGGGTTAAGTGACTTGCCGGCTCACACAGCTAGTAAGTTTCAAGTGTCTGAAGCCGGATTGAATTCAGGTCTCCCAAATTTAGGGCCAGTCCTTTATCCACTGTGGCCACCTTTCTACCCCATGCAGATATATTTAAATGCATTGTATATATATATATAAACTATATCACATTACTTTTTTTTTTTTTTGGTGAGGCAATTGGGGTTAAGTGACTTGCCCAGGGGTCACACAGCTAGCAAGTGTTAAGTGTCTGAGGCCGCATTTGAACTCAGGTCTTCCCCTGAATCCAGGGCTGCACCACCTGGCTACCCTTACTTTCTTCCTTGAGAATGTGAGAGGGAAAGAAGGGAGGGGAAACAAATTTGGAATTAGAAATCTTATAAAAATAATGTCCAAAGTTGAAAACTAGTAATAAAATACTTTTATGATTTAAAAAATAAAAAAGAAATTTGTGGGCATGTAATTGTCTTGGAAGTCATAAGGATTAGACTATTCATTATAAGCTCACTCTTATAACTTCAAGTCAAAAAAAATATTTCACCGACTATTACATGCAAGGCCCCATGATAAGCAACAGAGACATATAGAGGTGCAAGGCACATCGCCTGTTCTCATGAAGCTCACAGTCTGGTTGGGCAGACATCAAGCCAACATCTTTGTACAAAAATGCTGTGGGTAGGATAAATTGGAGGTGGTTAGGAGAGGGAAGGCCCTAAAGTTAAAGGGGGAATGGGCAATTCTAGAGGAATGTGTAGGCTCTAGCTGGGGCTTCAGGGAATCCAGGTGAAGATTCTAGGCAATAGGGATTGGAAAGAAACCCTTGGAGTCAGGAAGTGGAGTCTTCTGTTCCACAAAAAGACCAAAGAGGCCCATATCACTGGATTCTTCCATATATGGAAGAGAAATAGGTTGAAAGAAGACTGGAAGGATAGCAGAACATTAGGTGAGGAAGTGTTCACACAGCCCTAACAGGATTTTCTATTTGATCCTTTTGCTGGGGAGCCAGTAGAGTAGGTGGTGGTATGGTCATGTAGGAACTTAAGAAGATGGACTTGACACCTTGAGGGGAGGAAATAACTAGATGGGAGGGACTGGATCAACTGGACCAACCTCAGGCTCTCTCCAGTATCTCAGATGAGAGATGATTTGGTCCTGAATGAAGAAAGGGACAGTGTTCTAAGAGATGTTTACAAGGATGTATCACAGGACTTTGCAACAGATTGAATATAGGGGTTAGAAGTGTGAATGTGTGAGATGCAGTAAGATGTAAGACTGGATCATTGAAGGATACCTCAGAGAGCATCAGAAAAGTAGAAAGAAGAAAGCATGGGAAAAAGAGAGTTTCTTTCTGGAGATAGAAGGATAACCAGCAGAGAGTAATGTCACTAAAATCTAGAGAGAAGCATATCATGAAGTGGTGGTGATGGACAGTGTCAAAGCCTGCAGAAAAGTCAAGGAAGAGAATAAAGAAATGGCCATTGGATGTGAGCAATTCTTTTTTCTTTTTTGGTGGGGCAAAGTGACCTACCCAGGGTTTACACAGCTAGTGTCAAGTGTCTGAGGCCAGATTTGATTCAGATCCTCCTGATCCAGGGCAGGTGCTTTATCCCCCTCCACCATCTAGCGCCCCCAAATTGCACAATTTCAAGAGTATGGCAATCTTGGAAGAAAAGGTTTCAGTTGACTATGAATTTGGAGTCTGGACTGCAACAGAGTTTCAGAGAGAGCCTGGGAAAGATGTTGGAGACACCCAATGTAAATGGCAATTTTCAGCTATTGGACAGCATTGCATAGGAAGGCATGGATCAAGTGAGGGTGCTCTGATATAGAAGCGCTTTTATTGGTGACGATAGAGGAGGAGTCTTTATTGTTGGAGAGATAGAAAATTATTGGAAAATGGGGTACTAGAGTTAAATAATATGTAGAAGATGGAGTTGAATGGATCATTTGCACACAAAGGGGTTTGCTTTAGCAAGTAGAGGGATGATTTTTTCACCTGTGACTGGGCCAAAGAGGAAAAGAAGGCATCTGATTTATGTGAGATGAGAGGATAAGATACCCATTGATAAACGTCTAGGTCTTTGTTTTGTTTTTCAGTAAAATAAGAGACCAAGTTCTCAGGTGAGTTGGTATAGATGGTGATTGGGGCAGGAGCAGCCATAAGGAAGGGTTGGGGATGAATGAAAAGATTTAGAAAAGCTACTGTGGGGAGTGGCCCAAGGAGTCCATTAGGGAGATGTCAAACCATTGCCTGCCATGAGGGCCCAGATGAGAATAAGGAGCCTACATTTGTAGTGTAGGAAGCCTGGATTCATGATTTTCTCTCCCTCAGTCAGTAGCACATGAGTGTGCAGTAAAAGCTGCTGCCTTTTGTGGCTCAGTCTATGTTCCTTCTTGCAGAATTATTGGCCAGGTGTATGGAAGTGACCACCATCTCAGTTTAGGATTCTGGGCAGTAGAAATTAGCAGGTATCCCATAGCATGTGTTCCTTTGGGATCTAGAAAGAAGCCTCTGAAATCTCCAAGATTGGGTCTGGTCAGGTTTCATTAAGGTTGGAACCTGGCAAAGGTGACTACTTCGGGATGATTAAATGCAAGAAAGAGACAACATGGCTGAGGCCCAAACATGCAGTTAACAGCCACAGAGAGACCAGAAAATAGGGATTGAGGTAAAGGGAGGGGTCCAGTCAGGACATCAGTAAACAACGATGAAACATTCTCTGTTTTTTTTTTGTTTGTTTGGTTGGGGTTTTTTTGCGGGCAATGGGGGTTAAGTGACTTGCCCAGGGTCACACAGCTAGTAAGTGTTAAGTGTCTGAGCTGGATTTGAACTCAGGTACTCCTGATCCAGGCCACGACTTTAACCCACTGCGCTATCTAGCTGCCCCCCAATTTTTATTTTATTTATTTTTTGTTGTTTTGTCTTTGTGGGCAATGAGGGTTAGGTGACTTGCCCAGGGTCACACAGCTAGTGTCAAGTGTCTGAGGCTGGATTTGAACTCAGGTCCTCCTGAATCCAGGGCTGGAGCTTTATCCACTGTTCCACCTAGCTGCCCGCATTCTCTGTTTTTAGGCATTGTGCTAAGCCATGAGGATACAAAGGAAGACAAAAGACAGTCCTTGCTGTCTAGAAGCTCAGAATCTATTGCAAACACTAACAGGGGAAGAGAAATGGAAAGATTGAAAGTGGAGACAAGGTGATCTAGTGTAAGGGCTAAAATTCTAGCTAGTCTGTCTAAAATATCTAATGAGTGGTCACCCAATAAATTATAAGCCTTAGCAAGAGTTAGACTTTTAAGCATTTATTAAGGAGAATAAGAATTGGTAAAGAGAGAGAGAAAGGCCTAGATTCATTTATCTATTAAAGGGAAAGCGCATTTGTAGCCCCCTTCTTCCTCCCCACAAGCAAACGTCACTTCCTGACACCAAAGAAAAGATGCTTGGTCTTGCCCTCAGAGACCTTCTCCTCATGGTGGAGCTTTCCTACAGTAAGTCTCCAGCAGGTGGCATCATTCCAATCGTTACACTAGTCTTGTGCACAAAGTTTGCCCAGTCAGAGAGTTTATATTCTAGTCTGAGCTGCTGGGCTTTGGGTCCAGTCACTCAATCATTCTAAGGTCATGCCTGAGTTCTGAATATAATGAATATGCAGGCCCTTTCTGTTTCACAGATTTGTTTGTGAGGATCCAATGTGTTTGAGTGTGAATTTCTTTGTAAATTAAATCATCCCTGGTATGAGCTAATGGCATTGTAAAATGATTGGTTTCTGCCATGTAAGTTTGGAGATTTTTCCTTTCCTGGGGAAATAGAATGTAAATGAGGTTATGGTCCGCTAATGGAGAGAAGGCAATGTGTGTGGTGTTGTTGTGAGTGTTTGTGTGGTGTCAGTGTGTATTTTTTTTTCTTTTCTGCTTCTTTCAGAAGGAGTGATCAGACATGAAATAAAGGAAAGTAGTGCAGAGCTAATCCTTTCTCTGAAGAAACTCATAACCTTCAGAAGAGAGAAATATGTGCTGCCTTTGAGAGAATCCCTCCTGAAAGAAACTGTATGACTGTAATCAGTGTGGAAAGGCTTTACATCTAGCTCTAATCTTGATGATCATCGAGAAACAATACTGAAGAGGAGAAACCTTATGAAATGTAAGCAATGTGGAAAGACTTTCAAATTTAGAAAGAGTGTTGATATACATCAGAGGCTCCATACTGGAGAGAAACCTTATGAAATGTAAACAGTGTGGAAAGTCTTTTACACTAAAGTCTAATCTTAACAAACATCAAAGGGTCCACACTGGAAAGAAACCCTATGAATGTAATCAATGTGGAAAGGCTTTGTAATTAGGTTTCGTCTTAAAAGACATCAGAGTGTACACACTGGGGAGAAACCTTATGAATGTGATCAATGTGGAAAGGCTTTTACACAAAAGTCTACTCTTAAGGAACATCAGAGTATACACAATGGAGAGAGACCATATGAATGTAAACAATGTGGAAAGACTTATAAACATTGGAATAGTCTCCATATTCATCAGAGAAAACACACTGAGAGAAACCTTATGAATGTAAACAGGTGTGGAAAGGCTTTTGCATTTAGGTGTTAATCTTAAGCAACATCAGAGTGTCCACACTGGAGAGAAACCATATAAATGTAATCAATTGGAAAGTCTTTTACGTTGAGGTGTTTAATCTTAAGGAACATCAGATTATCCCACACTGGAGAGAAACCTTATGAATGTAATCAATGTGGAAAGTCTTTTACATTTAGGTCTGGTCTTAATGCACATCAGAGTTTCCACACTAGAGAGAAACCTTATAAATGCAATCAGTGTGGAAAGGCTTTTACACGAAAGAGTCCATCTTAACAGGCATCAGAGAATCCACACTGGAAAGAAACCTTATGAATGTAAGCAATGTGGGAAGACTTATAAGCATATGACTAATCTCAATATGCATCAAAAATCCATAATGGTGAGAAACCTATGAATGTAATCAATGTGGAAAGGCTTTTACACTTAGGTCTAGTCTTAACAAAACATCAGAGTTTCCACACTAGAGAGAAGCCTTATGAGTGTAATCAGTGTGGAAAGGCTTTGCACTAAATCTAATCTTAGCAAACATCAGAGAACCCACGCTGGGAGAGACACCTTATTGAATGTAAGGCAATGTGGAAAGATTTATAAAAATATGATTAGTCTCAATATTCATCAGATAGTCCATACTGGTGAGAAAACCTTATGAATGTAAACAATGTGGAAAGGCTTTTGCACAAAAGTCTAATCTTAGGAAACATCAGAGAATCCACACTGGAGAGACACCTTACAAATGCAATCTGTGGAAAGCTTTTATACAAAATCTTGTCTTAACAAACATCAGAGAATCCACACTGGAGAGAGACCTTATGGATGTAAACAATGTGGAAAGCCATTTTAGACAGAGCAGTATCTAAATATGCATCAGAGGAATCACACTGGAGAGAAACCTTATGAATGTAAACAATGTGAAAGGCTTTTACACTGAAGTCTTATCTTAGCAAACATTACAGTATTCACCATGGAGGGAACCTGATGAATGCAAACAATGAGGAAACCTTGTCAATGTAAACAATGTAAAACAATAGGATTAGTTTCAATATGCATCAGAGAATCCACATTGGAGAGAAACCTTATGAATGCAATTAGTGTGGAAAGGCTTTTACCCAAAAGTCTAGTCTTAACAAGCATCAGAATCCACAGTGGAGAGAAACCTTATGAATTGTAAACAGTGAAGAAAGTCTTTAATACACATCAGAGAATCCACAATGGAGTATAATTATTAAAATGCCCATACCTTTTCACCCTGCAATACCACTATCAGTTCTATTTCCAAAACTATTATGGCAGTTCTCTTTGTGCTAAAAAGAATTGGAAATTGTGGGGATACTGTCAATTGGGAATGTATTAATGGTACTAATTTTCCTGTTGTGATGAAATAATGGGATTTCCAGATACTCAAAGAACCACCTGGAGATAATCTAGACTGATTGAATCAAGTGAGAGTGATTGACTGCTGATTTAGCCTACTTCAGTTAATTGATATAATCACACCTGGCTAGCCCTTAAGAAGGTCTTGTTCTCAGAAGCTAGACTGTGAACTCAACTTGAGAACACCTCAAACCAATGATTTGGATGATGCCAACCAATCAGCTTGAAGCAGTGTGTAAGAGGACCGCCTCTGTTCCAGACCTATAAAAAGCTTCCACAATCAGCTGCTGGAGAGTTCCTGATTAAAGCAGGCTCGTGGAGGAGGACTGGAGGAAGAACCCGACCAGGCTTGGAACTCTATGTGAGATAGGCCTTTCCTTAACTTTCTGAACTCCATGTTAATACCTGTATGCTTAATAAATGTTTAATGCCCAAAGATTGGTGCTAAAGCTTCTAATTTAAGGTGATTACACAATATAGAATTTAAATATCACACTGGGCTATTGTGAAGAAAATTCTTTGTCAAGATTGTGAGAAAATAATGGGACTTGGCAGATACCCAAGGGCCCCACCTGAAGATTGATTTGGGTGAGACTGAGAGACTGGCTGAGAACCTACTTAAGGTATTTTAAGTCAAGACCACACCTGGACAGCCCTGAGTGGGCTGTTGTCCTCAGAGGCTGTGAACTAAGACATCTACAGGAGACCACCTTCAACCAATCAGCTTGAAGGTCCCCCCCCATTCCTGGGGAGGGAGACAGGAAGTAGGAAGGTGAGGCTGGCTCCCTGGATCTTGCCTTTTTCATGGGGGACTTCAGGTTGGTGGTAGAGACAGGAAAGGAGATAGGCTTTTCTTCCTTTGCTGTACTCCATGTGTTATCTTTACTCTTTAATTAAATGTTTAATGCCCAAAGACTGGTGTTAAAGCTTCTAATTTAAGGCAACCACAGATTTAGTTTTACTCATCACAGTTGCTGACCATGAAGTATGCCTGCCGAACCTCTCAATCTTCTGATTTTCAAATTGAGTAAGAAATTTTCTCCTATTTCCACATGTCTGTCCTTTTAAATTTTCAAATGGATCTTGCTAACCTCTTAAGCACTTTAGAATAACTATTTACACAAGCAAAGTTTGAGATCATGTTAACGCTTGGTCTATGTGAATTTGAATATTCCTATTTTTATTTTTACTTTTTCTTTGTGTTATAGTGTAGCAATTTTTGAATTACAAAAAGGGGACTAAAAATACCAGAAAACTACCATATAATACAAGGGTCTTTCCTAGAAAGAATACTCACAGCATGGGATTCTTATAAGCCAGGCATGACAAGCAGAGCTTATCAAATTATGTTTTATGTGCATAAAAATATTTTAGGATTACTGGAGAACCAATGGTTAGTGAATGGATCTTTTGATCCCTTCACAGTGAAAAATCTGCAGTTGATCCTGCATTTTAAGTCCCCCAAAGATTGAACTTATTGGGACCTCTGAATTACAGTGAGCAAGGAATGAAAGAGAGAATCCAAGCCAAGCTTGAATGCAAGCCTGCCTCTCAGGTTGAAACACCAAATGACCCAACACCTCTTCCCTCTCCTCCTTTAAAAAAAAAAAAAGGCAGAATTATTAAACATATCTTGTGGACCATAATGCAATAAAATATTATTTAAGTAAGGGTCATCAAATCAAAGAATAAAATTCTTTATATTCTTATAAACTTAGCACTAAAAATAGAAGGATCAAATGACAAATCACTTAAAAATCATGATGATCTCATTAGGTAATAACAACCATGTGACAATATATGAAAATTGAGGAAACTGCCCCCAAAGTAGTATTTAGGAGCAAATTTATATCTCTAAGCATTTTTTTTTTGGTGAGGCAGTTGGGGTTAAGTGACTTGCCCAAGGTCACACAGCTAGTAAGTGTTAAGTGTCTGAGGCTGGATTTGAACTCAGGTCCTCCTGAATCCAGGGCCAGTGCTCTATCCACTGCGCCAACTAGCTGCCCCTAACATTTTTTATTAGTAAAAGTAAATTAACAAATTGATCAAACAACTAAAAACTCCTAGAAAACTGATACATTAAAAATCCCAATAAAACATCAAAATATAAAAACTTTAAAATTTTCAAAAATGTGAAAAAATTGAACTAGTAATTAAAACTAGTAGTTCTTTCTTGAAAAACAGTAATAAAATGGATGTCATTAGTTACCTTGACTTAAAAAATTAAGAAGAAAACCAAATTATTATCAAGAATTAAAACATGAATTCATAAATAAGGAAGAAACAAAACAAATTATTAGGTATATTATACAATTATATACCAATGAAATCAACAGTCTAAGGTGGATGAATATTTACAAAGTAATATAAAATGCCTGGATTGACAGGCCAGGAAATAGAAATCATAATTTATCCAATCCTAGGAAAAGAAACTGAACAATCCATAAGTGAATTTCCAAAAGGGAAAAAAAAAGGCACATCCAGGTGGATTTACAAGCAAGTTCTAGCAGACATTGAAAGAATAAGTCCAATATTACATAAGCTGTTTGAAAAAAATGGGAAACTAGAGGTCCTACCAATTCTTTATATGTATAAATATAATCTTAACCAGTGAAGAGTCAAAACAGAGAAAGAACATTATAAACCACTATTCATTTCTAAGGAACATTGATGCAAATATTTTAATTAATTTGTTAGGTAGGAGACTAGCAATATACCTACATGATCATGCACCATGACCAGGCTGAATTTGTATCAGGAATGAATATCAGTTCAATATTTGGAAACAATAAGCATAATTAACCATATTAACAACAACAAATATGGTATACTAATAAATGTAGAGCAATCTTTGACAGTTCAGGAGGAGTATGACTGACTTATATCCTCATTGAGAGGAGACAACTACCCATTTTCTCACATAAGTGTATTTGGCATAACTTGTCTACTGTAGAGGATCAAATATCACAACAATGGGAAAGCACATCTGACTGGGACAAACTCAGTCCAATACAATCCTGTAGCCTCCCAGTTTTCCCAGTATCCATTAGCTGCCAGCTCCTCAAAGTACAGGGTCCGTTGCTTTCAGTCAGTCTGGTGCCGCAGTTTTGGCATGACAGTCTTTCTGCTCAGAAGGAAAAGGAGGAGAGTCTTGGAGGGAGGGAGGTGGTGGAGGCACTGGAGAGGAGAGAGGACAGGCTTGGCCCAGATGGAGTTGGAGCACTGGGGTGGAGTTTGGAGGCCTGGGAGGAGTTTAGGGGTGTGAAGGAGGATTATTGCAGTGGAGGAAGGCATTTCCATGTGACTGAGGGCAGGGCTTAGAGAGAAGAGGCAGTCTGAGTGCTTGAGCGCTGGGAGGCCCTGATTGGAGGAAAGGGCTGGACCCACCGTTGTGGGGCTCAGGAGCTGTGCTCTTGGCCACTGGAAGACCCGAGTGCGCTGTGGGGTGGTGGGCAGAAGGAGGAGTCTTTTACCTGAGAGTTCTCTGCCTTCCCTGGAGCCCAGATCTATTTCCTTGCAGCTGAGATCACTCTACTCCCGAAGACAGCTCTGTGCATGCCGTAGTTGGAGGTAGGTCTGAGCCAGAGGGCCCCCCTCCGTTCCTCCTATTTTCCTGGCTTCTGCCGGCTTGCCCTTGCCATTAGATCTCATTCTGACCTCATTGTGAGTGTCCTCCAGGTCTGCCAGGAGCAGGTTTCCCTCCAAGCCTGGCCCCGCCCCCCACATCTTTTCCAGACTCCCAATCACTCCCAAACTTCCTGGCTCCCTCTGTTCCTTTCCCAGACTTCAGACTTTGCCCATAGGGATCCCGGAGTCCTGATCTCAGCCTTCCCTATGAGAGGACCCAGGGGGGTGGTTCCCTGTCCCACCTCCTGGTGAGAGATGGAGTTGTCCTGCCTTCCGGGATCCAGGAGTCGCCCTTGCCGCCCCTAGTGCTCCACCTTGGACAGTTACCAAAGCTTTTCCCTGGCCCCTTATCTGAACCCGTGGTCTTCAGGCCAGTTCCCTATCAAATCCCAGGCGTGGGGCTCTCTGCTGGCTCCAGTCTCCCTTGAGGGATTCCAAGCCTAAGCTTGAGCAGAGGGTCCCAGGAGCCCTCCCTAGCTCTAGTTCGACCTCAGGACACAGTCTTCCTGCGTTACAGCTCAGCTCAAGCGCTTTTGTCCCAGTGCTGTCCCTATCTGCCCTGATCACTGTAGCTCTTGCTCCCCTTCCTTCCCCAGGGCAGCTGCTCCTGCCTTCCTGCCCCCACTTCTTTTTTTTGTTTTTGTTTTTTGTGAGGCAATTGGGGTTAAGTGACTTGCCCCAGAGTCACACAGCTAGTAAGGTGTGAAGGGTCTGAGGCCGGATTTCAACTCAGGTACTCTTGAATCCAGGGCCGGTGCTTTATCCACTGCGCCATCAGCTGCCCCCTGCCCCCCACTTCTTTCAGAGCCCTCGCGGCTGAATCCCCAGACTGGATTTGGTCTACAGGCTCTGGCTTCCCCCTGGTCATTGCTGGGCTGCTCCATCCAGAGCCCCCCTCATCCTTAACCCTCCTTTGCTTCTCTCCTCCTAGATCAGTCAGTCAGTCTGAGTTCTGTATGTATAGGGGGGGGGGAGGGCATGCTGGGAGGGCAGAGAACTCCTGCCTCAGGAGCCATGGAGGCTCTGAGTGCTCTCATCCTTCTGGGATCCCAAGCCCCTTCTGTCTTTGGGCCTCTAGGGGAATGTGGAGAGGAGAGGAGGAGTAAGAGAGGGAGGGGAGTAGGTTTCCTGTGCAGACCCTGTTCCCTTCCAAGCCTGCCCCTCTCTGCTGCCTCCCTCCCTCTGTAGGTTGGAGTCTCTCCCCTGAGTGAGGCCAGAGCCTTTATGATTCCTGTGGGAAACTCACCTTCTCTAAATCTCTGTAGGCCCAGCTTCCTCCCTAGGAAAGAAGGGAGACATCTCCCCCTCTGGGATCCTTCTCCCTCCCCAACTCAGTCTGCAGGGGACCAAGGGTTGTCCCAAGCAGATATTGGGTCAAGTCCAGATATCAAAGTGGGAGGGACATTAGAGCAGTTTTTATTATCAGGGTCAACCAAATAGCTGTCCCCCAGAGTATGGGCACAAAGGAGGTCAGCATGGGACTAAGATTGCAGTGTTGTGGGGGGTGGATTTAATTGATCAAATTGATCCTGAGGTAATCCCAAAGAATTACAAGAGGCAGTGACTCAGTTTCCCAAGTTTTATTGTAATGACCACAGGGAGAACATCCTAGAGGTGTCTCAAATAGGGGAAGAATAATAGTTATATTTTGATAGTGAGAAAAAGTAGGTTATCTCATTATCTTAATCCCCTCCTTGTGAGAGGTTCATAAGAGGTCTTTTTTTGGGGGGGGGTGAGGCAATTGGGGTTAAGTGACTTGCCCAGGGTCACACAGGTAGTAAGTGTTAAGTGTCTGAGGCCGGATTTGAACTCAGGTCCTCCTGAATCCAGGGCTGCTGCTCTATCCACTGGACCACCAAGCTGCCCCCATAAGAGGTCTTAATCCTAATTTGGACTTCCTAAAACAAGCCCCCAGGCAGGTACCTTTTTCCTTTTAGGTGTCTTTTTGGGGTATGCACATCCTGAGGTGAACCTTAAGGACATATTTGGCCCTTTCTGCACATATTCCTAAAGACAGACTTAAACTTCTCAGACCCAGAGGGTCTCTCTGTGTTTTTGATATCTCTTTACTTAAGATCTGGTTCTAGGTGTCCTGTCATCTAGGATTATTAATGGCTATTAATGATTAATGGTCCCTAGGTCCTATCTCTGCTGATGGTGAGTATTGAAAGGGACAGACCCTCTCTGGTACTATAAGAACTCAAGTCTCAGTTTATCTGTTAACCCCTTTTTGCCTACCTCCATGCACAGGGTGGAGGAGATGGGCTTTTCTGTGCTGAGCTAAAGAAGAGAGGGGTGTTCTAGGTGGCTCCAGGCTGTCCCATGTTAGGGTGTTGTGACATTTTGTCAGTAAGAGCTTTGGCTGTTGTCTCCCATTTGTGGGGCCATAAAGGCTGGGGGAAGCAGGAGCCTGAGGTAGAGAAAGACCAGAGACAAGATGGAGGAACTTACAAAATGGAGTCAACATTGGTGTTCCTTTGCTACCTACACAGGGAGCCTGGAGCTAGAGGGAATGGTCCCTGGGAGCCTCAGACCTCCACCTCAGGTAAGTGCAGTCTCTGCACAGACTCTACCAACATCAGGCATTGAAACCATTTCATAGACATAGGGATGGTCTGTGAAGCTGGCAAAACCTTCCTTATGGATTGTTTGTGGGTTTTTTAAATTTAAATTTAATTTAAATTTTTTCCCCTATATATTTTATTTTCCAGTTACATGGATTGTTTCTTTACAAAAATAGTCATTAAGTGAAAAAAAAATACAAAAGAAGGTAGTCTAGCAGTACCAGATCCAAACTGTATTGGAAAGTGGTAATTATCAAAAAAATCTTTTGCTGACTTAGGAAATAGAGAGGTGGATCAGTGAATAGAAGAGGTACAAATTATACTATGATAAGTGACTATGGTAATCTAATCTATGATAAGCCCAAAGATCCAAGTTTTTGAAACAAAAACTCATTGATTGACAAAAGCTACTGGGAAAACTGGAAAACAGTATGGCAAAAACTAGGTCAAGGACCAACATCTCACACTATATACCAAGACAAGGTCAAAATGGGTACATGATTTAGACAAAAAACAGTGATGCCATAAGCAAGATAAAGAAAGCATGGAGTAGTTTTTGTCAGGTTTCTGAACAGGGAAAGAATTTAGGGAGAAAATAGAAGAAAGCATTACAAAGTGTAAAATAGATAGTTTTTCTTTCTATAGAATTAAAAAAGTGTTTGCAGAAATAAAAGCAATATAACCCAAATTATAAGGCAAACAGAAAACTAGGGAAGAATTTTTGAAACAGTTATCTCTGAAAAAGGCCTCATTTCTCAAATACATACAGCATGGGGTCAGATTTATAAAAATACAAGTGGATTCCCCAATTGATAAATGGTTAAAGGATATGAACAGACATTTTCAGACAAAGAAATCAAAGCTATCTGTGTGAAAAAGATGCTCTAAATCATTATTGCTCAGAGAATTGAAATTGATACAACTCTGAGGTACCACCTTACACCTATCAGAGTGGCTAATATGGCCAGGGTTGGGTGTTGGGTGGGATGTGGGAAAACTGGAAAGCTAATCCACTGTAGCTAGTTGTGACCTGATCCAACCTTTCTTTCTAGAGATGATTTTGCCACTATGACCAAAGGGCTATAAAACTGTGTGTGCCCTTTGATCTAGCATACCACTGCTGCTTGATATCCCAAAGACAACCCCCCTAACCCCCCAAAAAAGATCTATTTGCACAAAAAAGATTTATAGCACTCTTTTTGTGGTAGCTAACAATGTGAAATCAAACGGATGCTCATCAACTGGGGAATGACTAAAGAAGCTGTAATATATGATGGTGATGAAATATTCTTGTGCTATAAGAAATGACAAGCAGGCAGCTAGGTGGCGCAGTGGATAAAGCACTGGCCCTGGATTCAGGAGTACCTGAGTTCATAATCCAGCCTAGACACTTGACACTTATTAGCTGTGTGACCCTGGGCAAGTCACTTAACCCCCCATTGCCCTGCCCCCAAAACAAAACAAAACAAATAAATGACAAGCAGAATGATTTCAGAAAGGCCTGGAAAGAGTTATAGGAACTGGTGTATAGTGAAGTGAACAGAACCAGAACATAAACCAGGAGAACATTATGCACAGAGATAACAATATTGCTTGATGAAGAACTAAGAATGACTTGACTTAACTTTTCTCAGCAATTCAATGATCCAAAACAATCCGAAGGGAGTAATGGTGAAGCATTACTATCTACCTCTAAAGAAAGAACTGAATTGATCGAACACAGACTGAAGCATGCTGATCTTCACTTTCTGTCACTTTTTTTTTTATTCATGTCTTTTTTTTTTTTTTTTTTTTTGGTGGGCAATTTGGGTTAAGTGATTTTCCCAGGGTCACACAGCTAGTAAGTGTTAAGTGTCTGAGGCCAGATTTGAACTCAGGTACTTCCTGACTCCAGGGCTGGTGCTCTATCCACTGTGCCACCTAGCTGCCCCTACAAGTGATGCTTGTTTTTGTTTTTTGTTTTTTAGTGAGGCAATTGGGGTTAAGTGACTTGCCCAGGGTCACACAGCTAGTGTTAAGTGTCTGGGGTCAGATTTGAACTCGGGTATTCCTGACTCCAGGGCCGGTGCTCTATCTACTGCGCCACCTAGCTGCCCCTATTCGTGTCTTCTTATATATAAAATGACTAATGGAAATCTTTTCCATAATTGTGCATGTATAACCTATATCTGATAGCTTACCCCCTTAAGGACCAGCAGGTAGGGGAGAGAGGGAGGAAGGGATAGAATTTGGAACTCAAAACTTTAAATCAAAGAGTTTATTTTTAAAAATAGGCATTAAGTTGAACACAGTTAGTAACAACACTGCCCTGCTCCTTTCTATGTTTTGAGCTGATTTACTGGCCCCTTGCTACCTTGAGCAGCATACTCCTTGCTCCCAAACTGGTGCCATCCTCTATTTGATTTCAGGTCCTTCTCATTAGAACTGACTGATAAAGATGACGACTTCACTCATTAGTGTTTGTTACCTAACAATCATGTTTTTTGCTCTCTTTCTTTTTTTTTTTTTAGTTAGGCAATTGGGTTAAGTGACTTGCCCAAGGTCACACAGCTAGCAATTGTTAAGTGTCTGAGGCCGGACCTGAACCCAGGCACTCCTGACTCCAGGGCCGGCGCTCCATCCACTGTGCCACCTAGCTGCCCTTTTGCTCTCTCTCTTAATGCCTGCCTACCATGGTTTCCCCTCACCCCCAACTCAGGCACAGACACACACACACACACACACACACACACACACACACACACACACACACACACACACACACACACGGCGCTTCTTCCCCCAACCTTTGTTTCCTTTGGCCGAGCTCTCCCTTGTAGCAACTGAAGGTCCAAGAAGCCTCTTCCCCTGAGTTGTTTCTGGACTGTCCTGGAGCAGAGCCCCAAAGGCTTCCCGAGCTCTTGTACTTTGCAGTGTTGTTAGGAGAGAAGAGACTGTTCTCCCTGCTGCATCTCATGTCTTTCTGTTTCAGGTCACATAAGCTTCATAAGTTTTACTGAACCTCTTTCATTTCATTTACCATTTCTTAGATCAGGTCAAGCATTTTAAAAGGCCCTAGATATATAAGCCAAAGATTTCTGGAACAGAAAGCTTAATGTAAATGGGCCCTTTTACAGAATAACCTAAAGTCCAGGCAGTAAGCTGGGGAAATCTTTGGGACGGGGATAACGTGTTTGGGGAGAGCCATAAGAAAATCAGGAGTCAGGAATTGACAAAGATCGGTCCAGCTCCAGGCAATTCATTGGTCTGGGAATGGGGAGTAGGTGAGGATCTGGTAGTTATCAATTCCATAATAAGACATTGCTCGGCAGGGGCAGCTAGGTGGTACAGTGGATAAAGCACCAGCCCTGGATTCAGGAGGATGTGAGTTCAAATCTGGTCTCAGACACTTGACACTTGATACTTACCAGCTATGTGAGCTTGGGCAAGTCACTTAACTGTCATTGCCCACCAAAAAAAAAAAAAAGACATTGCTCCTGCTGTATTCTAACTAATCATATAAAATGGTTTTCTCAAAATTCAGGCAGGTTCTTCCTGATTATGGTTTCAAATTTGACTCTGACACTCAGAAAGGTTATGACCTTTGGCAAATCCCTTTCCTGAGTTTCAATTTCTTCTTGTAAATTGATGAGGGCTGCACTATTTAATTCTGAATTATATTTCATCTCTACTTTCCTATGCCTTTTGATGGTTTAGGAGTTGGTGACCTTCAAGGATGTGGCTGTGGGATTTCACCCAGGAGGAGTGGGGCCTCTTGGACCATCCTCAGAAGGAGTTGTACAAGGAGGTCATGCTGGAGAATGCCCAGAACCTGCTCTCCCTGGGTAAGGGACACTTCCCCTGGTAACTCTGAGTCTGCAATCAAAAGGGAATATCTTCATTCCTGAGTGGGCAGAGCTTGCAACATCAATGAAATACTCAAATGGGAAAGGTGCTGGTCTCCTGGGCCCAAGAGACAAGGGCCCTCCTGCTGTCTGGATTTCCTAGAAAAAGTCTTTGCATTGTGGAACAGGAACGTGAGGGTCTCCTTGCTGCTCCTGAAGTTGTGTCTTACCAATTCTAGTTAGTCTCAGATCAAAGATCAAATCAGTGTGGAAGCATCTCAGACCTGAAACTAATCCCAGAGCTTATTGAGTTGAGCCTCTACCCAAACATGTCTTTTGTCTCCCAAATCTCTGAAAACTGCTCGGGCAGCTTTTCCTTGCCACCCTTCATCTTTGAGTCTTGTATTCTTTTTAGCAAGCATCACTTGGTAGCCTAAAGCACTTGTTGTCCCTAGTGTAGGAAGTTTGTCCTTCATCTTCCTTCCCATTGCCCTCAAATTCTAGCACAGATGGTAGGAAAGAGGGGAAGGGAATAAGCAGTGATTTCTACCTACTATTTGCCAGGTGCTGTGCCAAGCACTTTCTTTATTTTACAGCATTGGCAATATTGTTTTCAGAATGGCTTTGAGTCAATAAATTGTTTGGACTATTATAAATAAACCAGATTAACTATAAACACTATATGAAGGAAGATGCTCTCTCCATTCAGAGACACAACTGGTAAATGGAAATGTATGTAATATAATTTTACATATTTTATATATATTATGTGTGTGTATGTACACACACACCTATTTCTGTGTAATTGTACCCATCCCTAGGTTCAGTGGGTGTGACGAAAAAAAATGTACATGATAATTTTGTTTTTTATTTGAAAGAAATAGCAAGTTGTGCATAGTTGATGTAACTTTCATCTGTAATGATTTTTTTATTGTACTGTGTTATAGAAGTATTTGTTTTATTCCATAAATTTAAAATAAAACTTTTTAAAATGTTCTGCTCGTTTATTTTTACAATAACCTTCCAAGTAAGGTGATAGGAGACTGAGGCAAACAAAGGCTAAATTTCTTAGCAAGGGGAATACCACTAGTCACTATATGAAGCTGGATTCAAACTCAGACATTCCTGCTTCTAGGTCCCAGGGTTTTGTCCACTGCACTACCAGTTCCCTTTACTTTCTAGATAGTGGAATCTCTGGAATGAACCCATCTTCCTTTGGAGAAGGTGCACCAAGCCCAAATTTTTATTTTCTAAGTTCCCAGGTTCAAGGCTGCTCTGGGTCAATAACCCTTTTTACCCAGTTTTGGGATTAGAAGTTTCTTCCAGGGAATAGACTGGGGGAGGAGGAAGGGAGAGGTAGTTCACATGAAGGAAACAAGAAAAAAGCTTATAGAGGGAGGGGGAAAGAGTGGGGGAGTGAGTGGACCTTAATGTCATCAGAATTAGCTCATAGAGGGGCAGCTAGATGGCACAGAGGATAAAGCACCTGGCCCTGAGATTCAGGAGGACCTGAGTTCAAATCTGGCCTCAGACACTTGACACTTACTAGCTTTGTGACCCTGCCAAGTCACTTAACTCTCATTGCCACACAAAAAACCAAAAACAAAAAATTGGCTCAAAGAGGGACGAACTTTCATACTCAAGTAGGTATAGTAATATATTTTTGCACTGAGGAATGGGAGGGAGAGGGGAAGGATCAAAGTGCAGATTGGAGGAGAGAGCAGTAAAAAGGGAAACCCTTTCCAGTAAGGTGAAGATGTTCTGCATTACTGCACAAGTATGACAAATTGAATTGCTTGATTTCATAGGGAGGGTTGAGGAGGGAGGGAGGGAGGGAGGGAATTAGCTCAAAGACCTTAATCTCAGTGGGCTCAAGGAGGGAATAACATTCACACCCAATTGGGAGGAGTAATCTATTTAACCCTAGGAGGTGATGAGGATGAGGAGGTGATGAGGATAAAGAGGGAAGGGTGAAAAAGGGAGTACAGAGTGAGGGAGGGAACAGTCAGAAGTAACAGTTTTGAGGAGGAATAGGTTAAAAGAAGATAGAAAATAGCATAAATATCATGGGAAGGAAGGGATGGAGGGAAATAGTTATGATGATTGATTATAATGGCAAAATATATGGTACCTACTTTGCTGGGCTAATATGAAGAAATTCTTTGTCAAGTTTAAGGTACTATATACAGGTTATGATGAACAGGATACTATCAGAAAAACCTGGAAAGACCTACATGAACTGAAGCAGAGTGAAATGTACCGTATACAAAATAACAGCAATAGTGGGGGATGATCTGCTGGGAAGCATGTGGTTATTTCCAGAAAGGCAATGATCCAATATAACCCTGAAGGAATTGTGAAAAATGGCAATCCATCTACAGAGAAAGAACTGATAGCATCTGACAACAGATGGAAACAAATTAAAATTTTTTTTTTGTTTTTGACCCTTAATTTGAAGTTTTATTTTTTGACTTTTCTCACAACCTAGCTAATGTCAGAATGTTTTCCATGACTACTCATGTATAACTTATTTTGAATTGCTTGAATTCTTGTTGGTGGGGGGTGGAGAGGGAGGAAGAGAAATCAGAACACAAAGTTTTTAAAGAATTGATGTCAAAATTTGTTTTTTAAATATATTTTGGAAAGTAAAATTCTATTCAGGAAAAAAAAGAACATTGCGAATCTGAGCCTAGCAACCTATAGTAGCTCAGGGAAGGACATACCAAGTCCAAGCTTAGGATAAATATGGACTGAGCCCTCTCAGCATTGGCACTCATTGGTTTTACTGTGGGTGCCCATTCTCATGAGAATGCAATAAAAAGCTTTTGTCATACCAAAAAAAAAAAAAAAAGTTTCTTCTAGGATGGGGCTGGGTGCAGGTTGGGGGCAGAGGGTTTGGCTATTTCTCAGAACTGGTTGTAGAAAACATGGTATTTGGGGTGACTTACATTCCAAGCACTAATAGAGTAGTATAGACTCACATGTGTAAACATAATGGGATGAACCTGAACATCAAGTGGCCATGCATCCTCTCCTTTCCCTAAAGAGAGCTAAATTGCAAGTTTCTTTCCATCCTCATCTTTGATTTCCTTACCCAGGGCTTCCAGTTCCCAGAGATGATCTGATCTCTTATTTTGAGCAAAGGGAAGCACCAGGAATGTTGGAGCAAGAAGGCTTGAGGATCTACTGTCCAGGTGAGTGAGGTGAAAGCAAGTTTAAGAGAGTAGTGATTACAAGAGACCTCTAGGGGTTGTGGTAAAGCAAGTGCTAGATTTGAGGGCAGGAAGACCTGCTTTTGGAACTCGTTTTCAGTTTTTCTTAGCAGTGGCTTCCTGGGCTAATCACTGAACTTCAGTTTCCAGATCTGTAAAATGAGGGGGGTTGGACTCCATGTCCTTTTAGCTGGCTTTCAGTGATCATCTATGATCCTGCAAGAAGTCCTTGTTTGAAATTTGTGGGCATGCATAAAACTGCATACCCTCTGAGCCAGCAATACCACTGCTAGGTCTGTTTCCCCCAAGAGATCATGAAAAAAGGGAAAAGGACCTGCATGTACAAAAGTATTTATCGCTGCTCTCTTTCTGGTGACAAAGAATTGGAAATTGAGGTGCTACCCATCCATTGGAATGGATAAACAAATCATGGCATATGAATGTAATGAAATGTTGTTGTACTGTAAGAAACAGTAAGCAGGCAGATTTCAGAAAAATCTGAAAAGAGTTACATAAATTGATACTGAGTGAAATAAGCAGAACCAAGAGAACTTTGTACACAGTAACAGCAACTTTGTGTGATGATCAACTGTAATAGACGTAACTCTTCTCAGCAATATAGTGATCTGTTAGGGAGATGTCAAATCATTGCCTTGCCATAATGAGGGCCCAGATGAGATTAAGGAGCCTATATTTGTAGTATAGGCAGCCTGGATTCATGATTTTCTCTCCCTCAGTCAGTAGCACATGAGTGTGGGGGTAAAAGCTGCTGCCTTTTGTGGCTGAATCTCTGTCCCATTCTTGGAGAAATGTTGGCCAGGTGTATGGAGGTGACCACTATCTCAGTTTAGGAAGCTGGGCGGTAGAACTTAACAGCTATCCCATAGCATGAGATCCCTAGAGATCAAGAAAGAAGCCTCTGTGATCTTCAATTCTGGGTCTGGTCAGGTTTCATCAGGGTTGGAACCTGACAAAGGTAAGTACTTTTGGATGATTATATGCACGAAATAGACAAGCATGACTGAGGTCTGAAGGTGCAGTTAACAATCAGGAGAGAGACCAAAAAATAGGAATTGAGGTAAAGGGCAGGGGCCCAGTCAGGACATCAGTAAACAATGGTGAAGCACCCTCTGTTTTTAGGCATTGTGCTAAGCCATGAGGATACAAAGGAAGGCAAAAGACAGTCCTTGCTGTCCAGGAGCTCAGAATCTATTGCAAACACTAAAAGGGGAAGAGAAATGGAAAGAATGAAAATGGAAACAATCAATCTAATCCTGTGAACAGAGCATGCCCAGTCAAAGGGTTTGTATTTTAGTCTGAGTTGCTAGGATTTGGGTCCAGTCACCAGCCATTCTAAGGTCACGGCCTGAGTTCTGAATATAATAAATATGTGGACCCTTTCTGTGTCACAGATTTGTTGTGAGGATCCAATGTGTTTGATTATGAATTTCTTTGTAAATTAAATCATCCTTGAGATGTGAGCTAATGACATTGTAAAATGATTGGTTCTGCCCATGTAAATTTGGAGTTTTTTTTCTTTCCTGGGGAAAATGAGGTTTTGTTCTGCCAATGGAGGGAAGGGATTGTGTGTTTGTGTGTGTTTTTTGTGTGTGGTATCAGTGTATATTTGTTTTGTTTTTTGCTTCTTTCAGAAGGAAAGATCAGGCTTGAAATAAAGGGAAAGAAATGCAGAGCTAATCCTTTCTCTGGAAGAAACTCACAAGCTTCAGAAGAGAGAAATCTGTGCTGCACATGAGAGAATCCCCACTGGAGAGAAACTGTATGACTGTAATCAGTGTGGAAAGGCTTTCAGATCCAACTCCAATCTTGCTTCCCATCAGGGAAACTACACAGGAGAGAAAACTTATGAATGTAATGAATGTAGAAAGATTTTCAAATATAGGATGAATTTGATAGCCATCAGAGGATCCATACTGGAGAGAAACTTTATGAATGCAATCAGTGTGGAAAGGCTTTCACAAAAAAGTCTGTTCTTAATAGACATCAGGGAATCCATAGTGGAGAGAAACCTTATATATGTCATCACTGTGGAAAGGCTTTTACACAGAGGACTTATCTTAATGTGCATCAGAGAACCCATAGTGAAGAGAAACCTTATGAATGTAAACAATGTGGAAGGACTTATAAATATAAGATTAGTCTCACTGTGCATCAGATAACCCATAATGAAGAAAAACCTTATGAATGTAAACAATGTGGAATGGCATTTACAGGAAGCACTAAACTTTATGTGCATCAGAGAATCCACACTAGAGAGAAACCTTATGAATGTAAACAATGTGGAGCAACTTATAAACATAGGATTAGTCTCAATATACATCAGAGAATCCACACTGGAGAGAAACCTTATGAATGTAAGCAATGTGGAAAGACTTTTACCGAGAGAGGTCATCTTAAAACACATCAGAGAATCCACACTGGAGAGAAACCTTATGAATGTAATCAATGTGGAAAGGCTTTTACATATAAGTGTACTCTAACTGAACATCAGAGAATCCACACTGGAGAGAAACCTTTTGAATGCAATCAGTGTGGAAAGGCTTTTACCCAAAAGTCTAGTCTTAAAAGACATCAGGGGATCCACACTGGAGAGATGCCTTATGAATGTAAACAGTGAGGAAGTCTTTTACACAGAGGGTTTATCTTAATAAACATTAGAGAATCCACAGTGGAGAGCAATTGTGCCCAAAGAATTATTAAGCTGCCCATACCCTTTGACCCTACAATACCACTATCCGGTCTTTCCAAAACTATTTATAGCAGCTCTCTTTGTGCTAAAAAATAATTGGAAATTGCAGAGATACCGTCAATTGGGGAATAGTTGGACAAGTTATAAATGATTGTGATGGAATGCCACTGTGCTAGGAGTAAGAAATCTATTTTCCACCTAGTCCTATCTGGTGTGGCTAGAGTAAGAATTCTACCTAGATAAGATGGTGTGTGTGTGTGTGTGTGTGTGTGTGTGTGTGTGTGTATGTGTGTGTGTGTGAGTTATTTGGGAAATGTCAGAAATGTCCTTGAGAGATCTGGCTTTGTAAGGTTAACCTTTTTTTTTTTTTAAGTAATAAAACATTTTTATTTATAGTTTTTGTTTTGTTTGTTTTTTTGGTGAGTCAATTGGGGTTAAGTGATTTGCCCAGGGTCACACAGCTAGTAAGTGTTAAGTGTCTAAGGCTGGATTTGAACTCAGGTACTCCTGACTCCAGGGCCGAGTTCTATCCACTGCGCCACCTAGCTGCCCCTATTTATAGTTTTGAGTTCCATTTTTTATCCTTCCTTCCCTCCCTCCCCTCCCGATTACCTGAGCAAAATATAGTTTCACTCTCCTCAAGTATAGATCTATTTTTGCCTCGATTCTGACTGAAATCATCATTGCTACCCCTGCTTTTCTTGCTCCAGTTGAAGGAGAATAGATCCCGCTCCAACTCTCTACATTCACCCTGCCTGTATCACTGCTTCAAACTGTCTATATGTCTCCATGCTATTGTTCATCTGCTTATCCTCCCATCTGGCCCCCTACCCTCTCCTTTCCACAACTGCCTTACCTATGATCACCACCTTCCCCCAATATTCCTGTCCTGTATCAGTATCATTTACCCTCCATTATCATCATCCCTTCCTGAACTTCCCTATAGGGTAAGATCAATTTCTATATGTAAGGGCCTAAAATTCTGGCTATGATGTCTAAAATTTAATGAGTGGTCTCCTTAAATTAGAAGTTTTAGCAAGAATTTAGACTTTTAAAGTATTTATTAAAATGCATCAGAAGTTAGTGGAGAGAGAGAAAGAGAGAGAGAGAGGTAAAAAGCAAACTTCATCTAACTATCTAAGACCCCAGCATCTGACCCACCAAACCCAAGTCCAGAACACAAAGGACCAGAATCCCTTTCCCTTCTCTCAGAAGCCTCCTGTGAAAGAGGAAAACGGCCTTACACACACACACACACACACACACACACAGCTCCAAGCTGGTAACTTTGATTTACACAACTAACAGGACGCTAAAATCACATGGTTTCTTTTCAGGCCAGAGCTCACAAAGGCCCTCCCAGCAGGGGGTGTCATTTCCAATTCTCACATCAAACTGAGTTTATTTGTTGTTCCCTCTTGTGGCAACTTTGATGAGAGTAAGGTTTAATCTTTGCCCATGTCCCCTATCTTCTCCATTATGATAATTTACTTATTCATTCATTCATTCATTCACTGGTTCATTCATCTATCTACCTATTTGTTTATTTTTTCCTCTTTCTGTATGTGTGTATCCACCCCATTCAGTTTCTCCCTCCTACTTCTTCCATGCAATTTCTTTTTAGCCCTTTATTTTCTGTGGTGCTATGTCATCAATGTCACCTTATGATCACACCTTCTGTCTGCATATACTCATTTTAATCATTCTTGTATTGCATTTTTTATGCTTACAAATTTGATTATATCTTAAATATTACCTTATGACAACAAGCTCTTTACTTTTTGGGGTTTTTTTTGAAACTGAAAATTATTTATTTTTTTATTTTAAACGAAAATATTTTATTATTTCCAGTTACATTTTTCTCACCCCCTCCCCTAGACAGCATACAATCCGATATAGGTATATACATAACATACATACACACACACACACATATACATACATATACATAACAACATTAAACATATTTCTGCATCAGTCATGCTATAAGAAGAATCAGAGCAATAAGGCAAAACCTCAAAATAGAAGAACAACAGCACCTAAAAACAAAAGAAATAGTATGGTTCAACCAGCATCCATATTCCACAGTTCTTTTTTTTTCTGGTTTGGAGAACCTTTTCCATCATGAGTCCCCTGGAACTTCTTGTACCATTGTATTGGTGAGAAGAATCCAGTAGATCACACTTGATCAATACATAATGTTGATGATACTATGTATAATGTTCTTCTGGTTCTGCTCATCTCACTCATCATCAGTTCATGCAAGTCCTTCCAGGCTTCTCTGAACTTCTGCTCATCGTTTCTTACAACACAATAGAATTCCATTACATTCATATACCACGACTTGTTCAGCCATTCCCCAATTGATGGGCAACCCCTCAATTTCCAATTCCTTGCCACCACAAAAAGAGCAGCTATAAATATTTTTGAACATGTGGGTCCTTTTGCTTTTTCTGTGATCTCCTTGGGGAAAAGACCCAAAAGTGGTATTTTATTGCTGGGTCAAAGGGTATGCACAGCTTATAGCCCTTTGGGCATAATTCCAAATTGCTCTCCAGAATGGTTGGATCAGTTCACAGCTCCACCAACCAATGCATTAGTGTTCCAATTTTTCCACAGCTTCTCCAACATTTATTATTTTCCTTTTTTGTCATTTTAGCCAATCTGATAGGTGTCAGGTGGTACCTGAGAGTTAATTTGCATCTCTCTAACCAATAGTGATTTAGAGCATTTTTTCATATGGGGAATAGATAGCTTTATTTCTTTATCAGAAAACTGCCTGTTTATATCCTTTGACCATATCTCAATTGGGGGAATGACTTGGATTCTTATAAATTTGATTAATGCCCTATATATTTTAGAAATAAGGCCTTTATCAGAAGTACTGGCCATAAAAATTGTTTCCCCAGCTTTTTGCCTCCCTTCTAATTTTGATGCATTGCTTCTGTTTGTACAAAAACTTTTTAAATTTAATGTAATCAAAATCATCCATTTTGCATTTCATTATATTCTTGTTTGGTCATATATCTCTTGTTTGGTCATAAACTGTTCTCCTTTCCAAAGATCTGAAAGGTAGACTATTCCTTCCTCTCCTGATTTACCTATGTTATCACCTTTTTATGTCTAAATCATGGACCCATTTTGACCTTATTTTAGTATAAGGTATAAGATGTTGGTCTATGCCTAATTTCTGCCATACTAATCTTCCAGTTTTCCCAGCAGTTTTTTTCAAATACTGAGTTTCTATCTTAGAAGCTGGAGTCTTTGGGTTTATCAAACACTATATTATTAGTGTCATTTACTACTGTGTCTCCTGTGCCTAGCCTATTCCATTGATCCTCCACTCTATTCTTAGCCAAGTACCAGATAGTTTTGATGACTGCTGCTTTATAGTAGAACTTCAGATCTGGTACAGCTAATCCACCTTCCTGTGCATATTTTTTCATTATTTCCCTTGATATTTTGACTTTCCAGATGAATTTGGTTATTATTTTTTCTAGCTCTATAAAATAATTTTCAGGTTAGTCTGATTGATATGGCACAGAATAAGTAAATTAATTTAGGTAGGATTGTCATTTTTACTATATTAGCTCTGCCTATCCATGAGCAATTGATATCTTTCCAATTATTTAGATCTCATTTGATTTGTGTGAAAAGTGTTTTTGTAATTGTGTTCATAGAGTTCTTGGGTTTGTCTTGGCAAGTAGACTCCCAAGTATTTTATATTATCTACCATTACTTTAAATGGAATTTCTCTTTCTATCTCTTGCTGCTGGACTTTGTGGTCATGTATAGAAATGCTGACGATTTATGTGGATTTATTTTATATCCTGCAACTTTGCTAAAGTTGTTAATTGTTCCAAGTAATTTTTGAGTTGATACTCTAGGATTCTCTAAGTATACCATCATATCATCTGCAAAGATGATAGTTTTTGTTTTCCTCCTTGCTTATCTAATTCCTTTAATTCCTTTTTTCTTTCTCTGATTGCTAATGCTAACCATTTCTAGTACAATATTAAATAATAGAGGTGATAAATGGACATCCCTGTTTCACTCCCTGATCTTATTGGGAAGGCCTCTAACTTATCTCCATTACATATAATGCTTTGCCGAATGGTTTTAGGGAGCTCCTACTTATTATTTTAAGGAAAGCTCCGCCTATTCCTAAGCTCTCTAGTGTTTTTTATTAGGAATGGGTGCTGTATTTTGTCAAAGCTTTCTCTGCATCTATTGAGATAATCATATGATTTTGGTAGTTTTCTTACTGATGTGGTTGATTATGTTCATAGTTTTCCTAATGTTGAACCAGCCCTGCATTCCTGGTATAAATCCCACCTGATCATAGTGTATTATCCTGGTGATCACTTGCTGTAATCTCCTTGCTAATATCTTATTTAAGATTTTAGCATCAATATTCATTAGGAAATTGGTCTATAATTTTCTTTCTCTGTTTTTGCTCTGGCCTGGTTTGGGTATCACCACCATAATTGTGTCATAAAACAAATTTGGTAGAACTCCTCCTTCATCTATATTTTCTAAATAATTTGTATAATATTGGAATTAATTGTTCTTTAAATGTTTGGTAGAATTCACCTGTAAACCCATCTGGCCCTGGGGATTTTTTCTTAGGGAGTTCATTAATGGCTTGTTCAATTTCTTTTTCTAATATGGGCTTACATATACTTCTAATTGCATTAAAATTTACTTTTGGGGGCAGCTAGGTGGCTCAGTGGATAAAGTACTGGCCTTGGATTCGGAGAACCTGAGTTCAAATCCGGCATCAGACACTTGACACTTACTAGCTGTGTGACCCTGGGCAAGTCACATTAACCCCCATTGACCCACAAAAAATTACTTTTACAATAAAATTATTGAGAATTACAAACATTATTTCATCACATAGATCTAGAAATAGAGTAAACATTAAATTTCTTGCCATTTTTCTTTCTTGTTTCTTTTTAACCTTAGTACTTATATGTTTCACTTGAACCTTGTATTTGGATGTCAAATTTCCCGTTCAACTCTGGACTTTTAATTTTAAAAATGCTTTAAATCCTCTATTTCATTAAATGTACATCCCCCCCCAAAAAAGAGTATATTCACTTGGCTGGGTATGTAATCCTTTTTTATAAAGCTAACTCCTTTGCCTTCCAGTATATTATATTCCAAGCCCTGTGATTTTTTAATGTGGAAGCTGCCAAGTCCTGTGTAATTCTGACTGTAACTCCAAGGTATGTGAATTGTTTCTTTTTGGGTGCTTGCAATACCTTTTCTTTGATTCTGTGAGTTATGAAATTTGCTTGTGATGTTCCTGGAGTTTTCATTTTGGGATCTCTTTCAAGTGGTTAGTGGTGATTCTTTCAATATCTATTTTAGGTAGTAAGTGCGAAAAAAATTTGAAGCAGAGGCAAGAGTCATGTAAGATGATGAAGATGATTGATGCTCGATAGATTGTTTTGATTGATGGAGTGATGATGATTACAATGTAAGGGCTAAACTTCTAGCTAGTCTGTCTAAAATATCTAATGAGTGGTCGCCAAGAATTAGTAAGAGTATTTAAGTGTTTTTAAATATTATTAAGAGCATGAGGATAAGAGAGAAAGGTTAAAAATCTAACTATTTCTAAGAGACCTCATCATCCAACCTGCCATGGCGAGGTCATGAACAAACAAGGACCCAACGCCTTCCTCTGAAGCTTGGAACATCTCCCCCCCCACCCCTCCCCCCCCCACATGTAACACATAGCTCCAAGCTAATTGGCTGGCAGCTTTGATAGACAGCACCCACGAGCAAACGTCACTTCCTGACACCAAGGACCTGACAGCATGGCTGCCTTCAGACACCTTTTCCTCATGGCAGAGCTTTCCTACAGTAATTCTCCAGCAGGTGGGGTCATTCCAATCATTACAACAAGAACATGAGGATTGACTAAGGATAATGATGAGGATTGATGGACAATGATTGATTGATTGATTGATAATAGATTGATGATGATAATGATGGCAAAAACATATGGTACTAATTTTCCTGGGATATTGTGAAGAAAATTCTTTGTCAAGATTAAGGTACTATATAAAAGTTATCTGTTACTGTTGTTGCAATAATCAACTTTATGGGTTTATTGTAAGGAAATCTCTCTCTAAAATACTTTATAAATGTAGTTTACTATGAAAAAAAAGATGAGCTGGATACTATCAGAAATATCTGGAGGGGCTTGCATGAGCTGATGCACAATGAAATCTACTGTATAGAAAATAACAGTAATGTGAGATGTTCTGCTTGCAAATGACTCATTTATTTTCAGAAATGCAATGCTCCAACACAATTCCAAAGGACTTATGAAAAATGCAATCCATCTACAGAATGAGAACTCATGGTATTTGAATATAGAATTGAATCAATTACTATTTACCCTGTGTGTTCTAATATTTCAGGGCAATTTTCCTTTATAATTTCTTGAAAGATATTGTCCAGGCTTTTTTTGTCATATCTTTCAGGTAGTTCAATAATTCTTATATTATTTTTTCCTGGATCTATTCTCTAGATCAGTTTGGTTTTTTCAATTAGAAAATTACATTTTCTTCTATTTTTCTGCTTTTCTGAATTTGTTTTACTGCATCTTGGTGTCTTATAGAGTTGCTAATTTCAATTTGTTCAATTTTAATCTTTAAAGAATTATTCTTCTTCATTTACTTTTTGGAATTTCTTTCCATTTGGCCAAATCTGCAGTGGGTTGCTTCCTCACTTAACCATCTTTGGCTCAGAACATTGAGGCTAAGTTTCTTATGAAGGGGCATCCAGCTAGCAACTGTATAAAGCTGGATTTAAACTCAGGCATTCCTGCTTCTAGGTCTAGGACTTTCTCTATTGCACTACCAGCTCCCTTTAATTTCTAGAGAGTGGAATCTTTGGAATGAATCCATCTTTCTATGGAGAAGGTGTACCAAATCCAAATTTTTCATCTTCCAAGGTCCCTGTTGATAAGGCTCAAGGCTGCTCTGGACCTCTTTTTTAGCCAGTTTTGGGAATTAGATGTTTCTTCCATCAAAAAACAAAAACAAAAAAAGAAAAGAAAGGGGCCAGCTAGGTGGTGCAGTGGATAAGCACTGGCCCTGGATTTCAGGAGGACCTGATTTCAAATCCAGCCCTCAGACACTTGACACTTACTAGCTGTGGGACCCCTGGGCAAGTCACTTAACCCTCATTGCCCCACAAAAAACAAAACAAAAACAAAAAGAAATTTCTTCCCAGAATGGAGCATACCGGGTTGGGGGTGGGTAGGGTAGAGGGTTTTACTATTTCCCTCACAAGAGGTTGTAGAAAACATGCTATTTTGGGGCAGCTAGGTGGCACAGTGGATAAAGCACCAGTCCTGGATTCAGTAGGAACCTGAGTTCAAATCAATTCTCGGACATTTGACAGTTACCAGCTGTGTGACCCTGGGCACGTCACTTAACCCTCACTGCCCCAAAAAACAAAAAAACAACACAAACAAGCAAAAAAAAATCCCAAAACAACCCATGCTATTTTGGGTTACTTGCATTACAAACACTAATAGGAGAGTATAGACTCATGTGTGTCAATATAATGGAGTGAACTTCAAAATCAAGTGGACCTGCATCCTCTCTCCATTCCCTAAAGAGAACTAAATTATAGGTTTCTTCTCTATCCTCATCTCTGATTTCCACGCCCAGGGCTTTCAGTTCCCAGACAAGATGTGCAAAGGGAAGCAACAGGGATGTTGTAGCAAGAAGGCCTGAGGAGCTGGTTGTCCAAGTGAGTGAGGTGAAAGCAAGTTGAGAGACTTGTGATTACAAGTGGCTGGAGTGGTTTGTCGTTTCCTTCTCCAGCTCATTTTATAAATGAGGAAACCAAGGCAGATAGGGTTAAGAGACTTGCCCAGGATCACACAGCAAGTGTCTGAGGCTGGATTTGAACTCATGAAGAGAGTCTTCCTGCTCCAGGCCCAGCACTCTATCACCCCTGTGCACCTATTTCTGATATTCTTGTGTAATAATAAGTAATAAAAATTATTTCCTGCCCCCTTATGTCAATAATATGTTGTAACTTTATGCTTCTCCAGCTATGATTTCATGGAAATTTTACAAATAGTTCTGTGATGATGATAGTGGAGGTGTAACCTCCTATTACAGAAGGGGAAACTAAAGCCCAGAAAATGCCCCTGAGTGAGAGAAGATTGGGACTGGAATACAGAGCTCTTGGATGACACACACACACACACCAGAACCCTCATTGATCTACTCCCTGAGCTCTGGGTAAGGGTTTGGTAAATGGGAGCCATAGTGAGCCACAGTAATGAGTGCGGGGGGGGGGGGGGGGGGGGGGGGGAGGGGAAACTGAGCTGTGAAGGCTGAGAGCCAGGGTCTTTCCCACAATATTACAGAGGCAGATGGATAAGAACAAAGGAGGAGCATGGATTCAGGACATGCCAGATCCCTGTGTGGCTCAGCTCTGGGTGAGGGGGAGAAAAGAACTACAACTCTAAAACTTGTCATTTGCGATTTCAGATTTTACTTTCTTGTGCTGACTTTGCTGCTAGAGATAGGAGGGAGCAGGCCCCTGTTTGCCATGGGGAAAAGCCCAAAGAGGCCACACGCTTACTTTCCCTTATCCACCAGAATCCTATCTACCCTCCTTCCCCGCGTCTTAAACCCAGGCCTAGAGATGGGATAGCCAGTGAGCTAGTGTAGAGAGAGTGCTGTCCATGGTAGTACTAAAGGAAAGAGACTCCTGCTGCCTCAGAGCTGCTTGAAAGCACTTAGAAAACTCATATGTCTGAGGAAATAATGGCTGATAATAACAACTAACATTTATTTAGTGCTTTGATGTTTGCAAAATGCAAACCTTAATTGTGTCCTCTCCCAAACCCTTCATTTTATTGATAAGGAAACAAGCCAGGGGAGGTTAAGTGACTTGCCCAAAGTCACAGTGAATAATGCAGCTTTGTCCCCAGAATTCTGATCTAGCTTGCTCTCTGTTGCACCACAGCAACTCTTTCCAGGGAAACTGAGGCCTAGTTTGCCGAAGGGAATTAACCAAGGCCACAGAATTAATAACTGCGGCCACGCAGGTCCTGCCACCGGGCGCCGGGTCCTAACTGCCACCGCCGCCGCCGCCGGACCGACGAAGTTACGTTGAGAGCTTCCGGCTGCGGCATCTGTGTGCGCCGGGAGGCTGTCCCCCGCCCCGTACCCCCCCCTCCCGCCACCGCGAGTGGACTGGCCGCGTGGTTGCGGGCGGCCCCGGTGGCACGCGGCGCAGTGGATAGAGCACCGGCCCTGGATTCAGGAGGACCCGAGTTCAAATCTGGCCTCAGACACTTTACACACTTACTAGCTGTGTGACCCTAGGCAAGGCACTTAACCCCAATTTGCCTCACCAAAAAGAAAGAGAATGAGAAGAATAAAGTTCATTTCGGGGCAGCTAGGTGGCAGAGTGGATAGAGTACTGCCCTGGATTCAAGAGGACCTGAGTTCATATCCTGCCTCAGACACTTAACACTTACTAGCTGTTTGACCTGGGCAAGTCACTTAACCCCAACCACCTCACCAAAAAAAAAGTCATTACATTAAGTAAAGTAGTTTCTATACTTAACTCCAGGCAGTAGCAGAGTTCCCTTTGTTGTCTTACACCAGATAAACCCCTATCCTCAGTGCCCATCTTTGGGTATTCTTAGCATTTCTTGCTTTCTTTAAATAGCAAAAAGCATATAGCACTCTTTAAATAAAGCATTCTTTCTATAACTGTGAGTTATAGCTCCTCTGCCCCAATCAAAGATCTTATTTCTCCTATACTGATTGTTTTCATGAATTTTCAGATTGATAGAATGCATCTCCCTGTGGAGATAGGAAGAAAGTTTGTGTTCTATTTGTGAGGTAGATGGATCTGTGGAGAATGTGAGAGGGTGATGGGAGATTTCTTCCTCACTAGAACTGTTATGTATGATATGTTCTAAAGAAAATTCTGCAAAGAGTTTGTGAGAAGCTCATGTGAATACAACAAATTCTAGGCAGAAATAATTTTATGTGATCAATTTAAAAGAGAATGAGAAGAGGGGCAGCTAGGTGACGCAGTGGATAGGCAGCACTGGCCCTGGAGTCAGGAGTACCTGAGTTCAAATCCAGCTCAGAACTTAACACTTACTAGCTGTGTGACCCTGGGCAAGTCACTTAACCCCAACTTGCCTCCACTTAAAAAAAAAAAGAAAGAGAATGAGAAGAATAATGTGTCCTCCTCAGTAGGCAGGATACATTATTCAAGTCCTGGGGGCTTCTCCCCCACCCCCACTTCCACATTCCTTCCTTTTCCTGCACAGTTGAACAGTTTTTTTTGGGGTTTTTTTTGTGAGGCAATGGGGGTTAAGTGACTTGCCCAGGGTCACACAGCTAGTAAGTGCCAAGTGTCTGAGGCCGGATTTGAACTCAGGTCCTCCGGCATCCAGGGCCAGGCTTTATCCACTGCTCTACTTAGCTGCCCCCCCCCCCCCCCCCCGCCCAGTTAACAGTTAACCAGCAGAGATATTCCTCTCAGATAAGAACAGCCTACATTATTCAAGCCCTAGAGGCTTATCCCCCTTTCCCAAATTTCCTTTCCTTTCCCTGCGAGTTAGTAGAAATATTCTGAAGTTAGGAGAACAAAGAATCCTAAAATCTCAGGGTCCAGATGCCACAGCGGTTAAGGGCAGCAGGTGGGCCAAATCTGAGGGGGCTCTACATGTTTAAAAGTATCTCAAAGCAGGGCAGCTGGGTAGCAGAGTGGATAGAGGACCGGCCCCGGATTCAGGATGGAACTGAGTTCAAATCTGGTCTCAGACACTGACACTTACTAGCTGTGTGACCCCTGGGCAAGTCACTTAACCCCCATTGCCCCACAAAAAATAGAGGGGTTAAAGAAGACAACCTTAAGCTGATAATAAAAATGACAATCATCATATTTCAAGAAAACATTTTGCAGAAATGTAGAAGTAAGCAGCAAGGTATTAACATGACTATTGGGGATTCTAGATATCAGAATCAAAATATTCTAATTCACTCAGAGAATAATGTCAGTTCAGAGGTTACATAGGATTTCTATGCTATTACATCTACATTTTAAAATTAATGGTTAATGGGTTTTATTTTCATAGAGATTTCAGCTTTTAAGATTTTGTTTATACTTAGTTTTTTAAAAAGGGGAATATTGTAAAAGCTTTTTATAGTCATGTGATCAAGTTTATATTTTGTAATACTCTTATTAATGTTAAATTCATATTCATTTAGATTCCCCAGTTTGAATTCATTGTCTTTTATTCTTCCATGCATGGAGCTTGCAAAAAAACCCAAAACCAAATAAAGTCTTCAGGACAAACTTCCCCCAATTCATAGTCACACTAAAAAGTGAATGGGCTCCCTGGAAAGGTGGCCGGAATCCCTTCAAAAGTTTTCATTTAGAGGCTATATGGTCCCTTCTGATGTTATCATTTCTTTTTTTTTTTTTTTTGCGGGGCAATGGGGGTTAAGTGACTTGCCCAGGGTCAAACAGCTGGTAAGTGTCAAGTGTCTGAGGCTGGATTTGAACTCAGGTACTCCTGAATCCAGGGCCGGTGCTTTATCCACTGCACCACCTAGCCGCCCCCCTGAGGTTATTCATTTTTTATAGCATAATATGTCACTACATTTGTATATCATAATTGTTCAACCATTTCCCAATTGATGGACATCACCTCAACCTACCCCAAAGTGGCAAGGATTTCTTCTTTGACAAATCTCATGACCTTCTCCTCAGTCCTCATCTTGACTTCACTGTAGTATTCATGGTGGTGCATTTCACTTGGAGCCCAGATACAGTCTCCTCTTTGGGTTTTGGGACCTTATTCTCACTGGTTTTTCTCCGACCTAGCTTGCTACTCTTCAGGAAGTAGCAGCTAGCGCCATATCCAGAACAAAGAACTGTGGAATCTGGATGCAGATTGAACCATACTGTTTTTTTTCTTTTTTCATTTTTTTTTGAGGTTTGTTCCCTTTTGTTCTGATTCTTCTTCACAACATGGTGATACAGAAATATGTTAATGTGATTGTACCTATATAACCTGTATCAGATTGCTTGCCATCTTGGGGAGTGGGGAGGGAGAAAAGTTTGGAACTAGAAATCTATAAAAACAAAATGTGAAAACTATCTCTACATGTAACTGAAAAATAATAAAATCCTTTTATGATTAAATAAAAGAGTAACAGCTGCTGAATCCATGGATAGAGTGCGGGCCTGTGGTCAGGAAGAATGAGTAAAAATCTATCCTCAGATGGTAGAGCTGTGTGACCAGGGCAAAACACCCAACCTCTGTCTCAGTTTCCCTAAGAAAAGCTCCCATGGGTCAATGTAATGAATGCACTTATTAGCACAGTACCTGGCACATGTTGTGGTTGTTCAGCCCTTTTTCAATCATGTCCAACTCTCTATGACCCCGCTGGGGGTTATTCTTGGCAAAGATACTGGAGTGATTTGCTGTTTCCTTCTCCAGCTCATGTTCCAAATGAGCAAAGTGAGGCAGACAGGGGCAAGTGACTTGCTCAGGGTCACACAAGCTTAGGTGCTTCATAATGCTTGTTCAATCCCCTTCCTTCCCTTCAGTCTATTTTACTTCATCTTTTATCCATGTAATAAACACAATGTGAGTGTCCCTCAAGGTTCTTCTTGAGTCCTCCCTCTCTTTCCCCCTTACTCCCTTGCTTAGATGCTCTAAGATGTAATCTGCCACTAAAAAAAAAATCTGTAGTTACTTTCCTGCTCTGTCATCAACCATACAAGTCACAGGGATATCTATCAGCAAGAAGCAGTGCCATGAGATGGCTCCCACCCCTACTCCCAGAAAGAATGCTTGGGATAAGTATCCTGTACTCTGCTTCCACTGGGGTCCTACCTCTATATTTTCTCACTTATTGGCACCTGAAGATTCAGAAACTGCTTGTGCCAGGTAGCAACAATAACTGGAGTCTACAGAAGAAATCAAGTTATATAGGGGTCTCATGGGAAATGGGACAAAGAAGAATGACCAGCTTGCCCCCAGAGCCCTAGGCAGAAACCTTCGTTACACAGAAAGGGCCAAATTAGTGTCACTGTTGTTGACTTACCCTGTGGCTCTGGGCAAGAAGCTGGAACTCTGAGCCTCTCTCTATTCATATCTGTAAAGGAGGATGACTTTCCCCAAGGCCCCGGTCCATGGGGTTGTACCATGATCAAATGAAGAAAACCACTTGGCAAAGCTTCAAAAGCCCCATGAACATGACAGATGTTGTTCTTTTTTCTTATGATTAACTAAGACCAATGAACCCAAACTGCTAAGAAATTTTAGAGTTCTTTTCTAGAAATATGCACAGACCCAAATACACATACCTCTTACACACGTATAAAATATATGTTATACATTGGGTTGTTTAAATTAATTACCATAGAAAACAGTTTGGGATAAGCATATATGAATTTATTAATATTATACCAGTAAAGGATTAGCCAGGTGTCTCCCTAACTTCTCATGGTCTCAGGCCATGTGGTAGAGGAAGCAGGGAGAGTTTCAGCATTGCAGTTAGCACAAGCAGGAGAAAAGTCCCCAAAGACCCAAGTGGGCTCCCAGAGAGACACCATGTGGTTTCAAGGAGACCCAAGAAAGACAGTGAGAGAGACAGAAACCATATGATCCCAGAAAGCCAAGAGATACCCCAAATACACACCTTGTGTAGTCTCCTCTAAGGGATTTTTTAAAATCTTTTTTTTGGTGAGGCAATTGCCCAGGGTCACACAGTAAGTGTTAAGTGTCTTAGGCCGGATTTGAACTCAGGTCCTCCCAACTCCAGGGCCAGTGCTCCATCCACTGTGCCACCTAGCTGCACCTATCCTCCTTTGACAGACATGAGTCAGTATACATTGATCAAAGTTAATTGGGTCATTATCCATCAAACAAATCTAATTGGTTAGCATCATTCAACTCTATTGGTTGACTTGACTTCAGGGTAGTCTATATTAAGATGAACTCTAGAAATGACATCCTGGAAAAGAATGCAAAAACACCTCACTCAAGCAAGTTTCTCAAGGCAAAAGTCCATTATCTAAGGCGTCTCTTAATCCAGCAGTCCTTCACCCATCTAGAAAAAGAATCTCTCTATATTCCTTTTGTTCACTTGGGTTTGTCCCAGATGAGATCTGATGTCATTTCTCTAGGAGAACTAAACTTTCTGGAGGGGGGCAGATGTGGCCCTGTGGCTCTTCCATGATCATCCAAGACTGGTGGAAGCCTACTACTATACTACTAGCTTGGATCAAGGAGGAGTGACCCATCTCTACCTGACACTGGTTTAAAAAAACCCTGGAGAGGGTCTCTGGGTCTCTCTTTTTTTTTTTTTTGCATGCTCTGCCCCTTCCATGCTGCCCTCTGGGTCTTGCTCTCTATCCAAGGTATGTAGGGATTCTAAACATGTGCACTACTTTCTTTAACATTTAGTATATGCTTTAATAAATGCTTAATGCCGCCAAAGTGGTGCAGTAGCCTCTACTTTCTAAGTAACAAATATATTATAAGCTCCATCTAAATTCCCTAACACTTGGAACAAATTATAGGGACACACCATAAGTTTTTCATTTTGCTACAGTATGTTATGTGTGTCTGCCATGCCAGCAACATGCCTAAGATGGCACAGTAGATAGAGAGCCATGCCTGAAGCCAGGAAAGACTCTTCTTCCTGAGTTCAAACCTGGCTTCAGACACTTCCTAGCTGTGTAACCCCGAGCAAGTCACTTTACTCTGTTTGCCTCAGTTCCTTATCTGTCAATTGAGCTGGAGAAGGAGAAGGCAAACCATTCAGTAACTTTTCCAAGAATACCCCAAATAGGGTGACAAAGAGTTGGACAAAATGGTGTTAACTGGTAATTAAAGGAAACAATATAGGAGAAATAAGGTCTTTCATCGGGGAAGAGGAAACTATAGCTAGTGTATCGCAAAGCTCAGAAGCTAGAAATACCCAACGATGGGAACAGAGGATGGGTTTTTATGAGGTAACAGAACAAAAAGGGAACCAAAAACATTGCTCCAGAGTTGACCTGTGGGTGACTTGGATTTCTAAGTGTCTTGCATTTGTTGGCTAGAACATAGTCTTCCTCTTTCTATTTGCCTGTGCTTCCCCTTGTTGCCATGGCAAGCTTAGCAAGTTGATCCACATGGGCATTATTCTCACATTACTGGAATGGAGCATGGTGGTCCTGGAGCTAGCTCACTCCCGATCTGGTACCCACTTGTCTCTTTAGATGTGTCTGTTGTTTGATTTAGTCTTCCAAGGAGAAGTTTTCTTTGATTTACCCCCAGAAAGTTTTCTGAGGTACCATGTGCCCATGGACATCACTCAAAGCATGATTGCTACCCCCCTTCCTGCTGCCCCCGCTCCATTGTTGCCCTAAATTTGTAAACAATTGGAATGACGCCACCTGCTGAAGACTTACTGTAGAAAAGTTCCACCATGAAGTGAAGGTCTTTGAGGGCACAAGACCAGGAGTCTTTTCTTTTGGCGACAGGAAGGATGTTGGCTAGTGGGAGGAAGAAGGCAGAGACGAGGCTCTGTCTTGCTCTCATTCCTTTGGACTCTGGTGGAGAGCTGAGCTAGAAATGTGCTCTCCCTTTAATAGATATGTTAAGGGCTAAAATCTCTAGCTAGTCTGTCTAAAATATCTAATGAGTGGTCGCCAATAAATTATAAGCTTTAGCAAGAGTTAGACTTTAAGCATTTATTAAGGAGAATAAGAATTTAGTAAAGAGAGAGAAAGGCCTAGATTCCTATCTATTAAAGGGAGAGCACATTTCTAGCTCCGCTCTCACCCGAGTCCAGAGGAAAGAGACCCAGACTGAGCGCCAGTCTCTTCCTTCCTCCTCCCCATAGTCCGCGTCACTTCCTGAATCCTGAAGAAAAGACTCCTGGTCTTGCCCTCAAAGAACCTTCCCTTCATGGGCAGAGACTCTTCTACAGTAAGTATCCAGCAGATGGCATTATCCAATCGTTACAGTCCCCCCTGTGTTCCTCAAGAAACAAAATGTTTCCTGACGGAACAGTAAAAAGAATATAATAACTATTGCTAACTAATAATATGTGAACAACAATATAGAAAAGGAAGAGAGGAAAGTTTTGTTCAGAGGGCGATTTTTTTTTTTTTTGTCCTCATGAACCGACGCTTTTGACATTAGTCTTGCAAAGGGAGGGCCTCTGCAGAGAATACATGTTACAGATGGTGTATATTATAACAGAAAGAGAAAAAAAAACAACAAAAACAACAAATCAAAACTGTTCATTTAAAGTCTCTGAAAGTCTTTTTCTCAGATGTCCTCTAAGGTGTAGTCCTGGAATGGAAGTTCTTTTCAGGGGTTGATGTGTGGATGCTGGTAATCAGCCAGGAAAATTTCCTACAAAATTGAGCTTAACACAACTTTAAAATAGCTTTGTCAATAATCAAATCAAACAATGAAAGTTCTCAAAAACATGTCTAAGGGAATTCAGAATCTTAGTTGTTACACATGAAACATATAATAAATACAAAAATTGAAAACATTCTTTAAAATTATAATCTTACTATAGTCCCCCCTCATGGAGGGTAATTGAGAAGACAATTGCTGCAATATTAATTAATAAAAAATAATTTTTTATCTTTGTTTTATCACTTTTTTGCATTCATCTGCCTAATTATCCTCATGCCATTATGAGAAATTTTAAAACTCTAATATAATTGGTAACAGGTGTCAAGGCCAAATTCAACACTGTATTTATCATGACATCTGAGATAATTATGGGGGTTACCATAAAAGAACAGAGAAATGATGGGATATGAGCATTCCCACACTGAGCAATATGTACTGCCCATACAGTATGCAGGCTTAAAATAGGTGGATGGAATATATGTCCATGCCACCGAACATATTGGAAGAAACTGAGTCAGACTTAATCAGATGCCATGGGATTGAGATGTCCATGGCATCAGGCATATAGGAGGGAGCATAGAAGCCAGGTGTAGAAGTGAGATGGGTGGGATGAATACTTCCAGCCATCTGTTACAATATCGTGGGGAAAAAGAGAATAAAATATTAAACCAAGAGAATCCAACCTCAACATTGTCAAAAGCCGTTCCCTCGGCCATACCTTGACTTCATGCATGTCTCCCCTCATGTGACAGTTCAGTGTCTGCTCTTGCATGTATTCCTCTTGTGATTGGATGGCATCTTGGCCAACTGGCATCTGATAACTCAGAATAAAGGCAATTAATGTCTTAAATGATAAGTTCCCATAATTCCAAGTCTCATATGGATTTAAAATTGAGGATAATAAATGATTGCAAAAAATGTGAATACATCTTGACTCAGAACACAATATATAATTACGCAACAATTTCAATAATACCCATTTTTTTTACTTAGTATACAATTACTTTTGTGAAAATCTGAACATATTTAAATACAAGTTAAAGCACAACAGAATCTCAAAGAAAACTTTTTTTTTTGAAAAAAGAAAAACTTTTACAAATGTTCCCCTCTTTTTTTTTTTTGAATATGCTTATCAAAAATAATACTTTCTTTACACTTGCCATGGCAACCAATTTGCCAGGGAAATGCTTCAAAGAGTTTGATCAAATAATCAGTTGAGAAAAAATAACAAAAACAAACAACTCAGAATATGGGAGCACAATACTCCTAGAATTAACATTGTATAATAAAAACAAAACCATCTTGCAATGTTCAAAATAGATAGATAAATGAATAGAAGAAAATACACATGGAACAATAAAAGACAATGAAATTCAAACTAAGGAAATATAAATGAATATGAACTTAATAAGAGTATTATAAATATAAACTTGATCACATGACTATAAAAAACTTTTACAAATATTCTCCTTGTTTTTAAAAACTAAGTATAAAACACAACCTCAAAAGCATGAAAATCTCTATGAAAATAAACCCATACCATTAATTTCAAACTGTATATGTAATAGCATAGAAATCCTATGTAACCTCTGAACTGATACTGTTTAATAATCTGAGTGAATTCAGAACACTCTTGATTCCGATATCTAAAATCCCCAATACTCATATCAATACCTGCTGCTTACTTCTACATTTCTGTAAAATATATACCCTTCCATGGCAAAAGCAGAGTCTTGAACTATGTTGATGATTGTCATTCTTATTCAGCTTAAGTTTTTCTTCTTTAACCCCTCTATATTGTCTGTCAGTCTTTTCACCATACAAATGCTTTATAAGATTACTAATTAAAGACAAAAGCAGGTTAGCAAAATTATGAACAAATCGAGCATATTCTGAATTTAAAGGGTTTTCTAAGGTTGTCTCAGAAGCACAGCCAGGCCGGGGAAGGGCTGAGCCTGAAGCTGCAAATGCAGTAGAAAAGTTGAGCATGCGCATCAGATCTCTGGACTTCCCAGGCAGGGAAGCAATGGGCTTGGCCCGGTGAGGAGTAGAGGGTGGGTCTGGAGAGGAGGGGAGGGACCAGAGCAATTTGAATCAGACTTGATTTTGAACTCAGGCCTGGATTCCTCTTCCCCCACTTTGCCTCCAGGTGCTAGGGGATTAAAAGCTTCTAGAGGGTGGGTCATTGCCCTCCAGGCATGCAAAATTAAAGCAACAATTACTGTTAGAACTGGGAAAGCTGCGGGAATCTCCTTTCAGGCTTCTCAGAAAAGCATGGTTGGGAGAGGGAGAGATATTTCCTTGTGTGAGTAAGTTGCTGGCTCTTTTAACAAAAAGAAAAAGAAAAATAGAAAATCCACAAAAACAAAGCATTAACATGATCTTATCTCCCATTTGTCTGGTTAAACAGACTAAAATCAAAAATAGGATAATTAGGGAGTTTTAAAGGTCCATTCGAAAAAATTTAAAGGAAAACACAGCCAGTACACCAGTACTTAGCAGTTAAAGGGAGAGGGAGGGGAAATTTCTTACCCAACCAAAGATCAGAAGACAGGTTTAGCTTTCCTCTTCGTGGTCGCCATCTGTTAAGGGCTAAAATTTAGCTAGTCTGTCTAAAATATCTAATGAGGTGTCGCCAATAAATTATAAGCTTTAGCAAGAGTTAGAATTTAAGCATTTATTAAGGAGAATAAGAATTTAGTAAAGAGAGAGAAAGGCCTAGATTCCTATCTATTAAAGGGAGAGCACATTTCTAGCTCCGTCTCCCACCCGAGTCCAGAGGAAAGAGCCCCAGACTGAGCGCCAGTCTCTTCCTTCCTCCTCCCACTAGTCCGCGTCACTTCCTGAATCCTGAAGAAAGACTCCTGGTCTTGCCCTCAAAGACCTTCCCTTCATGGGCAGAACTCTTCTACAGTAAGTATCCAGCAGATGGCATTATTCCAATCGTTACAGATAGATGAATTGTAGGCCTTTCTCTCTCTCTTTACCAAATTCTTATTCCTCCTTAATAAATGCTTAAAAGTCTAACTCTTGCTAAAGCTTTATAATTTATTGGCGACCAATCATTCAGATTTTTAGACAAAATAGCTAGAATTTTAGCCTTAACAAATAAATATCCATTCACTTAGAGCTGTAAGCAGGAGGGTGAGGGTCAACAGTGTGGGCTAATAATGAACATGCCCAGACCAAATTGAGCAATTATTTACTGCTTAAGGTTGCCATTCACAAATTTTTAGTTTAAATCTCCCTGGACTATTGTCTCAATCCTTCTAAAGAGTTTGTGAACCTCTAAAAGGGAATGATGTAGGAGGCAAAAAAGGAGTTAACAGAAAAACCTAAGATCCAGGTCTAATTCAGATATTAGCTCTAAAAGGGATTCAGACCCCAGGTAATGGATAACTTACAAGTCAAGATGCTAAGTTCTCTTGAACTGTTCACAACTGCTTGCCTTCATCCAGTTTTTCATGGAACTCTTAGATTTATCTGGATTAGGGTCTCTGTTGTCCCTTGTCTGTTTGCTAATTATTTGTGGTCTTGTGTTGTGGTTCTTGCATTTGTAACTCTAGTTCCTAGCTCTCCCTCAATTTATAAACCCCCTGTGCTCCCCTACTTCACCACCCACTCAGCAGGAAGCAGTAAGATAAGAGATGATCTTTGTCCCTTTTTTCCTGGAGCATATGAAAAGGGGGAATGATGTAGGAGGCAAAAAGGGGTTAACAGAAAAACCTAAGATCCAAGCTCTAATTCAGCTATGAGCCCTAAAGGGATCAGACTCCAGTTGATGCATACCGTCTTCATTATATAAGTCAGGACCCAGTTTTCTCCCAGATCCACATTAATCAGTACCCATAACAAAAACATAAAGGGGCAGGTTATATAACAATGATACACTGACAGGCTATAGAAAATGAAACTAGAAATAAATGAAAAATGAAGATGTTTTGAAACTAAGCGTGGGGATCAGAAAGTGACATGTGCAGAAAAGGCCAAATTTGTGCCCAGATTCACCTTATGACTTGTAAGCCCCCAAAACACATCTCTATGGAAAAAGGTACCCACCTCTGGGATTGCTTAGGAAGCAGGAACTCCAAATTAACATAAGCCTTCCCCTGTACCTCCCTAAGGTGGAGATAATTATAATGAGGACAGGCCCTCCCTCCCCTGTGCCTCCCAGAGGTGGAGATTATTAAAATGAGACTGATAATCGATTTACCCATACTATAAATATCTTTTCTTTTACTATTTGAGAGATACCTTTCCATTTTTCTGGTTCTCTCTGTGCTCACTCACCGTATTGCAATAAACTTGGGAAACTGAATCACTGAGTCTTGTAATTCCTTTTGGGATGTCTCACAATCAATTGACCCTTAATTCCATCCCACATCAGGAAGACCTGCAAGAGGACTAATAGTGAAACATGTGGGAAACATTTTTTTTTTTTTGGCCAGTGTTTCTGATAAAGGCCCTCCTATCTAAAATATAGAGAACTGAGTCAAATGTATGAGCATACAAGTCATTCCCCAGTTGTGAAATGGTCAAAGGATATGAAGAGTCAGTTTTTCAGAAAGAAAAATTAAAGCTATCTACAGCCATATGGAAAAAAAAGTTCTCAATCACTACTGATTAGAGAAGTGCAAATTAAAACTACTCTGATGGGGCCACTGTCTCTAAGCTCCAGTCAGGTAGTAGCCAGAACCTAAGTGACTTTCCTGCTATAGGATTTTATCTCTCCTTACTTCTTAGGTGTGTGTCTGTCCTCATATCTAGCTGGTCAATCTAATCTTAATAGTCCCTTGATTCCTCTATATATGTCCCAATTATCTGGTCATTTTTGGTTTCTCTCCTCATAGGAGAAACTTCTTCTGGTTTATCTGAAGTCCCATGTCAGGTGGATCAGGTAATCACCAAAGGTGGAAAGCAGCCCCCCAAAGTATTGGGCAACCCTCACACCTACCTGTAGGAGAGACAAATTCTGACCCAGTTACCTTTCTTATTCTTAGAGTTCCTTTAAATATTACCTAAAGGGGCAGCTAGATGGCACAGTGGATAAATCATCAGCCCCTGAATGCAGGAGGACCTGAGTTACTAGCCGTGTGACCCTGAGCAAGTCACTTAACCCTCATTGCCCTGCCCAAAAAAAACCCCCAAAACAAACAAAAATAAATATTACCTCAAAGCTAAATTTTAAGTTTATTTGGCATATATTTTGGGCTACTAGTAGAGGATCAAACATCGCAACAACAATGGAAGAACACATCTGACTGGGAGAAACTCAGTCCAATCCAATCCTGATTTGTAATTAACACACAGTGTGTAGCCTCCCAGTTTTCCCAGTATCCATTAGCTGGCAGCTCCTCGAAGTACAGGGTCCATTACTTTCGGTCAGTCTGGTGCCGCAGTTTTAGCATGGCAGTCTTTCTGCTCAGAAGGAAAAGGGGGAGAGTCTTGGAGGGAGTTGGAGGCCTGGGAGGAGTTCAGGGTGGAAGGAGGGATCATTGCTGCGGAGAAGACATTCCACGTGACTGAGGGCAGGGCTTTAGGGAGGAAGAGGCAGTCTGAGTGCTTGAGAGCTGGGCGGCAGTGATTGGAGGAAAGAGCTGAACCATCCTGGGGGGCCACAGGAGCCTGGTGCTCTTGGCCACAGGAAGACCCCGAGTGCGCTGTGGGGTGGAAGCAGAAGCAGGAAGTCTTTTCCTTGGGAATGCTCTGCCTTCCCTGGAGTCCAGATCTATTTCCTTTCTTTTCCTTGCTGCTGAGATCTCTCTGCTTCCGGAAGCCAGCTTTGTGCGTGCAGGTCGCAGGTAGGTCTGGAATCACTTCCCAAACTTCCTGGCTCACTCTATCATTTCCCAGACTTCAGACTTTGCCTATAGGGATCCCGGAGTCCTGATCTCAGCCTCCCTATGAGAGGACCCAGGGGCTTGGGTTCCCTGTCCCCACCTCCTGGTGAGAGATGGAGTTGTCCAGCCTTCCGGGATCCCGGAGTCCGCCCTTGCCGTCCCTAGTGCTCCACCTTGGACAGTTACCAAAGCTTTTCCCTGCCCCCTTATCTGAACCCGTGGCCCTCCGGCCAGTTCCCTATCAAACCCCAGGCGTGGGGCTCTCTGCTGGCTCCAGTCTCCCTTGAGGGATTCCAAGCCTAAGCTTGAGCAGAGGGTCTCAGGAGCCCTCCCTAGCTCTAGTTCGACCTCAGGACACAGTCTTCCTGCTTTCCCAGGCTCAGCTCGAGCGCTTCTGCCCCAGTGCTGCCCTATCTGCCCTGATCGCTGTAGCTCTGCTCCCCTTCCTTCCCCAGGGCAGCTGCTCCTGCCTCCCTGCCCCCACTTCTTTCAGAGCCCTCAGGACTGAATTCCAGACTGGATTTGGTCTATAGGCTCTGGCTTGCCCTGGTCATTGCTGGGCTGCTCCATCCCAGAGCCCTCCCCATCCTTAACCCTCCTTTGCTTCTCTCCCTCCTAGATCAGTCAGTCTGAGTTCTGTATGTTGGGGGGGAAGGGCATGCTGGGAGGGCAGAGAACTCTGCCTCAGGAGCCATGGAGGCTCTGAGTGCTCTCATCCTTCCTGGGATCCCAAGCCCCTTCTGTCTTTGGGCCTCTAGGAGAATGTGGAGAGGAGGAGGCAGAAGAGGAGGAGTAAGGGAGGGAGGGGAGTAGGCTTCTGTGCAGACCCTCTTCCCTTCCAAGCCTCCCCCTCTCTGCTGCCTCCCTCCCTCTGTAGGTTGAAGTCTCTCCCCTGAGTGAGGCCAGAGCCTTTATGACTCCTGTGGGAACTCACCCTCTCTAAATCCCTGTAGGCCAGCTTCCTCCCTAGGGAAAGGAGGGAGACATCTCCCCCTCTGGGATCCTTCTCCCTCCCCAACTCAGTCTGCAGGGGACCAAGGGTTGTCCCAAGCAGATATTGGGTCAAGTCCAGACACCAAAGTGGGAGGGAGATTAGAGAAGTTTTATTATGAGGGTCAACAAATAGCTGTTCCCCAGAATATGGGCACAAAGGAGGTCAGCATGGGAGTAAGATTACAGGGTGGAGGAGATGGGCTTTTCTGTGCTGAGCTAAAGAAGAGAGGGATGTTCCAGGTGGCTCCAGGCTGTCCCATGTTTATCAGAAAAGTATAGAATTAAAACCTTCCCAGTTAGGTGTGTGTGACATTTGTCAGTAACAGCTTTGGCTGTTGCTCCATTTGTGGGGCCATAAAGGTTGGGGGAAGCAGGAGCCTAAGGTGGATAAAGCCCAGGGACAAGATAGAGGAACTTTACAAAATGGAGTCAACATTGGTTCCTTTGCTACCTACACAGGGAGCCTGGAGCTAGAGGGAATGGCCCCTGGGAGCCTCAGACCTCCACCTCAGGTAAGTGCAGTCTCTGCACAGACTCTACCAATGTCAGGCATTGAAACTATTTCCATAGACATAGTGGATGGTCTGTGAAGCTTCCTTGGGCATTGTTTCTTTATGAAAATAGGCATTAAGTGAAAAAAAGATGCAAAAGATGGCAGTCTAACAGTACCAGATCTCAAACTCTATTGTAAAGTGGTAATTATCAAAACAATCTTTGCTGACATTACTTACAACCTATATCTGATAGCTTACCCCCTTAAGGACCAGCAGATAGGGGAAAGAGGGAGGAAGGGATAGAATTTGGAACTCAAAAACTTTAAATCAAAGTGTTTATTTAAAATATGGGCATTAAGTTGACATAGTAGTAACAATACTACCCTTCTCTTCTGTGTTTTAAGCTGATTCATTGGGCCTTGCTATCTTGAGCACTAAACCCACTGCTCCCAAATTGGTGTCATGCTCCGTTCAATTTCAGTTCCTTCTCATTAGAATTGATTGATAAAGATGACCACTTCACTCATTAGTCTTTGTTACCTAGGAATCATATGTTTGTTCTCTCTTTTTTTTTTTCCCCTGGGCAATGGGGGTTAAGTGACTTGCCCAGGGTCACACAGCTAGTAAGTGTCAAATGTCTGAGGATGGATTTGAACTCAGGTACTCCTGAATCCAGGGCCAGTGCTCTATGCACTGCGCCACCTAGCTGCCCCCAAAGATTCCAATCTCTTTTTTTTGTTTTTAAAGTGAGGCAATTGAGGGTTAAGTGACTTGCCCAGGGTCACACAGCTAGTAAGTGTTAAGTGTCTGAGTCCGGATTTGAACTCAGGGGTTTCCCCTCATCCCCCCCCCCCCAGCACGGACAGACACACACACACACACACACACACACACACACAGCTTCTCCCCCTAACCTTTGCTTCCTGTGGCCAAATTCTCCCTTGTAGCAACTGAAGGTCCAGGAAACCCCTTCCCCCCTGAGTCCTCTCTGGACAGTCCTGGAGCAGAGCCCCAAAGGCTTCCCCAGCCCTTGTCTTCTGCAGTGTTGTCAGGAGAGCAGAGATTATACTTCTGCTGCATCTCATGTCTTTCTCTTTCGGATCATCCAAGCTTCATAGGTTTTGATGAACCCCTTTAATTTCATTTACCATTTCTTGGACCAAGTCAAGCATTTTAAAAGGCCCTAGATATACAAGCCAAAAATTTCTAGTACAGAGAGCTCTGGGGCCTTCTCCCCAAAGTTGTTTCTCTTATGACCTAACCTGGTACAGTGTTAGAATGAAAGAAGGCAGCTCTGCTCTTGGGATCTGGGATTCTCATCCCTGTCTCTGTCATTCCTGGGCACCAGGACTAGATTAACTGCATGCCAAATTACTAGATAAATTGGCTTCTTGCTGGTACAATTTAGTCTACCCTGTGCAGAGTGCCATGCACTGGCAGAGACCATAAGACCAACAAGGAGAAAAGGAAGGATTGAAAAAGTCCAGTTAGTGTGTCAGGCTACTTCAGACAGGTTCTTGGAAATTTCTTTTCTGCTATAGACTGGAGCAGGTACTAAGATGACCTTCTGAGGAAAGCGAATAGATCTGTCCTGTAAATTTGTTCTCTGTTGGAGACAGATAAACTGAGGCTGGACTCCCTCTCTGGTGCAAGGAAGGAAGGCCATTTTAATAAGTTCTTCCAAGAAAGGGCAGACACTCTAGGAGAGTGGGGTGCTTGGCCACAGCAAACTTCCCTTTTTATCCTAGATATAACACAAAGTCCCTCCCCTATCCTGGTTCACATTCTTTGAGAAACTTCTTTTCTTTTCTTTTTCTTTTTTGCAGGGCAATGGGGGTTAAGTGAATTGCCCAGGGTCACACAGCTAGTAAGTGTCAAGTGTCTGAGACCAGATTTGAACTCAGTTCCTCCTGAATCCGGGGCCGGTCCTCTATCCACTCTGCTACCCAGCTGCCCTGCTTTGAGATACTTTTAAACATGTAGAGCCCCCCTCAGATTTGGCCCACCTGCTGCCCTTACCCGCTGTGGCATCTGGACCCTGAGATTTTAGGATTCTTTGTTCTCTAACTTCAGAATACTTCTACTAACTCAGCAGGGAAAGGAAAGGAAATTTTGGGAAAGGGGGATAAGCCTCTAGGGCTTGAATAATGTAGTCTGTTCTTATCTGAGAGGAATATCCTCTGCTGGTTAACTGTTAACTGGGGCGGGGGGGGGGGGGGGGGGGGGGGGGGGGGGGGGGGGGACAGCTAAGTAGAGCAGTGGATAAAGCACTGGCCCTGGATTCCGGAGGACCTGAGTTCAAATCCGGCCTCAGACACTTGGCACTTACTAGCTGTGTGACCCTGGGCAAGTCACTTAACCCCCATTGCCTCACAAAAAAACCCCAAAAAACTGTTAACTGTACAGGAAAAGGAAGGAATGTTGGAAGTGGGGTGGGGAGAAGCCCCCAGGACTTGAATAATGTATCCTGCCTACTGAGGAGGACACATTATTCTTCTCATTCTCTTTCTTTTTTTTTTTAAGTGAGGCAATTGGGGTTAAGTGACTTGCCCAGGGTCACACAGCTAGTAAGTGTTAAGTGTCTGAGGCTGGATTTGAACTCAGGTACTCCTGACTCCAGGGCCAGTGCTCTATCCACTGCGTCACCTAGCTGCCCCTCTTCTCATTCTCTTTTAAATGATCACATAAAATTATTTCTGCCTAGAATTTGTTGTATTCACATGAGCTTCTCACAAACTCTTTGCAGAATTTTCTTTAGAACATATCATACATAACAGTTCTAGTGAGGAAGAAATCTCCCATCACCCTCTCACATTCTCCACAGATCCATCTACCTCACAAATAGAACACAAACTTTCTTCCTGTCTCCACAGGGAGATGCATTCTATCAATCTGAAAATTCATGAAACAATCAGTATAGGAGAAATAAGATCTTTGATTGGGGCAGAGGAGCTATAACTCACAGTTATAGAAAGAATGCTTTATTTAAAGAGTGCTATATGCTTTTTGCTATTTAAAGAAAGCAAGAATGCTAAGAATACCCAAAGATGGGCACTGAGGATAGGGTTTATCTGGTGTAAGACAACAAAGGGAACTCTGCTACTGCCCTGGAGTTAAGTATAGAAACTACTTTACTTAATGTAAATGAACTTTTTTTTTGGTGAGGTGGTTGGGGTTAAGTGACTTGCCCAGGTCAAACAGCTAGTAAGTGTTAAGTGTCTGAGGCAGGATATGAACTCAGGTCCTCTTGAATCCAGGGCCAGTACTCTATCCACTCTGCCACCTAGCTGCCCCTAAATGAACTTTATTCTTCTCATTCTCGTTCTTTTTTGGTGAGGCAATTGGGGTTAAGTGCCTTGCCTAGGGTCACACAGCTAGCAAGTGTGTAAAGTGTCTGAGGCCAGATTTGAACTTGGGTCCTCCTGAATCCAGGGCTGGTGCTCTATCCACTGCGCCACCTAGCTGCCCCCCTAAATGAACTTTTTTTTTTTGTTGGTTTTTTTTTTTTTTTAGTGAGGCAATTGGGGTTAAGTGACTTGCCCAGGGTCACACAGCTAGTAAGTGTTAAGGGTCTGAGGCCAGATTTGAACTCAGGTACTCCTGACTCCAGGGCTGGTGCTCTATCCACTGCGCCACCTAGCTGCCCCCCCTAAATGAACTTTTAATAAGACTGCCCTTGAGTTTAGTATAGAAGCTACTTAAGTATAAATAGCAACTACTTAATGTAAATGGACCTTTCTACAGATTAACCTAAAGTGCAGGCAGTAAGCTGGGGAATCTTTGGGAGAGGATAATGTGTTTGGGGGAGGTAAAAAAATCAAGAGTCTGGAATTGACAAAGATTGGTCAGCCCCAGGCAACTCATTGGCCTGGGAATGGGGAGGAGGTGAGGATCTGGCAGTTATCAATTCCATAATAAGACATTGCTCTGCTTTATTCTAACTAATCATATAAAATGGTTTTCTCAAAATTCAGGCAGGCTCTTCCTGACTGGTTTCAAGGCTTGAAGATTATGACCTTTGGGCAAATCCCTTCCCTGAGTTTCAGTTGCTTCCTGTAAATCGATGAGTGCTAGACTACTTAATTCTGAATTATATTTCATCTCTACTTCTTATGACTTTTGGTGGTTTAGGAGTTGGTGACATTCAAGGATGTGGCTGTGGATTTCACCCAGGAGGAGTGGGACCTCTTGGACCATCCTCAGAAGGAGTTGTACAAGGAGGTCATGCTGGAGAATGCCCAGAATCTGCTCTCCCTGGGTAAGGACACTTCCCCTGGTAACTCTGAGTCTGCAATCAAAGGGCTTGAAACATCAATGAAATACTAGAATGGGAAAGGTGCTAGTCTCCTGGGTCCAAGACACAAGGGCCCTCCTGCTGCCTGGATTTCCTAGAGAAAGTCTTTGCAATGTGGAACAGGAACCTGAGG